>NC_140997.1:195520665-196170665 GCF_052327205.1 Somniosus microcephalus
GCCAGTTTATATTCTCTTTTTAGGGCCCGGTAACATTCTAATCTGCTTTGGCTTTCGGTTATTTTGTTCCAATGTTCCAGGTAGGTTTCTTTGCATTGTTTAATGATTTGGTTCACTCGGATTGGTGTTTGGACGGCTGTGTTGGTCTGGGGCTGGTCAGGGTCCGGCTGAGTACTTCGTTTCAGTAGCAGCTGACTCAAGGGACTCTTTCCTGGGTTTAGCTCTTGGGTCTGAAAGGCTTTGAAATGAAGGGTGTCTGGGGAGCTAGATTTGAGGTGATTTAGGAAGTTTAGTGCTCGTTTTTGGATGTTTATTATCAGTGGGTATCTGCCTAGTTCGGCTCTGCATGCATTTGTTGGCGTTTTTCTTTGGGTGCGAAGGATGCTTCGGCAGAATTCTGCATGTAGGGCTTCTATTGTGTGTTTTTCCCATTTAGTGTAGCTTTGGTGATTTAGCGGGCCCCATACTTCACTACCGTACAGTGCAATGGGCAGGATTATGCTGTCAAATATTTTGAGCCAGATTTTGATTGGGATTTGGATGTTGTAGAATTTTCTTTTTATTGCATATAGGGCTCTTCGGGCTTTTTCTTTTAGTGCATTCACTGCTATGCTGAAGCTCCCTGATGCTGTAATAGTTAGACCAAGGTAGGTGTAGCTCATAGTGTGTCCTATAGTGGTATCACTGAGGGTAAACTGGTATTTGTTTTCCTGACATCTGGGCCTTTTTTGAAAAATCATGATGTTGGTTTTCTTTAGATTTACTGTTAGAGCCCAATTTTGGCAGTATTTGTCGAGTAGGTCTAGTTGTTGCTGTAATCCCTGTTCTGTGGGAGACAGCAGAACCAGGTCGTCCGCATAGAACAGGGATTTCACTTCTCCATCCAGGAGACGGAGACCTGGTGACTCGCTTTGCTCCAGCATGTCTGCTAATTCATTTATGTATATGTTGAACAGGGTCGGGCTCAAATTGCAGCCCTGCCGGACGCCTCTTCTCTGGGTGAAGAAATCGGTGCGTTTGTCTCCAATTTTGACCCCGCATTTGTTTTTCAGATACATTGATTTAATAAGGTCATAGACTTTGCCCCCTATTCCACACTGAAGAAGTTTATAATAGAGCCCTTCGTGCCATATAGAGTCAAAGGCTTTCTTGAAGTCGATGAAACAGGCGAATATTTTCCCATTTTTTGTTTGGTGTATATGTTTTTCAATGAGGGTGTGAAGGGTATAGATATGGTCGGCGGTGCGGTGTTTTGGAAGAAAGCCTATTTGGTTTTTTCTGAGGATATTATGTTTGTTAAGAAAATCAAGTAATCTACTATTTAGAATACTGCAGAATAACTTCCCTAGACAACTGTTGACACAGATGCCGCGGTAGTTATTTGGGTCTGATTTGTTTCCACTTTTATATATGGGGGAGATTAGTCCTTGGCACCAGATATCGGGAAAACAGCCTGAACGTAATATGATGTTGAATAATTTGAGTACCGCACCCTGCATCTCCATATTGCTGAACTTGAGCATTTCATTTTTGATGTTGTCTGGGCCACAGGCTTTCTTTAGGTGGAGAGATTTTGTTTTTGTGGCCAGTTCTTTCCATGTGATTGGGGAGTCTAGAGGGTTTTGGTTGTCTTTAATTGTTGCTTCTAATGTGTGGAGTTTTTCTGTGACCTGATGTTGACTTGGGTTTGTTTCGTTTATTGGGATGTCTTTGTAGAGATTTTCAAAATGTGTTCTCCAGATGTCGCCATCTTGGATTGGTAATGCTTTCTCTCTCTCTCTCCTTCCCTCTCTCTCTCTCTCTCTCTCTCCTTCCCTCTCTCTCTCTCTCCTTCCCTCTCTCTCCTTCCCTCTCTCTCTCCTTCCCTCTCTCTCTCCTTCCCTCTCTCTCTCCTTCCCTCTCTCCCTCCCTCCCCTCTCTCCCTCCCTCCTTCCCTCTCTCCCTCCTTCCCTCTCTCTCTCCCTCCTTCCCTCTCTCTCTCCCTCCTTCCCTCTCTCTCTCCCTCCTTCCCTCTCTCTCTCTCCCTCCTTCCCCCTCTCTCTCTCCCTCCTTCCCTCTCTCTCTCCCTCCTTCCCTCTCTCTCTCCCTCCTTCCCTCTCTCTCTCCCTCCTTCCCTCTCTCTCTCCTTCCCTCTCTCTCTCCTTCCCTTTTTCTCTCCTTCCCTCTCTCTCTCCTTCCCTCTCTCTCTCCTTCCCTCTCTCTCTCTTTCCCTTTCTCTCTCCTTCCCCCTCTCCTTCCCTCTCTCTCGCCTTCCCTCTCTCTCCTTCCCTCTCTCTCTCCTTCCCTCTCTCTCTCCTTCCCTCTCTCTCTCCTTCCCTCTCTCTCTCCTTCCCCCTCTCTCTCCTTCCCCCTCTCTCTCCTTCCCCCTCTCTCTCCTTCCCCCTCTCTCCTTCCCTCTCTCCTTCCCCCTCTCCTTCCCTCTCTCTCTCCTTCCCTCTCTCTCTCCTTCCCTCTCTCTCTCCTTCCCTCTCTCTCTCCTTCCCCCTCTCTCTCCTTCCCCCTCTCTCTCCTTCCCCCTCTCTCTCCTTCCCCCTCTCTCTCATTCCCCCTCTCTCTCCTTCCCCCTCTCTCTCCTTCCCCCTCTCTCTCCTTCCCCCTCTCTCTCCTTCCCCCTTCCCCCTCTCTCTCCTTCCCCCTCTCTCTCCTTCCCCCTCTCTCTCCTTCCCCCTCTCTCTCCTTCCCCCTCTCTCTCCTTCCCTTTCTCTCTCTCTCCTTCCCTTTCTCTCTCCTTCCCTTTCTCTCTCCTTCCCTTGCTCTCTCCTTCCCTTGCTCTCTCCTTCCCTCGCTCTCTCCTTCCCTCGCGCGCTCTCTCTCTCTCTCTCCTTCCCTCGCTCTCTCCTTCCCTCGCTCTCTCCTTCCCTCGCTCGCTCCTTCCCTCGCTCTCTCCTTCCCTCGCTCTCGCTCCTTCCCACCCAGACAGACAGACAAACTCATTTATATGCCCTCAAAAAACCCTCGGCACCGCCGGGCACTCCAGCTAGTTAAAGATAAAAGAACACATTCTCTGTGCAGCATTTTATCCACCATATCGGAACATACCCTGAGTGGGGATGCATGTGTTACAGCTTGTTACCATCTATAAGGTGAGGCTGATTTATTATTGCTGGTCACAGTGCAAGTGAAAAACATTTACCTCTGCATTCAAAGTCACATCAGCATTAAGGCGGGCATTCTGCATAATGTAGGTGCTAGGTCTTCGTAAGAATGCCAGTGATACAAAAGACACCCTAAAAAGATAAGTGTCCTTATAATTTTCTCGGCTGGCACACCGCAAATGCAATGAACGTGCACTAATGGCATGTTCTCTAAAGAGAATGGCCCAAACTTCCCTCGTAAAATTCGGTATAACATGGTATAAGAGCCATGGCATGCTGTTTTTTCCTGATGAAATTTGTGCGTAGGTACCTCGCTGCGCACAAATTTCCTTGTTCATTTGCACCGCTCTTGCGTTACTTCTGCCGAAACCCCACTCCTTAACATAGCTCCACTCCCCTTGCAAAAGACCAGAAATGGCGAGTTTCCTGCATTTGCGGCAGTTCTGAACAGGCCATCAATATATACCCACACATTTAGGTGTGGCACAGCCCGAATCCGAGATTGCTGGCGCTTGACAGCTATTTTTGTTGCGATTTTTTGAAAATAATTAATGAATGATTTACTTAATGCTATACTTAACCAAAGTGCTGTAAATCTCGGTGCACCCAAAAGAATTTGGGCCCATGTCCCCCCAGGCATTGAGAAGAACTAAGTTGCTGGAGCGGCATTTCCAATTTAAATTACCCCTGTTTTGCATAATAATGATAGAGGAAGAGCAGCAGCAGAGGCACGAGGCTCTGAGAGTGAGACACCATGGCAGAAGACAGCACACATCTTTCTACACTTGAGCTATTATCCCTATTGGTGGCACTGCATTTGCAAATGACCTCTGCAGGAAATCTGGGCAAAAGTTCCCATTAGCAAAATCGGTGAGGAAACCAGCATAATGAGATTGAGGAAATTCAGGGCCAATATTTCTGACCGAGAACGTGTAGTTAACTTGTTTGCATGTTTGTTACCATTGCTACTGTATAAGTGGCTGCTAAAAGGTTGCCTCAAAGTACAATTGATTTACTCACCCAATGGCTGAGAGTTTATTTGGTGAGTAGCTGAGCCATACAGCCCAGCAAGATCCCAGGTTCAATCCAATGACTGTTCTGAGTTACCTGTCCTCAGTTGGGTTGGCAGTAAGGGCGCTCCAATTTGCCACAGTGCTCCTGGGTTAAGGAGGGGAAAATTGGCAATGTCTCTCACAGTGGATTAACCTGCTCGGGCTCTCATGAGTAATGACCACATTGTTGAGGAACTGGAGGCCACCTGTGCCCATAGGATTAAACTCTGTCAAGTAATTAATAATCAGGAGATGCGTAGAGGGAAGGGAGCTCGCAAGCAGCAACTCATTACGTTAGGACATCACCGTGACAAACCTGTAAACTACCAATAATTATTAGTTGCTACTTAGACAGTTAAATCAGTAAAGAGTAATTGTAACAAAAATGTATGTACAGGAAACTTTTTTTTTATCCGGGACCGACGTGGTGCCGGTTCATCAAAAATTCCGGATAACCGAGAGCTATAGTAAAAGATACGGAGAGCTGAGAGCTCCGTATAAAGCAACAAACCCTGTTGCTTAGCAACAGGTGCAGAACAATGGCTACAAGTTCCAAGCATCTCTGTAGCTTAGCAACAGTTGCAGCCACACCTGATTGCACAGCAACAGATCGAGGAAGGCAAGTAATATGAAGTAAAACTTACCTGAACCTACTCCTGAATTTTGCCGGTTAACCGAGATTTCCGGTTATTTAGGTGCCGGTAAATCGAAAGTTTCCTGTACCCTACATTTTTCTTACACCATAGACTATTGATCTGAATCAGATATGTAACTAACACTTTTGTTTTAAGGACTGAATCCAAAATGTTTAGCACAAATATTGATTAGACACCACATGAATCACCTTGGGCATTGACACTTCAAACAGCTCCATCTTGTTTGGAGTCAAAAAAGACTGTACAAAACTATGTGGCATGTATGCTTTTATATTTATAATTCTGTTCTGGTTGACCATTAAGACCAGATTCTTTTGATCTTCTAAGATCCTGTACTGTAATATTTTGTTAACACAGAGATTGTATAGGTATTGTATTTCAGTTGGTTCTCTCAGATGTATTACTTAGGATTAATAATTTTTAGTGAAATCTATCTCTTATCAAATTACATTGTCTGGATTGAAATGTACTTAAACTTTGAGCTTTGCAATTATTGTAATACAAGTAGCCATTGACAGCTAGTCCAGTGCAGATTTATTTACACTTAAAATGGTGTTGAGAATAATTATCAATTTAGAGGAAATGTTATTTATATATACTTATAATTCATTGAGGAACACCTTTACTGAAGTATGAGTCCTACCATGACTGCTCTCTAATAGTTACCGGTTGATGTGTTGAATCAAGTCCTTTTTTTAAATTGACAAACCAAAGCAAGGCGTTGAAGCCCATAGTGCAGGACTTCACCAAAGCTGAAAAGAATAGGAGAGAATGAATGCCTAGAAATTGTAGTATTTGCAGTGTAAATAATAACAAATGTGTGCCAGATATCTGTTGCTTAAGGAAAACTATACGACATTTTCCTTATGCTCGTAGAAAATTCTTTCATTCCAATTGGTGGTAAATTTTTACATTTAGAAAACTACTGTTAAGGTTGCATATTAACAGTTATACCTTTGGAATAGACTGTACTGCAGCTGGGATATGCAGGATTGAAGTTTGTTCAGGATCTGGGGAAAAGTGCAAGAGTGTATTGTGGACCCAATCCCTCCTAAACTTTACAATCATGGAACTGCATCTGTTCCCTTGATTTTTGAATCGGCATTAGACTGAACATTTTAGCAAATATCTTCTGTCAAGCAGTTTATCAAAATGTTTTCCACAAACAATCAACACTTCAGAATATAAGCTGCTCTTACTTTTTCTAAATAAGGTTGTGGGAAGGTATCTGTTTTAAATGCACTACCAAACCACAGGGTGACACTGTTGTTGCTACTGTTATGTTAAGCAATCTTAATGGTAAAAATGAATGATTGTTTGGACCAAACTTGTCCTGCATCTACAGTCATGACCCTTTTCATGGACTTTACTGTTTTGTAGAACAGTATTGAATTACTGTAGATTGTAAGTGAACTCAGTGAAGAGAATGAATGGAAGGAAAGAGATTAGTATTAGATGGATGACACTGTGCATGTATTGGAGCAACTTGAGTCTGAACTTGGCAGCTTTTATGTACCTTGCTCTGAAAGGATATTTAAGACTTAGTACAGAGATGCCAGTATGTTATTACTGTCATTTGTTGCCAGTGGGTCTTAACTAGTTGCTTTTGTGTCACTGGGTCTGGTGCCATTGTAAAGCCTCAGCAAAGAATGTTTGTAGACTGCCAGATAACTCATTTCTGAGATTATGGGGAATAAGATAACTTCATCTCTAAGTTGTCAATGTAGCATCTGTTTAAAAAAAAAACTCTTGTTCTAACTAGCCATCGTAATCAGCATTTAAATGATAATCCTAATGTTTCTCAAAGGACTGCCAGGTATTCAAGGTACAGTAGCTAATAGCAGAGTAAGTAGGGACTCAAACACTACTCTGTGACCCTTAAAATTATACGGTGTTGATTGAAACATTGAAACAAAGGTTCCTATTCTGGTGTGAATCTGTAATGTGATCAGTGCTACATTTTATTTCAATATCATATTAAAAATAGATTAGCACAAACTTAATAAAATGCACTTGCAAAAAAAAAAGTACAAATGATGGTGATTACAAAGCAGGAGGAATACTGCTTATGGTATGAAAGAGATGGCTTAGTCTTTATTATTTTGTAATTTCCAGAACTTAACATCCTGTTCAAAGCCAATTTACAGTGAATTGAAGAACCACAGTTACTGTGATTGTTATTGCAATCTCCTCCTCAATACGCTCATCTGAAAATTAGATTCTCTCATTGGAATCTATTGCTAGACCAATGAGAAGCTACATTCTCACTTAAAAAATATAGGTTCTTGGAGTCTTGAGATTGTATTTGGTGTCGACCATTTACTCTTTATGTTTATGTTTAAGCCTCGGTTGTCCTTGCCTACTGGGACCTTCTGGACAACTGGACCAAACCAGAGCTAATAACACTGAATGTGTAGTGTCATAGGGTTTGTAACAGGTCATTGCTCTTCACCGGGCATCAATAGGGATGAAGTTTCGAGGGATACATATTTCCTGGAAGCCATGATCAATAAAAAAGTTTATGAAGGATTATGTATAGATGTCCCCATTAAAATAGCCTTGTAGAGCTGCACAACATGCATGACAGCTACCTTGTCTCCTAGAATCAATTGTGTTGAGCATAAACCTAATAGAAATAACCCAATACTATTTTAGTAGACTCATGAATTGGAGGTGAATATCAGATGCACAGCAAATAGTGGTGAATCCAGTGCAAGGCATAAGAAGTGTATATTGGACGTTTAACATCTGGAAGTAATTACAGTTCAGTATTTGGAGTGAAATCAACAACAACTTGCATTTATATGGCCTCTTTAACATAGTAAAACATCCCAAGGTGCTTCACAGCAGCAATTATTAGACAGAAATTTGACACCAAGCCACACAAGGACCTATTAGGACAGATGACCAAAAACATGACTAAGTCATAGGTTTTAAGGAGTGTCTTAAAGGAGGAGAGAGAGGCGGAGAGGTTTAGGGAGGGAATTCCAGAGCTTAGGACTGAGGCAGCTGAAGGCACGGCAGCCAATAGTGGAGCGATTAAAATCGGGCATGCAATTATTCATATCCTTATTTATATTCATATTTCTCATTCACTAGAGATAGTGAACAGTGGAATTTTCTCTCTCTCAATTTTAGATCAAATTGTCAGTCTTATATCGAGTCCACAGCACAGAAACAGGCCATTCACCCCACCTGGTCTATGCCGGCATTTATACTCCACAAGAGTCTCCTCCCACACCTCTTCATCTAACCCGAGCAGCATATCCTTTTTTTTCCTCCCTCGTGCTTATCTGGGGTATGGTAGCATAGTGCTTATGTTATGAGACTAATAATCCAGAGGCCTGGACTAATGATCCAGAAACATGAGTTCAAATCCTTGTGGAATTTTAATTCAGTTAATTAAATAAACCTGGAATAAAAAGCTAGTATCAGTAATGATGACCACGAAACTGCCGGATTGTCGTAAAAACCCATCTGGTTCACTAATGTCCTTTAGGGAAGGAAATCTGCCGTCCTTACCTGGTCTGACCTATATGTGACTCCAGACCCACAGCAATGTGGTTGACTCCTAACTGTCCTCTGTGGTTCAAGAAGGCGGCTCACCACCACCACCTCGAGGGCAATTAGAGATGGGCCATAAATGCTGGCCTCGATAGCGATGCCCACATCCCATGAACGAATTTTTAAAAATCTAGCTTCCCTTAAATGCATCGATGCTATTTGCCTCAACTGCTCCTTGTGGTAGCGTGTCCACATTCTGAACACTCTCTTGAGTAAAGAAGTTTCTCCTGAATTCCCTATTCGATTTATTAGTGACTAACTTCTATTTATGACCTCCAGTTTTGGGCTCCCCTACAAGTGGAAACATTTTCTCTACATTTAACCTATCAAACCCTTTCAGAATTTTAATGACCTCTATCGGGTCACCCCTCAGCCTTCTCTTTTCTAGAGAAAAGAGTCGAATCTGTTCAGGTTTTCCTGATGAGTATGTTCTCTCAGTTCTGGTATTATCCTTGTGAATCTTTTTTGCACCTTCTCCAATGCCTCTAAATCCTTTTTATAATATGGTGACCAGAACTGTACACAGTACTCCAAGTGTGGTCTAACCAAGGTTCGATACAAGTTTAACAAAACTTCTCTGTTTTTCAATTCTATCCCTCTAAAAACGAACCCCAGTGCTTAGTTTGCTTTTTTAAATGGCCTTATTAACCTGCGTTGCTACTTTTAGTGATTTGTAAATGTGTACCCCTAGATCCCTTTGTTCCTCTACCCCATTTAGACTCGATTATTCAAGACTCTTTATTCTTCTTACCAAAATGCGCCACCTCATACTCATCTATATTTAAATTAATTTGTCAATTACATGCCCATTTTGGTTGCTTCTAGGGTCGGAGAGGTTGAGAAATGTTACTGAGGTACCCAAGGACAAACAAGAGCTCTCTCCTACCTTAATGAAGACTCCAACGATCTTGCTCCAGCAACTGATGAATTCCGCATTTGGATTTTCGTGTACAAAGGGCAGAGTTCTAATCAACAATACTGTCTGGGATAGTGTTTAACAGACAGAAGAAATGTGCAAACCTTCATCGTTGGCATTTCATGCAGACTTTTTGGAATAATACAGAATAGTGAGGTGCAGAATCTTTTCCTGTTCCAGCCATAAATACAGATGCCTGTGTCAGCCACTAACCACTCCTGTAATGTTCCTGCAGTCATGATGTTGTAGCTGAGGCTGAGCAAATCTGTCCAATCATTAGTGAATAGAATGGGCCGTTTACGTGCAGTTTACTTGCACTTGGAATATCCAAGGGCTAGAGGTGAATTTTCTCTATTGCATTATTAATGGATGTACATTTGATAGAACAAATAACCCATATTTGTCTAAATTACCTACTGGCTAAGACGTATCTTCTTGCCATAACCAAGAGTGGTGCAACTATGACTTTTCTTTGGTAAATTTTAACCTGACTGACCTGAAGTCAATATTTCTACGCAAGATTCAACAAAGGGTGTTGAGTATGATAACAGGTGGGCTAGTGGAGCTGCAGGTTTGCTGCTCTTAAATGTACATTGGGTTAATAATTATATCTCTGTGATGCTGAATTCTGATACAGGAAACTTTTTTTTATCCGGCACGGACTGGACCGACGTGGTGCCAGTTCATCAAAAATTCCGAATAACCGAAAGCTATAAGTAAAAGATACGGAGCAGCTCCGTATAAAGCAACAAACCCTGTTGCTTAGCAACAGGTTCAGAACAATGGCCACAAGTTGTAAGCATCTCTGTAGCTTAGCAACAGCTGCAGCCACACCCTTGCACAGCAACAAATGGAGGAAAGCAAGTAATAAAAGTTACCTGAACCTACTCCTGAATTTTGCCGGTTAACCGAGATTTCCGGTTATTTAGGTGCCGGTAAATCAAAAGTTTCCTAATTCAGCTGTTGGCCTCAGTGATCAATTTTCCCTAATTATGCCATTAATGCTCAGTATTTGAACACGTATGCTGACAAAATCCCTCCAAAGATGAACATAATCTTTTGGATTTTAAAAATAAGTTCTGTTGGTTGCACTCACCCTTCTGTGTGCAGAAATTACATTCAATTTGCTACTGTACATTAGATTTAAGACCACCCCTTCAGTTGTCTTTCAAACTAGTGAAAGTTTCTATTTCACACAATAAAAGCAACTTATAAGAAAAGCAAACACTAGTTGCATGGAAATCAAGGGTTTCACAGTAGTCGGTGGGTATTGGGTGAGTTCCAATGCTAACCACAGCAGTGAAATGCAAACATGAGCTCCATGTAGCAACTAAAACTTTGGCAAAGGTTGACTTAAGCACTGATGTGGAAGTCCGATGTGTTCTTTACCTAAGCTTCATTCTTTGTTTACAGAGTTCAGAGTTGAGAAAGCGTATTGTCCATTTTGCAGCCACTTTGTGTAATGGCCCAAATATTTTATTCTGAAAGGTAGAAATAATTTTTCTCCGTCCCCATGCTTGAAATAAAAATCTGAATTGATTTTTCTTTTTCTGAGTAGATGTAGCGAACAATTGGTTTCATTTTTTTTTCGGGGGGGTGGGGGGGGGTGGTTTAAGGTGAAATATAGCAGGGTTTTTTAAAAAAAGTTTCAAGTGGTGTGTATGCTGTGATTTGTGGATACGGTAAAGAATGAAACCATAAAATGTTTTTATTGGTCATATTGTTTTATAATCTTAAAATCAAAATAAGTGGATACGTGATGCAGAAATAGGGTAGCATGGGCTCTGTCCGTAATCTTCCCCATAAGTCATATTTATTTCTATTTTAAATTTAAAAAATAGTTTACTTACTTCACATTGGGTGGTGTGCACAGATTGTGACTGAAACACAGGAGATATACATATGTCTGTTAAGAAAACCAGAAACACATTGACAGGCTAAGATGATAGATCTGTGCCTTTAACTCGAATGGTTTCATAAAAGTGGTAATTAGCCACAAGCAGCACCATTACTGCCTTCAAGTTGGAAAAATGATGAAAACTATTGGTACATTAAGATAGAGTTTGGACAGGCTTGGAGGAAGCAGAAGAGAAAAAACAGAAGTTTCAGGAATCTGATTTCGGTCGCAGCACTTGGATAAAGAGAAAAGGAGAAGGAACAGAAAATCCAGCAATTGTTAGGTTACTATCTTGAAAATTATTAATTGGAATGATATTGCAGTTTCACTTGAATCAGTCAAGCATCCTGTTACTGTCAAGTTCTTCCTGAGGTGAATCCTTCAAACTGTATGTTTGTAGATCACTGGCACCCTGCCCTGAACTATAACATCATCCAGACGCAGTTATACTGTGGATCCATGCTACGTGACAGAAAATGAATAGTAACCATTGATGCAATTTGGATGGATCTTGAGGGTGCGGCAGGGTTATCTGGTCTGCCTGACAGCTATTGAAACTGCAGTATAGTGGTTGTTGGGAAGGAATATCCCATTTGGGGTGGGAGAGGGGCAAATCTTGATCCAAAGGTTTATTTGTCTTTAGATCCTGTTGGAGTTTGAGTTGTTCCATTTGGACATGTTGTTTGGTGAGCATAGTTAAGATCGGTTCATATTGATTTCAGAAGAGTTGATGAGACAAGTTGTCCCCTTCTCAATTAGTAGAAATTAAAAGATAGCCTGCTGCATCACCCAAATTCTTGAAAGTTTTAAAATTAGGTTAACATTGGTGACTGTTTTCCAGATAGTCTTATGCCAATACAGGCTTATGGCACCAATACACAAAAAATGTCAATATTGGACTGATAATAAAAATGTAGTTAAATGACAGCACTAGGGAACTAAGATAAACAAAAAGATGCCACGTCAAACAACACTGCATCCATTGCTTGCGCCAGTGGGTTGGTGCTGCTTGGTATTAGAGGCACTGAGTTTCAAATGCAACCTGTTGATCAACATATTGGCATGAGTTGACTGTAGAGTTGAGTGGGATTGGGACTCATAGTTGTAGTTAATAGGATTGCTATAGTGCATTCCAAGATGTTGTGACGATCATAATGAGCATTGGGTCCTGGAGTGCTGTATCTGTTGTGCCTGTTATATTGGAAGTGACAGTGCTACTCCACCACCTACTTGGGTGGATTTTGGGTAAAGCATAAGAAAGTGCAACTGTAGAAAGGACTGATGTACAGGAAAAAAAGTGTTTCAGACAAAGTTACTATGCTTGGAGATCAAAGATTAAAAAGAGATGTTACAGTAGTGGGGTTAAACTACAGACCCCCCCTAATTGTGGGAGGGAAATGGATGAGGAAATCTGTAGATGGATCAGGGAGATAAGTTGGAATAACAAAATTATTGTTCTAGGAGATTTTAATTGCTCACTTAAGAATTGGGAGAAGGAGAGTGTAAAATGCGAAAAATGAATGGAATTTCTAAAACTGCAGGATTCCTTCCTCAAGCAGTATGTTTGTTTGCCTACGAGGATAAGGGCGTTACTAGATGTAGCTGTGAGTAAAAAAAACAAAAAATAGATCAGGTGGATGAGTTTAATGGGTGAGCATCTTGGAAGTAGTGACCATAACATAAGATTTTAAGGTTCAAATAGAATGGGGAAAAGTCAGTACAAAAACAAAAGCATCAGGTTGGAGTAGGGTAGATCTTAGAAAGAGGAATAAAATAGATGAGGCGAAGTGGAAAGAGAAATTGGCACACAAGACTCTAGATCAACAATATAATGTTTTTAAAAAGATTGCAAAGATGCATAATAAATGGCCCGGATTTTGCTCTCCGCACCCTTCACCTCACTGACAGCTACCCACAAACTTTTTGAGGGTTTGCCAGCGGAGCGGAGATTTCCCCTAATCGGGTGTCTGTTTCAGCGTGGCACCCTCTACAGTGGATCTCTGGCATGTGTGAATAGGGAAAGCAACAGCGAGGCTCTTCAACCAATCAGATTGAAGAATTCTCACTAGACACGCAGAGTCCAAACCAGGAAGTATAAAGCAGGAAATATAAATTTGATTTGAATGACGTACAGAAAACGAAATGAAGATTGGGAAATACAGATAGGATTAAGGGAGAGAGATAAGAGACGGAGAGAAAAATAAAAATTGTAAAAATCATTTTTTTAAAAATCTCCAACACTAATTTTCTTCTGAGGGAATGAGACTCCACACACACAAAGTTAATTGTTCAGGGCCAGATAGGTTGTTCAGCAGTAATTATCACCTATTACACCATTTAGAAACTCACATACTCCTGAATGCACCAGCCCTAACTTTCAGTTTTTAGTGCGGAACTGGTGGGCAACTGCAGCAAGTTCACGCTGTTATAAGAACATAAGAAATAGGAGCAGGAGTAGGCCATACGGCCCCTCGGGCCTGCTCCGCCATTCAATAGGATCATGGCTGATCCGAATCCAGACTCACGTCCACTTCCCTGCCCTCTCCCCGTAACCCCTAATTCCCTTATCTGCTAGGAAAATGTCTATTTCCATTTTAAATTTATTTAATGTTGCAGCTTCCACAGTTCTCTGGGGTAGCAAATTCCATAGATTTACTACCCTCTGAGTGAAGAAGTTTCTCCTCATCTCAGTTTTGAAAGGGCAGCTCCTTATTCTAAGATTATGCCCCCTAGTTCTAGTCTCGCCCATCAGTGGAAACATCCTCACCGCATCCACCCGATCAAGCCCCCTCACAATCTTATATGTTTCGATAAGATCGCCTCTCATTCTTCTGAACGCCAATGAGTAGAGTCCCAACCTACTCAACCTTTCCTCATACATCAACCCCCTCATCTCTGGAATCAACCGAGTGAACCTTCTCTGAACCGCCTCGAGAGCAAGTATATCTTTTCTTAAATATGGAAACCAAAACTGCAGGCAGTATTCCAGGTGTGGCCTCACCAATACCCTGTATAACTGCAGCAAGACTTCCCTGTTTTTATACTCCATTCCCCTTGCAATAAAAGCCAAGATTCCATTGGCCTCCCTGATCACCCGCTGCACCTGCATACTAACTTTTTGTGTTTCATGCACCAGGACCCCCAGATCCCTTTGTACTGTAACACTTTGCAGTTTCTCTCCATTTAGATAATAACTTGCTCTTTGATTTTTTCTGCCAAAGTGTATAACCTCACACTTCCCAACATTATATTGCATCTGCCAAATCTCTGCCCACTCACTTAGCCTGTCTATGTCCTTTTGCAGGTTTTTTATGTCCTCCTCACTCACTGCTTTCCCTCCCATCTTTGTATCGTCGGCAAACTTGGATATGTTGCACTCGGTCCCTTCCTCCAAATCGTTAATATAGATTGTAAAGAGTTGGGGTCCCAGCACTGACCCCTGCGGAACACCGCTAGTTACTGATTGCCAGCCCGAGAACGAACCATTTATCCCAACTCTTTGTTTTCTGTTAGATAGCCAATCTTCCACCCATGCCAGTATATTACCCGCAATCCCGTGATTTTTTATCTTGATCAGTAATCTTTTGTGTGGAACCTTGTCAAATGCCTTTTGGAAGTCCAAATACACTACATCCACTGGTTCCCCTTTATCCACCCTGTATGTTACATCCTCAAAGAATTCGAGCAAATTTGTCAAACATGACTTCCCCTTCGTAAAACCATGCTGACTCTGTCCTATCAAATTATGTTTATCCAAATGCTCTGTTACTGTTTTCTTAATAATGGACTCCAACATTTTGCCAACCACAGATGTTAGGCTAACTGGTCTATAGTTTCCAGCTTTTTGTCTACTTCCCTTCTTAAATAAGGGTGTTACATTAGCAGTTTTCCAATCTGCTGGGACCTTTCCTGAGTCCAGGGAGTTCTGGAAAATGATCACCAATGCATCCACAATCCCTACCGCCACTTCTCTCAAGACCCTAGGATGTAGGCCATCAGGTCCGGGGGATTTATCCGCCTTAAGTCCCATTATTTTACTGAGTACCATCTCCTTGGTGATTTTAATCGTGTTTAGCTCCTCCCCCGCCCCCCCCCCCCCATTGCCCCCTGTTTGTCCAGTGTTGGGATATTTTTAGTGTCCTCTACTGTAAAGACTGATACAAAATATTTGTTCAGCGTCTTTGCCATCTCCATGTTCCCCACCACTAGTTTCCCAGTCCCATCCTCTAAGGGACCAATGTTCATTTCTATCAGCGAGGAATGCAACAGCACAGCCTGTGGAGAAACAGGGTATCACTGACAGCAAGGTCTGGATTTCTGCGTTTAACTGCATGTGCGTACTCCAGAATTTGCTGTTAGATTTCCTCCATTATAACAGCGAGTTGCTGATAGCTCACCATTATTCTCACCCAAATTCCAGCCACTATATATTTTTAAAGAAGGAGAGAACTTCAAGTTTCCAGATGCAGTGGATAAATCAATAGGTTAGAAACAAAATCAAATTGAAGAGGGCCTATAAATATGATAGATGATAAAAATAATAGAAAATATGACAATAACAAAATAAGTTGACAGGGAAAGTAAGTATGACGCGAGAATCTCAAAAGTATTTAAAAACATAAGTATTCTACAAATATATCAGTAATAAGAGAATTGTTCAATGTGAGGTAGATCCCCTGAGGGGAAGTTAGAGAACCGATAAACAGAAATTGGCAAGATACCTAAGAAGCTCTTTGCCACAGTGTTTACGAAAGAGAAAGATACAGGGGAGGAGCTAAATCCTGAATTGGCTAAAAGTGAGATGAGATGTGTTAGAATAAATATAAAAGAAAAGTAGTAGAGAAATTGGCTAAACAGAAGGAACTGAGGGAAGAAATACCGGAGGCACTAGAAATGATAGTTCAGGAGGTCTTATAACTTGTATTGAGGGTGGATATATGCTGGAGGACTGACGATTGGGCAATTTTCAAAAAGGGAGACAGCTAACCTAGGTAATTTTTTGAACGGGGAAATCTGGGTGATGTGGAGTAGAGGAGAGGGATTTGGGGGGTTCAGGCTTATAACATTAAGAGCAGCGCTTCAAGTCGATAAGGCCATTTTAAAAAAGCTAACGGAATACTGGGTTTTATGGCGAGAAGTATAGAACCGAAAAGTTGAGATGTACTGGTGAATCTATATAAAACCTCAGTAAGACCACAGTTGGGCTTCTGGCTGCAGTTTGGGATCCATACTATAGGAAGGATGTTGAGACAAGAGGGCTCAGCACAGATTCACCAGGATGTTGCCTGATATGCGGAAATACAAATCTGACAAAAGACTTGGAAAAATCGTGGCTGTTTTCAATAGAACAGAGGAAATCACAGGGTGATTTGATAGTGGTGTTTAAAATTATGAAAGGATGGGCTAGTGTAGATAGACACTCATTGCATCTGGTGGTTGAGGGGTCCAGAATGAGGGGACATAGGTACAAGATTAAATGTAAGAGATTTAGTGCAGAGAACAGGAGAAACCTTTTTACACAGAGGGTTGTGAGGCTGTAGAAAGCATAACCTGCGTTAGTTAGTGAAGCAGAGACCATGTCAATTTTTAAGAATAGGTTAGCTAGATGATTGAAGGAAATGAAGATAAGAGGATAGTGGACCTGTGCAAGCACCTGGGGTCAGGATTACTGCTCGTGTGGAGGATAAACACCAGCGTGAACTGCTTTGACCAAACAGTCTGCTTCCACGTTGTAATTTCCTTGTAATCTATGTAATTGAAGTGTAGTGCAATATGGTTGCTCCATACGAGGATATTCAAACTGTGTTTATGCTTTGATAAATACGGGATAAAATTCTTAATATAACAAGAGCAGCAGCCATTTTTTCTTTTTCCAGAATAGCAAATTTGCTTGCAAGACCTCTAAATATATCAGACTGGATTATGTGTGTCTGAATATGATGCCTGTTTTCTTCCCCAGGTGGATGCATTGAGGTTGCGACTTGAGGAAAAAGAAAGCTTCCTTAACAAAAAGACAAAACAGCTCCAAGATCTTACAGAAGAAAAAGGAACACTTGCAGGAGAGATACGCGATATGAAAGATATGCTGGAAGTGAAAGAGAGAAAGATCAATGTCCTCCAGAAAAAGGTAGGCCTTGAACATAAAAGGTTTCTTTTCACTTTTAACGTTGGGGTTGGAACATTTGTTGTGCTAACTGTATGTAAGGTAAGTAGCCTTTGAGGCCTAATACTAAGAACATACAAAATGTCAAAAATGAGAAAGAGCAATCAAAGTTGGTTAATGTAGAGCTTACAGTTTCCCAAATGCAACTGTTTCTTGTCTGTATTATTCTACTCAAAAGTCTGTTTCATGTGCGGATACCCCGTGAAGAAGCAATTCCTGTCCTCAGTCCTGCATTTGTCTCCTGCAATGTTCCCTCCTCCACTAAACCTGGTGACTTTTCAAAAAATGTGATCAAATTTGTAAGACGTGACCACCTTTTGTGGAAGCAGTGTTGGGTGTCCCTGATGACACCTTCTCTATCTAAGTGGTCATATAGGGCAGTGGTTCTCAAACTAATAGTGGCTAATGGTGACCATCTGTTTCTGCGGAGGACCCAGAATTGGTGTGAGTAGCAAGAACACCCATCTCACTGATAACCTGTAAGTAAATACCTGTTTTCTTAAAAACATTAAAACACTCTTCACATGCAGCACTTTCATATTATGAGTATTATATAGTATTATAATTTAGATAGGGGGTCTTTGATTATTAATCCATTTGAAAAGGGGTCCTTCAACCAAAAAAGTTTCAGAACCACTGATACAGGGCATCTCTAATGATATACTTTTGAGTATCGTGCCTATTACTGAAGTCAACCTAGCGAGGAGCTTACTAATGTGGATTGCTAGATAACGTTTAATCATAATGCAGCCTTTAGTCCAAGAGTTCCACTGCTATATTATGGATGCTATTCTGACCACTGGTACAAAACAGGTCGAGATGATGTTATGCTTATTGTGGTCCTTGACATACTAGGTCAATAAAAACAATTTTGTACCACATTTGCTAGTTCTGATTCTGTTGCTTTAATTCCATGAATGGATTTCCAGTTTACACTGGGTTGATTTAAAGTCTGTCATTATTACAATAGTATTGCTTTTACATATCCCTCATCTCGTATATCTAATCATACTTTTTCTATTAATTCTTTCCCCTGACTGCTTGTTAACTAGAGCCAGACAATTTCATTTTGTGTCTTCTTTTGGCATGTCAATTCACTTTCCTCAATCTCCTAGTTCCACTGAGCATATAAAGCCACCCCTCCTTCTCTTCCCATCTTTTTCATCCTTCTGGATCCGTTAACTCTGTTTCTCTCTCCACAGATGTTGCCTGACCTGAGTATTTCCAGCATTTTCTGTTTTTATTTCAGATTACCAGCATCAGCAGTATTTTGCTTTTGTACCTTTGCACTTTGAACTTATTCCGTTTTCTGGGATTCGTGACGTGGGCCGGATGCAGTTGGGGGCGGGACTGGAAGCTGGAAACCACCTGACCCGCTCCCAACCACATCCAATGAAAAAATCATGGCCGTAGTGTCTAACACTGTAAAAATAGATAAGCAGAACTTGAATAGTCACAATGGACGTGATTTTACGTTGATGGACCTTGTTAAGCCCGCTTTGCGGGCTTGCCAGTCAATTAGGAGGAAGCCGGTCAGATGACATCATTTGATGATGCGTTATCTGCCGGTATTCTTAAAGGGACCACGCACAATTTTTCTTTGACAGTTGATTTCTCAGTGCTTGACAGCATTGAGGTGCTGCAAACACTGACAATCACTGTACAAAAGTGAGCTCTTGCACCCAGGCTCTCCAGTGACTCTCCTAACTCTGATGAATGCCTATCTCTTTGATGCTCAGTTGGATGCAGCCCATCTCTCCTGTATCAACTTAGTTTAGTCCAAAACAGTCCATTATTTATAAATCTAATTCCATTTAGCCAGCATCAAGTTGCTAGCCAATCAGTTCCCTCCATAATCGTCTTCGTTAACTCTCTGCCTCTTCCAAAGTTCAGTAATAACCCAGAGAAGAGCCCCTTTCATTCAGATTCCAAACTTAAACCTACTTTTCAGTACCTTCTTTTCTATGTCTAATTCCCGTGTGGACAACCACCCATCCATACACCCTTCAGTATTTGCATCCCGAACCCTATTAGACAAATTACTGTCCTGTTAACTTGATTTTTTTTTACAATGAAAATAACTGTCCGCTAATTGCGCCATTGAATTTCCTACTATAAGAAGTTCCTTTTTCCTTGCCACAGCTTTTCCTTGTTTCACTAATTTGCACTCACTTTTCCTCAATATCCTCTTCCCGAGTTCCTTGCTATCCAGTGCTGAAACCTCCTGTCTTTCATCCAGCCTCTGTTTACTGTGACCTAATTCCTGTCTCTTCGCTCCTCCTCCTACTTGCATTTCCTCAATGTGTTCTTTATGCAGTTCTGCCAGCTCATCATTATCCTCAGTTGTCTCTCCTATTAATTCCAATATCCGTCATAGATCAGTTATGAATCTTTTACATTCATCAGTCCTCATGAACATATGATTCTTATAGTTCAATTCCCTTAATCAACAACTAATGCTCACAATAGCCTATTTGAATGCCAGAGCTCTGATAACTGTAAGCAGATTGCAATACACACAGACAATTGCTTACATTTTACTTCCCTTGTCCTTGTGCAAGTCAGATACTAATTTTAAAGTATTTTAAAACTCTTCACAATTGTAAAATAGTTTTTGAAGACTCCCCTTTCCCTCTCTCTCTGAACTCTTCTAAAGGGACTAAAGATGCAAAGAAAAAGGCCAACGCAGAGTACATAAGCAATAAAGGCGAGGATGACACAAGGGAATATGATGAGCTTAGGAAAGAGGTCAAGAAAACAATTAGGAAGACAGAGGAAATCTGAAAATACCAAAGAACATAAAAAGAAATAGTAAAATATTCTAAAGCACATAAATAACAAAGAGAATTAAGATAGGGACAAGGCCATTAAGGGACGAGCAAGATAAACTCACAGGTGATGATACTGAACAGATACCTTGCCTCAGTTTTTACTGAAGAGGCTACCAAAGAGGAAATGACATCAGTAGAAAGAGTCAAGTGGGATATTGCAAAAGTTAAGATAGAAAGATTGGAGATATTAGTCAAACTTAAGGAAGACAACGCCCCAGGTCCAGATGTATTGCACCCGTGGATACTCAAAGAAACGAGGGAAGAAATAGCAAGGGTACTATATAAAGATTCAGTCAAAAAAAAAGGAATAGCACCAGAGGAATGGCAAACAGCAAATGTAATTCCACTCTTCAAAAAGGGAGATAGAACTAATCCAGGGAATTAGCGTATGAACAATAGTGGGAAAGATTCTGGAATCTTCGCTTAAAGATTAGTTATCAAAACCTCTGGAGACGGAGAATATATTGACCCGTATTTTCCGATCCCTACGGTTGGGTACGTGCTGTGTACACACCCATAGGGACATCGGAAATGCTAGTTTCAGGCATGCACAGCGCATGCGCTGAAAACCGGCATTTCCGATCTGTTAAGAATCCTCTTGACAGATCGGACGCCTGCCCTGGAGAAGGGCCTCTGCAGGCGGAGAGTTCTGCTTTTTGCAGAACCTCTGCCTGCTGAAAACCCTTAGAAATCTTACGCCTGGACAAAGTCAACATGGATTTACAAAAGGTAAATCATGCTTGACTAATCTACTGGAATTTTTTGAGGATGTAACTGGTAAAATAGATAAGGAAGAACCAGTGGATGTGGTGTATTTGGACTTTCAGAAGGCTTTCGATAAGGTCCCGCATAAGAGATTAGCGTGCAAAATTAAGGCACCTGGGATTTGGGGGCAAGGTATTGACTTGGATAGAGAACTGGTTGGCGGACAGAAAGCAAAGAGTTGGAATAAACGGGTCGTTTTCCGAGTGGCAGGCAGTGACTAGTGGGGTACTGCAAGGATCGGTCCTAGGACCCCAGCTGTTCACAATATATATTAATGATCTGGACGAGGAAATTGGATGTAATATCTCCAAATTTGCAGACGACACAAAGCTGGGTGGGAGGGTATGCTGTGAGGAGGATGTCATGAAACTCCAGTACGATTTGGACAGGTTAGGTGATTGGGCAGAAACACGGCAAATGCACTATAATGTGGATAAATGTGAGGTTATCCACTTTAGTGGCAAAAACAGGAAGGCAGATTATTATTTGAATGGCAATAGATTGGGAGAAGGGGAAGTGCAAAGAGACCTGGGTGTTCTTGTGCACCAGTCGCTGAAGGTAAGCATGCATGTGCAGCAGGCGGTTAAGAAGGCGAATGGTATGTTGGCCTTCGTAGCAAGAGGGTTCGAGTACAGGAACAAGGATGTCTTGCTACAGTTGTACAGGGCCTTGGTGAGACCGCACCTTGAGTATTGTGTGCAGTTTTGGTCGCCTTATCTGAGGAAGGACGTTCTTGCCATGGAAGGAGTGCTGGGATGGCAGGAATGACGTATGAGGAGAGATTGTGTCGATTGGGCTTATACTCACTGGAGTTTAGAAGATTGAGAGGGGATCTCATCGAAACCTATAAAATTCTGTCAGGCCTGGACAGACTAGATGCTGGAAGGATGTTCCTGATGGTCGGGGAGTCCAGAACCAGGGGTCATAGTCTAAGGATAAGGGGTAGGACATTTAGAACTGAAATGAGGAGGAATTTCTTCACCCAAAGAGTGGTGAACCTGTGGAATTCTCTGCCACAGAGGGCGGTGGAGGCCAGTTCATTAAATATATTCAAGAAAGAGTTGGATATATTTCTTGAGGCTAAAGGGATCAGGGGATATGGGGAGAAGGCAGGGACAGGGTACTGAATTTGGATGATCAGCCATGATCTCATTGAATGGCGGAGCAGGCTTGAAGGGCCGAATGGCCTACTCCTGCTCCTATCTTCTATGTTTCTATGTTTTCTATGTAAAGCTTAAGGCCTGCTTTTACCAACATAAGAGTTGAAAAAAAGTTTTAAAAAAACATTTTTCCCACTCATTTATAATTTTAAAATACTTTTAAAAAGGTAAGTTTATTTTTAGTCCTGTAAAAAACTTTAATTATTTTTTTCAAAAAATTAAATTTTTGTTTAAAATATTTAATTTAATGTAATTTTAACTCATTTTTAAAACGTGATGGTTTAAAAAAAAATTATTTAATGTTTTGATGTGTTTTTGGTGCGATCCCCATTCATATATTTGACAGGTCTATCTGTCAAAAGTATGAAGGGAGTTTCCCTTCTCCTATTGGCTGGCCTGACCCACGTGATCCCAGGGATGTTTCCGAATAACATGCACCCCTGGGATACGTGGGCCTTGCACATTTTGACTGTGGAGAGGCCCAGGAGCGGAAGTGTCCGGACCTCGGGAGCCCTCAGGTTAGTTTGTACATTTTTTTCCAAAAGGAGGCATCCACATGCAGGAAGCCTCCTATCGGAAATTATGGGCCAATAAATTTTTAGCATGGATTTCGAAAAGGAAGTTCATGTTTAACCAACCTTATGAATTCTTTGACGAAATAACAAAGGGTAGACGAAGGCAACACAGTGGATGTGGTATACCTGGGCTTTCAGAAGTCCTTCAATGAGGTGCCACCTAAGAGGCTCATAACAAATGTCAGAGCATGTGGAGTCAGGGGTCAAGTAGCACAATCGATTGAAGGATGATTACAAAACAGGAAACAGAGGGTAAGGAGTTGAGGGAAGTTACTCAGACTGGAGAAAGTGAGAAGTGGTGTCCCATAGGGATCCCTGCTGAGACTATTGTTGTAAATGAATTGGATACAGAAATTGGAGGTATGGTGTTACATAAGAACATAAGAAATAGCAGCAGGAATAGGCCACTTGGCCCCTCGAGCCTGCTCCGCCATTCAATAAGATCATGGCTGATCTTGGGCTCAAAGCCACTTCCCCGCCCGCTCCCCATAACCCTTCACTCCCTTATCTTGCAAAAATCTGTCTACCTCCACCTTAAATGTATTTAATGACCCAGCCTCCACGGCTCTCTGGGGCAGAGAATTCCACAGATTTATGACCCTCAGAGAAGAAATTCCTCCTCATCTTAGTTCTTAAAGGGCGACCCTTTATTCTGAAATTGTTAAATTTGCAGAGGATACCAAATTGAGGGGTATAGCTAATAATGTGGAGGACTGCACCAAAATACATGAAAACATGAACAGGCTTGCAGAGTGGATGGATAAATGGCAAATGATATTCAAAATAGTGAAGTGGTTCATTTTAGTAGGAGGAATAAGGAGGCCACTTATTCCTTGGAAGGTAACAAACTAAATTGGGTAGAGGAGCAAAGAGAAATGGGAATACAGATACATAAATTGCTAAAAGTAGCAACACGAGTTGATTAGGCCATAAGGAGTGCAAACAAAGTACTGGAGTTAATTTCTAGAGGAATAGAATATAAGAGCAGGGAGATGATGTTAAATTTATATTATTTTAAATATAAGATAGTCACTTAACTGATCAATTAAAGAATTTAGAAGGAATTTCTTTACATAAATAGTGGTGAGAATGTGGAACTCAAGGATTAATTAGGGATAGCCAGCATGGCTTTGTCAAGGGAAGATCATGTCTGACCAATTTGATTGAATTTTTCGAGGGGGTGACTAGGTGTGTGGATGAGGGTAGTGCAGTGGATGTGGTTTACATGGATTTCAGTAAGGCTTTTGATAAAGTCCCGCACAGGAGACTGGTCAGGAAGGTAAGAGCCCATGGGATCCAGGGTGCCTTGGCACATTGGATCCAAAACTGGCTTAGTGGCAGAAGGCAGAGGGTGATGGTGGAAGGTTGTTTTTGTGACTGGAAGCCTGTGTCCAGTGGGGTACCGCAGGGATCGGTGCTGGGTCCCTTGCTGTTTGTGGTCTACATTAATGATTTGGATGTGAATGTAAAAGGTATGATCAGTAAGTTCGCAGATGACACACAAATTGGTGGGGTGGTAAATAGCGAGGAGGGAAGCCTCAGGCTACAGGACGATATAGATGGGTTGGTCAGATGGGCGGAACAGTGGCAAATGGAATTTAACCCTGAAAAGTGTGAGGTGATGCATTTTGGACGGACTAACAAGGCAAGGGAATACACAATGAATGGTAAGACCCTAGGAAAGACAGAGGATCAGAGGGACCTTGGTGTGCATGTACATAGATCCCTGAAGGCAGCAGAACAGGTGGATAAGGTGGTTAAAAAGGCATATGGGATACTTGCCTTCATTAGCCGAGGCATAGAATATAAGAGCAGGGAGGTTATGATGGAGCTGTACAAAACGCTGGTGAGGCCACAGCTGGAGTACTGTGTGCAGTTCTGGTCGCCACACTATAGGAAGGATGTGATTGCTTTGGAGAGGGTGCAGAGGAGATTTACCAGGATGTTACCTGGGCTGGAGTGCTTCAGCTATGAAGAAAGACTGGACAGGCTGGGGTTGTTTTCCTTGGAGCAGAGAAGGCTGAGGGGGGACCTGATTGAGGTGTACAAAATTATGAGGGGCGTAGATAGAAAGGAACTTTTCCCCTTAGTGGAGGGGTCAATAACAAGGGGGCATAGATTCAAGGTAAGGGGCAGGAGGTTTAGAGGGGATTTGAGGAAAAACTTTTTCACCCAGAGGGTGGTTGGAATCTGGAACTCACTGCCTGAAAGGGTGGTAGAGGCAGGAACCCTCACAACATTCAAGAAGCATTTGGATGATCACTTGAAATGCCATAACATACAAGGCTACGGACCAAATGCTGGAAAATGGGATTAGATTAGACAGGGCTTGATGGCCGGCGCGGACGCGATGGGCCGAAGGGCCTCTTTCTGTGCTGTATGACTCTATGTTGCTGCATGGAGTGGTTGAAACAGATAATACAATGGCCCTGAATTTGCGGACAGTATGACGGCATACTCATTCTGCCTTTGAAACTGACCGCAACAGAGCCAATAATCAGTGAAATCTCGTAAATCATTGAAACTGACGAAAACTTCGGCTATTCCGCATTAAGCACGCTGTTAAATTCCCCACTAAAGGTTAAACCCAAAGGGATTAGGTGTAACTGGGCTTTTAACAGCATATTGACTGATAAACATATATTAAGGGCCTGGAAAACTAATTTTAATTTTGTGCAGTGTGAAATTTGACCTTTTCAACAAAATTAAAAAACATTTTTTAAAGTTTGTGCATCTTTATTTTAGGTTTGCCTTTTCCCCAGGTGAGAGCTCCAATCTTTCATTTGCTCTCTCTAGCTAATTTAAAAAGTCAGAATTTTAAGGGCTTACCCACTTCCTGGTTCGCTGTCTGAGAGAATTCTGCCTTTTGATTGGCTGCTTAGACAGCCTGTTGACGTCACAGCAGTTCGCACAAGGGGATCCTCACTAAGTCCCGTTGAATTGAATTCAAGGTTGGAAAACCTGAAGTTCTCGACACAGGGATGGCGAGATCCCTGTGTGGAGCGTATTTCGGGGCCAGCAGCGAATGCATTCGCTTTGCTGCTGACCGCAAATTCCGGACCCATGTTGACACAATTAAGGGGAGGATTGGTGCATACATAAGGGAGTAGAGAATAGAGGGTTATTGGGGCAGGGTGGGAAGAGATACTTAGAGCAGGAGGAGGCTTGTGTGGCGTGCAAGCAATGGCATAGACCAGTTGGGCCAAATGGCCTGTTTCTGTGTTATAGGTTCTATGTAACCCACCTGAGTCTTGCCCATGAATATTCTCTTTCGCTCTTTGCATCCCCTGCAACCCCCAGAGTAGTGAGATTCTGATGTTTGGTCTGTGTTCCTAACTCGTTTCACTACTTTTGAAAAGGGACCTGTAACATGGACTGAAACATTGGGAAACTGAACCCACACATGCAGTGTTCAAAATAGAACCTGTTGGAACTACTTTATCGAGGTTTAATTTCATTATTGAGAAGTATTTTTCAATGTATCATATTTATGCCAATCTACAGAACTTGCCCCTTTTTACAGTTTAAGTTGAAGCCTGCAACATCTGCCTTTAGGATTTCTAAAGTAACAATTATTTGGGCTTACACAATATTATTGAAATCTTGATGTCCTCACCATGTTCAATTTTGACTATTCCTATAGTACACATATTAACCATGTTCAGTACTGTGGCAAACACAGTTCTTTTTTGAGGTTGTGATTCAGTATTTTTTTTATTCGTTTATGGGATGTGGGCGTTGCTGGCAAGGCCAGCGTTTATTGCCCATCCCTAATTGCCCTTGAGAACATGGTGGTGAGCCGCAGCGCCGCCTTGAACTGCTGAAGTCCGTGTGGTGAAGATACTCCCACAGTGCTGTAAGGTAGGGAGTTCCAGGATTTTGACCCAGCGACGATGAAGGATCGGCGATATACTTCTAAGTCAGGATGGTGTGTGACTTGATGGGGAACTTGGAGGTGGTGGTGTTCCCATGCGCCTGCTGCCCTTGTCCTTCTAGGTGGAAGAGGTCGCGGGTTTGGGAGGTGCTGCCAAAGAAGCCTTGGGGAGTTGCTGCAGTGCATCTTGTAGATGGTACACACTGCAGCCACGGTACACTGGTGGTGGAGGGAGTGAATGTTTAAGGTGGTGGATGGGGTGCCAATCAAGCGGGCTGCTTTGTCCTGTATGGTGTCGAGCTTCGAGTGTTGTTGGAGCTTCACTCATCCAGGCAAGTGGAGAGTATTCCATCACACTCCTTACTTGTGCCTTGTAGATGGTGGAAAGGCTTTGAGGAGTCAGGAGGTGAGACACTCGCCGCAGAATATCTAGCCTCTGGCCTGCTCTTGTTGCCACAGTATTTATGTAGCTGGTCCAGTTAAATTTCTGATCAATGGTGACCCCCAGGATGTTGATGGGGGATTCAGCGATGGTAATGCCATTGAATGTCAAGGAACGGTGGTTAGACTCTCGCTTGTTGGAGATAGTCATTGCCTGGCATTTCTGTGGCACAAATGTCACCTGCCACTTATCAGCCCAAGCTTGAACGTCATCCAGGTCTTGTTGCATGCGGCCATGGACTGCTTCGTTATCTGAGGAGTTGTGAATGACGCTGAACACTGTGCAGTCATCAGCGAACATCCCCATTTCTGACCTTATGTTGGATGGAAGGTCATTGATGAAGCAGCTGAAGATGGTTGGGCCTAGGACACTGCCGTGAGGAACTCCTACAGCGATGTCCTGGGGCTGTGATGATTGACCTTCAACCACCACAACCATCTACCTTTGTGCTAGGTATGACTCCAGCCAGTGGCTATGTCTAATGTTGAATAATTAAGATAAAATAATTTAACTATCTCATTCCTGCTTCACTTGCCTCATGTAGTCCCTGGGGTACCACACAGATGGAAACGCTAATTAAATGCAATGCAAAAGGTAATACTGACCAAACATAAATATGGTAGAAGACCCTTAATGAGAATACCTTTGTTGTAGCAAGCCAAACATTCCTTGACTCAATTGTTCCCATTGCACAAACTGTAAATGGGGAATGAATATGTGTCTCACAAACATTCAATTTAGATTAATTTCCCGTTACTTTGGTGACCATTTACTAGTGTGTACTGCATTACTAAAGGGATTATGAGTACTTGTAATAATTTGAAAATATGTAGAGCAACCACATGTTGCATAATTACTCTGCTCTGAAAGCATAAACACTGGAAGACACAGCTTAAAAAAAATCACAAGCAAAAGCTATCTGTTTCCAATTTAGGTTATGTATTGATTTTTCTGAGCACCTGTGGCTCACTGGTATCTATGTGACCTTCTCCATATGTGTATAATGTGGCCTTTTGTTCCTGATGACATAAATCTGTTCTTCGCATGATAGTTGTTCCAGCTAAATGCTATTTCCTGTGATTTCATAGCAGAGCATATTTAGTTTAATTACTTCCTTCCTGCTCTATCATGAATATAAAACAGTGTATTACATATATCCAAATTTATCTCACGGACTACTTCATTAGAGGTGACTGAGTCATTTAAAAGTACCGGTAATGCTAAAATACTGGTGTTATACATTTCGAAACAGAAGCGAGAGAATGCTTTGCAAATATTTTAAGCAGCTTTGCATTTCCAGTGATGCTCACTTTTGCGCAGTGCTTAAGATTCAGATAGAGATTTTCCTTCCAAAATATTTTTCTCTCGGTAATGGCGAATTTTCTGTGACCTTTTGTGTTCTTTATATTTGCACTGAAAATATGCCCATTATTGAAATTGTAAGTATAAACATTTTACTTCACAAGAGTTTGTGGATTTGATGTTCAATCATATCTGAGAATTTCACTGAGATTTTTGGAACCAGCTTATTTTGCTTAACTATTGGTTGGATTTTAAGGCTTTGTTTTTTTTAGGAATACAAGTCTTCAAAAATATTGTTTTCTTTCCCCTATTTTAAGCCTTTAACAATTGGCAGTTCTGGGAATTCCAGGTTCCCTGGTCCAATCAATTTTTAGATTTCAACTTCTGTTTTGTGACACTGAACCAAACCCTAATATATTACAGTAATGCATTTACTCCAACACTGGGAGTTCTGACAATTGCTTTAATTTTTTTATACTATTAAAATAAACACTTTAAAACTTCTTGATTTATAATTATTTTAATATTTTTGCTCTGTCTTTGCTTTCTCCCATTTTATGTTCTTCCAATCTCATTGTGATTCTAACTTTATTTTGACATTTTGTTCCTCAATTTACTCCAATTCATTTTTTGAAATGATTTTTTCCCCCTATTTTCCAAATGCCTCGAGATGGGACCCAGATCGTCCAAAATACTGCTTCATGGGAAAATGTATAGAGCACACCGAATGGTCCCATGCGATAAAACCTTCACTACAATGAAAGCCTGGAACAAAGGCCATTTTTTCAGCCAGTCAAAGCTCATGACATGCTTTGCTGAAGTGTCTTTGACGCTTTATTCCTATTTGTATTTTAGTCAACCATTTCTTGTGTACAGTTTTAAAATGGGCTAATTGGCAATGTTTCTGTAGTCCAGGAAATAATATTGAGAATGCTCAACACACACAGCACCGTTGCGTGTGGGAATAAATCTATCCCAAGCATATTTTTATTAAGTTCACTGACTTCAATTAAATATTAGTAAACACTACTTAACTCGCTTAACCCGGTAGAAACTGGATGGAACGGGAATTAAAATCCAAGCCGTGCACTTAATGCTCGTTTCCTGTCCTGCAGTTACTTCAATGCTGCTGTTTTTGTTGGCTGTTGAGGTGCCTGCCTATCTCAAGCAGGAGCCTCATATATATGCACATTGGGGTTGGATCTCTTAGATAGGACCCTGATGCAATTTTAACTGCCTACTGAGTAGAGCGTCTGCCATCGATGCTCTATTAAGTTAAAACCTAGGAGACATCCATCCCTGTAAGGTAAATGTAAAATGTATTTCTATGGGGCCCTACAAAGAAACGTTAGCCAACTGCAACCCTGGGCTCCCACTTCCCCCCCCAACCGTGTGACTTACCTGACTGCTGGCCTAGCGACCTCCTGACTGCTGTAGGCCCAAAGCTAGCTGTTGAGATTTTTGAGGCTCAGTCGTTAAAATGCACCAGGTATCCCCTTGCACCGCACCCCCCACCCCCCTGGGCAGACGGCCCACGTGTCCCGCAGGCTTCCTGCATGGAGTTAACATTTCCTCTCTTGTTTTCCGTTGTAGTTTTACTGCTGCAATCTTCTAAAGGGTTTAAAAGAAAACTTGTTAAATGCTGCTGAAGCAACTTGTAGCCATGTTTTTGTAAGCTATGTAACAGTGTTGTGTGATAAATTCTCTGTGAACTTATGCTCGCTCAAGTGATAGCAGTAGAAAAAGTTCAATGAAGCTTTGGAAAATTATTCTGCTGTAGGGGATGTATAGAGGATGCCAGATGCGTCCCATATGATGCAACCTTTAGTACAATGAACAAAACAGATCGCAACACACGAGCAGTGATTTCAAGTGTGTTGTGTAAATGCTGTTCCATATGAGGAGGCCTGTGGTGGTCTGTTTATATAATTTCTTAGTGATTAAGAGTTCAAATAAAAGCAAATAAATAGATTTTCTTATAAAGAAAAAATATGAATTGTCGTAGAGTCAGATGTGATATTTAGGTACTGAGTTGCCTGAGGTGAGTCAGTTGCTATGCAATCAGTTGACTTTGGGTCCCTGCTATGTGCAGCTGTTGCGGTGCATGGGCCTGGAGCCTGCGACGGCTGTTTAAATGTTCCATTTTGCTGCTAATGGGTTGTAGCATAGCATAATGTGGTCTGAAGTAACTTTTATTCAGACGTTTAGTAAAGGCTAACCTTTTTGTGTTTTGTGTTTTTAATTACGTTTTTATATGGATGTTGGTCTCTCTAGCAGATTGCACCAGGGTATAATTGCAGTGCCGTACCTAGCTTGCAATGGCTAAAAGAAAGTCCTGGAAGAAAGTGCTGTCCTGTTGCCAAAGAAACACTAGACATTCTATATTGCATTGACTAACATTTATAAATAAGTATTACAAAATACACTAATTTCATTCAGATGCCCAGAAATAAATTATAAGTTGTAAGTTAACTAAGGGTTCAGTTGACAACGTAAATCAAAAAAGGAAGCATTAGCAGGACCCCAATATTAAGTTGCCATCTTTTACTTCCTGTGATTTTATGGAATCTTGGAGTTAAATGCCTTATTTTTCATGAGTGTTCCAGCATATCCTGCTATTTTTATGATTGTTCCAGTGTTTCAGTGCTGTGCCAGATAATGTTCGCAGAAGGTTATTGCATTCCTCTGTAAATCCATTGCTACTTCAGAATTTGTTTTCTCCATTCCCCACTTCTCCTGAAAGTGTTAGCTCCTTGTTGGATTTGGATTCCAAGCTGTCGACTGCCCTATGGTACTTTGCCAAAGTGTCAGTTCTTCATCTGTGAGGCTAGGTATGTCAGCAGGCTATTTGACATAGGAGCATCACAGCAAGGTCTTATCTTGTCCTCATTCTATGTCCAAAAAGCACACTTCCATCATGGGTCTCTGGCTTGTGATAAGCCAGAACCCTGGCAAATTTCTCCCTCCTTAATCCAGGCATGCTGAGGCCAATTACAGCGCTCTCTTGTGCTGTTCCAGCTGTCAACTTAACCCACCACAAAGTAGGGATGAAGGATAAGACTTGGCTTGTCTGTATGGCTCTGCTTCTCACTGGATAACTCAATATTGGTGTAATATCTCATACAGATCTGAGAGAAAATAATTTACAGCAGTTAACCTGAAATGCTCTGTACTGTTTGTTACAGTTTGTAAAAATTAAATTGATGACTCCGCTATGCTGTGCCAATTCCTGTTTTAAAGTAAGCTTTTGCATGTAGTAAGAAGGTACGTTGGCCCTCTGTAGAGGGCTGTAAACAGCTAATCATTGCTCTTAAAGAAAAAAGAAACACCATGGGGTAGATTTTAATTTTCTCTGAGGTGCAGAAGCTGAAAACTGGCAGTAGTGGATTGGCTGTCCATTATACATCCTGCCTGATTTTCCTTTCCATTGAAGCCTGTCCGCTGCTGCCTATTTTCCACCTCGCGGTGAAAGTTATAATCTACCCCTGTACTTTTAAGGGGTGCAAATGTTATGCTAATATATGTTTATTTCCAAATTTTAGTGATTTAAAATGACATTTATTCCAATTGCAAAAATAATAAACAGTAATGTAGTAAAACGTCCCAAGGTGCTTCACAGGAGCTTCATTGGTCACCTGTCCTAACGTCTCCTCCTTTGGCTCGCTGTCACTTTTTGTCTGATAACGCTCCTGTGAAGCGCCTTGGGACCTTAAAGGCACATTTTTAAGTGCAAGTTGTTGTAGATGCTGTTGTCGATTTTGTGTCTAATCCCCAGCTTACCCTAAATTGTTTCAGTGCATTGTCTGCTAATCCTTTCAATGATATTTCAATTAAACTGATATCTAAAGTATGCAGAAATGATGAGTTATTGAAAGTTTTCAGAACTTTGTGACATTGTCATGCTTTGAGACATTTTCTCTCACCAAATTCTATATTTTAACTGCAGAATCTGAAATCTCACGTGGATTTTTTAAAAAGCCAGAAAATTATATTTTCCTCCTCTTTAATTTCCTAATCTTCTTGCCTTCTTGCTTATGTATGTGCCAAATAAAACTAAAATGCTATTTGCTCAGGGCTGGTTCTAAGGACAAATTTTCTTGGGGAAGGGGCTAAAATTCCTGTTATTGCACTTTGATCAAAGCTCAGGAAAAGAGTCTAATGTGATGCATTAAATTAAAAGTTGGCAATGTACTTCTTTTGAATAGTTACTCCATATCATACTGTTTCATTAATCTTTGATGTGATATGAAATAGTACAGAACACTGGAATTTAACCCACTGCCCCAAGATATTTTTCATAGGATCCTAGTCTCTCTTTGCTATCTCTAATTTAAAAAGAGGATTGTTAGGCTTAGTTGATCGTTTTTTCTTTCCCTCCCCCTCCCACAAAACACCACTGCATCTATTGTAGACCTTACTGTAATTTGAGTGCATAAAGTAGGCAAGTGTACAAATACGGAGCGCAAATCGAGGCTAATTTCAGCCGGGTCTGTTCATGTCAGATTGAGATCAAACCAAGTTTCTCTTACAACCAGTTAAAATCTCAGTTCTAGGCCTTTCAAGAAAACCAACAGATTTTTTGCTGTTTTCTAGACAATGTATATGCTACAAAATGCTGCAGGAATGCAATCTTGTTTCGGTTGTAAAGGTGAACTGAAGAATGACAATTGGGTTGTTTGGTGTCCTTTGTCCTTGGGACATCTGATTTTGCACTGTGCTCTACCCTAGCATGAAGACTATTGCTGGATAAAATTGCACATCAGTAGAATTCAGTGGAGCATTGTTGATGTTTTGTGTGTCCAGAAAAGAGTCTCAACTTACAAAGTTAGCAACAGTAAGGGTAATTAGGCTTAGTTGGGTCAGAGCGATCATAATATGATCGAGCTCTCAGTCGAGATGGAGAGTGAGGAAATTGAATCAGAGACTAAGGTCCAGAACTTAAATAAAGGGAATTACGAGGGTATGAGACGGGAATTGGGTAAGATTGATTGGGTGGTGCTTCTGGGGGGATTGACAGTGGATAGACAATGGCAAGCATTCAAAGATAGAATGGAAGAATTCCAGAACATGTTTATACCGGTTTGGCATAAAAATAAACCTAAAAAGGTGGCTCAACCGTGGATAACGAGGGAAATTAGGGACAGCATAAAATAAAAAAAAAGGGCATATCAACTGGCAAAAAAAAGCACCAGACCGGAAGATTGGGGGCAGTACAGGATACAGCAAAAGAGGACAAAGGGATTAATCAGGAAGGGGAAAATAGAATACGAAAGTAAACTTGCAGCAAACATAAAGACAGACTGCAAAAGCTTTTATCGGTATATCAGGAGGAAAAGACTGGTAAAATCCCAAGTCGGTCCCTTGCAGTCCGATTCGGGAGAATATATAATGGAGAATAAGGAAATGGCAGACCAATTAAACTCATACTTTGGTTCTGTATTCACAAAGGAGGACACAAATAACCTCCCAGGAATATCGGCAAACATAGGGACTAATGAGAGGGAGGAGCTGACAGAAATTAGTATCTCTAGGGATATGGTGTTGGGTAAGTTGAGGGGACTGAAGGCCGACAAATCCCCGGGGCCTGATAAACTACATCCTAGGGTACTTAAGGAGGTGGCCCTGGAGATAGCAGATGCTCTAAGGATCATCTTCCGGAACTCCATTGACTCGGGAACAGTACCCGTGGATTGGAGGGTAGCTAATGTTACCCCAATATTTAAAAAGGGGGGTAGAGAGAAAGCAGGGAATTATAGACCAGTAAGCCTTACATCGGTTGTGGGCAAAATGCTAGAGTCCATTATTAAGGATAAAATAGCGGAGCACTTGACAAATGGGGAAAGGATCGGACAGAGTCAACATGGATTTACAAAGGGTAAATCGTGTTTGACTAATCTGCTGGAATTTTTTGAGGAAGTAACTGGTAAAATAGATGGGGGAGAGCCAGTGGATGTGGTGTACCTTGACTTCCAGAAAGCCTTCGATAAGGTTCCACACAAAAGATTATCATGCAAAATTAAGGCTCATGGGATTGGGGGCAAAGTATTAACGTGGATAGAGAACTGGCTGGCGGATAGAAAACAGAGAGTTGGAATAAACGGCTCGTTTTCGGAGTGGCAGGCAGTGACCAGCGGGGTGCCGCAAGGATCTGTCCTGGGACCCCAGCTGTTCACAATATATATAAATGATCTGGATCAGGGAATTGGATGCAATATTTCCAAATTCGCTGACGACACTAAACTAGGAGGAGGGGTGGGCTCTGATGAGGATGTCAGGAGGCTACAGTGCGATTTGGACAGGTTGGGGGAATGGGCGGATACGTGGCAGATGCACTATAATGTGGATAAATGCGAGGTTATCCACTTTGGAGGTAAAAACAGGAGGGTAGATTATTATCTAAATGGCAATAGATTGGGAGATGGGGAAGTGCAGAGGGACCTGGGTGTTCTTGTGCACCAGTCACTGAAGGAGAGCATGCAGGTGCAACAGGCGATTAAGAAGGCAAATGGTATGTTGGCCTTCATATCAAGGGGGTTCGAGTATAGGAATAGGGATACCTTACTACAGCTGTACAAGGTGCTGGTGAGACCGCATCTGGAGTATTGTGTACAGTTTTGGTCGCCCCATCTGCGGAAGGATGTTCTTGCCATGGAAAGAGTGCAGCGGCGATTCACCAGGCTGATACCTGGAATGGCGGGAATGACCTACGAGGAGAGATTGAATAGTTTGGGCTTGTACTCACTGGAGTTTAGAAGATTGAGAGGGGATCTCATCGAAACATATAAAATTATGGCAGGCCTGGACAGGCTGAATTCAGAGAGAATGTTTCCAATGGCAGGGGAGCACAGAACCAGGGGCCACAGTCTAAAAATAGCGGGCAAATCATTTAAAACAGAGATGAGGAAGAATTTCTTCACTCAAAGAGTGGTGAGCCTGTGGAATTCCCTGCCACAGAGGGCTGTGAAGGCTAATTCAATAAATATTTTCAAGAGAGAATTGGATATATTTCTGAAGGCTAAGGGGATTAAGGGTTACGGAGAAAAGGCGGGGACGGGGTACTGAACTGGTAAGATCAGCTAAGATCTCAGATGAAGATCAGCCATGATCTCATTGAATGGCGGAGCAGGCTCGAAGGGCCGAATGGCCTACTCCTGTTCCTATCTCTATGTTTCTATGTTTATGTTAATTAGGATTGGGCAATAAATGCTGGCCTTGCCAGCGACGCCCACATTCCAGGAGCGAATAATAAAAAAAGTAAATATTTTTAATGAAGATTGTGCTTTTGTGAATCTATTTAAACCACTTGTATTATGAAGTTACAACACATGTATGTGTTCCCATTATTTTCAAACCCAGCTGATGCAGCTAATATTGCAATCATTTAGCCTTTTTGCATAATATGTTTTTAGTTGTTTTCTCTCCCTCCCTGCATCATACCCATTGCTCAGTGATGATCAAGACAGTAACCAATCTACATATTCTTGTCTGTGAGATGGTGAATGAGGCCTTTCCTCTAGCAAAGAACATTGTCTCTATTTGGTGCCGTGCCTCTTGCATCTGAAATGTGGGTACTTTCTGTGAGGGGAAAATGAGGAAATAGCTTTGGCTGCTCTTGGAAATCAGTATACTGACATTGCATCATCAAGGCACTAAAACTTTGGGCTTCATTTATAATTCTGTTTCCTCCAAACTGTCCTCTAAAGTGTAATCCTGGGCCTTTAGGAAGCATCAGATAAGACATACCAGGCTTGGTTGCCTAAACTTCCAGTTTCCAATGTTTCCATAACTGCTTAAAAGTAAGTGTTGGGGATTTGATGACTTAATGGCTGATATGCTCTCATAGGTTCATCAGCTGAGACTTTGACCTTTTTATATTGTAATTGTATGAAACTAGGAAAAGAGAGTGATGTGTCCAGCATGCAGAAAGCCTCCTTAAAACTTGGATGACTGTGTGGTAACTGCTCTAAATTTCTAATGCGTTCTAAAATTAAAGTGGACGAAGTAAAACTGCTCCTTTAGAAGTAGCAAACGTATTTTGGAATGTCTTTGCAAGCACATAATTTGTCAAGATTTACCCATGCAGTTAAAACTCAAGATGCACACTGTGCGAATAATTTATTTTGGCGAGCATGTCATGCCACAACTTTATTTTCCTGTATTTAAAGACATTTAAATAAATACAGTAATAATCTGTGTTTTCATATTCAGTAATGTGTGTCACTGCTAAAGATGAGTCCATTTCAAAATCTTTCAATAAATCAAGATTGTACAGGAAATTTTGCGCTATCCGGCACCGACGGGACCGAGCTGTTGCCGTTCCCTCAAAACTGCCGGACACACCAGCGCTAATGTTGAAAGATACGGAAGCTTCTGAGCTCCGTATCTGTCGACAAACCCTGTTGCTTAGCAACAGCTTCTAAACAGTCCAAGCGTCTCTGTAGCATCTCTGTAGCTTAGCAACAGCTTCAGCAGACCTTGCAGAGCTTGACTGTTGAGGAAAAAAGCAACGAGGAAAAAAAAACTAACGAAAACAGCACCTAATTTTTGCCGGTGGCTCGAGCATTCCGGACAGTTAGCCTCCGGATAACACACAGTTTCCTGTAATACATTTTTAAAATATCCGCCTTGTTTTTGCTTTTATAATTACATATTTTCTACAGGATTTTAAAATTGACAGTTGAGCTACATGCATACTTTGAAAGAGCTGTATACTACCTCTTTTTAATAGCTTAAAATGAAATCTATCCTCCGTCCTAATGAGAAGATATTTAAAATATATATTTATATACTTTAAAATATCCCAAGTCATCACCAAAAATTCCAGGGATTTTGTTAGATCCGTGTGTTAATGGAGACACGGAATGCAGGAGTTGATTTAACAAGTGTTTACTGAACAAAGTCCTGGAGGTGAACTAACTACACAAGACGCTACACAGGCTTATATACCCGAGTGGTCACTACTGGTACTACAGTATACAGGGGCTTCAAAAACATAGTTCCTCTTAAAGGTACATACACTACAATTCCTCCCCTTTTAGATAAATAGTACATAATGTTTTAAGTAATCATTAAATAACATTTTTACAAGAACAATCATATACACATTTGTTGAAGTTAATCAATTACAAATTCAGTCTCTCTGGAGGCTTCCTGACTTGGTCCGGATAACGCCTCGGTGGTGTAGTAGGTTTCGGTGGTGTAGTAGGTTCTTTTGGCAAGGTCGATTCGGCTTCAATGCCAGTGTCGGGTTCATCTGGTTCCAGTATCACTGGATCGGAGGTAGATACTATGGGTATCTCTGCTTCATCACTAGGCGTATAGAGTTGTGGTGTAGGTTGTCCTTTTTCGGATGACTCTATGATCTGGTCAGCATGGCGCCTTATTATGCTTTCTCCAATGTCCACGGTATACATCAGCGGTCCTAGTCATGTGCAAATAGTTCCAGGCTGCCATTTCTCGGTACGGTAGTCCCGGGCCAAAACTGGTTGACCTATCTGGAAGCTTCTAGTTGGCCTTTCATTCATGCTTTGAAATTGCCGGTTCTCTACGTCCCTTCTGACGTTTGGCTTGACCAAATCCTGCCGGCATCTTAGTCTTCTATTGAAAAACATCATGGCGGGGGTTTGGTTTGTAACCACATGTGTTGCATTCCTGTACGCAAACAAGAAGTTATCTACCTTATGTTGTAGATTTATGTCTTCATTACCCATGGCCTTTATGGCCTTCTTGAAGGTCTGGACAAACCTTTCAGCCAATCCATTGGTGGCGGGATGGTATGGGGCGGACGTGTAGTGCTTAACCCCATTGTTTTTTAAGAACTTCCTGAATTCTTCGGATACAAATTGCGGTCCATTATCAGAACAGATCTGTTCAGGCAGCCCATTCCTGGCGAATATGGTCCTTAATACTGTGATGGTTTTTTCTGTGGTGGTGGAGGACATCTTTATTACCTCCGGCCACTTGCAGTGTGCATCCACCGCGATTAAGAACATTGAGTCCATAAATGGACCAGCAAAGTCGATATGAGGGCCACTCCCACGGATGTAGAGGGGCTTGTGGTGGGGCGTTTTGGACCTTCTGGCATCCTAGACAGCTCTTGGTCATTTCTTCGATGTCTCCATCGATACCTGGCCACCACACAAACGCTCTGGCTAAGTTCTTCATTTTCACTCCACCCAGATGCCCCTCATGAAGCTCCTTTAGCACTCTATCCTGGAGTTTGGGTGGAATCACCACTCTGGATCCACACATCAAGGTTCCTCAGCACACTGACAGCTGTTCTCTTCTTTGCGAGAATGCTGGTAACAGTGGTTCGCCATGTGCTGGCCATCCCTTCACCGTTAAATCGTAGACTCGTGAGAGAGTCGGGTCATTTCGCGTTTCCTTTTCAATGGTAGAATTTGTCACCGGTAGACATTCCACTATGGCCGAGTGGAACATCTCCACTGGGTCCACTGTAGGCGCCTCTTCCACCGTTGGCGACGGTAGGCGCGATAACCCGTCAGCATTCCCATGCTATTTTGTTCCTTTGTATTCTATGTCATATTGGTGTGCCCCTAGGAAAAGGGACCACCTCTATAGCCTTTGCGCTGTCATAATGGGAACGCTCTTTTTAGGGTTGAATATGGGGACGAGGGGTTGATGGTCAGTCAACAAGGTAAATTTTTGTCCATGTAGGTAATGGTTGAATTTCTTCACCCCCCACACCAGGCTGAGTGCCTCCCTGTCGATCTGGGCATAGTTACGCTCAGCTGAGTTCAATGAGCGTGACGCAAAAGCTATCGGCCGCTCCGAGCCATCAGGGAATCTATGCGATAATACCGCTCCCACGCCGTAAGGGGATGCATCGCACGCCAGTCTGATTGGCAGTGATGGGTTGTAATGAGCCAACACTTCCCTGGACGTGATCAAGCCTTTGCATTTATGGAAGGCACGTTTACAGTCTTCGCTCCATTTCCAAACTACTCCCATTTGTAGCAGTGCGTTAAGCGGGTGCAGAACCGTCGACAAGTTTGGTAAAAATTTATGATAGTAATTTATTAATCCCAGGAACGACCTTAGTTGTGAGACATTTTCAGGCGCTGGGGCCTTTACGACCGCTTCAATTTTTTCAGGTGACTTATGCAACCCTTCTTCGTTAATGACATGGCCACAATATGATATTTGTTTCTGGAAAAATTCGCACTTGGGGCGATTTGCTCGTAGGCCCTGTTCTCTCAGCCTCGTGAGCACCTGTTCCAAGTTGGCAAGGTGCTCGTTGTCGTTTTCTCCTGTTACAAGGATGTCGTCTAGGTAGCATTGAGTCCCCGGAATCCCTTGCAGGACTTGCTCCATAGCTCTTTGCCAGATAGCCGGAGCTGATGCCACTCCGAAAACCAGTCGATTGTACTGGTACAGGCCTTTGTGTGTGTTTATCGTGAGATACTTTTTAGAGGCCTCCTCAACCGCCATCTGTAGATATGCCTGTGCCAAGTCAATTTTGGTGAAACGTTTCCCTTCGGATAGTGAGGCGAAAATATCTTCTATCCTCGGAAGAGGATACTGTACCGTGTGAAGAACCGGGTTTACAGTCACCTTGAAGTCCCCACAGATGCGAACTTTTCTCTGTTCTTCAGATTTATCATTATTCAACGTTTTCTTCATGACCAATCTACCTTGGATAACACGCCTGCTTTTTCCAAATTCTCCAGCTCTGCTTCGACGGCTGGACGAATTGCGTATGGCACCGGCCTTGCCTTAAAAAACTTGGGAATTGCTGCATCTTCCACTTTTATTGAGGCGGTGACGCCTTTCAGGGTTCCTAGTTCCTGTTGAAACACTTCTTTGGCGTTAGCCAAGATTTCTTTTAATCGTCCAGGTATGACGTCATCATCATTTTTTTTCTTACTGGTCACCGTCAGTGCCTGAATGGAGTGCCAGTCTAAACATATCTTTCTGATCCTTTCACGTCCCAACAACGGTGGACCACCATCTTGCAGAACGTATAAATACAACTTCTGTATTTCCTTGCCGTTGTATACAACAGGCACCCTTATTTTCCCTCTGGGGTATACTTTCTGCACCGTATATGCCTTCAAGACAATGGATGTGTCTTTCAAAGGTATATGCGGAAATAGCCGCTCGTAATCCCATCAACTCATGACGGTCAGAGCTGATCCTGTATCTAGCTCCATTTTGACTGGGGACCCCGCTATCGTGAGGGTAACCCAAATGGTCTGGTAATCTTCTTTGGCAATTACATTATGTAATTTGAGACAGCTTAGTCCCTTGTTTCCGGAGTCGCTATCGGTCTTCTGGTCTTCGGAGCTACTGTCCGTCATCATTTGTACCTTTCTGTACTTTTCCTTATTGACCTTTTTACTGTCAGCGGATTTCTTTCCAGATCTGCATACACGTGCAATGTGTCCCATCTTTCCGCATTGCCTGCATGCTTTGTCCTTGAACCAGCAGTCCTTCTGGTCATGGGTGGATCTGCCGCAGCGATAACATCTCTCGAAACCCCGTGTCATTTCATGGGTGCCGAAGTCCTGTGGCTTTTGCTGTATCTCTGCAGCTCCTCTTGCTGCTGTTTCGTATGATACAACCACACTGAAAGCCTTGTCCAGTGTCAAATCTTTCTCAGAAAGTAGTCTTTTCTGTGTTCCTTCACTTAGGAGACCGCAGACGAATTTGTCTCGTAGAGAATCTGCCAGTCCTGCCCCGAATTGGCAGTGCTTTGACAGCTTTCGTAATTCGGTGAGGTAATCAGCGTTACTTTCATTCTTGTGCTGATTCCTCCTGAAAAATTTGAATCGTTCCGCTATCAGCAGCGGTGTTGGGTTTAAGTGCTCTTGTAAGATATCAACAATCTCCTTAAAATTCTTGTCCATCGGTTTGGCTGGAGTGATCAAGTTTCGTAACAGCCCGTATGTCCTTGCGCCCATCAGATTTAGAAGTACCGATGCCTTTTTATCATCCGCTACTTCATTCGCCTTGCAATATACCTCCACTCTTTCCACATATGTGGTCCAATCTTCTATATCACTATCGAAAGCAGTAATATTGTCAGTCTTCGGCATCTTGAAAATCTAAAATGGCGCTTCCCGCGCTTTTCTTCCGTCCCCGATGGATCAAAATGGCGCCTCCCGCGCTTTTCTTTCTTCCCCGCCGAGTTGAGATGGCGCCTCCCGCGCTTTCCTGCCGCTGCTGCCAATGCTCTTCTCCGCGGTTCCCGTTGCGACCTGCAGTTTTTCGCGATATTTCTATTTTTTTTTATATATCGCTTCAATAGTTTCTCCGTTACTTGGAGAACCGTTCCCATCGTGGAGCGGACCCTCTGGGACTTTCCCCTCCCTCTGCTCGGTCCGAACGCCGACCTGCTCCGCAGCACCGGACGCGCCCTGAGCGCTCCACCCTCTCTCTCTCTTTGCTTGTGCTTCCCGACTCGCTGCCCGGCCCCATTGCAGAGCCACCCGATCGAGCTCTAGCCCGCCGCAGCCCAGGAAGGATCAGTGCACTACCTGCCATCAGCCCGTTTAGCTGGGGAAACCAGAGATTGGAGACCAAGCCTGGCCCTCGTTTTCGAGTTTCTTCGAGTTATTTATTTATTTATTTATTTATTGCTTCTGGCTTCGACCTTCGTCTGAGGAATCGATCCTCTTGAGGTGCTGCCGAATTGCAGGTAAGTTTGTTTGTAACTCGTCGCCACTGTTAGATCCGTGTGTTAATGGAGACACGGAATGCAGGAGTTGATTTAACAAATGTTTACTGAACAAAGTCTGGAGGTGAACTAACTACACAAGACGCTACACAGGCTTATATACCCGAGTGGTCACTACTGGTACTACAGTATACAGGGGCTTCAAAAACATAGTTCCTCTTAAAGATACATACACTACAGATTTGTGCTATGCATATGTAAGTAACTGGGTCTAGCCTGGGAAACTGTATGGTGGCCGTCCGGGCAACAGAAGAGAGTGCAGTGGGAGCAGATTGCCAATGTGGTCAATGCCAGCAGTATAGCCACGAGGACCTGGACTCGGTTCAGGAAGATGTTTAATGACCTCATGCATGTGGTCAAGGTCAGTGAATTCATCTTCAAATGCCATATCCCACCATCTGCACCACTAGCCTTTCTCTGGCCTGTTGATCCATTACTCAGTCTTTTTCTGACAACAGCCTCCACAAGCACTTCCACCACCTGTTGCAGGCAAAAGGCACCTCCCCTTTATGAGGTGCAGACTGCCTTTAAGTTGTGCAGGCTAGCTTTAATTGGAGCTAGCCACGCACCACACCCCCCATCATTCACCCAGCAACCATTTCTACAAAAGACGATTCATACGGCACATTCATAGCTTCACCTCACCCTCACACACTTACCATTGCTGCAAGCCCCACACCCAAATCTCACAGCTTGAACACATGATCAGCTATTGAACCATGACAGCCACATTACTCAAGCACATTACGCCACACTCACTGACGCACTTCCCTTTCCCTTGCAGGAAAAGGTGGCACATAACAGACAACAGCAGACCTTAACCAGCGAGGGACAGGCTCACTTGCATCACGTCGCCCCCTTGGTGGAGACTGTGCTGGCCATTCTTGGCAGGGGCATGGCTGAGCCCGAGGCCGGCGGCGGGGCTGAAGGAATACAAGATGTCGATATGCTCATACATTATCCTCCTCCTCACATCCCACTTCCCCTCATCCCACCATCTCTTCTGATTTACAATTACTAATTACACGCAAGCAGCTCTTGCTTTCTCCCCCTTCCCTCACCTCAACCCTACTCTGCGCCTTTCGCATTCCAGACACCCAAGAAATCCAGCATACCCAGCCAGTGGACAAACAGCAAGAGGGAGAGAAGCGTCAAGAAGAATAAGAAGAAACACCATCGCTCGATTTCCCACTCCCAGCCACCAACTCAGATACTGACACTCCGTGTACTTTAAACGATAGGTTAGACGCGGTGCACATGGTGAGACACCGGGCATGAGTGGCCTGCAGCCAGGGCAGGGGGAAAGGGCAACTCGGGTACCAGCTCCCTCGAGGGCGAGGTCGCACATGAGTTTTGCTGCACAGGACTCGGATGAAGACCTTGATGGTGCGGCCTAGAAAAGAATGCTGATGGGTATGCACAACTAAATGCTTGGTGCACTGGCAGGCCTGCCAGAAAGCCTGAATGCAATGTCAAGGAGCATGGAGGAGTCCAGCTCCAACCTTTCACCGGGCTTTGGGCAGAGCTTGGAGCCCATCCTTTCCAGCATGGAAGGGCTGGGCAGATCCATTAACGCACTTGTGGACCCAACCATCATGCAGCGTCTGATGGCTGATGTCTCGGCTTCCATTGCAGCACAAGCACAAGCCGCCCAACATCTGAGTGCTGCAGTGGACGCTCAGACTGAAGTCATGCAAGCTCAGACTGCTGTCATCATAGCTGGGTCTACCAGTGTTGAAAGGGGCTTGCAGGATGTCGCAGCCGTCTGTAATCCAGCCGATTACTAAGATCGCTGAGGCGCTGCTCCTGGGGAATGGCAATGGATCTGTGGAGGACGGCCCTGCTGTCTTCTCCCAGGAAGACAGCATTTGTCCTCCCACCACTGCCACTCTGCCAGTGCCCTTGTTGTTGCCTGTCAGCCAGCCAGCCCAGACTGCTGCCGCCCATGCCGAGGTAGTGCAGTCCGAAGCCGGGCCTACTAGACCTAGAGCTCCTCGAGGTCATCCTGCAAGGCCATCTACTGTCTCTCACACTGAAAGTCAGCAGCCTTCCATCAGCCATGCTGCGGCCTCTGGGGTAACATTGCGTAGGAGCACTAGGATAGGCAAAGGCACACGCAAGACAGTCACTAAGGGAATGCACAAGGGTGATTAGTTGAATTTTTGATGTAATATTGGATGGCTATAAGGATAAAGTTTGATTGGATAATTTGCTTTGTGGTGGCTTTTATTTCTGCATTATGACCAAGATGACACTGTGATGGTCAGTAACAGAGGGAAGGTAAGGTGTGGGACTAATGTTGAATGGGGAATTAGGGTTGCGTTCACTTGTACCACAGGCGGATGATTCGACCCTGGAGATCCTGGCCAGAAAGGAGCTGTCTTGGTTGCCTCCTTCCATCCGTCTCCTCCTTTTCCTCTTCCTGCTCCTGAGCTGGTGGCTGTATCCCTGTTGGCAAGGGCTGTGCCCTTATGGCGGCCAGGTTGTGGAGGATACAGCAGACCACGACGAATCGGGGAACATACTCCGGTGAGTACTGTAGGGCTCCTCCAGAGCGGTCCAGGCAGCCGAAGCGTTGTTTAAGGATGCCAGTGGTCTACTCCATGATGTTTCCTGTGGTAGCATGGCTCTCTTTGTACGCATGCTGCCAACATATGGTTGGGTTGCGGAGTAGAGCCATGAGCCAGGTGGTCGAGGGATAGCTGTTGTCACTCAGTAGCAATCCTCTGGTTTGTCTTGGTGGCTCAAAGACAGAGGGAGCAGTATAAAAGCATCATGACTGCTGCCAAAACACTGGGCATTCACCATCATGATATACTGCGCATGGTCGCACACCAACTGCACATTCAGTGAGTGGTAACTTTGTGGTACCATTCTGCATTTATATACGATGCCCGCAAAGCCATGTGCGTGCAGTCGATGGTACCCTGCACCATGGGGAAGTCTGCTATCCTGGCATGCTCTGTCTGCTTCTCTCTGGTCAGAGAGAAGACAATGAAGTCCCCTCTCCTGTCATAAAGAGCGTCGGTCACCTCTCTTATGAAGCAGTGGGTGGCCAACTGGGAGATGTTACAGATGTCGCCTGCTCCAGCCTGGAAGGATCCCGATATGAGGAAATTCAGGGCCGAGGTCACCTTCCCAGCTGCTGGCAGTGCTGTCCTTGCCCTGGTGTGAGGCTGCAGGTCTGGTTGCAAGAGGTGGTAGAATTCTGTGATTACCTCCTTTGTAAAGCGCAGATGCCTCACACACTGCTCCTGGCTCAGGTTGAGGTAGGAGAATTGCTCTTGGAAGACCTTAGGTGGGTAAGGCCTTCTGCTGAGAGCCCTTCTCCTCCTCCCTCTGCGAGCAGCTTGTCCTCTTCTTCGCTGCCTCGGCTCCATCTCCCTGTTGTGCTACATGCCAAGGGGGATAACAACTAGAGCACCCAGGACTGGTCTGAGCAGAACCCTTGAAGTCAGAACCAAGGCCGTCTCCACTTGCTGCACCACTCCCAGTCACCTCACCAACTTTAAACAACTCTAGAAAGCTCCAAACAGTTCCACAAACATACGCAGAGCCAGTAGAAATCAAAAAGCAACTTACCTTAGAGTGGTTGCCGACCCCTTTAAATATCACTGGTGGGTGATCCTTCCTGCCGCTGAATGCATGCTCAGCTGTGCGAGGTTAGGAGAGGGTGTTATCTCCAGCAATGATGGCAAAAATGGCAGCGCTGGCGATAAAGCAGCATTGCACGCTGATTGACGTCATGGTCTGCCTACTTACCATACTTCTAGCGCACGCTCCTAATTGCCGCCCTACTGCCCTCACCAAGATGCCATTCGGCGCGGCTCACACCAGAAGTGTGCGTGCGCTGCTCGGACGCCATTTTGGTCCCAATTCGGCACCAGCAACGCCCAAACAATGGGCACTATGCAACCAAATTTATAAGCCACAGCTTTTAAGTTACTTAGTGAAAGTAATGCTGTCACATTGTTATATTTTTGTAAAATCTGTCTGGTACAGCTACCAGTATAAAATGCAAAGTATGACGGCCATGTTAGTAAATCGATGCAAGACACTGATAATTGAATTGGAGAGTTCAATAACTTTAGCTGAATTTTGTTTCCAGGCACTGAGAGTGGTCTTGCCCAAAGTCTCACTCAAGTTTACTTCATTCTAATTTCACATTTTAATGTGTATATATTTTTACTAACATACATTCTATTCAAATATACATCAATTGTAATAAGCTGAACAATATTGCTGTAAACTTAGTGCAGTACTTTTTTTTAACTCCTACATCTTCAAGGTCATAAGTTCACATCTTAGAGATAAGGATCAGACTCCAGTCATATAAGTGGTGTGGGCTGCTTTCTTTATGTTTTTCTTTTGTTAAATGTTGCACGAGGCGCATTGTTGCATCTGTTGTAGCCTCTGTAGGGTATTGATGCTGGAAAACAATGTTTGTGTTCCAGGAATAATTTTTAATTTCTGTCAGCTGCTCCGTGAGGTTTTGTTGGTACTAAAGTGCTTAATTACTCTACCTGTGATCTTTATCATCCACTTAAAGCAACTGTAACAGGCAACACATTTGCACTTTTGTAGCAGTATTAAACTTCAGAAGAATGATCACTGTGCCAGGGCACTGGTAAGAAAACTGTTTAATGTTCTCAAGTAAATATCTATAATTTTAAGAAAATAACTTCGCTCTGAACATTAAGTGCAGACATGCACCTAAATAATTAACTTTTTTTTGCTTTCAGTAAAGGGAATTGGATAAGTATCTGAAGGGAAAAAGTTTGCAGGGCCACGGGGAAAGGGCGGGGGAGTGGGACTAGCTGAAGTGCTCTTGCAGAGAGTCGGCTCAGGCTCGATGGGCCGAATGGCTTCCTTCTGTGTTGTAACCATTCTATGATTCTATATGATTTTTATAAGGAATTCTGAACATGTTTTATTATTTAATTTACTTTAGTTTGCCAAACCTCCTCCTTTTGTGTTGTCAGCAAATTTTAAGATCATGGTCCTTATACCCAAGTCCAAGTCGTTCAAATATACTGAGAACAACAATGGGCCCAGTACATTAACACCTGAAGTACACCACTTCCAACTCTCCTCCAGTCCTAGCAGCACCCATTTACCTTGTTTCCTGTCTGTCAACCAACTCTCTCTCCACGCTGCTACACATCCTCATAAAATATGCCTGGTAGAGCCTTCCCTTGTTCCAGAACTTACTCGTGTCCCAAGAATGTGAACTCTTCTCTCTCACACCAGCCCTGCAGCCACATGTTGACCAAAATAATCTTCCTGTTTTTCACCTGTCCAGCTCAAGGCACATGAGTGTAACTAGTGAAACACATGGGTTCAGGGCTGGGGGGGAGGGGGAGGGTAATCTTGGGGTTATTCTTCTGTTGCCTAGGCCCTAATCTCTGGAATTCCCTGCCTAAACCTGTCCGCCTCTCTACTCCTCTTTCCTCCTTTAAGCCGCTCCTTAAAACCTACCTCTTTGACCAAGCTTTTGGTCACTTGCCCTAATTTATCCTTATGTGGATCGGTGTCAAATTTTTTGTCTTAAAATACTCCTGTGCAGCACATTGGGATGTTTTACTATATTAAAGATGCTATATAAATACAATTTGTTGTTGTTGACGTTTGGCTTGGTCAAGCGGATGCAGCAGAGGCAGCTGAACGGATCGTCTCCATTTTGGTGATGAAGAAGTGCATGAGTTCTTCACAGGTTGGAGGTGAGGGTGGATGGGGCAGGGGAGAAAGGTTTAAAGAGATGCTTGGTAGTGGAGAAATGAAATTGGGGGTTATCTTTGCTTTCCAGAATTATCCCAGAGTCTTGTGCGGTTTTGGCAGAGAACAGTGCCAGATAGCGCTTAATGTGGCCCAGCTAGATCAGGCGCTGGATAGCTAAACCAATTGTGTGCCAGATACGTTCAAGTCTATGCCCCTTGGACTTGAGGGACGAAAGTGGGGGTCGTACCAGGGGGAACGACCAGGGTAGTAGAGACTAACAGTTTTACTGAGGACAAGGGCATCAAAGGTGGAGGTGGGGGAGTGTTTTGAGCAGATCGACAGCTACAGAAGTATCGTGGAGAATGGAGGACTGAAGGCTACACAGTTGGGAGTTTGAAAGTGCAATTGTAAGTGTCTTGTGAAGAGATCTTTCCAAGGGAGGACACAGAAAGAAGTGCGGTTGGGCGTTGAGAGATACAAGGAAGTGATGAGATGTCCTTCTCTGTGAGCGAAACGATGTAAGTAGAGAGGCCATGTGAGATGGCAAGGGCAATGGGATGACCATGAATATGGGTAGGAGAGTTTGTATGGAGGGAGAGATTGAGAAGACAGGAGGGTAGTGCAATCAGAGGAGAGGCAAGATGGAAATTGAAATCACCAAGGTTGAGGAATCGCTCAGTGCAGAGGCTGAGGTAAAAAATGAGTGAGGATATCTCGATGAGAAACTAGGATTGTGGCTTGGGGTGGGGTGGCAGGGCAGTGGAGTGGATGGGTAGCGAACGAGGATTTTAAAGACAAGGTGAGAGGGGTGGAAGAAAGTGAAGTGCTCAAAGGGGGAGAAGATTAAGGGGAGGGACCAGGGTGAGATTTGGTGATGAAGCCCACACCGCCACCACGGTGGTTGGATGAGGCACTGGTAGAACGTATAGCCAGGTGAGGAGACTTCAGTAAGGGGCAAGGTGCCACTATTTGTTAGCTAAGTTTCAGTCAAATGATGTCCGTGGAATTATCCACAATAAGGTCGTGGATGGGAAGGGCTTTATTTGCAAAAGAACAGACATTCTGGGGGGAAATACAGAGAGGGACAGTGATTATTGACCTGGCAGAGTCCGAGGGGTCACTGCTGGGTGGGGTGAGCAGTTTGGAAGAAGGTTGGGGAGATTATCCCCCCAGTGGTTGCGCTGGGTAGGAGGGAAAGTGAGAAAAGAGGATGGGCATTTGGGGCTGCCGCTCATAAGGAGGGAACGATTGGTGACTCTGAGTCCTTTGGAAAATGCCAGCAGAGCCACAGAGGTTAACTGTGGGCATCTCCAAGGGGATTCCAGCCTGGGATGGCAGCAGGAAAGTGGAGGAATAATGAAGGGTTGGGGTAAGAATTTGAGGGGGCAAAGTACCCGAGAGGGGAGAAATGCACGAGGCATGACTGGGTTGCAGGAATGGCAGGAGATATGATAGAGAGACCCAAGAGATGTTGAGAGAATAGGGGGAAAAAGGGAGATAGAAGTAATGGACTCAGGTCTGGAGCAGCAGCCCAAATGTGCAGCAACGCATACTTTTTTTTATTCATTTATGGGATGTGGGCATCGCTGGCAAGGCCATCATTTATTGCCCATCCCTAATTGCCCTTGAGAAAGTGGTGGTGAGCCACCTTCTTGAACCGCTGCAGTCTGTGTGGTGAAGATACCCCCGCAGTGCTGTTAGGTAGGGAGTTCCAGGATTTTGACCCAGCGACGATGAAGGATCGGCGATATACTTCTAAGTCAGGATGGTGTGTGACTTGGAGGGGAACTTGGAGGTGGTGGTGTTCCCATGCGCCTGCTGCCCTTGTCCTTCCAGGTGGAAGAGGTCGCAGGTTTGGGAGGTGCTGCCGAAGAAGCCTTGGCGAGTTGTTGCAGTGCATCTTGTAGATGGTACACACTGCAGCCACGGTACGCCGGTGGTGGAGGGAGTGAATGTTTAAGGTGGTGGATGGGGTGCCAATCAAGCGGGCTGCTTTGTCCTGGATGGTGTCGAGCTTCTTGAGTGTTGTTGGAGCTGCACTCATCCAGGCAAGTGGAGAGTATTCCATCACACTCCTTACTTGTGCCTTGTAGATGGTGGAAAGGCTTTGGAGAGTCAGGAGGTGAGACACTCGCCGCAGAATATCTAGCCTCTGACCTGCTCTTGTTGCCACAGTATTTATGTGGCTGGTCCAGTTAAGTTTCTGGTCAATGGTGACCCCCAGGATGTTGATGGTGGGGGATTCGGCGATGATAATGCCATTGAATGTCAAGGGGCGGTGGTTAGACTTTCGCTTGTTGGAGATATTCATTGCCTGGCACTTCTGTGGTGCAAATGTTACCTACCACTTATCAGCCCAAGCCTGAACGTCGTCCAGGTCTTGTTGCATGCAGGCATGGACTGCTTCATTATCTGAGGAGTTGTGAATGGCACTGAACACTGTGCAGTCATCAGCAAACATCCCCATTTCTGACCTTATGTTGGAGGAAAGGTCATTGATGAAGCAGCTGAAGATGGTTGGCCTAGGACACTGCCCTGAGGAACTCCTACTGCGATGTCCTGGGGCTGTGATGATTGACCTTCAGTCACCACAACCGTCTTCCTTTGTGCTAGGTATGACTCCAGCCAGTGGAGCGTCCCCGCTCCCCCCCCCCCCCCCAATTCCCATTGACTTCAGTTTTATTAGGGCTCCTTCATGCCACACTCGGTCAAATGCTGCCTTGATGTCAAGGGCAGTCACTCTCGCCTCACCTCTGGGATTCAGCTCCTTTGTCCATGTTCGGACCAAGGCTCTATTGATGTCGGGAGCAGAGTGGTCTTAGCGGAACCCAAACTGGGCATCAGTGATCAGGTTATTGGTGAGTAAATGCCGCTTGATAGTACTGTTGATGACACCTTCCATCACTTTGCTGATGATTGAGAGTAGACTGAGGGGGCGGTAATTGGCCGGATTGGATTTGTCCTGCTTTTTGTGGACTGGACATATCTGGGCAGTTTTCCACATTGTCAGATAGACGCCAGTGTTGTTGCTGTACTGGAACAGCTTGGCTAGAGGCGCAGCTAGTTCTGGAGCACAAGTCTTCAGCACGATAGCCGGGATGTTGTCGGGGCCCATAGCCTTTGCAGTACCCAGTGCGCTCAGCCGTTTCTTGATATCACGTGGAGTGAATAGAATTGGCTGAAGACTGGCTTCTGTGATGGTTGGGACCTCAGGAGGAGGCCGATAGGGATCATCCACTCGGCACTTCTGGCTGAAGATGGTTGCAAACGCTTCAGTCTTGTTGGGTTCGTATTTTAGTAAGTGCAATACAGGAAACTTTCTGGTATCCGGCACTGACGGGACCGAACTGTTGCCGTCCCATCAAAACTGCCGGAGAAACCAGCGCAAATGTTAAAACATACGGAGCTTCTGAGCTCCATGTGAAGCAACAAACCCTGTGCTTCAAAACAGTCGGCGTAGCTTGCAAGCGTCTCTGTAGCTAAGCAACAGCTTCAGCTAGACCTTGCAGAGCCACGACTGGAGAAAAAAAGCAACAAGAAGTGAAAAAAAACTTATTTGAACCGACTCCTGAATTTTGCCGGTGGATAGAGCTTTCTGGACATTTAACCTCCGGTTAAACGAAAGTTTCCTGTACTTTAAGCCTTGCTAGCGCATCTATTTCTGAACAATTTGCATTTTATTTTGTCCTATTGTTTGAATACTGGAAACAATTTCTTGTTACTATATATATGTATATATAATATTTATATTTTTGTCCTGCTTGCGCAGTTATTGCATTATTTTTGAATATGGAATGCCAATCTTAATTCTTCCAAGTAATGCCCCATTGCATATAACAACAGGCCCAACAGCCCCCAATAAAATCCTACAGAAAAACAAAAACCTTTTTGGCATTCCAAATCTCACCACTTCCTACTGAATAATAAAATTCAACTCTGCTAAAGCGCTTCTGGCAAGTGAAAAACTTAATTCCCTCTCCACACGTTGTTTTTATTTACAGCAACAAGCAACACGTCTCATCTGTAGCCAAGCAACCATCCAAATGCCAGAATCTTTGTGATCACGTGGGGGTTTCATGTCACCCAGCCAATCAAAAATTGCTGCAGAGCACATGTAACCACACACAGACCCTACGTGGCAATGTCCAGCCACACACATGACCCCCAATACATTGCACTGGGGAGGGGGAATGGTAAAGCAAGAATTTAAAGCTTTCCAAAACCTAAATGTGAAGCAGATGAAACTCAGATTTATCTGAAGTGGCTCGGTTTGAATGACACTAAGTTTCAACTTCAGATTTTCTGCTCCGCTCCAGGGAATGGAACTGTGTGAGCGTGCAACAAGATAATTTCCCATAATTCTTTGCTGGCAGAAAAATGTCAATTCAACCTGGGTGACCTGAATCAGTTAGTACAAAGTGTTCTGATCAGTGGAATAAGAAACAGCTGAAAAACTGTAATTGAAAAGAAAGAAAAGTGACTCAAGTTTTGAAAGGAATGATTTTTACTGGAGGAGTTCAGTTCCCTTCCTTTTTTTTAATAATTAATAAATACTTGAGATATAAAAAAGATCTTTTGCTTAATGGCCAAGTAACTGCTCATATTAAAGCTGACCTCTCTCATGACTTATGAGCCTTATGTAGTTTGTAAGAAAGTATTTCATTTGCAATCACAATTGTAAAAAGATAGATGTAAAAGCCTGCAGAATATTCTGTACTGCAGTGAAAACAAAAATACACAAAATCTTAGATCATTTTTGGGGGTTGTGTAGAAACACTTTTGTATTCATTAAAGGGCGAAGAACTAAAAACGTATCTCCTTATTTGTACCAAATCAATTCTATTATAGCCGTAAACAACTCTTGGAAGAGATGTGTAAATGCTGGATAGGAAAGTGTGTTTTTTACTGAAACATGTTTTTTGCTGTTCAACACATCTTAATATTCTCAAAGGTTCAGATCATGGCCTCCTGCAGGGCAGAAAATGTAGTGATTTACATTTTGAGACATTAAAATGAATTCTTATTTAAATGTATGGTTGCTGTGGTACTGAACCATACATATTTGAAAGATCTAAGATTTGATCTGGCGTTTGCATAGCTAGTAGGGGTGCAACCGTTTGCTTCAGTACCATTGGGAAAAGCAGGAGGAAAGTCCTGCTCTTGATCAATATTTTAGTGATTGCTGCCAGAAAGTACTTGTGTGTGGTCATCAGGTGAGGACTGGATCTGGCCTCAGCTTCGATGCCTCAACAGGCAACTAGATTGCTTACCCTCAACGTCTAGACTTGCACCACTTGGCAAGCTACCGGAGGGCTGTCCGCACTCGTGACACTGCATCCCTGCCTGGGTCCTCACCTTCTGGAGAGGGGAGGATAACATTCGGCAGGCGAGGTTCTCCCTGTCCGGGAGGAAAAAGGCTAATGACCAATCTCAGCATAAAGGTCACCAAAGATAATGGACCTTGACGACAAAAAGTTTTATTTGTGCAACGTAGGCTTTACATGTGTGTGTGTTATTTTATGTAGTTACAAACTATGTGCAGTGGTTCCTTGTAATTGCTTCTCTAAACAATTGGTATCGTTGGCAGAAAGGGATGAATAAACCAGATAACTAGACCAGTCACCCGAATATCAGTATTTAGTAAACTTCTAGGAGCCAGAATACAGGGTAAAATTAACAGTCACTTAGAAAGACCTGGATTAATTAATGACAGCCAGTAAGGATTTGTAAAAGACAAGTCGGGTCTGATAAATTGAATGAGTAAGTTGGGAAATAAGAGCGTACTGATAAAGGCAAAGCAGTGGACATCATGTATATGAATTTTCAACGGTTGTTCAGAGTTACTGTATAGGAGGCTTGCTGATAAATGAAGGTGCACAATATTAAAGGGAATGTGGCAGCATGGATAGGAAGTTTGCTAAAAGGCAGAAAACGGAGTAGTGGTCTTTAGATATTTTTCAGAGTGCTAATTTAGCAGTACTAGCCCAAACCTGCTATTGCTAAATAGCAGATATATAACTCCAACTGGTGCATCTTGCATACATCATGCTGTGTATTTCAAAACTGTCGTGGGATAAAAATTAAATGCATAGGTAAAGGAATATGGAATATGCAACTAATTTCCGGTTGTCACTGTATAATGGGCAGAATCATGGAATTCGATCCTGAAAGCACCAGCAGAAATCCCAGAATGTCATTTAATAAAATGGAATTTGAATTATTCAGCCACTGTAAATCAGTGCCTCTGATATATATGCCATACATGACAAAAACAGCTCCATTGTTGTAAAAACATGTCCTACAATTCTCTGTGAGCAATCCCACAGGAGATCTAGTATTGTGACATTAAATATACCAATATTTAATAGATATGTCAAGTGTTTCTCATTAGGGGTGTCAAAAACTTTGATTTAAAAATACACCTAGTTTGCTGCTTGGCACCCTTGTATAAATAAGCAGAACATCATATATTTAACCGTCCATTTTGTCACTTTTGCTGGTCATGTGTTATGCCTAATATTTTGCCAATATTGACAGTTCTGCATTCCCAACTGAGTGTATGTTAGAATGACTTGGTTCCCACCCACTGACAGCACATTCTTCAACTGGCTTTTGGGGACTAGTGTGGTACTTGCTTATTGGGTGGAGACTCGTGCGTCAGTATCCATATCCTTACGCTATGTAGCTCCAAGGCTTCGCTTATCAGTGCCATGCATCATTTAAACGTTTACATATTTCTGACAGTGGTTTAAGCAGTACCTGTTTTTCATTTTAACACAAAAGCAAAATACTGCGGATGCTGGAAATCTGAAATAAAAACAGAAAATGTTGGAAATACTCGGCAGGTCAGGCAGCATCTGTGGAGAGAGAAACAGAGTTAACGTTTCAGGTCGATGACCTTTCATCAGAACTGACGAAGGGTCATCGACCTGAAACATTAACTCTGTTTCTCTCTCCACAGATGCTGCCTGACCTGCTGAGCATTTCCAACATTTTCTGTTTTTATTCCCGTTTTTCATTTTATTTTGTTCTCCTGTGAGTTATTTTTTTTTGAACTTTCCAGATTCTCCAACAATTTTTCTTTTAAGGGAGCAGGTAACTGCAAGGGTAAGTGCTGTGGTGTCGGATTACTTTTCCTTGGATGGATTCCATGCTATTGTAAATAAGTCATTTGCAAAGTGGAAAGCATTGAAGACATCAGCCAAGGGAGCTTTGGAACACCTCTACCCTTTACCATTTATCTGAATGCATTCCGTTTGTTTTCAAATGGATAAGAGGCAACTTTATTTTGTCTTTGCTGTATTAACTGTTGCGTTCAATGTACAACATTTGACATTCGTGATGCTTCCCCTAGAGATTTTTTTCTCAATGTCCTGGAAAATCCCCAGTAAATCCCTGTAACAGATGAGCATTTGAGCCTTGCTGAGTTTCAGAGACTTGGAAATTTGAGTCCAATGATCTAATCCCAATAACTCCAGTTTATCCTACCATCCTTATTCTTCCTGCCAGGAACACCAAAGTAAATAGATATACATTTACCATGAGATGGATAAAGCTTGCAAGAAGCGCAGGACTCTTTAAATTGATTATTTACCCCTTTAAAAGTTGCTGGCATGCTCTCATGGAATCCTCCTGCCCCAATGTGGCAGGCAGTGCACTTGCAGCCAGAAATGAGCACGTGCTTCTTGCCTGCCATACTGGGGACTTAGGTTGGTTAGTGCCTGTAAAATGGGTGCTGCGCGGCTGAATTAATCGGCCATTTTTCTTTGGTAAGCAAAGAAAATTGCCTTTAGTATTTTGGTTTCACTCATAGATTGTGTGATGGTGATGGGACATGGAAAATCATTTTGCATGTCGCAGCAACTTTTTTGGATTCCTTTTAGATTTTTTTCACAATTTTCTTTTTCTTCTCCTCCCCCCACCCCCCTCCCCCATAAGTGACTTCTTATCAAAATTGAAACCTTGCATTCCATAGATACTGGCTGTCACTGGGGAGGGAAAAGTGAATTATTTTAAATGCAATGACATCGCATGCAAGTGACACAATGATACTTTCACACACAATTTACTCAACGGCATTCTGTGATTGACAGAGTAAAAATGTAAAAACAGTGGCCCTTTAATACTTTATTGTACTTTCCCTCAAGTTTTAGACATCCTTTCATTGCCATGCACGGATAAGAACCAACATGTGTTGGATTTTAATTAAAAGCATTATATAAATGCAAGTTGTTGTTGGATTTAAACGAGTAAATGTTGTACTTGTGAAGGCTGAGGCTGATGTCACTGCTAATCCTTCCACCTCCCAGAACAGACAAATATGCAATGTATATCTCCTTTTCCACTGCTTGATTAATGTGTTGCAACTGAAATCCCATAAGAACATTCCAGAACATTTAAATTTTACACTGCAGCTGACCTCTGAGGGAGATTGCCCAATTATTGTTGAATTATGATGAGCTGTATGGACATTTTTAAAATCTGTTCCTAGAATCCATACAAATTAGATTTATTTATCTTTTTGCATCAAAAGAAGCTTTTGTTCCATCAATGTGAGCTATATTTCTATCCAGATTCCATTGGTGAAAGGATACTATTTTAATCCACTGCACCATTGCAAAGAGTTCTAAACATAGCTTACATGTTGAGATTTTTTTTCTGTGAGCTATTAAGGCAGAGAAATGGGGAAATAGAAAAATAATACCGCTACAAATGGCAATTTCACAAGTGCTTTTGGATCCTTTTGGCTAAATATTTAAGTGTCGGTTTTAGTTAATTATCCCAATTTTTCTTCCTACAGTGTTAAATAGTGATTTTATGAAATTCGGTATGGGCTCAAGTAGCCTTAATACTGAATCCTCCTAACAAGCAGCTGTAGAGCATTGACAAATTGTTTACTTAACTGATTAGTCTGATTGTGGTCTCAGTCAGGAGTTGATCATGGGGAAAAAAGGCCACTATTTTACCTTTATTGATATATCTGAAGTGCGCTTGCAGATATAATATCTATACAGGGTAGTAAGTATATTAAGAACACAGTGCGTCAGAGGAAAAATTAAGATCCTACTTAATCTTACCCTGGTTTACATATAACCATCCAAACAACCAGCAGTTCCAATTAGCAGCATGTTCAGTGCCAATGCGCCACTGTGCAGTTGAATTCCGGGCCAAATTCAGTTCAGATCACCATAGATCACTGGAGACTGCTGAATTGCGTCGCTATTAGGGGTAAGTCCTCAGTTACGTTAAGTGACCTGTACTCATTGTACATACTTGAATTCTATTCTTTGCCGACACAGATGACAGCACAGAACGGGCAGGACTTTACTGGTTGTCAAGAAAAGTAGAATTAGCTGTCATTCTGCCAATACCGTTTTTCTAACACATATACTCTTACTTTCAAACACTGCTGCTGCAGTGCACGAATTTGCAGCTATGCAGGGGTAATGAGGGCTCAACCAAATAGCTATTACAAGGGTAACACAATCCATCTGTTGATCTGGTCAATCAGCTGTCTTCTGCAAGGATTACATTATGTTTAGCTTTTCTTGTCATCTTTACAAGTTTTTTTTTAGATGGGTGGGGTGATCCTGAAGAAAACCATTCTTGTTTTTTTTTAGTTAGGTTCTTATTATGCCAAACAATGTACTACAAAAGCCCTTTCTGTCCTTAAACTACAGCCTTTATCGCTGTACAGTGTTTATATTAAATTCTTGGTAAACTTATAACTAAGTATATCATTAACAATACTGACTTTATGGGATTTTAAAATAGCAGCAGGACATGTTGACAGTTTGGCAAGATGGATCAATGACGTATAATTGTTGAACATTGTAATTGATAGCCATGAAGTGTTTGTTCCAAATGATGTCATGGGGAGTTTTTAACTACTGTGAATGTATGAAATTTACTATTAATTTGTATTAAAGCACTATTTTATACAAAATCTATCCCTAAACTCATCAGCAGTGATGTTAGATTAGGTGCTTTATGTAGTGTATGTGCCTTTAAGTCAGAACTACTTTTTACAGCTCCTGTATACTGTAGTACCGGCAGTGACCACACCGGTATATAAGCTGTGCGCATGCCTCTGTACCCCAGTCTAGAGATTACCCTCCTCCAGTAAAGACCTGTTATTTGTTAATGTACAGCATCCGTGTGATTATTTATCCACTGAACCACGGATCTAACAGTGGCGACGAGTGTCGATTCGAATCGACCTGCAACATAAAAAAAAATAAAAAAATAGTCGAGGCCAGGAACACGGGCGTCGACCACGAGCAACCGCCCAGCAGTCAGGCAGAGATCCAACTTCGCTGGGGAGGCTGTGGAGAGCCGGGCTTGGTTCCCCAGCCACAACGAGCAGTAAGAGACCGACGACAGGTCCAGAGCAGACCTTTCCCGAGCAGCGGCGGCTGGAGCCGACCGACGGCAGAGAGAGAGCCGAGCAGCGTCGACGGGGTAAGAAAGAGGGTGAAGAGCGCAGGGCGCAGCCGGGGGTTGAACACCGAGCGGCGTCGAGGAAAAATACTGCAAACCGGAGAGAGAGAGGGTAAGAAACAGCCGGGTTCTAGACTGAGCGGCGTCGACAAATATCAAGAGAAGAACGCGCAGAGCACAGCCAGGGATCACGGGCTGATCAGGGTCCGCGGGACGAAGCAAGGGGAGACGCCATTGAGCCGCGGAGAAGCAGGGAGAGCGCGGGAGACGCCATTGAGCCGCGGAGAAGCAGGGAGAGCGCGGGAGGCGCCATTGAGCCGCGGAGAAGAAGGAAGAGCGCGGGAGACGCTATTTTGAGAAGCCGCAGCGGAGAAGAAGGGCGAGCGCGGGAAGGAAGGAAAGCACGGGAGACGCCATTTTGTGCCAGCGGAGAAGAAGGGGAAGCGCGGGAGGCGCCATTGGTGATAGTTAACACACAACCAAGGATGCCGAAGAGTGGCAGTATCTCTACGTTCGACAATGAAGTCGAAGATTGGGCGACATATGTGGAACGTATTGAGGTGTACTGCAGGGCGAATGAAGTGCCAGATGCTAATAAAGCACTGGTTCTGTTAATTTCCATGGGTGCAAAAACTTATGGGTTACTGCGAAATCTAATAACCCCAGAGAAGCCGGTAAACAAGAATTTTGAAAGCATAGTAGAAATCCTACAGGACCACTTAAACCCCACACCGCTGCTGATAGCAGAACGATTTAAGTTCCATAAAAGGAACCAACACAAAGACGAAAGCAATGCTGAGTACCTAACGGAACTGCGCAAGCTATTGAAATACTGCCAGTTTGGAGCGGGACTAGCAGACACGTTAAGGGACAAGTTTGTGTGTGGGCTACAAAATGAAGGAACCCAGAAACGGCGTCTATCGGAAAGGGACCTTATGCTGGACAAAGCTTTCAGTGTGGCAGTATCACACGAAGCAGCCGCAAGGGGCGCTGCAGAGATACAATGGAGACCGCAAGAATATGGCACCAATGAAATGACCTATGGAACAGGGAAGTGCTATCGCTGCGGCAGAACAACACATGACCAGAAAGATTGTTGGTTCAAGGACCAAGTGTGCAGACAGTGTGGGAAAGCAGGACACATAGCAAGAGTCTGCAGGTCTGGGAAGAAAACCAACAGTAAGAAATCTCCACAGGAGAAGTACAAAAAGGTACACCAGGTGATGGACAGTGGTTCAGACGAACAGAAAAGTGACACAGACTCCGGAAGCAAGGAGCTGGGTTGTCTGAAACTACATAATGTAACCGAAATGGAGGATCACCAGACTATCTGGGTTACACTCAAGATAGACGGAGTCCAAGTGGAAATGGAATTGGACACAGGGTCAGCTCTAACAGTCATAAATCAAAGAGACTACAAGCGGCTATTTTCACACATACCCTTGAAAGCTACAGAGATTGTCTTGAAGACGTATACGGGGCAAAAAGTCTACCCCAAAGGAAAAATAAGGGTGAAAGTGACATAAAGGCCAGGAAATACCTAAAATGGATATATATGTATTGCCAAATGGAGGACCACCACTGCTAGGACGTGAATGGATCCGGAAGATACAATTAGATTGGCATTCCATACAGGCACTGAAGGTTGAGGCCAAAAAGGATGACGACGTCACAACTGGACGACTGTCAAAAATGCTAACTGACGCAAAAGAAGTGTTCCAGGAGGGACTAGGAACACTAAAAGGAATAACAGCAACAATTAAAATAGAGGAAAATGCAAGCCCAAAGTTTCTGAAGGCCAGACCAGTGCCTTATGCGATCAGACCAGCTGTTGAAGCAGAGCTGGAAGGGTTGGAACGTTCAGGAGTACTGTCCAAAGTGGACTGGAGCGAGTGGGCTACACCCATCGTTCCTATAATGAAGAGGTCGTTGAGTAATACGCCTGGGGAACCAAAGAAGGTCCGCATCTGTGGGGATTTTAAGGTGACAGTGAACCCAGTCCTTCACACGGTGCAATATCCGCTTCCACGAATTGAGGATATTTTCGCCTCACTATCTGGTGGTAAACGCTTCACCAAAATTGATCTAGCCCAGGTGTACTTGCAAATGGAGGTAGAAGAAGCTTCGAAACATTACCTTATGATCAACACTCACAAAGGTCTCTTATCAATACAACCGGCTGGTGTTTGGAGTAGCCTCGGCTCCGGCTATCTGGCAAAGGGCGATGGATCAGGTCCTGCAAGGGATTCCAGGGACCCAGTGTTGTTTGGACGACATCTTGGTCACGGGCGAAAATGATGGTGATCACCTCGCTAACTTGGAGAAGGTGCTCACCAGATTAAAGGAGTATGGGCTACGAGCTAATCGCTACAAGTGCGAGTTTTTCCAGAAACAGATCTCGTATTGCGGCCACGTCATCGATGAAGAGGGGTTACATAAGTCCCCTGACAAGATTGAGGCGGTAGTCAAGGCTCCAGCACTGGAAAATGTGTCACAACTGAGGTCGTTCCTCGGGCTGGTAAACTATTACCACAAGTTCTTACCAAATTTGTCTACGGTATTACACCCGCTGAACACCCTACTGCAAACAGGGGTACCATGGAAGAGGGATGACGAACGTAGACGAGCTTTCCAGAAGTGTAAAGAATTGATCACATCAAAAGAGGTGTTGGCCCATTTCAACCCAGCACTACCAATTCGTTTGGCATGTGATGCATCACCCTACGGCATTGGAGCGGTGCTGTCTCACAAATTCCCAGACGGGTTGGAGAGGCCAGTAGCCTTTGCGTCTCGGTCACTAACCTCAGCCGAGCGCAACTACGCCCAGATTGACAGGGAGGCCCTCAGCCTAGTATGGGGAGTAAAAAAATTCAACCACTATCTGCATGGGCAGAAGTTCACCTTGCTGACTGACCACCAACCACTTGTCTCCATCTTTAATCCTAAGAAGGGCGTGCCAGTAATGACTGCACAGCGGTTACAAAGATGGTCCCTGTTTCTAGGGGCGAATCAATATGAAATAGAATATAAAGGCACGAAACAGCATGGGAACGCTGATGGGCTATCGCGCCTGCCACTGCCTACTGTGGAGGAAGCACCAGCAGTGGACCCTATCGAGATATTTTATTCGTCGATAATTGAACGATTGCCAGTAACAAACGCGGATATAGAGAAGGAGACCCGCAATGATCCGACGCTGTCACGGGTATATGAATTGACGGTGAGGGGATGGCCAACACATGGCGACTCACTGTTGCCAGCATTCTCATCCAGAAGAGAACAGCTGTCAGTATGCCAGGGGACAGTGATGTGTGGATCCAGAGTGGTGATTCCACCCAAGTTAAGGGAGAGAGTGCTAAATGAGCTACATGAAGGTCATCTGGGGGGAGTGAAAATGAAAAGCCTTGCTCGGGCTTATGTGTGGTGGCCGGGAATCGATCAACAAATCGAAGACCTAACTAAGAGCTGCTAAGGATGCCAGAAGGTCCAAAATGCACCACCACATGCCCCTCTACACCCATGGGAGTGGCCCTCCTCTCCATGGCAACGGGTGCACATTGATTTCGCTGGTCCATTCATGGACTCAATGTTCTTAATAGCAGTGGATGCTCATCCAAAGTGGCCTGAGGTGATAAAGATGTCTTCAACCACTACAGAGAAAACGATTGCAGTCCTACGGACCATATTTGCCAGAAACGGTTTGCCAGAGCAGATCTGCTCTGATAATGGACCACAGTTTGTGTCCGAAGAGTTCCAAAAATTCATGAAAAGGAATGGGGTAAGGCATTACACATCCGCCCCGTATCATCCAGCCACCAATGGATTGGCTGAGAGGTTCGTACAAACCTTTAAGAAGGCGATAAAGGCCATGTGTGACGAGGAAATTCCACTACAGCATAAGATGGACAATTTCTTATTAGCCTACCGAAACGCGACACATGCAGTTACCAACCAGACCCCGGCCATGATGTTCTTTAACCGAAGGTTGAGATCTCGTCTGGACTTGCTCAGACCAAATGTGCGAAGAAATGTTGAGGACAAACAATTCCAGCACATCAATGAGAAGCCGACAAGGAGCTTCAATGTAGGGCAACCAGTCTTGGCCCGTGACTATCGAACAGAGAAGTGGCAACCCGGAACGATATGTACAGGCAGGGGCCATTAATGTACACAGTGGATGTCGGGGAGAACATTGTGAGACGTCACGTCGATCAGATCTTAGCGTCACAGGAACGCGTCAACCCCATCCCATGTCTCGAGTACCTGGGGATGAACCCGACATAACGGTAGCATCTACGTCAGACCCAGTAGCAGTGGAACCCGATGAACTACCCGATGAAAAGGGGTCAGAATCGCCTCTGCACCAAGAACAAGAACCTCTGGAAAGGCGCTATCCCGAAAGGGTCAGGAAGCCGCCCCAAAGACTGAATCTATAAATGGACTTTTGTTATTTAATGTACATGTAAAAATGTAATTGTTATTTGAATATTAAGGGGGTATTATTAATTTAAAAGGGGAGGAATAGTAGTGTATGTGCCTTTAAGTCAGAACTACTTTTTACAGCTCCTGTATACTGTAGTACCGGCAGTGACCACACCGGTATATAAGCTGTGCGCATGCCTCTGTACCCCAGTCTAGAGATTACCCTCCTCCAGTAAAGACCTGTTATTTGTTAATGTACAGAATCCGTGTGATTATTTATCCACTGAACCACGGATCTAACACTTTAGACTTGAATCTGTTTCCTCCTTTGCATTCAATAGTATTTGGACTCAACAACATTTTTAAAGGATGATTAGCCTAAACTCCTTCACTGTGGAAGTTCTAAATGCTGGATGCGTTGGAGTTATGCGAGCTGCTTAATTCATCTACTTGGGTGTGAAAGTCTCAAAATTGCTGTCAGTGTAATGCATTAAGATGCTGGTAATTTGGTGATGGGGCAGCAATTTTGAAAGTGTGGTACAGCATTTGCTGACAACACCGAGAACATTCCTAGAGGATCAAGAATAAGCGCAAGTGAAAACGTGCTCAAATTGGGCATTGCAGTAATTAAGAGACTAGCTTGCATAGTTAAAGGGGAGTTGCTTCACGTTGCTGCAGTAATGCGGCGCTGGTGTGATGCCTTCATTTTGTCCAGATGTCATAAATGGAAAGGTTGCACAGAGAAAGTGGGACTCATCATTCAAAGGTTGATTTTAATTTCAACTTTCTCTCCCATTTCTGGCTTTCAGGCCACTACAGGGACTGCATTCAGTGCCTCAGTAGCATTGGACGCGTCAGAGAAGAACCCACAAGAGCAGGAAAGATCTGCCCATGATGTCAAGTAGCACGTGTAGTGGACTGATGATTCTATCTCTCCATTATACTGTGGGTCTCCTGTACCAGGTGCAACTACTTGGTGATGAGAGATGTGTATAAGAGCTGAAATTCTGCAGCGATTCATTGATGGAGCTGTGCCATCTCCATCAGAAAGCTGTGTAACATCCATACAGAAGTGCTAGAGGCTGTCAATGTCCGTATGGCTCTCCATATTTATGCATCAGGCTCCTTCCAGGCTAGCACTGGGGAAATATCTGCAGTGTCAGCCCGTTTGCTACCCGTAGATATGTTCAAAAGAACGCCCAGCTTTCACACAGTTCAGAGGCTCACTGATCGCACTCATGTTGCTATTTGAGCTTCTGGGCCCAATGCTATGCTCTATATAATCCAAATGCAGGCATGTTTTTTATTCAATCTCTGGATGTAGGCGACGCGCCAAGGGTGCACATAGTTGCCCTTAAAAGTGGTGGTGGACCTTCCAGTACTGATGTATTGTTTTTGTGGTTATTGTTTCCTGGTTGTGAACTGAGTTTCCCAATTTGCCACAGTCGAATTTGAATTCTTGACCTCTAGGTTGCTACTGCAGTACCAATAGTCAGTACACTACTATACACTCATTGCATAGCAATCATCTGTGATGCCCTTATTTGAAGCGGAATGAAGACTGGAAAGCTACCTTATGCAGGCTCATGACACCCATGCAGTAACCTTATACAGAAGTAGAATACAAGTGCACTGTTCATGAGGCAACGAAGTCCCATCTTCACACTGAGGACACCATGGTGTTGTGTGGCACTACCACCGTGCCAGATGGGATAGATTCAGAAAGGATCTATCAGCTCAAAACTGGGCATCCGTGAGGCAATGTGGGCCATCAGCAGCAGCAGCAGAATTGTATTCCACCACAATCTATAACCTCATGGCCTGGCATATTCCTCACTCTACCATTGCCATCAAACCAGGTGGCCAACTTTGGTTCAATGAGGAGTGTAGAAGAGCATGCCAGGAGCAGCACCAGGCGTACCTAAAAATGAGGTGCCAACCTGGTGAAGCTACAACACAGGACTATATGCATACTAAACAGCAAAAGCAGGATGCTATGGACAGAGCTAAGTGATCCCACAATCAACAGATCAGATGAAAGTCCTGCAGTCCTGCCACATCCAGTCGTGTAAGGTGGTGGACAATTAAACAATGAATGGGAGGAGGTGGCTTCATGAACTTCTCCATCCCCACCCTCAACGATGGCGGAGCCCAGCACGTGAGTGCAAAAGACAAGGGTGAAGCGTTTGCAACCATCTTCAGCCAGAAGTGCCGAGTGGATGATCCATCTCTACCTCCTCCTGAGATCCCCACCATCACAGATGCCAGTCTTCAGCCAATTCGATTCACTCCACGTAATATCAAGAAACAGCTGAGCGCACTGGATACAGCAAAGGCTATGGGGCCTGACAACATCCTGGTTGTAGTGCTGAAGACTTGTGCTCCAGAACTAGCCACACCTCGAGCCAAGCTGTTCCAGCACTACTTCAACACTGGCATCTACGCGACAAGTGTAAAATTGCCCAGGTATGTCCTGTCCACAAAAAGCAGAACAAATCCAATCTGGCCAATTGCTGCCCCATCAGTCTACTCTCAAATCATCAGCAAAGCAAGGGAAGGTGTTGTAGAGAGTGCTATCAAGTGGCAATTACTCCATAATAACTTGCTCACTGATGCCCAGTTTGGGTTCCGCCAGGACCACTCTACTCCAGACCTCATTACAGCCTTGGTCCAAACATGGACCAAACAGCTGAATTCCAGAGGTGAGGTGAGAGTGACTGCCCTTGACATCAGGGCTGCCCTTGACATCAGGGCAGCATTTGACTGAGTGTGGCACCAGGGAGCCCTAGTAAAATTGAAGTCAATGGGAATTGGGGAAAACTCTCCATTGGCTGGAGTCATACCTAGTACAAAGGAAGAGGGTTGTGGTTGTTGGAGGCCAATCATCTCAGCCCCAGAACATCGCTGCAGCAGTTCCACAAGGCAGTGTCCTAGACCCAACCATCTTCATCTACTTCATCAATGACCTTCCCTCCATCATAAGGTCAGAAGTGGGGATGTTCGCTGATGATTGCACAGTGTTCAGTACCATTCATAATTCCTCATAATGCCTGCATGCAGCAAGACCTGGACAACATTCAGGCTTGGGCTGATAAGTGGTAAGTAACATTCACGCCACACGAGTGTCAGGCGATGACCATCTCCAACAGGTGAATCTAACCACCTCCCCTTGACATTCAATGGCATTACCATAGTCAAAGCCCCCACCAACATCCTGGGGGCTACCATTGACCAGAAACTTAACAGGACCAGCCACATTAAATACTGTGGCTAAATGAGCAGGTCAGAGACTGAGTATTCTGTGGCGAGTGACTCGCCTCCTGACTTGCCAAAGCATTTTCACTACCTACAAGGCACAAGTCAGGAGTTGTGAATGGTGCTGAACACTGTGCAGTCATCAGCAAACATCCCCATTTCTGACCTTATGTTGGAGGGAAGGTCATTGATGAAGCAGTTGAAGATGGTTGGGCCTAGGACACTGCTCTGAGGAACTCCTGCAGCGATGTCCTGGGGCTGTAATGATTGACCACAGCCATCTTCCTTTGTGCTAGGTATGACTCCAGCCTGTGGAGCGTTTTTCCCCGATTCCCATTGACTTCAGTTTTATTAGGGCTCCTTCATGCCACACTTGGTCAAATGCTGCCTTGATGTCAAGGGCAGTGAATCTCACCTCACCTCTGGAATTCAGCTCTTTTGTCCATGTTTGCACCAAGACTGTAATGAGGTCAGGAGCCGAGTGGTCTTGGCGGATCCCAAACTGGGCATCAGTGAGCAGGTTATTGGTGAGTAAGTGCCGCTTGATAGCACTGTCGATGACCGCTTCCATCACTTTGTTTATGATTGAGAGTAGACTGATGGGGTGGTAATTGGCTGGGTTGGATTTGTCCTGCTTTTTGTGGACAGGACATACCTGGGCAGTTTTCCACATTGTCGGATAGACGCCAGTGTTGTAGCTGTACTGGAACAGCTTGGCTAGAGGTGTGGCTAGTTCTAGAGCACAAGTCTTCAGCACGATAGCCGGGATGTTGTCGGGGCCTATAGCCTTTGCTGTATCCAGTGCGTTCAGCTGTTTCTTGATATCATGTGGAGTGAATCGAATTGGCTGAAGACTGGCTTCTGTGATGGTGGGGTCCTCAGGATTAGGCCGATATGGATCATCCACTTGGCATTTCTGGCTGAAGATGGTTGCAAACGCCTTGTGATGGAATATTCTCCACTTGCTTGGATGAGTCCAGCACCAATAACACACAAGAAGCTCGACACCATCCAGGACAAAGCAGTCCACTTGATTGGCACTCCATCTACCAACCCACGACTTCTGCCACCTCGAAGGACAAGGGCAGCAGGCACATGGGAACACCACCACCTCCAAGGTGCCCTCCAAGATACTCACTATCCTGACTTGGAAATGTATTGGCGTTCGTTCATCGTTGCTGGTTCAAAATCCTGGAACTCCCTACTTAACAGCACTGTGGGAGTAACTTCACCACACAGAATACAGCGGTTCACCACCACCTTCTCGGGGGCAATTAGGAATGGAGAATAAATGCTGGCTTTGCCAGCGATGCCCACATTTCGTGTTTGAATTAAACAAAAACAATTTCTAGGCTAAAATGAAAAAATGCCAATGCTGGAAATATATATGAATTAAAAACACAAAGCAATTTTGGGAAGAGTTCCATTCAAAATGCTATCATCCATCTCTTACAGATGCTGACTGACCTGGTGGACATTTGAAGCATTTTTTATGTTAATTTCACTGCTGACTTTTGATAACTTGGCATATTCATAACTACGTACTGTAGAGATTCACGTATCTCTGGTAAACAGGATCGAGTGCAAACCAATATGTTTAATCAGAGTTTAGGACGGAATATAACACACTAGTAATACAGCAAAAACGTACGACCGTGACAAGCAGCTTGTACGGGACCCGATCAGACAGACGACTGGCATGTGTGAACCGTTCTCTGGCTTCCTCTCTCTCTCTCTCTCTCTCTCTCTCTCCTTTGATGGTGAGCATGGGATCACTCTCAAAAGAATGTTTGACCAGCTTCTGTTCGGCTATCTCACAGTCTGTGTGCAAGCCCTTGGGGTGTCACTTTTTATTCTCTTTTTAGGGGTGGGCCTGAGGCCAAGTTATTGACAAGACCATTTAACCTATAGAGGTCCCTCCCAGCTTAAGTTCTTTGTCTTGGTGCTTGGATGAAAGCCCTCCCCAACAGAGGGTCTCATTACTTCATCCTTTTTTTAACATTTTGAAGGTTCCTCCATTGGAATCCATCTTACCTCTTTTTACTCTCTCCCTCCTTAACCCAGCAAGTACAAGGCCCCAGTCAGAGCTGTCGCACATTAACCAGTCGCTATCTCACCATTCTGACCTTCACAAGTAAGGTCTATGTTTTACTCCCTTTTTCTGCTGTGAACTTCTCTCAGACTATTTTACATTCCCATAAATTATGGTTTCGTGCTGCTTTCAGTGTTCAATAGCTGTTGCTTTATACTTTTTTTCCCCTTTCAAAAATACATAGCAAATTGCAGCTGCTTGGGCTATCTCACCTTCATCGAACAAATGGCCCATCTAAGATGGATACCTTAGCCTCCTCAAATTCCTTTCATTCTATGTCTTTTCCTAATAATCTTCACAAGCAGTTCTGCTAAACAAAACTCCAAATTATATCGGTGGAGATTATAATATGGTTATTAGTAATAATGGAAGAAACATAGATTGGGCCTTCACTGGCCAAATTGAAGATACATTAACAAAGTCAAAACCCTAACTTACAAACATCAGATAACTAGCCTGGCAGGGCCATCCTATGGGCCCCCGTGTGGAATGTTTACGTTTCACCTAATCTAACTGATTAAAAAGACTGTCTCAAATTCTAATGCAAGTTTTCCAGGAAAACGAAACTACTTATTTAAAAACAGTATTATTCATGTAGCCATATACATTTATAGGCACCCCTAGTTTCTAACAATACTAAAAGAAATATAGTGCCTTTCACGACATCTCAAAGCGCTTTACAACCAATGAAATACTTTGAAGTGTAGACTCTACTGCAATGTAGGGAGATGCGGCTGCCAATTTGCACACAGCAAGGTCCCACAAATAGCAATGAGTTATGTGACCAGGTAATCTATTTGTCATGTTGGTTGAGGGATAAACATTGGCCAGGACACCAAGAGAATACTCCTGCTCTTCAAATAGTGTCATGGTATCTTTTACATCCACCTGAGAGGAAAGACGGGACCTTGGTTTAACGTCTCATCTGAACGGTAGCTCCTTCAACATTGCAGCAGTCCCTTGTATACTGCACAGAAATGTCGGCCTAGATAATGTGCTCAAATGTCTAGAGTGGGGCTTGAACCCATAACCTTCTGACTCAGACAAGAGTGTTACCACTGAGTCAAAGCTGACACCAAATGACTGCTTAACACATGTGTAGTTCCTAGTTAATTAAATAAGAAAGCCTGTTGCCTCTCACATCGGTGATTAAGCAGGGTGACTAGAGGGTGAGATTTCTCTATTATATATCAAAGGCGATGGCACTAGCCATGCACTGCAGGTCACCGTGAAACCTGATAGCATTGATTTTTGTTTCTCCTTTACCAAAAGTCTTTCACAACGGATTATCATTCTTTCAAGTCTCTGTCATTTGAAATCTTGTAGCAGTTTTGCTGTCATAACCTGTTTAGCTTTGTATTGTTAGAAGTGTATAATGTTAAACTTCTTTGCATGTGAAAAGGTGTGCAACCACAAGATTTTAGCAGTTCTGGTTTACTTTTAGAAAATGTCAGATTTTTAATTTTTTTTATCTTCCTAATCCTTGGCTTCCCACAATTAGCATTTTTAAGCGATTCAATAAGTGAAGAGGATGTGCGCAAATGTTTAGGATGAACAAGTTTCTGCTCATACGAGGGATTCAGAAAAGTAGTTATATTTCCCCGTGCCTGCTTAATGTCGATCAGGAAAACAAGTCATCACTTAGATTGGCCAGAAAATTAACTGTATAAAGCCCCTTAAAAATGAAAATGATCTGCTATGTTTAAGAGGATTGAATTTTGTGTACACAGTGATTGATTTTACAACCTCGGTGTACTTTACGACCCGAAGCTGAGCTTCCAACCTCCATCACGAAGACTGCCTACTGCCAGCTCCATATCAGTGCCCACCACCATCTATGCCTTAGCCCATCTGCTGCTGAAACCCACAGCCATGCCTTTGTCACCTACAGACTCAACACCTCCAACACTCTCTGGCTGGTCTTCCATCCTCTGTAAACGTTAGCTCATCCAAAGCTCTGCTGCCTGTACATTATCTGCACTAAGTCCTGCTCATCCATAAGGTCTCCAATTTAAAATTCTTCTTCTCGTGTTTAAATCCTTTCATAGCTCTGCTCCTCCCTATCCCTAACTCCTCCAACCACCCCCCTGCACCCTTTGTTACTCTGACCTCTTGTATATTTCCCCTTCCTTTTTTCCTCCCGTTGGCAGCCGTAGTAATCCAATAAAATGTGGATTGTTTATTAAATAAGTATTTCAAGTGCCTTCTGCATAACTAGCATTACCTACCAAGTGCATTGAAACTAAAGAAATGCACTTCTATAATGTCTTTAACATAGAAAAACCTCCCAAGACACTTCATAGAGGTGTAATGGGGTAAAAATGGACGCTGAACTAAAGAAGGATAAATTTGAGGGGTGACCAAAAGCTTGGTTAGAGGTGAGTTTTTAGGGAAGACCTTCAAGAAGGAAAGGGGAGGTAGAGAGCGAGAGGGTTTAGGGAGGGAATGCCAGAGCATGGGGTGAGGCGGCTGAATGCTCAGCCTCCAATTGTGGGGTGAAAAAAGGGGGATGCACAAGGGATCTGGGGAATGGAGAGTTTCGGAAGGTGTGATAGCACTGGAGGAGGTTACAAAGATGCAGTGGGACAAGATAACAGAGGGAATGAAACACAAGGATAAGGATTCTAAATGTGAAGCATTAGGGAACCAGGAGCCATTGTAAGTCAGCAAGGATAAGGGTGATGGCTGAGTGCGATTTGGTGTGGGATAAGATGAAAGCAACAGAGCTTTGAATGAGCTGAAGTTTACAGAGAGTGGAGGATAGGAGGCCGCCCAGGAGAGCATTGCAATAATCAAGTCTGGTGATAACAGAGGCGTGGCAGAGGGGTTGAAGTAGAGGCAGAGGTGGATTTTCTTAGTGTTGGAGAGATTATGGAGTTGGAAAATGAACTCGGGGTCGAATAGGATACCAAGCAGTGGCTGGGAAGGGATGCATCAGTGACAAGTGTACGGAGTTTGTGGTGGGGCTAAAGCTAGTGACTTTGGTCTTCCCAATGTTTAACTGGAGGAAATTAGGACTTATCCAAAACTGACTATCAGACGAGCAGTCTGACAGCACAGACGTAGTGGAATGGTGGAACTGGGTGTCATCAGTGTGCATGTGAAACTGACCCATGTCTGCAGATAATAGAAAGGCTACTGAAGTGCACAGATAGGGACCCAGTGGTCATAACCCCCCGAAGGTTAAATAACTGGGAAAAATAATATAGGGGCCTTAAAAGCCACATCTATGAAGATTGGCTCAAAACTCAGAGAGGATGCAAAGTAATGTTCTCTGGTATACTTCCAATATTAAGGAAAGGGCAGGAGTTCACCAAAAAAATTGAGGGCAGGAAATGAGTGGTTAGTAGTATGGTGTGAGTATAATAATACTACCTCCATACAGAGCTGTGTTTCTTCCAAAATAAAAAGGAGTGATACAGGAAAGATGGACTGCATTTAAACCAAGTAAGGACAAAACGACTTGCCATGAACATTAAGGCAGTGAAAGAATTTTTTAATAACGAGATAGGTAGCGAGAGGAAGTGGAGTGATAGAGGGCAGGAAGGAAACAGGATCCCAGATAAGGCAGATCATAGAGTAAAAGACAGTTAGCAGGTAGGCACAAACTCAAACTCCGCAAGACTCGCATGAATAGGCAGACACTGGGAGATGTGAGCAGAGTTGGGTCTGTATTAAAATGTGTATATATATATCAATGCTAGAATCTATACAGGTTGGAACTGGAGGCTAATGTGACATTAGGGATCTGTGATGTGGTAGGAATATTTTTTAAATGGCTAGCTGTTCCCTTACCGTTAGATTGTTGACTACATAAGAACATAAGAAATAGGAGCAGGTGTAGGCCAATCGGCCCCTCGAGCCTGCTCCACCATTCAATAAGATCATGGCTGATCTGATCCTAACCCCAAACCTTCTATCACTCTCCATCCCACCCGAACCCATGTGATCTCCCGGGAGAGGCGAAAAACCAATTAAAAAACCCAATGGCCAATTTGGGAGAAAAAATCTGGCAAATTCCTCTCCGACCCATCTAGGCGATCGAAACTCGTCCAGGAGATCACTCTGTCCCTATATTTTCTACAGTACTTAACTTCTGTAAAGGCGATCTCCACCCCAACCAGGAACAGGAATAAAACCATCTCCTGAAATCTAACACAGAATTAGAACACAAGAAGTAGGAGCAGAACCAGGCTACACGGCTCCTGGGCCCGCTCCACTACCCACAGGGCCATGACCATTCCGAACCTAGACTCATGTCCAATTTCCTGCCCGCTCCCCGTAACCCTTAATTCCCTTTACTTCTAGGAAACTATCTATTTCTGTTTTAAATTTATTTAATGATGTAGCTTCCACAGCTTTCTGGGGCAGCAAATTCCACAAACCTACCACCCTCTGAGTGAAGAAGTTTCTCCTCATCTCAGTTTTGAAAGAGCAGCCCCTTATTCTAAGATTATGCCCCCTAGTTCTAGTTTCACCCATCATTGGGAACATCCTCACCGCATCCACCCGATCAAGCCCCTTCACAATCTTATTTGTTTCAATAAGATCGCCTCTCATTCTTCTGAACTCCAATGAGTAGAGTCCCAATCTACTCAACCTCTCCTCATATGACCACCCCCTCATCCCCGGGATTAACCTAGTGAACCTTCTTTGTACTGACTCGAGACCAAGTATGTCCTTTCTTAAGTATGGACACCAAAACTGTATGCAGTATTCCAGGTGCGGTCTCACCAATACCTTGTATAACTGCAGCAATACCTCCCTGTTTTTATATTCTATCCCCCTAGCAATAAAAGCCAACATTCCATTGGCCTTCTTGATCACTTGCTGCATCTGCATACTAACTTTTTGAGTTTCGTGCACCAGGACCCCCAGATCCCTTTGTGCTACAGTACTTTCCAGTTTCTTGCCATTAAGATAATAACTTGCTCTATGATTTTTCCTGCCAAAGTGCATAACCTCACACTTTCCAGTATTGTATTCCATCTGCCAAATCTCTGCCCACTTACTTAGCCTGTCTATGTCACTTTGCAGGTTTTTTATGTCTTCCTCACTCACTACTTTCCCTCCCATCTTTGTATCATCTGCAAACTTTGATATGTTACACTCGGTCCCCTCCTCCAAATCGTTAATATAGATTGTAAAGAGTTGGGGACCCAGCACCAACCCCTGCGGAACACCACTAGTTACTGATTGCCAGTCTGAGAATGAACCATTTATCCCAACTCTCTGCTTTGTGTTAGAGAGCCAATCCTCCACCCACGCCAGAATATTACCCCCAATCCCGTGATTTTTTATCTTGAGCAATAATCTTTTGTGTGGCACCTTGTCAAATGCCTTTTGGAAGTCTAAATACACTACGTCCACTGGTTCTCCTTTATCCACCCTGTATGTTACTTCCTCAAAGAACTCAAGCAAATTTGTCAAACATGACTTCCCCTTCATGAAACCATGCTGAGTTTGTCCTATTAAATTATGTTTATCCAAATGTCCCGTTACTGTCTCCTTAATAATGGACTCTTAGCCTAACATCTGTGGTTGGTAAAATGTTAACAGGTCTATAGTTTCCAGCCTTCTGCCTACTACCCTTTTTAAATAAGGGTGTTACATTAGCAGTTTTCCAATCTGCCGGGACCTTTGCTGAGTCCAGGGAGTTTTGGAAAATTATTACCAATGCATCCACAATCCCTACCGTTACTTCCCTCAAGACCCTAGGATGTAAGCCATCAGGTCCACGGGATTTATCCGGCTTTAGTCCCATTATTTTACCAAGTACCACTTCCTTAGTGATTTTAATCGTATTTAGCTCCTCTTCCCCCTAGAGCCCCCTGTTTGTCCAGTGTTGGGATATTCTTAGTGTCCTCTACCGTAAAGACTGATACAAAATATTTGTTCAGCGTTTTTGCCATCTCCATGTTTCCCACCATTAATTTCCCGGTCTCATCCTCTAAGGGACCAACATTTACTTCAGCCACCCTTTTTCTTTTTCTATAACTATAGAAACTTTTGCTATCTGTTTTTATATTTTTTGCTAATTTACTTTCATAATCTATCTTCCCTTTCTTAATCAATCTTTTTGTTATTTTTTGCTGTCTTTTAAAGACTTCCCAATCTTCTATCCTCCCACTAGACTTGGCTACCTTATATGCCCTTGTTTTTAGTCGGATACTATCCTTAATTACTTTACTTAGCCACAGATGGCTATCTTTTCTTTTACACCCTTTTTTCCTCAGTGGAATATATATTTTTTGGAAGTTGTAAAATCACTCCTTAAATGTACACCACTGATCATGTACCGTCTTACTCTTTAATCTATTTTCCCAGTCCACTCTAATCAATTCCGCTCTCATACCTTCATAGTCTCCTTTATTCAAGCTCAGCACGCTTGTTTGAGATCCAACCTTCTCACCCTCTACTTGAATATGGAATTCAACCATGTTATGGTCACTCATTCCAAGGGGATCCTTTTCTAGGACATTTTTAATTAATCCTGTCTCATTACACAGGACCAAATCTAAGGTTGCTTGCCCCCTGGTCGGTTCAGTTACATACTGCTTAAGAAACCCATCCCTAATACACTCAATGAACTCATCCTGAAGGCTGCTCTGCCCAATTTGATTTGTCCAGTTAATATGATAGTTAAAATCCCCCATAATTATAGCTGTTCCCTTATTACAAGCCTCAACTATTTCCTGATTAATACTCCGTCCAACAGAGTTGCAACTGTTCAGAGGCCTATAGACTACGCCCACTAGTGTTTTTTTCCCCTTATTATTCCTTATCTCCACCCAAACTGTTTCACTATCCTGCTCCTTTGACCCAATATCATTTCTCTGTATTATAGTGATTCCTTCCTTTATTAACATAGCCACCCCACCTCCCCTCCCTTCCTGCCTGTCCTTCCTGATTGTTAAATAACCTGGTATGTTTAATTCCCAGTCATGGTCACCCTGCAGCCATGTTTCTGTAATGGCCACAAGATCATACCCATATGTAGTTATTTGTGCCGTTAACTCATTCATTTTGTTACGAATGCTACGTGCATTCAGATAAAGAACTTTGAAATATGTTTTGTGACACTTAGTTCCTGTTTTTTCCCCTTTTACTACTTTACCTTTTACTCCATACCTTCTGTCTAATTCAGGCTCACTACTCATCACTAAATCTAATATGGCCTGTTGTAAAGGGTATAGAAAAAGTTAACCCATTATATTATTTTAAATTAAAATGTGAGAATAGATCTTGGGGACATGGGTTCAAACTACTAATAAGTAATTTTAAGACTTGTATTAGGAAATATTTCTTTGCACACCGTGATCAACATTTCGAGTAAGCCTCAAATAGTTGAAGTAGACACTCTGGAATTAAGTAAGAAACAATTGTATGCGACAATGGGAGAGAAATTAGAATCTCCCTGGATGGACTAAAGAGGCTGAATGGCCTTTCTCATCCATAATTATGTTGTGATCTTATGATGTTGCCGAGGGGCAGAGTGTAAATGAGGAAGAGGAGAGGCCAAAATGGATCCTTGGGAAACTCCCAAAAGTCAGGGTGGTAAGAGAAGCCATTGCTTGAGTTGATGACAGAGGCTTGGAATGGGAGGGCTAAGAGAGTTGTGTGCCAGATCTGTTCAAGTCATTTTTTAAGTCGTTCAAGGAATGTGGATGTCGCCGGCAAGGCCAGCATTTATTGCCCATCCCTTGAATGGCCGCCGTCTTGCATACAACTGAGTGGCTTGCTAGGCATTTCAGAGGGCAATTAAGAGTCGACCACATTGCTGTGGGTCTGGAGTCACATATAGGCCAGGCCTCTGGGTTACTAGTCCAGCAGCATAACCACTATGCTACCGTTCCTGATAAAGTCTGCAGCCCTCGGATTCAGGCATCAACAATGGGCAGCTGTACTGGGGGAACAACTGGGATTACAGACAATGAAGGTTTTTCTGAGGACAAGGATATCCATCACAGGTGGAGGTGAGGGAGTGAACTTGGAGCTAAATGCATCATTATGCCATTGTATGCAAAATGGATTAAAGGAAGGGAAATAATTGCAATATCTGCTGTACTTTTATTAATAAATTTAACTTTTCACACTCCGTAAACAATGAAATGTTTTATGTAGTCGTAGTAATAGTTTACCCACATAACTAACTGCTCTTCAAGAAATAATTCTGTGGATTTGAAGTGCTTTGGAACGTTCTACGGGTGTGAAATAAATAAATAATGCTTTTTTCCCCTTATTTTTTCCTGTAACATTAATGCATATAATTTTATATCTAGCTTAGCTGAAAATTTCTCGTATGTATTTTTTTGGTACAGCACTTGTAAATTTAGTTTTGTGGTAAATGTTGAAAGCTGGAGGTGCAACCAAGAATAGTGTAATATAGCAAAATACTGCATATGCTGGGAATCCGAAATAACAACAGAAAATGCTGGAAAAACTCAGCAGGCCAGGCAACATCTGTGGAGAGAAATTAGTCGACGTTTCGGGTCTAACCCTTTTTCAAAACTTTTTGAAAAAGGGTTAGACCCGAAACGTCGACTCTAATTTCTCTCCACAGATGTTGCTTGGCCTGCTGAGTTTTTCCAGCATTTTCTGTTGTTATTTCAAGAATAGTGTAAATTGAGGTGGTGGGGGGCATCAGGGGTAGAAATTCATCCACTGTTAATTAGTGTCATTGCAGAAGAAACACAGAAAATTTAGAATTGATCTGGTTTATATCTGTCCATAAAAATGTAGAAAAGTTCAGTATTTTCCCCTTCCTGGCCCCCAACATGCACAGATATGGACGGGCACACGTGTACGCACACATACATATATTTAATCCAATGCATTTTCTTCGTCAATAGAATGGGACGGTCCAATCCACGAATATGTCTTCATTGCCATCAGTTCTGACCTTGGTGGATCTCTCCAGAGTTGACCAGGGTGATGCATTTCTCCTCCTTTGCCCTTATGCAAGAGCAGCAAAGTTAACTCCAAGGCATGTTCAAGATGAATGCCAGCTGAAGCGGAGATTCTAATTTCATAACTTGAGTGTTTACATTTAAAGAATACCGTGAACTCAGCGCTGCTTTTAGAATTTAATTAATTACCCTAATGTACACAGATATGGATTGTGACCAAAGACGTGTATATTTTCAGAGTTAAAAGTATTCACACTGATCTGTGCTGAGTTATTTGATTTTGGACAGACTAGCTACAAGGGCACTACAATTGGCTTATGTTCTCTGTGCTCAACGAAGGGAAAATAATTTCCTCTCCTACTGATCCTAGTAGAAGTGTTCATACCTGAATGTCAGTTGAAGACAGGATCATGTGTAAATGTGATGCCCTTGCAGTTGAACAGTCACGTGACACTAACTGTAAAGTCCCACAGATGAAGAATGATCATTGGGCTTGGACTGGAGGGTGTTCAGCCCAATAATACTCCACTCCAGCAGGGTGTCCGTGTCTTCAGAGAAAGAGGAGTGAATATTGGCAAGAGGTGCAAAAAAGATAAACAGCAAAAGAATGCGTACTCTAAAGGGTTAAATAAATATCTATCAAATTCACTAATATGTTCAAACTTTGTTAGGATAAAATATCCACTTTTATATGATTGTTTCTTGCTTCTCATGGGTCAAAGCTCTCCCTTATAGTTACAATCATAAAGGAATGTTAACTGTACTACACAAGAATTAAGAAACTAAAAACCACAGACAGTTTGGAAAGTTTGATGACTGAAAAGGGAAGAGTAATTTTTCATGTTCTCGCCCCAGGTGCTTTTAAAAGTGTCAGTCTCACAAAGATGAATTCTTTAACTTTAAAAAAAATGAACTGCAACATTGTACTTTTGTCCTCTGCCAAGTATATTTATGTGCAAGGAAATGTTTCAGTACATTGGAGTAATTCCAGCTGATATAATTTGTATTGCTTAGTCCATATATCTCTATCAAGACAACCTCCTGTTTTCTGATCCTTATTAGGGTAAGAGTTTGGGGTGCTGAAAAGCTTTTTAAAAAAAAGAAACATTATGTATCAAGACATCAGTAAACTTTTTAAGGCTAGCTGCAGTACAAGCTAGTGACACCAATAAGTACCTCAATGTTACATTAATGATGACGCTTTAATCCATGGGTGGCCTTCCCACACTTGTGTACTAATTGGCATTTATATTTTTTCATACTCTATGTACAAATATGTTTACATCCTCTGTGGGTAAAGTTTCAAGTTCTGACAACAGATGGTATATGTGGTGTATGTAACTTGTTCCACCTTAAGAGAACTTAAACCTGTTCCACCTTAAGAGATGTACTACTTTCTCTGGCTGCTGTATACGGTAATACCGGTGGTGACCACACCGGTATATAAGTGCTGTGTAGTAATTTGCTGGGTAGTTCAGCCCTGACCTTCGACTAGTAAAGACCTGTTAAAGTTATTCTTGTGGTCTGTGTGCAGTGATTCATATTAACCATAACTGGAACACACAGACTTAACAGTGGCGACGAGTACGATCTTACCCTGCGGCAGAGATACATCCAAGGCAGTTTAACGGGCGTCGAGAAGAGGCATCCGCCCTCATCATCCTGCTGAGAAAAGACTCGGGTCTGAAGAGCAAAGGAAGAATCCTGACACGAAGCCTTCCATCAGCGACAGGCAGTGATCATCCCTTCTACCACGGTGGTGGGTAAGCCGATCAGCGACGAGCAGCAAGTCGGCCACGTTGGCTGTGGAGTAGGGGAGGGAAAACGGAGGATATAAGGGCGGAGAACTCGACCACGGCCGGGGAAAAGAGCCGGACAGAAGTCGGGGCCAGAGGCGCTGAGACTGGGGCAGCGTAAGGCACGGGAGCCGCGGTGAATGCAAACGCAGCCGGTGTAAAAGACCGGGCTGCAAGCGGGCTGGGAGACGCAACAGCGTCGAGAGAGAGCTCGACCGCGACCGGTGGAAAAAGGCCGGGCAGCTACCGAGGCCGCGAGGCGCAGCGACCGGGACAGCGTAAGGCGCGGGAGAAAATTTAAAAAACCGCGGAGAACTCAGCCACAGCCGGTGGAAAGGACCGGACTGCAAGAGGGGCTGGGAGGCACGAATTGAGAACCGCTGGGGAGGCGCGAACGGCAGCAATACGGCAATCGCCATTACAGCCAGCGGGGGAGAAAGGCAAACGCGGGAAGCCGCCATTTTCGTAGGCAGGGGAAGAAGACAAGCGCGGGAAACCGCCATTTTAAAATAAAAGAGGAAAAAAAAATAAAAGAAATTTTTTTTTTGTTTCTCAAGAAGATTGCAAGGATGCCTAAGCGTGGTAACATCAACGATTTCGATGCCGATGTTGAAGATTGGGCCACGTATGTAGAACGCATAGAAGTTTATTGTAAAGCAAATAAGATATCAGATGAGGATAAAGCACTAACCTTATTAAACTTAATGGGTGCGAAGACATACGGGCTATTGAAGCATCTTCTATCACCAGCTAAACCGGCGGATCAGACTTTCGCGAATATTGTTGCTGTCCTAAAGAATCATTTGAACCCCACACCGCTGATGTTAGCGGAACGATTTAAATTTTATGCTAGAACGCAACTGAAAGAGGAAAGCAACGCGGAGTATTTAATTGAACTGCGTAAGCTAACGAAGTACTGTCAGTTTGGGGAAAGACTAACAGAGGCGCTGAGAGACAAATTCGTGTGTGGATTGTCGAAAGAAGGAACACAAAAGCGGCTGCTTGAAGAGAATGATCTTACACTTGATAAGGCTGTCACTATTGCAGCATCACACGAAGCCGCAGCGAGAGGCACTGCGGAAATGCAGCTGAAGTCATTGGTACTCAGCGCAGACCAAATGGCTTTGGGTACAGTGAAATGTTATCGTTGTGGAAAGACAACACACGATCAGAACCAATGCTGGTTTAAAAATCAGGAATGCAGAAAATGTGGCAAGCTTGGTCACATAGCTAAAGTATGCAGGTCAGGAAAGAAGACCAGCAACAAAAAGTCACCGCAGGAAAAGTGCAGAAAGGGTGCAGAAAGGTACATAAGGTGGCTGAGAAGAGTTCGGATGAACAGAATTCGGATTCAGACTCCAACAGCAAGGAACTGGGTAGTCTAAGAATTCACAATGTGAGTAATGAAGCTGACCTACAAATTATCTGGGTCACACTTCAGATAGCAGGAGTCCAAGTGAAGATGGAATTGGACACTGGATCGGCATTGACGGTCATGAATAAGAAAGATTACAAAAGGTTATTCCAACATATTCCCCTACGGGACACGGAGATTGTATTGAAAACATACACGGGGCAAAGAGTATACCCCATCGGAAAGATAGACGTAAAGGTGGTCCACAAGGGCAAAGAAAGCCGAGGAATGGACTTATATGTGCTACCTGAAGGAGGTCCACCACTACTGGGACGGGAGTGGATTAGAAAAATGAATATGGACTGGCATTCCTTAAAAGCACTAACGGTAGATGCCAGGGAAACAGATGTCAAACCTAAACGATTGTCCAGAATATTGGACGATGCTAAAGAGGTGTTCCAGCAGGGACTGGGAACACTGAGAGGAATTACGGCAAACATCAAGATTGAAGAACATGCACAACCAAAATTTTTCAAAGCCAGACCGGTACCCTATGCGATACGACCTACTGTGGAAGCGGAGCTGGAAGTGCTAGAACGTTGGATAGACAATGGCAAGCATTCAAAGATAGAATGGAAGAATTCCAGAACATGTTTATACCGGTTTGGCATAAAAATAAACCTAAAAAGGTGACTCAACCGTGGATAACGAGGGAAATTAGGGACAGCATAAAATTTAAAAAAAGGGCATATCAACTGGCAAAAAAAAGCACCAGACCGGAAGATTGGGGGCAGTACAGGATACAGCAAAAGAGGACAAAGGGATTAATCAGGAAGGGGAAAATAGAATACGAAAGTAAACTTGCAGCAAACATAAAGACAGACTGCAAAAGCTTTTATCGGTATATCAGGAGGAAAAGACTGGTAAAATCCCAAGTCGGTCCCTTGCAGTCCGATTCGGGAGAATATATAATGGAGAATAAGGAAATGGCAGACCAATTAAACTCATACTTTGGTTCTGTATTCACAAAGGAGGACACAAATAACCTCCCAGGAATATCGGCAAACATAGGGACTAATGAGAGGGAGGAGCTGACAGAAATTAGTATCTCTAGGGATATGGTGTTGGGTAAGTTGAGGGGACTGAAGGCCGACAAATCCCCGGGGCCTGATAAACTACATCCTAGGGTACTTAAGGAGGTGGCCCTGGAGATAGCAGATGCTCTAAGGATCATCTTCCGGAACTCCATTGACTCGGGAACAGTACCCGTGGATTGGAGGGTAGCTAATGTTACCCCAATATTTAAAAAGGGGGGTAGAGAGAAAGCAGGGAATTATAGACCAGTAAGCCTTACATCGGTTGTGGGCAAAATGCTAGAGTCCATTATTAAGGATAAAATAGCGGAGCACTTGACAAATGGGGAAAGGATCGGACAGAGTCAACATGGATTTACAAAGGGTAAATCGTGTTTGACTAATCTGCTGGAATTTTTTGAGGAAGTAACTGGTAAAATAGATGGGGGAGAGCCAGTGGATGTGGTGTACCTTGACTTCCAGAAAGCCTTCGATAAGGTTCCACACAAAAGATTATCATGCAAAATTAAGGCTCATGGAATTGGGGGCAAAGTATTAACGTGGATAGAGAACTGGCTGGCGGATAGAAAACAGAGAGTTGGAATAAACGGCTCGTTTTCGGAGTGGCAGGCAGTGACCAGCGGGGTGCCGCAAGGATCTGTCCTGGGACCCCAGCTGTTCACAATATATATAAATGATCTGGATCAGGGAATTGGATGCAATATTTCCAAATTCGCTGACGACACTAAACTAGGAGGAGGGGTGGGCTCTGATGAGGATGTCAGGAGGCTACAGTGCGATTTGGACAGGTTGGGGGAATGGGCGGATACGTGGCAGATGCACTATAATGTGGATAAATGCGAGGTTATCCACTTTGGGGGTAAAAACAGGAGGGTAGATTATTATCTAAATGGCAATAGATTGGGAGATGGGGAAGTGCAGAGGGACCTGGGTGTTCTTGTGCACCAGTCACTGAAGGAGAGCATGCAGGTGCAACAGGCGATTAAGAAGGCAAATGGTATGTTGGCCTTCATATCAAGGGGGTTCGAGTATAGGAATAGGGATACCTTACTACAGCTGTACAAGGTGCTGGTGAGACCGCATCTGGAGTATTGTGTACAGTTTTGGTCGCCCCATCTGCGGAAGGATGTTCTTGCCATGGAAAGAGTGCAACGGCGATTCACCAGGCTGATACCTGGAATGGCGGGAATGACCTACGAAGAGAGATTAAATAGTTTGGGCTTGTACTCACTGGAGTTTAGAAGATTGAGAGGGGATCTCATCGAAACATATAAAATTATGGCAGGCCTGGACAGGCTGAATTCAGAGAGAATGTTTCCAATGGCCGGGGAGCACAGAACCAGGGGCCACAGTCTAAAAATAGCGGGCAAATCATTTAAAACAGAGATGAGGAAGAATTTCTTCACTCAAAGAGTGGTGAGCCTGTGGAATTCCCTGCCACAGAGGGCTGTGAAGGCTAATTCAATAAATATTTTCAAGAGAGAATTGGATATATTTCTGAAGGCTAAGGGGATTAAGGGTTACGGAGAAAAGGCGGGGACGGGGTACTGAACTGGTAAGATCAGCTATGATCTCAGACGAAGATCAGCCATGATCTCATTGAATGGCGGAGCAGGCTCGAAGGGCCGAATGGCCTACTCCTGTTCCTATCTCTATGTTTCTATGTTTCTATGTTCAGGAGTACTGTCTAAGGTAGACTGGAGTGAGTGGGCTACGCCCATTGTTCCCGTGATGAAACGTCCTTCGAGCAACAAGCCGGGAGAACCAGGGAAGGTTCGCATCTGTGGAGATTTCAAGATCACTGTTAATCCGGTGCTTCACACGGTGCAGTATCCGCTTCCGCGGATTGAGGATATCTTCGCTTCATTGTCGGGCGGGAAACACTTCACCAAGATAGACCTGGCGCAGGCGTACTTACAGATGGAAGTTGAGGAAGAGTCACGCCAGTACCTCACGATCAACACGCATAGAGGCTTGTACCGGTATAATAGACTGGTTTTTGGAGTGGCATCGGCTCCAGCAATTTGGCAGAGGGCCATGGAGCAGGTATTACAGGGAATTCCAGGCACACAATGTTACCTGGACGATATTCTGATTACAGGAGATGGTGACGAGGAACACCTCGCAAATTTGGAACTGGTGCTCATCAGATTGAAAGAATATGGACTTCGAGTTAATCGGCAGAAATGTGAGTTCTTTCAGAAGCGGATCTCGTACTGTGGCCATGTCATTGACCAGGAGGGACTTCATAAGTCTCCTGACAAGATCGAAGCGGTTGTGAAGGCTCCCGCTCCGGTTAATGTATCTCAGTTGAGGTCGTTCCTAGGATTGATTAACTATTACCATAAGTTTCTGCCAAATTTATCCACGGTACTGCACCCGCTGAACGCTCTTTTGCAGAAGGGAGTACCATGGGAGTGGAGAAGGAGTGTAAGAAGGCCTTTCGCAAAAGCAAGGAATTGATAACCTCAGAGGAAGTGTTGGCTCACTTCAACCCAACACTGCCTATTCGTTTGGCTTGTGATGCTTCTCCATATGGTATTGGGGCAGTACTCTCACACAAGTTGCCAAATGGCACGGAGAGGCCAGTCGCGTTCGCATCCAGATCATTGACCTCCGCTGAGCGCAACTATGCTCAGATAGATAGGGAGGCTCTCGGCCTTGTGTGGGGAGTAAAGAAGTTTAATCATTACCTGCAGGGCCAAAAGTTTACGCTTCTGACAGACCATCAGCCGTTGGTATCCATTTTTAACCCTAAGAAGGGTGTGTCGGTGATGACAGCACAGAGACTCCAGAGATGGTCCCTTTTCCTAGGGGCACATCAATATCAGATAGAACTCAAAGGTACAAAGCAGCATGGTAATGCTGATGGGCTGTCGCGCCTGCCACTACCTGAAGAAGAGGGGACAACGAAGGTTGACCCTGTTGAGTTATTTCACTCGACCATCATCGAGTGTTTACCAGTCACCAATGCAAGTATTGAAAGAGAAACCAGGAACGACCCGACACTGTCCCGAGTCTACGAGGTGACAGTGAAGGGATGGCCAGCACATGGTGATTCTCTGTTACCGGCATTCTCGGCAAGACGAGACCAGCTGTCCGTCTGTCAAGGAACATTGATGTATGGAACGAGAGTGATTATTCCTCCTAAGTTAAGGGAAAGAGTTCTAAAGGAACTGCATGAAGGTCATCTGGGGGGAGTCAAGATGAAAAGCCTTGCTAGGGCTTATGTGTGGTGGCCGGGTATCGACCAACAGATAGAGGAGCTGACGAAAAGCTGCTCAGGGTGCCAAAAAGTGCAAAATGCACCTCCGATTGCACCGCTGCATCCATGGGAATGGCGTTCAGCCCCATGGCAACGCGTACATATTGACTTTGCTGGTCCATTCATGGACTCCATGTTTCTAATTGCGGTGGACGCACATTCTAAATGGCCAGAAGTGATCAAGATGACTACCACTACTTCAGAAAAGACAATTGCGGTGTTAAGAACGATATTCGCAAGGAACGGATTGCCAGAACAAATATGTTCCGACAACAGACCACAGTTCGTGTCAGAAGAATTCCAAAAATTCTTAAAGAAGAATGGGGTGAAACATTATACCTCTGCCCCATATCATCCGGCTACAAATGGGTTGGCCGAGAGATTTGTACAAACATTCAAAAAGGCAATAAAGGCCATGAGCGAAGATCAGATTCCACTACAACATAAGGTGGACAAGTTTCTACTGGCATATCGAAACGCCGCTCATGCAGTGACAAACCAAAGTCCTGCCATGATGTTTTATAACAGGAGGTTGCGGTCCAGGTTGGACTTGTTAAAACCAAATGTGCGGAGGGAAGTTGAAAACAAACAGTTCCAGCATATAAATAACAAGACCACTCGGAGTTTCGAGGTAGGACAACCAGTGTTGGCCAGGGACTATGGAAACGAGAAATGGCAATCCGGAACAATTCGGGCCAGACAAGGACTCCTGATGTACACGGTAGATGTTGGTAAAAATGTAATACGGCGTCATGCTGACCAACTGGTAGAATCGAGAACAAGGGTTGAACCCATGGTTACGACAGAGACAACCGTGGAAGAAGTTAGTGAACCTGAAGCATCTACCTCGGCAGTAAATGTACCTGATGATGATGTCCAAGACATAAGAGACCAACTAGAGGAGTCACCTCAGCAACAAGAATCAGAGACCCCTGAAAGGCGTTATCCAACTCGAATCAGGAGGCCTCCTGAGAGAGTGAACCTTTGAACTGTTTCTACATGAAGTTGTATATGTATATATGTTATTATGTTATGTTAAATGGGGATATAACTGTTAAGCTAAAAAGGGAGGATTGTGGTGTATGTAACTTGTTCCACCTCAAGAGAACTTAAACCTGTTCCACCTTAAGAGATGTACTACTTTCTCTGGCTGCTGTATACGGTAATACCGGTGGTGACCACACCGGTATATAAGTGCTGTGTAGTAATTTGCTGGGTAGTTCAACCCTGACCTTCGACTAGTAAAGACCTGTTAAAGTTATTCTTGTGGTCTGTGTGCAGTGATTCATATTAACCATAACTGGAACACACAGACTTAACAGTATACTTGAGCACTAACCAGTATGTGGCAGTTTACCAATTTTAAGTTAGGCCAAGAGGTGTGCTGGGTCGGGGAGGGGGGGGTGGCGTCATTGGAGGGAAAAGAGGAGAATCAGATTTACTGCCATATAAAAACACTTTCATTATTTGCTGGCAATCAACAAAGCAGAATTTACTCTTATAAAGCAATAAACAGATCTGTAAGCCAAAGGACAAATCCCTTAGCTAGAGGAGTAAGGTGTACATGGGTGAACTGAGGAGAATAGGAATGGTAAAATGTAGCAATACAAGTTAGTTGTCTGCTCCATAAAGCCAGACCTGTACTAGTGCCTGCAAGTATTATTATTCTAAGCCCACTTTAAAGATTATTCTTGAACGGCTGAAAAGATGTTCATGATGCATTTTCCAGTTGATTACTTTGATTTTCAGGTTTTATTCATATGGGAATCCTTAGTCATATGTAATTTGACCATTACATTGACTTCACAATATTGCACTTGTTCACAGAAAATGATGCATGTTTATATGTATGGTGACACCCAATGATAAAGATATTTAATGAAGACATTAAGTAAATACCAGAAAAATTCAGCAAATTACTTTGACCTCACCCCTCCGTCCTTGCAAACTACTGCCCCCTCTCCAACCTCCCTTCTCTCTCAAGTCCTTGAACATGCTGTTGCCCCACAAACTCGTGCCCATCTTTCCTGGAACTCCATGTTTGAATCCCTCCAATCAGTTTCCTTCCCGCCACAGTACCAAAATGGCTCTTATCAAAATCACAAATGACATCCTATTTGACTGTGACAATGATTATCTATCCTCGTTCTTCTCGACTTGTCTGCAGGCTTTGACACAGTTGACCACACTAACCTCCTCCAATGCCTCTCCTCAGTTGACCAGCTGGGTAGAACTGCATTTGCCTGGTTCCATTCTTATCTATCTAGTCGTAGTCAGAGAATCACCTGCAATGGCTTCTCTTCCCACTCCTGCACCATTGCCCCTGGTGTTCCTAACTCTCACCAAGTCCCATTCACCAATCACCCCTGTGCTCGCTGATCGACATTGGCTCCCCGTTAAGCAATGCCTCTATTTTAACATTTTCATCCTTGCTTTCAAATCCCTCCATGGCCTCGCCCCTCCCTATCTCTATAATCTCCTCCAGCCCTAAATTCTCCAAGATATCTGCACTCCTCTAATTCTGCCCTCTTGAGCATCCCTGATTTTAATCGCTCCACCATTGGTGGCTGTGCCTTCAGCTGCCTGGGCCCTAAGCTCTGGAATCCCCTCCTAAACCTCTCCACCTCTCCCCTCCTTTAAGACGCTTCTTAAAATCTTTTGACCAAGCTATTGTCATCTGCCCTAATATCTCCTTATGTGGCTCGGTGCCAAATATTGTTTTAAAGTACTCCTGTGAAGTGCTTTGGGACGTTTTACTACGTTAAAGGCGCTATATAAATACAAGTTGTTACGTTGTGAATGAGGTTTTAAAGATAATTTATGAGATAAATACTTAGAACTTCACTAACATTCTTCATATATTGTGGCCTTTTACATAACATGCATTATTCACTCACCAATAGATAAACCGTGTAAAATATCCTCTTTGTAGTGCTGCCTTTGTGTTCTTGCTTTGACCTCTGGGTACAAGTATTTCGCTATACAGAAACTTAGGGATTTTTTTTAGTGTGGAAGAACTTTACAATATTTCAACTCCCCTCTAATCTCTTTTCCTGCTATGGATTCCAGATATGTGCTCTTAGCCTTGCTGTGTAGCTTACATGTTAGTTTTTTTTTAAATTTGCTGCAAAGGTTTTCACACATCGTTGGCCATAACAAGGACCGTCTCAAGAAGCATCTTCAGCCGTGACAGACGAGAATCTTGGTTGGGACATCACCTCGTATTATGAGGGGAAGTTTATAAAAAATCTTGTAGGTTACCTATGGGACAGCAGAGACCAACCCTTAAGTGGAAGAGCTGGCCCAATGTGTCAAAGCCAAAGAAGCATCCTGATGAGAATTCACCAACTCCATGTTTTGGAAATGTGCGTGGAGAAAACAGACTTGTTTCCGCTAATATTTCTTGGTTTAAACCAACTTAGCCTTGGCTATCCTATGTTTGATGGAATCCTGAAGGTACTTAATGAAGGTCCCAGAAAAAAAATGGAATGTTCCCACAATTTACAAAATAAACGTAAGAACTATTGGTTGGGGGTGGGGGAGGCATTGGTTGTAATAAAGGCTTTTTCTAACTTCAAAGTTTTTTTTTTCCTGTGTGGGTGGGTCATTAAAAAACCTTTGAAACATTTAAATTCTAAACAAAAGATATCTTCACTTTACCGCCTTAGTTTGACCTGATATTGCAGAAAAAAAGACTTCTGTCTCATACTAATGGGAGTAGCGAATGAGCAACTGATGGTAATGTCAGGAGTAAAGTTTCCCATGTGGGCAGAGGTGGCAAGTAGTAGACACATGGGTTTCAGCTAAAAAATATCTTGACATCGCTGCGGTTTCCCAGTTGAATAGGGTGGCTAATTCATTGCTGTGGAAGGTAACTTAGTATCCTCAGTCTTCAAATTGACATCTGAATGTAAACTATCTGCCATTTTGTAACGTCTGAAAAACGGTGTTGCAGAACTTACTGTATTTTTAATAGACCGATTTATATTTCTCTTATACCATGAAAGTCTTTCAAAAACTAGGATTTATTTAGTTATGGTTTTATATTTGTAATTTTGCCGAAGGTGCTTGTGTGATTGCATCAATAAGAATCAGCGATTTGAAAATATTCTTGGATCCCATTATATTAAATGGATGTTGTTCCAACAGGTCCCAGATCCACTTTCAATACACTATTTTAAAGAAGTGTTTATTTTGAAAGTAGGATTGCAATTTACTATTTAAAAAATACTGGAGTCAAAATTCTGCAGCTATTTTGTCAGTCAGAAAACTGAACACTTTGATATGTGAATATTGCTGTTACAGGTCACGTTGAAGAAAACTGAGTTAGATCTGAACAACAGAATCCCTCATAAAATGTAAATCTGTTTCAGTGGTATTTTCTCCAAGGAAAGTATGCCTAAGAAGCAAATTATTTTTCTGAAAAATATAAAAAATAATTACTAAAGAACAGCATGCAGAACAATAAGATTCCTGTGTACAAAAGGCCTTTGCTGATCTGTAGCCAGAGGTCAAAGTAAGAACACAACTTGGGAAGATCATAGAAGTTTTTAAGTCTTTCATCTTAATGGTTTCCATCTGAGTTCTAAGGATCAGATATAAGGAGCATAAGTAGAACATTCTGGAGCATCGGGCTATCTGATAACCTAATGTGGCCAGGTTACGGCAAGGTTGTGGTATTTATATATATTATTAGTTGTGTTCCAAATGCTGTGTAGATGGCGGTGTCGGGTGGGTGGGCTGTGAATATTTTTCCTGCATTTTTTTTTAAAGATGGTATCTAACTCCTGGCTGAATGTCTCCAAATTAGCCTTAATAGCCTTCCAAAGTTTTGGTGGGGGAAAAGTAATGTTTCCAGATGCATCTATGTTTAATTTGCCGAGTTACACTTTGAGTGAGTAAGGAAGTGTCTAGTTAACTAATTATTTTTAATTATTTCAAATATGTAGACTTGTGTTTGTTATTTGATATGAATAATGTTGAATTATTCATATTGATAAGGAAACATGATTATTAATTAAGCAATATAATTATACCGTGTGTTGGAAAGACAATTCAAATAAACATTTAGACAGTATTTCCTACTATTGAGGGTTGCCTAATAGCTTTTTAAAGCCTAGAGCCAGCTTTCTTGATGATTTATAAATTTTCTATTAACTCTTTGTAGTGTGGCCTTCTCAGATTCAAGATGTTCTTATGTGAAGCTGGCAATCCTTCATTTCAATTTGGTTTCTTCAAATTGGCATGATCTGTAATAGGACCAAAGGTTGTGGATAGAACATTATGCATTTGTGTAAATGTTGGATTTCTTACTGCTGTCTGGCAATTAGATAGTAAAGAAAAAAGTCACTTCAGAATATCTCGGGCCACAAATTAAAGCAGCAGCTGTTTCTGTTCCCTCGTTTGGCGGAGGTGATGAAAATTCTTTGTTGTATAAGTATTATTTCTCCTAATCCCTCTGAGTCCAAATAGTTTGACAGCTCTTGAAAGCCACTTTTACCACTATGCTAAAAGAACTGAAAAAAACTGTAGCAGACATCTGTCGTGGCCTAACAACAGGTGCTGTATGAGGACTAGGGTGAATTAATGCATGGAAATCTGTGAGTCTGAAAAACAGGTTCACTGTTTGCTACACTGGCTGTAATTCTGTGACACAAATCTATGTATTCAAGACAGAAATGTGACATTAATGATGAGGGCACTAAAGCAGTGGACCAATATTTATTTACACCGTTAAAAAGGTAAACATTTGAACTCATTGGTTTAAAGAAAAATTGGGTGATCTAATCTAAGATAACGGAAACTGATTATCTGTTGTGCTTAGATGAATTCATTTAAGGAGGTGTGGAAGATTATTGTGTAACTCTTTTTGGCACGCTAGAGTATTTCCAATGAATGTAACTGTCTTGATTTACTTGATCAAAATAAGTGTGGAAGATGTTGTTGAGAAAATATTAATTGTAGCCTTAATAATTTTTGTATAATGGGCAGAACTCAAGCATGTTTGGGTCAGTTTGCTCACGTGGCAGTCTGCAGGTATAAATTCAGTCAATGACACAGCAACCATTATGGCCCGTATTTTCCGATCGGAGGCCTCCTGCATGCAGAGGCCTCCGATCTGGAAAAAATTTACGCACTTACCTGAGGGCTCCAGCAGTCTGGCCATTTCCGCTCCTGGGCCTCTCCATGATGAAATGCGCAGGGCCCACGTATCCCAGGGGCGCAGGCGGTTCGCAAGCGCCCCTGGGATCACGTGGGTATGGGGAGCCAATGGGAGAAGGGAATCTCCCTTCATACTTTTGACAGCTTAGACCTGTCAAAAGTATAAATGGAGATCACTCCAAAAAGCCATCAAAACATTAAATCAATTTCTTTTTAAATCACGTTTTTAAAATTAGTTAAAATTACATTAAAATAAATATTTTAAACAAAGTTTTTTATGGGGCTAAAAATAAACTTACCTTTTTAAAAAGTATTTTAAAATTATAAATGAGTGAAATTTTTTAAAAAACTTTTTTAAAACTCTTATGCTGATAAAAGTAAGCCTTACGCCTGCTTTTACCAGGCGTAAGATTTTTAAGGGATTTCAGCGGGCGGAGGTTCTGCAGAAAGCGGAACTCTCTGCCCGCAGAGGCCCTTCTCCCGGGCAGGCGTCCGATCTGTCGAGCATTCTTGACAGATCAGAAATGCCGGTTTTCAGCGCATGCGCTTCGCATGCCTGAAACCGGCACTGGCGAGGTCCCTACGGGTGTGTAGACAGCTCGTACACACCCATGGGGCTCGGAAAATACAGGCCATTAAGTCTACGAACTACATATTATTTTGATGATCTCACATTGGAATTCCTCCAAGTTAAATGAGTGCCTTTATGTTCATTATCTAGCACTTCACCAATTTTAACTGTTATCGAGGCACATATGTACAAACACACTTACTGTCATAAACTTGTGCACATGTTTATATGCAGGTACACTGACGAATATTGTCGCAATGAGTATTTATGTGCATCATTGCATGAACAAAAGCACATGCAAAATTTTTTAGATTTGTGTAACTAACCAGATAACAATAAATGAAATATAAATCCATGCACTAACTTACCTTTATCAATATTTCCTCCTTGTTAGAAATGTTTTCTGCCTAAAGTCTTAATTATTGTTTCCATTTGCTTTTACTTCATCGTGTAATTTTCTTATTGGTTCCTTTTCTTGCTGACTCACTTTCTTTCCTTTATTATATAGTACCTGACATTTTAGATTTTCTGCCAGAAACCCACTGCAGTGAACATATGCACAAAACTTTTTCTCTCACTTTTATAGTTCACCTTACTAATTCATATCAACACTCAACATTAAATCCTATTTTTTAAAATTAGATAGTCTTCAATTTATTCATTTTTAAAGTTGTCACAAACTCTTTTAAATCTATTAGTCCTCAAGGATGACAAAATCATCGGTTTTCTGGCAGAGTTCAAAGCGTTTCCCCCAAAAATTCAAAAATAACACTTTCTATCACTCGTGTCTTTTTTTTGAAGATTACCTTCATAATAAGTCTCTTAACAATTGACTAAAAATGGTATATTGGAAAAGTATTCTCTCAATGGGAACTGTATTCCCTTACAGCAAAGGAAGAACCCACTTTTAATTAGCAAATAAAACAAACCAGTGTAAAATATCTCGATCAGGGATTACCTCTGCATTTCTAATCCGTTTGCTCATTTCACAGTATCAAAATTTAATTCACAAGCATGCTATAAAATGACCACAACTTACTTTACAAAGGATTAAATATCAATCAGTACACTTCCCCACTCAACTGAAAATAGATTTTGGTAAAAATGAATTAATACATTTACTCAGTGTTTCTTAAAGAAGTTGTATAACCGCTAAAATATATTTCAGCAAGCTGGTCGGGTCCAGTTGAGGTCTCTTGGAAACCTGGATAGGCAGGATTTATTAGAAAAAGCTGATAACTAGTGCTTGAGATGTTTCCCAGTTGAATAGAAATCTTAGAAGTTCATGTATCTGATGACAGTTTCCATGCTGGCATCATTCATGACGTTTTATGGATAAGAATATAGCAACACCTTTTTTTGCAATGTAACTTTGAGACATGTCCCTTGAACAGGGACAAATTACTCAATCACGATAGATTTTAACTTTGTATGGAAACTGATACTTCAACTAAGTTGGTACTGTGACAATTCATTTTAATGTCCTAGAGCATTTTACCTGTCTGCAGAGAAATGGTGTCAACTGCTGTCATTGTATTACAGATATTTCAACTGTGCAGTGGTCAGTGAACATTGCAAGATCCAGACTACAACTTACTTGCGCACAGTTCATTTGAAAAGCTTCAGTTCACTGCAAGAGTCATTATCAAATAGAAAACATGATAAAATAATTATTTCTTTGCAATTCAAGTAATATTTCCCTCACTATAATAATTCCAGTTTAATGTGAGATTAAATCATTTTTGGCATTGAACCTGTCACCAGAAATTTTAATGTGTGTAAATTGGCAGAGATTCAGTTTAACCTTTTTAACCTTCTACAGCAAGTTGCGTGTAGTTAAGAATGAGATCATTTTAATATTTTTTTTTAACCAAGCCACACCTTTTGAAATCGATAGCATTCCAAGTCACAGTGTTATTATTGTATTGAATTTCAATTAAGTATGATTAAGTACTACAAGCTTGATGCTGTGCATTTGCAAAGAGCAGTAAACTAGCATTATTAAAGAATACAATAAAACTACTGACATTTTGATCATCCAGCATTCTTTGATCTCAGCAAGAACAGGGGTATGTTAGGCATAGGTAAAATGGTTCAGTAACTGTTTATGATGCAGCACATTTATGCTGTAATCCAGGCTAACCAATGTGAATAGTTCTGTAAGCAGAAGATACTGCTTTACATTACATTAATCAAATGTTTGTTTCACCTTATTCCTAACTGTACAAGTATTTTGGATGCATCAAAAAGCTACAGTAATATTACAAATGAGTGTTTGTATGATCAGGGAGAGAAATATATGCGTAAGTGTTGAATTGCACATCTGTATTTATGAGATGCATATTACAGGGGAAGCAGTGTAGAGCGTGAGTGTATATTCACTCTAATATATACCTTTTTCAGTCTCGAGGTTTTTAAAACAAATTGTTAATACTGCAAAATATTGTGGCAAATGAATTAGTGGGTGAGGAATGGAAAAGTGGGAAGATTGTGGAAAACCAATTCTAGCATTTACTGAGTTACAAATTGACAAGACAATTTCTTAAGATTATTGAAAAGAGTGGTAAGTTTTATTCACTGAATAATATCTAGAATATTTTGAGATTTAACATTTTTGTTCTTGAGTAAACAACATGGCAGTCAGAACTTCAGCAACTTAAAAAAAATCAATGCCATCATGAGTAGAAATAAGTACAATTGTTTTAAGTGGACATAGGCAGAGTTTCTGTTCACCTGAGGACAGAGTAGTCAGCAGTATAATTCAATACTGTTGGCTTACATCATTGTTAAGCTGGTACTGATGTCAAACCACTACCTGTAGCATAAAGCATCCAAAATAGCATTTGGATTGGAAACCTATTGTAAGTTATGTAGTGTGTACAATTTATTTCACCTTAACTTTAGAACACAAACTGCAGTCAGGTACAGTATTTCTAATGGATATCTGCATTGGTAAAATATGTAAAACCAGGGCAGCATTCAAAGTCAGAATATGACCAATTAGTCAAGACTGGGATATGGACGTGGATATTTCATTGTAGTGTTGTAAAAACTCATTTTTATTGCCACTCTCTCTTATTCTGCCACTTAATTTCATGTTATACCATTCCGAGTATTTTACCATGTCTTATTGTTTGTTTGCAGAATCTTAACTACTTAACATTTTCACCTTCATTTCCTTTTGATTTTCAGTATTGCCTTCAACTTGGCTTTTAAATCTGTTTCCGTGTATCTTCCATTTTTATCACTGCCTGCTTTGCTGTATATACCTTTAGAGATACCAACAATTGCAAGAAGAAAGCAAGGCTTGCATTTCTACAGCGCCTTTCACAACCTCGGGACTTCTCAAAGCGCTTTACAGCCAATGAAGTATTTTGAAGTGTCGTCACTTGTAATGTAGGAATATGTAGATATGTGAATAGAGTTCTACCAAAACTTCTTAGTGTGTCTATTAACTCATTTAGAAAAAGCAACTGATTGGAGGTAAGCATAAGAATAGATGTTTGGAACAGACAGTGACGATGAAATGTCTTTTTTTGTGAAAGGTTTTACTTGTAAATATTCATCTCCCTAAATCAGTTAAATTATGGACCCTCCATGACAATTTATACATGGTCCATGAAAACGTGAGCTTCTACATCCATGCCAGATACTGTTATCATTCATTCCCAAAACACATAAAAGAACTTACAAATTCATGACATTGCCTAGCTGGAGTTTAGATAATGAGGTTCAATTTTTCCCTCAAACACACTCACCCTGATGAAACTGAAAGTTGTAACATCTGGTCCATATAAAGCAGGCTGCTTAATAGCGTAAGTTACTAATCAGTCTGAGCAGGAAACCTGGAATAAACTGTATTTTCCATATTGAGTTCGGGCTACTTTGTGATCATAAATACTTTTTTTTTTTTTTTTAAAAACAGTAGCTGCCCTCATTGTGACTGTGAATCTACAACTTGTTCCAAGACTTTGGATATGCACAGGTTACTGCCGCCATCTTCTCATTTGTTTCTTACAGGAACTCTTCTTAGTGATCTCTTTCTCAAACCACCCACTCTCTCTTTCGCTGCACCGAAGAAGTGTTTTCTGTTTTTTTTTTAAACTAGTAACTTCTCATTTGCTACAGTTTTGTTTTTAATTACGAGCTTTATGACACATGTTACATTGTATCCCATTTATCATTGTATAGCACAGAATAGAAGCCAGTCTTATGTTTCAGTGTGTAATTTAAGCATTGAATACTGGTTATATTGTCTGTCTAATCTGATAAACCAGTTCAAAGTTGTTCTTTAATAAAAGTAAATAACCTATTTAGTTAAAAAAAATATCAACATGCACTGTTAAAGATGGAATTGGAGCTTTTATTGATGTTTTGATGAGCTATAGCTGTTCGAGAGCATTCCTAGCCACAAAGTCCAGATCCATCCTGATTGAGTTTTCTTATGTACAGCTTTTCCAAGCCTTTTATTGAAATTTGTTTTATAATTATATATCTCGAGAAGGAGTATGGATTTCTCCATTTGAAGTAACATGGCTGGCCAACTTGCCTTGATTTCATGGAAATCTTGCCTAGAGAGCAGCAAAGAATAATTGGAGGATTGCTGAGGAAGCATGTGCCATGTGCTAGTGTTACAATTATTTACCTTATACAGACTTATGATGGAAGTAGCTTTCCATGTCATGCACAACATGCTGATTGTATACTCACTTTAAAAAAAATTTTTAAAAACTAACTCGTGGTCATACATTTTATTAATTGACTAACTTTAATATGGCTGATCCTGATAAAACATCAGATATATTTCTGGCCAAGTCTAGGTTTGTTTTAGACCAGAGATTCTGGCAAGACATTCATCAATACTGGGTTCACTTTTTGCTAACAGTAAAGGAAAATAAAGATCATATTGGAAATATATATTGATGCAGTGGATAATTCAGTCAGTGTCAGCCAGGAAACTTGGGAATGAGATCTGGGCCAAAAGATGTGGAAGATTAGAATCTTGGGTCACCAGCAGGTCAGAAGAAGTCACATTCCATCATGGAAAATATTGCAGATGACACCAATTACATAAAATGTGTAGGAGTACCTTCTGTAGCTTGGAATGAAGTGCAGTACTGCTGTAAAGAAAGTAACACATGCATATATTTTAGACATGCTGTGAAGTAAACATACACTGTATACAATTTTATTTCATGTGGATCAGATTCTCCATGTCTGACCTGACCAAGCATCTTCGTGAACCTATACCTAATGCATCTTAGTACACTAAATTTACCTAGGAAATGTCAAATAATTGCTTTTGCTCTAATATGAACCAGCATCTTCGGCATTGTGGCAAATGTTGTGGTGAAGATATTTGCTATGGGGAAAAATGTGTTCCCTGCATTGTACCTCTGGAACACCATGACGACTGTGACGTTTTAATATATATTATTACCACTAGATGATCTCCTGTTACGTTGCACATGGGGAATCGAGCCCAAGTATGGTCTTCAGGCGAAGTGGGATTAGAAGGCTGGAGTTGATTGGACCAGGGCACGCAGATACAATTCAGTCCCCATTTTAAAGCTATACATTAGGCCCTTATAAATTATGGAGTGACTGCCGCCAATGACCGGAAGCTGCGCAGAAGCATACTGCGCACTCCGACAACCATTGGTGGCACTGTGCTGGCAAATGGGAAAAAGCAGTAGCAGGACTTGGAGCTGTGTCGGAGGAGTGCTGCAGCAATTTAGAAAGAAATGGGGAGGGGAGAAATGGTAAAATCTTATTGGACAGAATTTTTTGATAGAATTTGGTTGATCTTTTAAAGGACCAGTCAAAAATTGCTTTAAAAGGTATGGTTTTGACATGTGCTTCGTTCCTGATTCTGAGATCTGATTAGTTGAAGGGGAACTCATCCTAAATTCCTACAATCCTATATTCTTGCAGCTACAAATAATATGTATATACCTACTGCGATCAACCACCCCCTAGACCGAAGGGTGTGTTGATGCGGGAACAGGAGAACACAAGCACAGTCACAAGATTGGTCTATGAAACAGCAATTAGCTGTGTTTTATTTTAGCAAACGGGGAAAAAAAAGTTCACGTCTGGCAAAATCCAAAACATATGACGTTCAAATAGAATAAATCCATTTTCTCCAAAAACAATAAGCTAGGGTTACTTTACCACTGGATCTTTCTCAGTCGGTCCAGGGATCACACCAGGCTCTCAGAACCAAACAGTATTCCACCCAGGTTCATCAACCCTCTCTGTGGCAGCTACCAACCAGTCTTCAACAACAGTCTTGGCTCTCTCCTCAGGCACTGGCCACGGCTACAAAAGCCTTCTCCTCAAGCACTGGCCCGCAGACCCCAATCCCCAGCCCTGAAGGGATGCACTAGTTTGCCTTTTAAACTAGTGAACTAATGGGTAGATTTGCCTCAGGTGTGTTGGAGGTGGGTGTGGCCTTCACCTGAATTGGAGTGAGAGGGGGACTTTGTCTCCATCTGGTGGCCACATACCGTCCATCCACCAGTAAACCGCCCCCATAGCTCACACTACACTTTCCTGATTTATCCTAAGCACCCTTGGCCATCTTGATATAATGGTACTCACAAATGCCAATGGTTCAGTTGAAAATGCACATTGCATTCATGATTACCATGGATTGGTCAATTAGCCTGACTGAACAATGTGGAAAATACATTTAGAAATTCATGAGGGATGCATATTTTTGTCTATTTAAAAAAATAATTAGTTAATCTCCTGTAGAATTGGACATAGGCAATTGAGTTCAAATACTGACCAAGCAAGGTTAGAGGATGGGAGAAAACTGGATGCAGATCAGAGAGGGCTAAGGGGAAGGGAGGAGATGGATCGGATGGAGAAGCAGGCAGCTGGTGAAAGTAAGATGGGGAGGAAAAGAAGAATGGAGGAGAGGGGAATAGAAGGGAAAGGGGGGAGTTGCCAAAGTTAGCAACCTTACGGCTAGTCAGTGGGAGGGAGAGAAGGGGTGGGGGGGAAGAAGTACTGGTCAGTGTGGGAGAGAAGGGGCTTGTAAAGGTAAAGAAAGGGGGGAAACAGGCCAAGATGGCTGATCAGAGGTGGGGAGCAGTCTGGTGCAGGCCACTCGGTGCAATGAGTGAAATAGTCTGGTGCTCGAGTGACTAGATGGTTGAGTGCACACACCTTAAGCGCACGTGCTAGGCAGTGAGATTGATCTCACGCGGATGGGGCAGGACCAGGTCATTTAATCATGGGAAGGCTGCAAAGGGAGCTACGAAGGGCAGTTGGGGGAACTGGAGATGTAAGGTGAGGTTTAAGCGCCAAAAAGAAAATTACAAGAACTTTTAAATTCACTTATAAATTTTAATAGTTACCTCCTTTATTTAACTTTACCAACATGCCTGCTGTTTGAGTCAACGGAGCTTGAAAACCTTTGGCTCCTGTGTAGCAACACTCGGGTTCCAGAGTCTGCAACTGTATGCAGGTTCAAGTGGTTTCTTTAGTATAACTCTGGAAATGCTATATTGGAGCTGTTTTCGCAGCTAATGTTATGTGACATTCAATATTGAAAAGCACAACCCAGGCCCACCTACAGATACTAACACTTATTATGGGTTTTCCCATTGAGGCGGTATGACGTAGGAGTTTTCAATGTGACCCATGCAGTGAACTTAATATGTAACAGATTTATGAAATTGGATTGTTCTGGATTTTACCCAGTTGCCCAAGTTAAGATTTTGTTTACATTTTTCTCAATTCTTTTGTCTATATGAACAGGTTTTGCTATTTTTGTGGTCATTTAAATGTTTTGATATTTTGATCATTTGTATCATTAACTTTCACACATTGCCACTTCTTTACCAACTGTGATTTTGAAAAAAATCCAGAGATTATTCCTTTACATTTGCTTTGCAATTTTATTTTCTTCCTCATTATTTACTGCCTTCCCCATTAGCTTTTCCTGGATTATACCCGGAAGGTGTGTTGGAAACTTGTTTCCATACTTAAGCCTATGTCATTCTTGAGCTAGTTGCTAGGTGTGTGAGTGGCGTGGTAATTGCTTTCCATCTGATTTCCCCCCCCTCAACTTTGGTTGTCATCTCCATGTAGAAGCATGGTTAAGGTTAGCGGTTCAGTAGTACCGAGAAATTATGTGCACAAACTTGCATGGCACCTAACTGCCTGCTTATGCTGTTGTTGCTCAGGCTGTGTAACAATCTCTCATTGGAAGAGAATATACATATTGAGCAACTGATGAGAGCTCATGGCCAATATGAATAGTGCAGAAATTGTGTGAAATAATCAGCTATAGTGCTTCATTTTACACATGGTCATGATGGATAAGCAAAAGTGTTTAAACAAAATTATGAATAGCTCTACGAGTTGTAAGTATTTTAACATTTTATAAACTGGCGCGCAGTTATAATCTTGCATTGTTTTACACTAGGTTCTGTAAATTATTATAAAACTTTTATTGCTTTTTTTGTATGATTCTAAACTCAAATATACAATTTTCACTCATTCAGTAAATATATAGAATTATTAGTGTTACAGAAATGATTGGAGTGTGTGGTCAGGTAAAGATAATATTTCTCAAGCCACCATTTTATAGATCTTACTTTTTAATACTCAGCCGTGAGTTAATTCAGAGTTAAATGCTTAAATTCCCCAAGACTCACCAACTTCCTGGAATCTGATTGATTTGAAAAGAAATTGGTAGCATCTAGCATGAAGAACGTTTTTGGAATATATACATCGGTTTTATGTTGCACCTTGTAAGACATGTACAAAGTCCAATGGAAATGTAAAAAAAAATTGATAGTGTGTATGCAGGGTCTGAAAAACAAGCTTGTGTTCCGCAGTTGAAACAAAAAGTTTTAAGTGTTTTCGAATTCCAGGCTTCTGTGCTTTCAAAATTTTTTGTTGTGATCTTGCTTTAATTTTTTTTGGCTCACCTAGACATGTAGAATACAGTTGAGCCCAAAAGCCTGGTCTGTAGCAGTACAGCCTGTCTACAGGTAAGATTTACTTTAATCCCCAGAGTACTTAAGGAGCATTCAATATCCAGTCACTAAAACAACAAGATTAGCACTTTGTTTATTGACAGAATAGATAACGTGAAGGAATGCTTTGAGTTGACCTGATTTTGTACAATGCAAAAAGAACATTAAAAGTTGGCAAGGTGTGTAAAAGATATTACAGGGCGAAATGCAAAAAGCATTTGGAGAAATCAGGGCTGTTTGATATTCTGCATTCAATAAAATGTAATCAGTGTGAAGTGTTAAGCGGGCATTGAAACATTAGAGTTTGAAAAGCATGCACTGTCTTGTCTTTTTAAATAAATACTCATCTAAAATCAACTGCAGTATTTATTTGAAAATATTTATTTCAGTGCAAACATTAATAGATACAAAATTAGAAAGCAGGAATATTCTATTAGAACAACAGTGAAAAACTGAATATCCACATATATAGTGTAATCTTACTAATACTGTGTTACTGAGTGATGCGTAGTAATGTTTAAAACTAGAAAATGTTGAAAGTATGTTGGCCAGATGCAAACGGAAATGATGCACCCTAAAAAGTGTTGACTGTAAATGTAATTCATGAAGTTGCATGATAGTTTTTAATTAATCTGCTTGTATTTTCAAACAAATAGATCTTTAAAATTTTTATTTTCCTTGTCAGAATTTACAACTTTTTTTTATAATTGTCCACCTCTGATATCATACATCCACTGCAATGTACCTCTCTGATCAGTAATCTCACCTGTGCAGTCATGTTTCTTTGGCACAACATAAACCTTTTTTGCACAAGGTAGGCATGTAAACATACCTGTATATATTATGATGGGTTGCAGGGAAATGATTTGTAGATGTGTATGTTAGTTTTGGGCTTGTGTGTGCAAGTGTGACATACTCTGCAGATACTGGCCCAAAGCCAGCATAGGCGCTCAGTCACGACTGTAATTCATTATCATTCTACATATACAGTGTTTCCACTTATAAGACATTTTTCCCTTTTTAAGCACAGGCAGCATTATCATAAGTATACATATAGTGAGACTGTTCAATTGAATGCTATTTTAATGGAGCCACCTTTAATGTGGAAATTATTTGGATGGAAGAAAAATCTGTTGTTGCTGAATGTGCAGTAGCTCAGCTAAACCACAAGGTGGCAGATTTTAAGTTTCCTACCGACCATTTCAGGAACAAAAACTTGGGTGCCAGTTCTTTAAACTAATTTATTGCATTTTTCAGCAATAATAAAACTTTTGATTGAAACATATGCAAACAGTTAAAATGTTATTTTTGTCACTAAACATGCTGTCATAATCTTTTCCTCAGACTGCCCTTGTATGTTATTGAGAGGATCCAGGTAGAAAGTTTGCCAATTTTTTTGCTCATATAGATCTTTATCCCCAGTTCCCCCTCAGTAACGTCCCCTCCCAGGTCTCTTCCATTTTACAGTGTGGGAAAGGGTTACATACTCCTCTTCAGCTTTCATCATAACCATCCTTCTGCTTTAGCTGTTAAGTGCACTTGCTGCAGGCAAGCCACAATATGACAGATTTTCCTTCCCCTCCCTCAGATGAAACTCTCTGCTTCTGTGAGGCAGTCCAGCTGGCAGGCTGGGTTGGAACTGATAAAAATACAATATGCATGTGAAAAGTATATCTGAATGTCTGGGAATGCTGTAACTTAAATCTATGACAGCAATGGTGGGAGACGAGCATCTCTTAAGTTACCGTGCCACTGTATTGCCGGTGGTCTTTTAACTGTGTTAAAAAAATACTGAGATTTAGCATGCAATTTTTTAGCCTCAACAATGAAAATTCATGTATTTGAATAATCTAAAAAATTAGAAGTTTTTTTTATTAAACCAAATGCTAAACAATATATTGATTTTGGACTCTTAATTGCTGTTTCATATTTTATTTGATAACACTCCTGTGAAGCACCTTGGGATGCTTTGCTATGTTAAAGGTGCTACATAAATGCAAGATGTGTATTGATAAATGAGTGGCATTTAGTTTATATGTACTAGTCAATCGCTCATAAATTTGCACAAAAGGAGTCAAACCAAATGTAGTCTTCAGGTAAAGCTGAGTTAAAGGGTGCAGGATAATTGGACCAGAGCATGCAGTCATAATTCAGTCATACATCCTGTCCTTGCTTTTATACTTCTAAAATACATTTCTATGTCTACATTTATAATGGAACCTGCCTATGTAAACTTGTCATTCTGTAATTCTATACTTCTGCCAATGGTGGTGCCGTGCTATGGAATGTTACCATAGTGGAAAAAGTTAAAAGGAAATGTAGCGTGTGTAAGATTTTTAAAATACATATAAATGATTAATTAATTTTTATCCCTTACTAGATTTAAAGTTGAGAATACATAATAAAATGGTATGCAAGATATACCAGTTGGAATTACATATCTAGTATTTAGCAGTATAGGTGAGTTGAGCTTAGCTGTCCCGAGGACAGCCTTCCTTGTTAAAATCCCCCCTTGATTCACTGGAGAATAGGTCTGGGTTTTTGTAGAACTGGAGTGGAGGCCCTTAAGCTTGGTGGCACTGCAGTGGGGTTGCTGGGATTTGACAGGATGGGGAGAGGAGGGTCCTTTGGTTTGATATCACTCTGAAGGGGAAACCTGGGTTTTGGCAAAACAGGGTGAAGGGGCACTTATGAATTCCTGATGTCAACCGGGAGTGGAGAGGAAAATAACAAACATTACTCTGGTTGTGGCAGGGGGTGGTACAGGGGCGACCCAAATCTGCCAGCACTGGTTTGTAATTTTTTAAGCGATCTCTACAAACTTTAAGTTTGCTGTTTTATGATTGTTTCCTGGAAGTGTATCTGCGTGCCTCTCTTGCAGTCGTTCTCCCCCACTCGCGCCCTCTCTCTCTATTTCTCTCACCTGTATTTTATTTCTCGCACTCGTTTTCTTTGCGTCTTATCAGCGTAAATAATTAGAAGGTTTTCAAAATTCAACCTAAAAATAACTCAAATTAGGACGAGGAAAGATACCATCTGTGTGTGTGTGTTTCTCTCTCTCGCACTCTCTCACACACACACACACTCAGTTTATCCATTCTGAAGTTTATAGCGTAATTATAATTTGAAACCAACAAAAGATATAACAGGTATATAATTAGTATATTGCATTGTGTTTTCTTTCTCTTTCTATCGCTCTATCACTTTGTGCAAACACAGCCACTATAAAAAGATGTTAAAAACTCAACTTAAATTATACCTGAATTAAGTTTTTGAAATTCGTCCTGTAGATTTTCTTCATATAACAACCAAATAGATTTTGTTAGAATGTTTCTCTGCCAGTCTCAATCATTTGGCTCATTAAATATTACTGATAAATACTGGGAATTGTGTATACTGCACATGCTCAGACTGCAGAATCTGCCTTCTACCAATAGAGTCTCCACCTTGGACAGAAGTTATTGTGAAATATGTAATTTGATCTTTAAAAAAATGTTTAAAATCTTATTTCGGACATTAAAAATTACAATTTCTGAGGAAAAAAATATGGCAACAAATTAAAAAAAAATCAGTTTGAGTGATTGGCTTATCAACAAGACGTGACAGCGAAATGTTGACATTGAGCTAAATGTGGACACATGGATTTCCACTATAAACATTGACATAAAAAGCATGACTGAAAATTGTAATTCAGGAAGTAAGATTGTGGACAGGATGTGTGCTCCATATACAAGATTTTTAATAAAGTATATGGAGATATTTTGCAGACTGGTATAAGTATAAAATAACATACTAACCTTTTACCCTCTTCAGAACATTTCAAGAGCTCTATGGAATTAAGTTGGACTCATTCTAACAATGTGGATGTTCGAATCGCTGGGAGATCTGGATTATTTTTGATTCTGCATTTTAACCAAACTATAGATAGCATTTGTTGTGATTTTTGGAGAAATTATGCAGTTTTAATAAATGGAACCCAGGCTGGTAAATTTTCTGGGAGAATCCTGCATCATAGTTTATCATTGCTTCAGTTTTTCTGAAGATACAGAAATTTGAACTTGAAACACAGAAAGCAGTTGTACTCCAGTGGGACTTCATTTCTAGCCAGTAAATATATTCTTTTAAACGATTGGACAATCTCCTGGCCCCAAAGTTGCAGGACGCAGGTTTGTGTTGTCAGATTATTAATTCCCTATCTTAACTCTGCTATTCGGGGAGAAGCAAGGAGGAGGCCAGGCATTTCTTCACAGCAAGAAAGAGAGAGTGAAAATCACCCGATCACCTCCTGGCAGCTGATTCAAGGATCCATTGGCACAGGGCTAACAGCAAGCGGGAACGGTAGCATAGTGATTATTGCTGGAGTAATAATCCAGAGGCCTGGACTAATGATCCATAGACTTGAGCTTGAATCCCACCAGGGCAGCTGGGAAATTTAAATTCAATTTTTTAAAAATAAATCTGGAATAAAAAGCTCGTCTCAGTAATGGCGATCATGAAACTATCGGATTGCCGTTAAAAACTCATCTAGTTCACTAATGTCCTTTTAGGGTAGGAAATCTGCCGTCCTTACCTGGTCTGGCCTATATGTGACTCCAGACCCACAGCAATGTAGTTGACTCTTAACTGCCCTCTGAAATGGCCAAGCAAGCCACTCAGTTGTAACAAACTGCTACAGAAAACAATAATAAGAAATAAAACCGGATGGACCACCTGGCATCGACCTAGGCACCGACTTTGAACACAACAACGGCAGGAACAGCAACAGGCATACCTAAAAACCTGGGAAGCTGCAATACAGGACTACATGGATGCTAAACAGCGAAAGCAGCATGCTATAGACAGAGCGAAGCAATCCCACAATCAATGGATCAGATCAAAGCTCTGCAGTCCTGCCACATCCAGTCATGAATGGTGGTGGACAGTTAAACATGTAACAAGGGAGGAGGAGGCACCATGAATATGCCCATCCTCAATGGATGGCAGAGCCCAGCGTGTGAGTGCAAACGACAAGGCTGAATCATTTGCAACCATCTTCAGCCAGAAGTGCCGAGTGGATGATCCATATCGGCCTCCTCAGGTCCCCACCATTACAGAAGCCAGTCTTCAGCCAATTCGATTCACTCCACGTGATATCAAGAAACGACTGAGCGTACTGGATACAGCAAAGGCTATGGGTCCCAACAACATCCCGGCTGTTGTGCTGAAGATTTGTGTTCCAGAACTAGCCACGCCTCTAGCCAAGCTGTTCCAGTACAGCTACAACACTGGCATCTATCCGACAATGTGGAAAACTGCCCAGGTATGTCCTGTCCACAAAAAGCAGGACAAATCCAACCCGGCTAATTACAGCCCATTAGTCTACTCTCAATCATCAGCAAAGCGATGGAAGGTGTCATCGACCACACTATTAAGAGGCAATTACCAATAACCTGCTCACCGATGCTCAGTTTGGGTTCTGCCAGGACCACTCGGCTCCAGACCTCATTACAGCCTTGGTACAAACATGGACAAAAGAGCTGAATTCCAGAGGTGCCATTGATGTCAAGGCAACATTTGACCGAGTGCGGCATCAAAAAGCCCTAGTTTAATTGAAGTCAATGGGAATCAGGGGGGGAACTCTCCACTAGTTGGAGTCATACCTAGCAAAAAGGAAGAGGATTGTGGTTGTTAGAGGCCAATCATCTCAGCCCCAGAACATCGCTACAGGAATTCCTCAGGGCAGTTTCCTTGGCCCAACCATCTTCAGCTGCTTTTTAAAAAATTCATTGATGGGATGTGGGCGTCACTGGCTAGGCCTGCATTTAGTGCCCATCCCTAATTGCCCTTGAGAAGATGGTGGTGAGCCGCCTTCTTGAACCGCTGCAGTCCATATGGTGTAGGTACACCCACAATGCTGTTAGGAAGGGAGTTCCAGGATTTTGGCCCAGCAACCGTGAAGGAACGGCGATACAGGTCCAAGTCAGGATGGTGTGTGGCTTGGAGGGGAACTTGTAGGTGGTGATGTTCCCATGCGTCTGCTGCCCTTGTCCTTCTAAGTGGTAGAGCTCGCGGGTTTGGAAGGTGCTGTTGAAGGAGCTTTGGCGAGTTGCTGCAGTGCATCTTGTAGATGGTACACACTGCAGCCACAGTGCGCCGGTGGTGGAGGGAGTGAATGTTGAAGGTGGTGGATGTGGTGCTAATCAAGCGGGCTGCTTTATCCTGAATGGTGTCGAGCTTCTTGAGTGTTGTTGGAGCTGCACTCATCCAGGCAAGTGGAGAGTATTCCATCACACTCCTGACTTGTGCCTTGTAGATGGTGGAAAGGCTTTGGGGAGTCAGGAGGTGAGACACTCGCTGCAGAATTCCCAGCCTCTGGCCTGCTCTTGTAGCCACAGTATTTATGTGGCTGGTCCAATTCAGTTTCTGATCAATGGTAACCCCCAGGATGTTGGTAGTGGGGAATTCAGCGATGGTAATGCCATTGAATGTCAAGGGGAGATGGTTAGAGTCTTGCTTGTTGGAGATGGTCATTGCCTGGCACTTGTGTGGTGCGAATGTTACTTGCCACTTGTCCAGGTCTTGCTGCATATGGACACGGACTGCGTCAGTATCTGACGAGTCTCGAATGGTGCTGAACAGTGTGCAATCATCAGCGAACATCCCCACTTCTGACCTTATGATGGAGGGAAGGTCATTGATGAAACAGCTGAAGATGGTTGGGCCTAGAACACTGCCCTGAGGAACTCCTGCAGTAATGTCATGTGATTGAGATGAATGACCTCCAACAACCACAGCCAACTTCCTTTGTGTTAGGTATGATTCCAACCAATGGAGAGTTTTCCCCTTGATTCCCATTGACTTCAGTTTTGCTAGGGCTCCTTGATGCCACACTCGATCAAATGCTGCCTTGATGTCAAGGGCAGTCACTCTCACCTCTTCATCAATGACCTTCCCTCCATCATAAGGTTTGAAGTGGGGATGTTCGCTGATGATTGCACAGTGTTCAGTTCCATTAACACCTCCCCAGATAATGAAGCAGTCCATGCCCTCATGCAGCAAGACATGGACAACATTCAGGCTTGGGCTGATGTGTGGAGCAAATGTTACTTGCCACTTAAGTGCCAGGCAATGACTATCTCCAACAAGAGAGAGTCTAACCACTGTCCCTTGACATTCAACGGCATTACCATCGCTGAATCCCCCACCATCAACATCCTGCAGGTCACCATTGACCAGCCACAAGAGCAGGTCAGAGGCTGGGTATTCTGCAGCGAGTGTCTCACCACCTGATTCCCCAAAGCCTTTCCACCATCTACAAAAGTCAGGAGTGGGATGGAATACTCTCCACTTGCCTGGATGAGTGCAGCTCCAACAACACTCAAGAAGCTCAACACCATCCAGGACATGGCAGCCCGCTTGATTGGCACCCCATCCACCACCTTAAACATTCACTCCCTCCACCACTGGCGCACCATGGCTGCAGTGTGTACCAGCTACAAGGTGCACTGCGGCAACTCGCCAAGGCTTTTTCGACGGCACCTCCCAAACCCCCGCCCTCTACCACCTAGAATGACAAGGGCAGCAGGCAAATGGGAACACCACCACCTGCAAGTCGCACACCATCCTGATTTGGAAATATATCGCTGTTCTTTCATCGTCGCTGGGTCAAAATCCTGGCACTCTCTCCCTAACAGCACTGTGGGAGTACTTCACCACACGTCAGCAGTTGAAGAAGGCAGCTCGCCACCACCTTCTCAAAGGCAATTAGGGATGGGCAATAAACGCTGACCTTGCCAGTGACGCCTGCAGCCCAGGAACGAATAAAAAATGTTCGTTTTCCTCCTTGCCCTTGATACAGTTTGGTAGGAAGAATGAGGAGAGGCAATATAAACTAAAGGGTATAATCCTAAAGTGAGCGCATGAACAGAGTGATCTGGGGGTATATGTGCACATATCGTTAAAGGTGGCAGGGCAGGTTGAGAAAGCGGATTTAAAAGCATATGGGATCCTGGGCTTCATAAATAGAGGCATGGAGTACAAAAACAAGAAAGTTATGATGAACCATTATAAAACACTGGTTCAGCTTCAAGTGGAGTATTGTGTCCAATTCTGGGCACTGCACTTTAGGAGGGATGTGTAGGCCTTACAGAGGGTGCAGAAAAGATTTACAAGAATGGTTCCAGAGATGAACAGTTTAAGATAGAGCAAAGGAGGGCAAAGGGCATGATCAAGAGGGGCAAAATAGCTTACGAAAACAAGCTGGCGGAAAATATAAAAACTAACTCCAAAAGCTTTTATAAATATATCAAAAGGAAAAGACTGGTGAAAACCAAAGTTGGTCCATTGCAGTCAGATACGGGGGAATATATAATGGGAAATAAGGAAATGGCAGATCAACTAAATGCATACTTTGGGTCAGTCTTTACGAAGGAAGACACAAAAAACCTCCCTGGGATATTGGGAAAAATAGGGACATTGGCAAAGGAGGAACTGACGCAAATCAATATCTCTAAGGATATGGTGTTAAGGAAGCTAAAGGGATTGAAGGTGGACAAATCCCCAGGGCCTGATAACATGCATCCTAGGGTACTGAAGGAGGTGGCCCTAGAGATAGCGGATGCACTAAGGATGATTTTTCAGAATTCATTAGACTCGGGAACAGTGCCGATGGATTGGAGGGTAGCTAACGTTACCCCACTATTCAAAAAGGGGGGTAGGGAAAAAGCAGGTAATTACAGACCTGTAAGCCTTACATCAGTTGTGGGCAAAATGCTGGAGTCCATCATTAAGGATGAAATAGCGGAGCACTTAGCAAATGGGGACAGGATAGGACAGAGTCAACATGGATTTACAAAGGGTAAATCGTGCTTGACTAATCTATTGGAATTTTTTGAGGGAGTAACTGGTAGAATAGATGGGGGAGAGCCAGTAGATGTGGTGTACCTGGACTTCCAAAAGGCCTTCGATAAGGTCCCACATAAAAGATTAGCATGGAAAATTGAGGCTCATGGGATAAAGGGGAAAGTTTTGGCGTGGATAGGGAACTGGCTGTCAGATAGAAAACAGAGAGTTGGAATAAACGGCTCATTTTCTGAATGGCAGGCAGTAACAAGTGGGGTACCACAGGGATCTGTCCTGGGCCCCCAGCTGTTCACAATTTACATTAATGACCTGGATCAGGGAGTCGGATGCAGCATTTCCAAATTTGCAGACGACACTAAACTAGGAGGGGGGGTGGGCTCAGAGGAAGAGACCAGGAAGCTCCAGAGCGATTTGGACAGACTGGGCGATTGGGCGGATAAATGGCAGATGCACTATAATGTGGACAAGTGCGAAGTTATCCACCTTGGGTGCAGGAACGGGAGGGCAAATTATTATTTAAATGGCAATAGATTGGGAGAGGGGGAAGTACAGAGAGACCTGGGTGTTCTTGTACACCAGTCACTGAAGGCGAGCATGCAGGTGCAACAGGCGGTCAAGAAGGCAAACGGTATGCTGGCCTTCATAGCAAAAGGGTTAGAATACAGGAACAGGGATACCTTGCTGCAGCTGTACAGGGCACTGGTGAGACCACACCTCGAGTACTGTGTACAGTTTTGGTCGCCTCATCTGAGGAAGGATGTTCTTGCCATGGAGGGGGTGCAGCGGCGATTCACCAGGCTGATACCAGGAATGGCGGGAATGACCTATGAGGAGAGACTATGTAGTTTAGGGATGTACACACTGGAGTTTAGAAGATTGAGAGGGGACCTCATAGAAGTGTATAAAATTCTGACAGGTCTAGACAGACTGGATGCAGAAGGAATGTTTCCCTTGGCGGGTGAGAACAGAACTAGAGGACATAATTTAAGGATAAGGGCTAAACCATTTAGGACAGAGATGAGGGGGAATTTCTTCACTCAGAGAGTGGTGAACCTGTGGAACTCATTGCCACAGAGGGCAGTGTACGCCAGCTCATTAAATATATTTAAGAGGGAATTAGATATATTTCTACGGGCAAAAGGGGTTAAGGGTTACGGAGAGAAGGCGGGGACGGGATACTGAATTAAAGGATCAGCCATGATCTCATCGAATGGCGGAGCAGGCACGAAGGGCCGAATGGCCTACTCCTGCTCCTATCTTCTATGTATCTATGTATGAGGGACTTCAGTTACATGGATAGACTGGAGAAGCTGGGGTTGTTCTCCTTAGAGCAGAGAAGATTGAGAGGAGATTTGATAGAGGTGTTCAAAATCATGAGGGGTCTGGACAGAGTAGATAGCAAGAAACTGTTCCCATTGGCAGAAGGGTCGAGAACAAGAGGACACAGATTTAAGGTGATTGGCAGAAGAACCAAAGGAGGCATGAGGAAAAACCTTTTTACACAGCAAGTGGTTAGGATCTGGAATGCACTGCCCGAGAGGGTGGTGGAGGCAGATTCGGTCGTGGCTTTCAAAAGAGAATTTGATAAGTACATGAAGGAAAAGAATTTGCAGTGCTACGGGGGAGTTGGACTAGCTGAAGTGTACTTGCAGAGAGCCGGCACGGGCTCGACAGGCCGAATGGCCTCCTTTGGTGCTGTAAACATTCTATGATTCTATGAGTTAATAAATTTGAAGGTGATCTGTATTTTCTAGTATTCATGGCTCATTCATTTGGTAACGGTACAGATTTTTAAAAAAATCTTGGTGTCTGTGGCCCAGCTAACTATTAATTATGTTGATGAAAATGGCCGGAAATAATTTATTGGTGTTTTAGATACAGATGTTGTTGAGTATACATTGTAAAATGGAAGGAAAGAAGGTTATCTGGTACATATTTATAATAAAATATATTCTTTTACAGTTAGTAAATTTATTTGTTTCCTCCTGCAGATTGAAAATCTTCAGGAACAACTTAAAGACAAAGATAAACAACTTAACAACTTGAAAGACCGAGTTAAATCATTGCAAACAGATTCCAGCAATACAGACACAGCTTTGGCAACACTAGAAGAAGCTTTATCAGAGAAGGTAATGGATTATGGTGTAACCCTTGAAGCATCACTCATGCATTTATTGTGTTTGTGCATCAAGCAAAATGCATCAAATAAACATTTTCGTAATATCTACTTTTCAGATGAAAGATGCCTAATTGGGCAATGTTTGTTGTATTTAATTGAAGCATTTGTCCTTTTCTCCCAAAAAGCAGTAATGGAAGTATAGTGGAGTTTTCCCTATTCATTGTTTCAGAATGGATTGGAAGGAATACATTAACCAACATTTTCTGTCTCACCTTGACAATCTAAGATTGGTAATTTGTGTAAGTTTAACTGCCATGCGGAAATTGTAGTCCTCTTTAGTTGGTCGCCAATAAGCTGATACAAGATAAGATCCCAAAATTGTGAATAGTCTGATTCAGCCTGACATCGGCCAGGAAAAGTGATGGAGTCAGTGGCAAGTGTATGGTTGTTTGTAGCATGGGCTGAAAGCAATGGCTTCAGTCTTCCTAATGTTTAGCTTGAGAAAATTGTAGCTATTCTGTGACTGGATGTCATACAAGCAGTCTGTCAGCTCGGAGGCACTGAAAGGGTCGATAGAGGTGGTGGAGTCGTAGAGCTGGGAATCATTAATGTATAAGTGGAAACTGACCCTATGTCTGTGGATTATGTTTCCAAGGGGCAACATGTAGATTAGAATGAGAAGGGGCCATAGATGGGACCCCTTGTGGAACTCCAAGGATGGCAGTGCGGAGTAGGAAGAGAAGCCATTGGTAGAGATGCTCTGGTTACAATTGTATAGGTAAGAATAGAACCAAGCAAGGGAAGTTCCACTTAGCTGTACAGTGGAAGAGAGGAATCGGAGGAGGATGGTATGATCAACCCTATCAAAGGTTGCAGAGAGGTCATTGAATAGAGGGATAATACACCATGCTCACAGGCGTAGAGAATGTCGTTCAGGGCTTTGGTTAGGGGTGGTTTTGGTGCATTGGAAGGGACCAAAGCCTGATTGGAGGGTTTCAAACAGGAAATTGTGGGAGATGTGAGCACTGATCTGGGAGGGGACAAGTCTGAGGACTTTGGAGATGAAATGGAGGTTGGATTTGGAATGATAGTTTGCAAAAACAGAGGGTCTTGGGTGGGCTTTTTTGAGGAGGGGACTGATGATGATGTGCTTGAGAAGAGGAAACAATTTATAATGTCAGCATGCATGCAAGTCACAAGTTGTGGTCAGCAGTTTAGTGGGAATAGGGTTAAAGAAGCAGGAAGTGGGTCTCATGGTCCAGATGGGTCTTGTGATCAAGCTGAGCTCAGGTGGTGTAGGGGTGGGTGGGAACAAGAGGGAGATGGGGTTTCAGGGCTAGGGTAAGGGTTAACCTGGTGGGAGGTCAGGCTTGGGTGGGCAAGGGAAGCCACATCGGCAGCTGAATGGATGGCTTCCATCTAGATGACAAAGATGTCCATGAACTCCTCGCCTTTGTTAGAGGTGAAGATGAAAGGGGCAGAGCGTGGTTTAGGGAGATGGTTGATAGAGAAAAGAAGCCAGAGGTTATCTGCTGTCCAGGATATGATGGAGATTACGTGAGATATATTGCAGTTATAAACAGAGGACAGGGAAATTGCAATATAAAATGGTCAAAAGTAGAAGTTTGATGACATGTTGTGGGATGAAGTTGATTTGTAGACAGCATGGAGTCAGCTTGCTGCATCAATGAACTAATGTCCAGGTTCGCAGTAAGTTGTGGACCTAAGAGCCATTTAAGGGGTTGTTTATCAGGTGAGGCGGTGGTGGAGGTTGTCCAGTGGAATCGGAGGGCTGAGGAGAAGCAGAGAGGTGGCCTCGAGCCAGCAGAGGTTCATCCTAAGGTTCACTGAAGGTGAGTAGTATCCTCTGGTTTTATTCAGTGTGCACCGGCAGATCCAGTGGACCAGCAGAGGAGTGACGAGCAGTGAATCTCAAGGACCAAACTTAGTGAAGGCCAGGAAGCCAGGTGAAGATGAAGGGTAATCCACGGGACCAATGCAAATAAGCGAGATTCATCTGAGAAACATGCATAGGATGGGAAGGAGCACACAAGATCTGGATTGGGAGCAGGTCCTGTGAAGGGTGATGGAGGAGTTCTGAAAGAGCAGAGGAAACAAACAAAGTGGCCATGGGTAGAAACTGGAGAGCATGGTTCAATCAACAGAATGGGAGCAGCACCTGAAGCAGGGCGAGAACCAGGCAGGAGGAGAATGTCATTGTTAGCTTAGTGTAGTGTGAAAGGTTCCAGCAGAGGAGTAGAAACTGAACCTACAGCTACAGCCCAGATGGTGGAATAGAGGCAGTCCAGCAGAGAATACTGTCTCTGTGGAAAGCAGCATCGAATTTGGAGATCACAGTAAAACCCGGAGGCTAGTACAGAAATGGAATTTGGCCCAGGAGAAAGTGGGTTTCTGCCCAGGACCCAGCACAGTAGCAGCATTGAGCTGAGAAGCCAGCAGTGCACTGGAGTACAGTCCAGAAACCCAGTAAGTAACAACAGCAGATGGGGGATGAGAGGAGAATCACAGCAGCTGAAGCATACTTTGTAGTCCAGCAGAGCAGCCCTGCTGTCAGAGGATACCAGGAGCTAACATGTTTCCCCATCTCCACCAACAACCTCTGCAGTCCTGTTGTTTCCTCCTCTTGTGTCTCCCAATGTTTCATACCGTCCACCATTCCAACCAAATTCCCTAACCTACCCCCACCCAACTGTCACGTCGTCAGCGTACCACTTGCGTAACAAATTACAAGATGACCCCAACCCCTTTGAGAATAAGTCTTTGACACACCCACTGTCAGATACTCACCAAAACAAACACGACCTTCTGTTCAGCATAGGAAGTGACAGTCGTACAAATACAAAATTCAATAAATATGATTTTATTGCTATGCACAAAAATACTTACGGTCAGTTTTTATTACCAATTTTAAAAGCCTGTTTTTTTTCTCCAGCTTTTATTATGAACATTGCTCAACTCAAGAAATTAAGCAAGGGATCAAAAAATATAAATTCAAGCTAAATGACATCCTGCAATTATTAACGCAGTTTGCAGACACCACTTTTACGGGGTTCGCCATCAGGCTCTCATTTAACCCCTAGATAGTTATGAAAATAAAAAAGGTTTAGAGTTGTGCAATTCAATTTCCAAAGCATCAGCAAAAATCCAAGAATTACATTGAATAAAAATTTTATTTTATTTATTTAGTCACTGTAAACCAGTGGCACTGATGTTATACCCTGCATGGCATAAACACCACTGTTGTTATAAACTAATTGTAACATAGGAGATCTGCTAGTTATTTCATATATTTAACATTAATTTATTTTAACTTCCATTCCCTTTATTCATAAACTTCTGCAGTTAAATAGTCTTCCAATATAAAATTTAGATTCTTTTCAATTTCGATGATTTCTTTCTACCATTCAATTTAGTTTACATTCATTTTTCTATTTTAACCAATATTCCTTTTATTGCCAGCAATATCTAAAATGTATCATCACAATAATGCATACTCGATTACAACTCTCTCCTAATCAGACATATATCCCAACTTCCCATGAGCAACGCTATGATAGATGCACTATTTTTACATTTTAACATAGATAACATCAAATTTTATGTAATTTTTCACACTTCTCCATGTGTGTCTACTTAAGAAATCAACAAGTAAAATAAAAATTAAACAATGGCAAATTACAAAATGTAAAGTTTAATTTAGCATGCGTGCAACATGCTAAATATTTGCTAATCCCTTGAATGATAGCAACTTGCATTGAGTTTTCAACAAAGTTACTTCAGAAAAAGTCATTGATTCTTTGTCTTCTTTTGATTTTTTCAAAATAAAAGAAGCAAATTCTGGTTACTTTCACTTCTTGATATACCCAGAGATGTTAAGGGGCGGCAACAGAGATGTTGTTCTCAGTCATCTCCCGTTGATCTGCAGTAGAGGAGGATGGGCGTTCTTACAAACAACATGTCTCAATATACTCGGAATGGCTAGTTTTGCCGTGTGTCACAAAGAATTTTGGAAGTTTCAGGCACGGATGTACACTGGAAATTTTAGCTGCTATCTTGAGTCTCTTCAGCTGGTGGTGATAGCTCTAAGAAGCCCATAAATTCAAACCTCGGGCATCCAACAAAATTCATTTGAGAAGATAATGAGGACAAGAATGTTGCCCGATGAAGAAGGGCTAAGGGTAACCATCCAAGTTGAGAGGTGATAGTTTGCTGGACTTGAGAGACATGAAAGAAACTCTGTCTTTGACGACTTGAGAGAAACAAAATCTGGTGTGCACCGAAGCCGTATGATCTGAAGGATACCAAGGATTGTCAAATAGAGGCGTTAGAGTGGAAGAGACCATAGATGTGAAAAAGAAACCAAATGTGAGAGAGGACAGAACCCTGAGGAATACTGGAATTAATGAAGCAAGTCAGAGAATGAGTCATTAACCACACCACAGATAGTATGACTTTAGTGGAAACTAGATAGCCATGTTTTGGTGCAATGCCGTACTCGTGTGTAGCAACATTTGGACCAAAACAATATGAAACTTTGACTCAATTTGTGGACCCTATTTCAAGAATTCTGTGGTGGATCTCGGGACGTCTGCCATTGCAATATTATTCCTTTAGTGTACCCTGAATTACTTGCAAAACCATTGGGTCTGTACCATGTTCAAATTATAATGGATGAACTTGAGGGAATAATGGAATATTCTATTGATTGAATCAGTGAGGAAGACCTATTAGTTCACACATAGAATAACCGGGTACAGGTAGACTATCCTTTATCCAAAAACCTCGGGACCAGCCATGTTTCGGTTTTTGGAAAATTTCGGATTTCAGAAGGTATTTTATAAGACTGGGAAATTTGTCGGGTGGGGGTCGGCGGGGGGGTCGGCGGGGGGCGGGGTCGGCGGGGGGTCGGGTGGGGGTCGGCAGGGGGTCGGGTCGGGTGGGGGTCGGTCGGGGTTGGCGGGGGGAGCGTAAGTCGTGCGCCACTCTGGTCATGTCGTGCGCACGACTTAGGCTGAACGAAAAAACTTTCGGTTTTTAGAGGTTTTCGGTTTTCGGAAGTTCGGATAAAGGATAGTCTACCTGTATTTAGATATTTCCCATGGTGCAGATTTGAGGATAATTTTATTAGCTTTTTAGAATATGAATTATCGTAACTGTAGACTGTGCTTTGATGCTTCCCCATTCTGTAGCATGAGCTAACTCATGCCTCTCGAGATGCTGCTTTGAAAATTTTGATAATACGAATGAGGCATTTAATTCATTGGCCCAAATGCTGTTATTTCAGTAATGAAGCCTCGACAGTGCACTAGTATAAACATTTAGCAATGTAACTCCAGAAATGACGACAAACATTTGAATGTGTTAAACTTCGGCTAATGTGAAAAACTAGTTCGGTACAGAGTGGAATTATTACAAAGTGCTGGAATTTAGCAGCAGTTTGGAGGAAATGATGTCAACATTTAATACATTTTATATCACACTGGAGCATGGTAATATCTTTTTAGGTAATAAGATAGTATTATTCTTGCGTGGGGTTTTTTGGGCAATTTTTTCACCTCCTGCATTTTCCAAGATGTCAAAAGCCCAAATTGCCATTCCTCATATGTGAAATGAGTACCTTGAAAATGAGTATCATCAGTCTTCTTGATTGTGGGGGCTATCACAACTGAACCTGATCCATATTCTTAGCCAGAGGTTTGCACAGGCATACTTTCTGACTAGAGTCACTGACTAGCAATCAGGATTGAGTGTCCTGGCTGATTCCCTAAGTTTACTTTCGTTAACCAAGGCCACTGAGCTTCAATTTAGTTCTCCAGGAGTCCTGGCTGATATCAGCTAACTCAACATACAAGGAATTAAAGCTAGGACCTCAGATAGGTGGCTTTGTCCCTTCACCTGCTGGGCCACAAGGGAGACTGTAGATTCTTTCTGTAAACTTTATTGCTTGCATGAAATAAGAACATAAGAAGTAGGAGCAGGAGTAGGCCATTCGGCCCCTCGAGCCTGCTCTGCCATTCAGTAAGATTGTGGCTGATCTGATCTTGGCCTCAACTCTACTTTCCTGCCCGCTCCCCATAACCCTTGATTCCCCTGTTTTTCAAAAATCTGTCTATCTCCGCATTGAATATATTCAATGACTCAGCCTCCACAGCTCTCTGGGGTAGAGAATTCCAAAGATTAATGACCCTCAGAGAAGACATTCCTCCTCATCTCCGTTTTAAACGGGCGACCCCTATTCTGAAACTATGCCCCCTAGTTCTAGATTACCCCACGAGGGGAAACATCCTCCCTGCATCTACCCTGTCAAGCCCCCTCAGAATCTTATGCTCATTCTTCTAAACTCCAATGAGTATAGGCCCAACCTGCTGAACCTTTCCTCATAGGACAACCCCTTCAACTCAAGAATCAACCTAGTGAATCGTCTCTGAACTGCCTCCAATGCAAGTATATCCTTTCTTAAATAAGGAGACCAAAACTGTACACAGTACTCCAGGTGTGATCTCACCAACGCCCTGTACAGTTGTAGCAAGACTTCCCTACTTTTATACTCCATCCCCCTTGCAATAAAGGCCAGTATTCAATTTGCCTTCCTAATTACTTGCTGTACCTGCATGCTAACTGAAATGGAAGATATCTGTTCACAATTTAATAATTAATGGGGATGATTTCTAGTCCAGGTGCACACCTGTCATGAGGCCTGGGCCCCAGCAGCATGCACCAAATCAGTGTTCCAAGGCAGCTCATTGATTGAGGAGGGCAGGGGATCGATCGGCTCTTATGTGAAGCCATCAGCAGCTAGGGGGTGGTGTGCATTGGCTAGCAACGGGCTGGGATATATTTGTGGCGCTGGGGGAAGCAATCCTGCTTCTTTTGGCCTCTCAGAAATAAAAGTGAAAAATTTCTTCAGCCCGCATTTTTGAGCGGCCTCCAGCAGCTCTTTTAAGATCCCTATGCAGCGCCAGTACAAATGGATGGAGCGTTGGCAGCACACACTCTGCCCATTTGTACCTCAGAATTGTAATTGGTGTCCATAAAAGCCTTATGAATTAAATGCGTCATTCGTGATATCAAACTTTCAAAGCGGCATGTCAGAGGACCCCGATTTGCACATTAGATGTGGCCTCCCACCTGAATTAGGTGGGCATTCTGACTGCCCTTCTAAGGATCCTACCCAACTTGGCAGTGACCGGACCACCAGCGTAAACAGGTCAGTGAGCAACCCGTGCCATTATCAGGCTGCTGCCGCCCCATTTACGACAGACCAAGGCATTTAAAATTGGCCCCAATGGGTTGTAAAGCGAATGTAGTAACTTAAATAACCACGAGGCATCTTTGATAAAGTTAAATACTTTTCAATATATGAACTTCAGGAATGAGCACAAAATTTGGAAATCCTGAATTGGAGTTTTGAATTAAAATGGTGGTGCTTGAGCTGAGGGAGGATCCATTAGATTGCCAAAAGCTTGAGCATGTACCTATCAGTAGATGGCATGGAAAACCTAATGTCCTTTTTCTCTCTCTGGCCCCGTCCATCCCTAAGCAACCAAACCATGCACAAGATATGTGCATGGTACCATGAGCCAAAAACTAAAAAGTACTGCAGAGCTTTGGCGAATTCTGTTCCTTACAACTACATACACTTATCTTGAGCTAAACATTTGACACAACAAATAAAGTGCTGATGTAGAAGGACACAATTTATTGATATTTAGGGCAAGGGCCAAGTAGGAAGACCTGTGAGTAGCTGAAGAAGTGGCTATGACCCAGTGAAAATGTGATTACTGTTGGTGGTATTGCTGTCACTTGCTACCACCAATGGTCATTGACAGTTTGAAGATTGAGGTCTTGATTCTGATTGAAGTACTTCAAGGGGCTAATGGAATAATGGATGCGTTGTGGTGCAGACTTAAAACTCTCCTCCAAAGCTTTACATTTCAACGTACAAGGAATGAATTGTGGACCGAGAATATGTGTCCTGAAAACAAGTATTCCTATTAACAGGGTAGCCACTTAAGTGGCATTTTCTGTACAATCTCTGACTAATGGCTGAGAAGATATGTGGTGCAAATATTTACAACTAAAGGGTTAGCTCTTGTGTGATGTGCTACCTGCTACCGCCAATGTGCTAACTATGGTCATTGCCCCTCCCACTCATGACCATTTGTACAAATATGTACATGTTGACCTCCACTAGCAAAAATTTCTGGACAGCTGTTGTATTATCCTAGCACGTAATGCTCTCCATTCACACTCCCTGTGCGGTGATGCATTACTAATTCTATATTTTTGTATTTATTGTTTGCATTTGCACTGCTGATAGCATGAGAGAAATTTACTTAAAGATACAACTATCATGCCCAGTCTAAACATTTTGCTAGTTTCAAACAGGAATGTTATAAATATTCTGCATTTGTCTGGCTTTAAAATTGATATTAGTTACAGGCACACTTACCCAGCCACAGAAGGTTAGAATTTGATGCCTTCCACTGGAGTATACAACTTTTCATTTGCAAATTCTGTCAACATTTCCAAGGAAGATTCATTAAACATTGCTTGGAGGAAATTTTAAATTAAAGTTGCCCGAAACAGTAATGTCCAGCATACATCAGGCCACCAATGCCAGTGTCTTCCCACTCATCTGATTCAACTTCTTGCAATCAATCCCTGAAGAATCAGTCATCCAAACATTGACTGAAATGTGTGTCAGTTTTTATTTGCATTTTCCTGTAAAGACCTCTTGATGTAAGTGGAAAAGAAAATTCCCTTCAAGGGGAAGGGTGAACCCTTCCCACCAAAAAATTGAAGTCTTCATGATGGTTAGGCGGACTACTGTCAAAACAAAACTTGGAGTACCAGTTAACTATCCCAGACTGGCAGGACTCAGGTTTACACCTATGATGAGTTCCTTAACACTGTGTATGCCATCAGTGTTCCCTGGTCTTGGCCAGACTGTTGACTGAAGGTCTTGAGCATGGCCCCCTATGTCAACAACAAACTGGGCTGTTGTAGAGTGGCAGAATTGGGATTTCCATCAGGGATTCCCCACTCTGCTCTTAATCTTGGTTATTGTATCTGGCAATTATACTTTTTGTCTTGGCTCTCGAGAGTGTGTGTGGCACAAAGACAGCTATATCAAAATCTGAAAAAATTGTACTTCTACACAACCTTCATAGAAGGCCTCAGGAAAGTTCTTACAGTTCAAAGCAGTTTAGTGTGTATAGTCATTCAGGGTACTACTCCTCCTTAGGGTAACATCAGGCCCACAGCCTTCGATTAGTGCACTTTCCCGAATATGCTTTCTTCAATTTTATGTGTACTCACATCTGTGAAACAGGCTTTTTTGAGTCCATTTTTCAGGAGTGATGTTCAAAACACAACTTTTTTTAAAAATCAGGCACGGTGGGCCAAATGGCCTCCTTCTGTGTTGTATCATTCTATGATTCTATGATAAACATATGTCCAGAAATAGCCAATGCCTTTTTCTGCTAGGAATAGAATCGCCACAAAGTCTCACTTTCTGGATGATGGCTACAGCTGACTTCGTGTTCCAGCGTTGTATCTTCTATCTATCTATATATATAAAGCGGTCGATCTGTCTGTCCTTCTGTCTGTCTGTCTGTCCTCGGGTGTGCGTCTGTCCGGCTATGCGCTCGAAAGTTATACGGCGTACCTACGCGCGCGTTACCTCCGAAGAAAGCTTACGCTTCCGGGACGCTGGTAAGCGTATTTACTTTTCGGTCGGACGAAATTGTTCGCACCTTATGCAAAAAACCTTCAAAATTAAACTCATTATCTGCTAGCATTGATAGACTGACGTCAAGGTTCGACCAATCCTGTGCCGTCATGATTGACCAATCCTACAGTACGGTCCCCTGATGGTTGGCCAATCGGTGTGTGTGTGTGTGGGCGGGACTAATCGTTTTCATCTCGGGGATCTGGCAGCCATTGTTTCAGTGCTTGCAGCTTCCAGCTCAAACTACTTTGAAAGTTAGTATCTCTTTTAAAAATAACATAAGATTTACCAAAAACGTTTTATAAGTACTTTCACTTTCATCTTTCAAGGTATTAAGTGTGTGTGTGGGCGGGACTAATCATTTTCATCTCAGGGATCTGCCAGCCATTCTTTCACTGCTTGCAGCTCAAACTACTCTCCTTATCCAGCTTTGAAAAAGTTAGTTTCTCTTTTAAAAATAACATAAGATTTACCAAAAACGTTTTATAAGTACTTTCACTTTCATCTTTCAAGGTATTAAAAGGTAGAAATGTTGCCCGCCAGCAGATTCACAGAGGGACACAGACAGGGCTCAAAGCCTGGCACTCGATTTAAACCGCCCAGCCCAAAACAGCCCTGGCAAAGCCGGGCTCCCCCCAGCTAGTAATCTACATAAAGCCACCAGTTAACATAGTAGCTAATAACTCGATCAACCTTTCTCCTTTGCTCTTCCCACCTGAATTGTCCACCTCTATTCCCCATTCTGGGGCATGATTCTGTGGGTGACAGCAGCTCTCTGGTACCTTACCCAGGTATCCATCTTGTTCATATGTGAGCTTATTGTGTGTTAGCAGGCTATTCACTATGGAAAGCATCAAATGTGAGTCTGATCGTGTACACTCCCGTCACCCCCACACACTTTTTTCCAGCGGAAATCCGTGGATAGTGAATATGGCAGGATTTTTATCCAACCTTTATCTGAGCACACAGGCCAATTTTAGTGTCTTGCTAAGCCTGTGGCGATTAGGAATTGAATTGGGGTCCTTTCTGGTCTTTGCGCATCAGTTGTACACCACGCAGTGCATTTATCCAGTGAAACATTTGAGGCAGCCCCAGATGAAAAACTTCTAAAAGGCTGATATTGCAGGGCCTTGGCTCTTGACAGCCTGCTAATTCCCTGGTTGGGGAAATCACTGAATGCAGTTCCTCCCTTTCCTCTCAGGCCTCTGGAAACTGAAGGAATAAGGGATCAGGAGAACCACTTTGATAGCCCCTTTGTGGCCATGCAGGCGTAGATTTTTGGACCAGCTGTCGCAGTTAAAAACTCAATCCTTTTCTTTACCATATGACGAACATTTCAAGTCCCATATGGGAGGGAGGTTCTGAACTCTCCACACTCCAACCCAGCTGACTGCATACTAATTGAGTGAGAGGGGTTAAGTGCTCATGGCCTACAGAAAGAGGCAATTCTGACTGTTATTACATACAGAAAACCTACCACCCAAGTGGTGTTTGACAGCGAGAAGCATTGGTTTACTGACAGAATGCAACATCAGAAAAATTGTCCTGCTGTATGGGAGAATCCTTAAAATCCGTTTTTGTCTTCAGAACATGATAGACTTGAGATTCACACCGAGTTCAGAGTTCTTGCAGTAGCCATGGTTTTTTTATATTCATTCCTGGGATGTGGGCGTCGCTGGCAAGGCCAGCATTTATTGCCCATCCCTAATTGCGTTTGAGAAGGTGGTGGTGAGCCGCCTTCTTGAACCACTGCAGTCTGTGTGGTGAAGGTACTCCAACAATGCTGTTAGGGAGTGAGTTCCAGGACTTGACCCAGCGACGATGAAGGACCAGCGATCTATTTCCAACAGGATGGTGTGTGACTTGGAGGGGCACTTGCAGGTGGTGTTGTTCCCATGTGCCTGCTGCCCTTGTCTTTCTAGGTGCTAGAGGTCACGGGATTGGGAGGTGCTGTCGAAGAAGCCTTGGTGAGTTCCTGCAGTGCATCTTGTAGATGGTACACACTGCAGCCACAGTGCGCCAGTTGTGGAGGGAGTGAATGTTTAAGGTGGTGGATGTGGTGCCAATCAAGCGGGCAGCTTTGTCCTGGATGGTGTTGAGCTTCTTGAGTGTTGTTGTAGCTGCACTCATCCAGGCAAGTGGAGAATATGCCATCACACTCCTTACTTGTGCCTTGTAGATGGTAGAAAGGCTCTGGAGAATCAGGAGGTGAGACACTCGCCGCAGAACATCTAGCCTCTGACCTGCCCTTGTAGCCACAGTATTTATGTGGCTGGTTCAGTTAAGTTTCTGGTCAATGATGACCCCCAGGATGTTGATGGTGGGGGATTTGGCAATGGTAATCCCGTTGAATGTCAAGGGGAGGTGTTTAGACGCTCTCTTGTTGGAGATAGTCATTGCCTGGCACGTGTGTGACAGGTATGTTACTTGCCACTTATCGACCCAAGCCTGAATGTTGTCCAGGTCTTGCTGCATGCGGGCATGGACCGTTTCATTATCTGAGGAGTTGCGAATGGAACTGAACACTGTGCAATCATCAGCGAACATCCCCACTTCTGACCTTATGATGGAGGAAATGTCATTGATGAAGCAGCTGAAGATGGTTGGGCCTAGGAGACTGCCCTGAGAAACTCTAACAGCAATGTCCGGGGGCTGAGATGCTTGGCCTCCAACAACCACAACCGTCTTCCTTTGTGCTAGGTATGACTCCAACTAGTGGAGAGTTTTCCCCCTGATTCCCATTGACTTCAATTAAACTAGGGCTCCTTGATGCCACACTCTTTGCCTTGATGTTAAGGGCAATTACTCCTACCTCATCTCTAGAATTCAGCTCCTTTCTCCAAGTTTGGACTAAGGCTGTAATGTGGTCTGTAGCTGAGTGGCCCTGGCGAAACCCAAACTGAGCATAGGTGTGAGCACGTTATTGGTGAGCAAGTGCCACTTAATAGCACTGTTGCTGACACCATCCATCACTTTGCTGATGATTGAGAGTAGGCTGTTGAGGCAGTAATTGGCCGATTGGATTTGTCCTGCTTTTTATGGATAGGACCTACCTGGGCAATTTGAAACTTTGTTGGGTTGATACCAGTGTTGTAGTTGTACTGGAAGAGCTTAGCTAGAGGTACGGCTAGTTCTGGAGCACAAGTCTTCAGCACTACAGCCGGGATGTTACCTGGGCCCATAGCCTTTGCTGTATCCAGTGCCCTCAGCCATTTCTTGATATCAAGTGGAGTGAATCGGATTGACTGAAGACTGGCTTCTGTGATGGTGGGGACCTCAGGAGGAGGCCGAGATGGATAAACTACTCGGCATTTCTGGCTGAAGATGGTTGCGAACGCTTCAGCCTTGTCTTTTGTACTGGCGTGCTGGGCTTCACCATCATTGAAGATGGGGATATTCATGGAGCTGCCTCCTCCCGTTAATTGTTTAATTTTTTAATTTTCCACCTCCATTCATGACTGGATCTGATCTGATCCGTTGATTGTGGGATTGCTTAGCTCTGTCTATAGCATACGGCTTCCACTGCTTTGCATGCATGTAGTCCTGTGTTGTAGCTTCCCCAGGTTGGCACCTCATTTTTAGTTACCCCTGGTGCTACTCATGGCATGCACTTCTTCTACACTCCACATTGAAGCAGTGTTAGTCCCCTGGCTTGATGGTAATGGTAGAGTGAGGGATATGAGGGCCATGAGGTTACAGATTATGGTGGTATGCAATTCTGCTGCTGCTGATGGCCTACAGCGCCTTATGGATGCCCAGGCTTGAGCAGCTAGATCTGTTCTGAATCTATCCCTTTTAGCATGGTGGTAGTGCCACACAACACGATGGAGGGTGTCCTCAGTGTGAAGACGGGACTTCGTTTCCACAAGGACTGTGTGGTGGTCACTCCTACCAATACTGTGAAAGTCTACATTCCCACAGGAACTGTTGCAATAAGATAATGGTCTTTAATATCCAAATGTGTGAAGAGTGTCTTGGACAGCCACCCTGGCTCAGAAATCTGTTGTTCTTGTCTGGCTTCTGAACTTAATCTTAAGCAGACAAAAAAAAACTAACCATCCCCCTTCACCTTCAGTTGAGCACATGGTATCGTGTGAGCTCAAACGTGTGACCTTAAAATAACAATTTTTCCTCATTTGTTGATCCTCCGTGGACAAGTGAATTGTCCATTATCTAAGCAGGAAGAATTGAGAGACACCAGCTCTTTACTGTTGTTGTCACCTCGCATGTGAAGGGACTTCATCCGTACCTCTTTCTGGATCCCCACCTCGGTTCTCTCTTCCATAGCAGCAGCTGTATTCTACTCTGGTGCCACGTTCTGCTTTCAACTCCAGTTTCTGGTTGAAGTACACACATTTCAAGTAAGATGGAACATTAAGTGTCCATCTTATTCCATCTTTGGGCCATGGTACTTCAAATGTAATAACTGAGTTGCATGCTCTATGCAGAAGAAAACATCAGTGTCTGCTGGAAATCACGCACCTTGCTCAATCTCTCACTTTAAACCTTTAACATTTTGCTATCCAGTGCACAAGATAAAAAATCACGGGATTGGGGGTAATATACTGGCATGGGTGGAAGATTGGCTATCTAACAGAAAACAGAGAGTTGGGATAAATGGTTCATTCTCAGGCTGGCAATCAGTAACTAGTGGTGTTCCGCAGGGGTCAGTGCTGGGACCCCAACTCTTTACAATCTATATTAACGATTTGGAGGAGGGGACCAAGTGCAACGTATCCAAGTTTGCCGACGATACAAAGATGGGAGGGGAAGCAGTGAGTGAGGAGGACATAAAAAACCTGCAAAAGGACATAGACAGGCTAAGTGAGTGGGCAGAAATTTGGCAGATGGAATATAATGTTGGAAAGTGTGAGGTTATGCACTTTGGCAGAAAAAATCAAAGAGCAAGTTATTATCTAAATGGAAAGAAACTGCAAAGTGCTATAGTACAAAGGGATCTGGGGGTCCTGGTGCATGAAACACAGAAGGTTAGTATGCAGGTACAGCAGGTGATCAGGAAGGCCAATGGAATCTTGGCTTTTATTGCAAGGGGGATGGAGTATAAAAGCAGGGAAGTCTTGCTTCAGTTATACAGGGTACTGGTGAGGCCACACCTGGAATACTGCGTACAGTTTTGGTTTCCATATTTAAGAAAAGATATACGTGCTCTCGAGGCGGTTCAGAGAAGGTTCACTTGGTTGATTCCGGAGATGAGGGGGTTGACGTATGAGGAAAGGGTGAGTAGGTTGGGACTCTACTCATTGGAGTTCAGAAGAATGAGAGGCGATCTTATCGAAACATATAAGATTGTGAGGGGGCTTGATCGGGTGGATGCGGTGAGGATGTTTCCACTGATGGGTGAGACTAGAACTAGGGGGCATAATCTTAGAATAAGGGGCTGCCCTTTCAAAACTGAGATGAGGAGAAACTTCTTCACTCAGAGGGTAGTAAATCTATGGAAGTTGCTACCCCAGAGAGCTGTGGAAGCTGCGACATTAAATAAATTTAAAACGGAGATAGACAGTTTCCTAGCTGATAAGGGAATTAAGGGTTATGGGGAGCGGGCAGGGAAGTGGACGTGAGTCTAGGTTCGGATCAGCCATGATCCTATTGAATGGCGGAGCAGGCCCGAGGGGCCGTATGGCCTACTCCTGCTCCTACTTCTTATGTAAAGCAGAAGACCCATTGTCCTTGAAATATGGGTTTTTGTATGAGTCAATCTTCCTGCAAGGAATTTAAACCTGTACTTCTGCCAGATAAAACTAACTTATTTTATAGTCTGATAGCAACTTTATGAAGCATATTGAAATGAAAAGAAAACGATTCTTAGCAAATATCTTGAAGTATTTGATTATAGTGGTGGTGGTGAGATGATACTGCATCTGAATACACCAGCTATAACATATAGCAGTAGGTTGCAGCTTTGTGTTTGCAGTTTCCCACACAGTGAGTTCCTGATCTCTAATATGCCACCGGGGAGAAAGTCCAAGCAGAATCCAGATACTTTCTCAATGGGAGTGAGAGAAAATGAAATCAACCTTGGCCAATCTTGCTCACCTTTGAGCTGCCAGATTAAGAGCAACACTGCTGGAGATCTGAGAGCCTTTTCTGATAGATTACTGCTCCAAACACTGAAATAAAACTAACGCACACAGTCAAATCAGTAAACACCAGACTGAAAAATGTGTTTTCTTACAACTATAAGGTCTTTAAAATCTAAATTTGGTTTATTGCCAAAATAAATTGTGGTCTGCCAGTATCAATAGTAGTTGTATACCTCTGTTGAACATAACGTGGTATTACAGTATAAGTACAAGTTAGTACATCATTTTGCACTATTGACACCCACTACCGATTGTAGCAATCAATATACAGTATAGTGGATGAGCAGTTTCATGTTAGTTTTATGTCATAGGTTCTTCTTGATTTATTTAATCTCCTGAGGGAAAGGTTTGCAATTCATGCTGTAGGATGTTGTCTACTTTCTCTTATTTTTCTATTTTGGGCTGGATTTTGCTGTTAAAATAATGGTGAGGCTAACAGCACTCACCTTTATTAAAGTGTAAATTGGACAAAAACTTCTGACAACCACACCTGCGCAGTTAAATGCGGAAATCAGGAAATTGCTGTCCGAGCTGCCCTGGTTCTCCAGAAGCTGCGCTGTATTGGCATATCACTGAGAGTGTCAGCATTGAAATACATGGAATGATATGAAGTTGCTGTACTTGCATGATATATACCCACTAAACTCGCCAGAAATAGTTAGGGCTTGTCCATCCCAGCTGACGTGCCTCAATAACTCCAAGACTCGAAGTTAACAGAATAAAACAAAGGCTTTTATTAGCAAAGAAAAGATGCTGGTGGCTGCACCTAGCTTCACCTGGCGTGCTGCTGTTCTACTGCAGGACAAGCCTGGACTTGTCTTAAGTAGGGCCAGGTATGGGCGGAGCCGACACACAAAGGGGGCGGTGCCCTATACACAATACAAGGTACAAACACCGGAGCAGGCAATACAATATATACAGTTAACTGTATGATGAATGACATATTTCATCACACCAGCGTAAGTACATTTTTAACGGCGTGATAAGTCTTAATTACTGCCAAACAACCTCTCTGGCTTTTATCTTTTACAAGTTTGGAGTCTCACCCCTCAGATTTTGGAGATTTAAAAAAATGTTAAAAATGTTATATTTTCTTTTCACTTTTTCTTTGTCTCTTTTATCTCTCTGTTAATCCCATCTTTCTTTCCCTCGCTTTATTTCACTTTCTGTACCTGATTTGGCATTGAATATTTTAACTGACACTTCCTAGTTCAGACTTTGCGCTGCTCATTAACAATTCTTCAGTCTGATTGGTTAAGGAGGTACACAGTTGCTTGTCCACTTCCCTTGGTCCCAGATCTGCTGTAGAGGGGGCCATGCCGTTTTGGCTCTCTAATTACAGCAAATTCCAATGCAAAAATCCCATAGGGCAAGTGTAATGAATGGCTCGTGCCGTTCGTTCGCCACTGAGAGCAAAATCCTGCCCATAAATTCTTGACGAATAATCTTTATTCTGGAGTCATGAGGTTAACAGAAAATTAGACTTTAAAGAGAGCTATGTGGAAAATCTAGTGCTTAATAGAAAAAAAGCAAATGAAGCAGAATACAAACAATATAGAGGGAAGCGAAATTTAGAAAGGTTAAGGGGGGATATGAAGAAAGACTTGCAAACACCATAAAGGAAAAAAAGTAAAGAATTTTGTAAATATGATTCAAGTTAAAAAAGTAATTAAAGAAAGGCAAGATCGATTATAAATGAAAAGAAAAATCTCATGGAGGATGAAAGAATGACAGAGGTACCCAATGAGTACATTGTCATGGTGTTTACAGAAAAGTGTGATAGTTACAAGAGGAAAGGGTGGAACAATTAGATAGGATAATTATAGATCCAGAAGTAGTACTGGAAAAGTTGGTGGAACTCGAAGGTACGAAAGGCACCAGGTCCTGATGGCATGTATCCTAGAGTGCTGCGGGTAGTTGGTAGCTCTAACCACAATCTTTCAAACATTCTTGGATATGGGTGTTCTACCAGAGGACTGGACGGGTGCAAATGTAACACTTCTGTTAAGAAGAGAGGTCACTATTGACCAGTGAGGTTAACATTGGTGGTGGGTAAGCTTTTAGAGACCATAGTACAGAATAAAATTAATGCTCACTCAGAAAGATGTGGATTAATTAAGGGCAGTCAGTACAGATTTGTAAAAGCCAAATCATGTTTAAAAGCTCTTTGAGGAAATAACAATGTATTGATAAAGGAAATGCATTGGATGTTGTGTGTATGAATTTTTCAAAGCGCATTTGAAAAGGTGCCACATAAGAGGCTTGTTGATGAATGGTACATGGTATCAAAGGGAATGTAGCACATGGATAAACAGAATACAAGAGAGTAGTGGTTAACAAATGTTTTTTGGACTGAAGGGATGTGACCAGTGGTGTCCTCCAGCGTCAATGTTGGGACTGTTACTCTTACCAATATTTATAAATGATCTCAACTTGGTATTGGGAGGCACATACCAAAATTTATAGATAGCACAAAAATATGGAGCATAGTTCACTGTGAAGAGGACTGAGTGAATTCAGGAGGACATAGACAAGTGATTGGATGGAATTTAACATGGATGGTATATTTTGGTAGGAAGAATTAGAGGAAAAATATGCTAAATGGTAAAATTTTTAAAGGTGAAGAGCTACCCGAGTTAGGGGGTTCAGATACACAATTCTTTAAAAGTGGGAGGATATGTTAATAATGCTGTTTTTTTTGAAGAAGTCTGTGATCAAGGTTTTGTAAATAGGAGCATAAGAGTACAAAGGCAAAGAAAGAATGTTAAAACTATACAAATCATGGCTTAGACAGCATTTGTAATATTGCACAAAAGCAAAATACTGCGGATACTGGAAATCTGAAATAAAAACAGAAAATGCTGGAAATACTCAGCAGGTCAGGTCGTATCTGTGGAGAGAGAAACAGTTAACATTTCAGCATTTCTGTTTTTATTTGTAATATTGTATCCAGTTTTGGGTGTCATAAATGAGAAAGGATGTCAAGGAGATGGAGAAGGAATCGAGATTTGCTAAGATTACACCAGGGCTTTATTTATGAGGAGACCATTGGGGCTTTTTCAATAGAAGGCTAAAAGAAAATCTGAGATGTTTTGATCAGGTGAATAGAGAAAACTGTTTCCTTTGGTTGATGAATTGGTAACTTAAAGGCACAAATTTAAAATCGCCACCAAAAGACTGAAGGGAGAGGCTCGGAGATTTATTTTTTAGCAGCGGCTTGTTAGGATATGGACTCGCCTCATTTTGATCCATACTGGTTTTGAGCTGGCACCTCTAGTTCTTACATAAATCATTAGAGTGCATGCATCAGTGGGACTTTTCAATCAATGTGTATTACACAGTTTATTTTCAAAGTCTTGCTACTATTTCCTTAGCAGTGCCAGATTTAGTGACTGGAAGTTAGTTTGAAGGTGGTATTTTTTTTAATGTAGTCAATATTTTTCCTTCAGTGGAATGTTATTCTCATGGTGATTTAGTGTGTATTGGACTTGTACCCATTTCTTAAGCTGATTCTGTCTAGCATGTTAATGCGGGGTAACAGGTTACATATCATAAGGTTGTAAATTGTAGGAATTATGTTTCTAAATCTCTGGCTTTTTGTTTGACCTTTTTGGATTTAGGGAATCACAAATTGTGGACTTGAATTACCCACATGGTTATCACTGCTGTCCACCCCTCTCCATTTTCTTTGGTTGTTTTCATTTCCTTTCTTTTAGGGAAGCTGAGTTTCTCCACCTTTGCTTTGAGTTAAATTTGTTGTAAATTTTGCCAAATTGGGATGGAAATGAGCCGATTGCACTTTTGGCTGAAATCTGTGTACCCTGGTATCTATAATATGTCCCAAGTATTTTTGGGGGAAAAGGCAAAATTATGCTGAGGAAGCTTCAGGTTGTAAGGGTCAATAAATTAGCTTCATCTTTAGCTTAAGTTAGCTTTAGCAAAGAGCTTTTGCAAAGTAAAAGCAAACTCACATAGCTGATAAGCATTGAGACAAGCCTGATAATAAGCTACTCATTGGTTCAGTTCAGTTCCTGCTCCCGAGATATAGTGCAAGCAGATTGAACGTCTATGGAATTGGATTAATGTGCAAGTTAAATGTTGCCAATGCAAATAAGATGGATAAAAGAGCATACTGTTGCAATTACTGCCTCTGAAATATGGAGTAGAATGTAGTATCATACAATATTGGAGTCTTTTAGCATAGGCTGTTTAGATTACTTTTGACATCTGTCCTGTATCTAGCTAGAATTCAAATTAGTCTACTCTCTGGTGTTCCTGAAAATGTTTTCAAAGTCATTAACTATGTAAGATATTCATTTTACTTTGTTTTGGTTTTATCATTTATTTTTAGAGCGCCAATCTAAATGACCTATACCATTTATTATATAAAAAAATAATCTTTTAAACGCTATCTAAAATTGTAGATAAATAACAGACAATTAGTAACTGACTGAAAACTGTGATTGTCCTAAAATTGGGCCAGATGCTTAAAAAAAAAGGGAGGGTTTGTCATGAGCACATTCCAGAGAGCTTGGCAGCTGTAATGTTAGTTTTCTTTCAGAGATGCCAGCAGGGAGCTTAGCGAAAAGAAGCAGTAACTTGCATTTATATAGCACCTTTAACACAGAAAAACTTCCCAATGCACATCATAAAACTGTAAGGGGAAACAAAGTGCCTTGTAGTTGCCATGGCTGCTGCACCAAGACAGGGTAGTTATTCAAGGTGATAACTTTGATTGGCAGTTTAGCAAGCCAATCCTCAACACAGAGCTAAGTGGGGTGAGAACAGAAGTGAAAACGATCTTCCCTTGTTTCTAGAATGGTCAGTCTCCGGCAGGTTTGAGTCTGGAATAGACAGAGAGAGGCACGGGGAATCATGCTTTCTAAAGTTAGTGAACTTCAATTCAGCGATACTCATTTGTAAAGTGAAATAGGCACGTTTCAAAGGGCAAAGTTTGTATAATTTATTATTTTGATATTATGGGGAGCAATAGGAAATGGGTAAATCTTGCTATGAAAAGAGTATTTTGTTCATATATGACATGTAAACGAGAAAACTGGTTTATTTTACAATTGGCATCATCTCAACTAGAGTGCTTTTCAGTCAATCTTCCAAAAGATGGAAGATCACAGTACAGGAAACTTTGTGCTATCCGGCACCGACGGGACCGAGCTGTTGCCGTTCCCTCAAAACTGCCGGACACTCCAGCGCTAATGTTGAAAGATACAGAAGCTTTTGAGCTCCGTATCTGTCAACAAACCCTGTTGCTGCAACAGCTTCTAAACAGTCCAAGCGTCTCTGTAGCTCAGCAACAGCTTCAGCAGAGCTTGCAGAGCTTGACTGTTGAGGAAAAAAGCAACGAGAAGAAAAAAAACCTAACGAAAACGGCTCCTGATTTTTGCCGGTGGCTCGAGCATTCCGGACAGTTAGCCTCCGGATAATACAAAGTTTCCTGTATCCAGTACATATAAGGGGTCTTAGTATCATCATCCTTGTGAGACTCTATGATTTAACTAGATATTAGCTAATTAAGTACTTTCCAGATTGTAGGTGATGTGGGATATACTTACAGAAGAACTGGCTGGCGCTGGACTCGAGAATGACAGGTACAGATTTGAAATCTGTAACAATTGTTGACAGTGGTTGGATTCTGATTTGCACTGGTGGCACAATGGTGGTTTAAAACATTGAACTGAACAGAAGCAGTGACATTTAAAAGTGGCAACTATATGAAAAGAGGTAGATAAATTGAGCTATCTCGTTTAGCTGCAGAGGAAAACGACAAAGAATGGGCGGTCCAGTTAGAAATTCAGAAATTTGAGGCTGGGAAAGAGCAGGAGGAAGAACAATGCAGATGGGACGAAGATAACGACACTACCGAGGTCAGAAAGGAAAATCAGGATGAATGCAGGAAGAGAGGGAATGACACAAATTCGAGACCAAAGAAAATTGACTTGCTCTAGAACTGGCAGAGCAATGCTTATTGTTGGTAGATAAGGTTGTGGAACACTTAACTCATAATTTTGTGACATTGACTTCCAAATTTTAGAGAGGGAGATGATAGTCACAGTTTTATTCTGCTATTTAAATTCTTAGGGGGAGAAATTCAGTTGGTTGCGCCACCCGTTAGCGCCTTAAGAGGGCGATAAGCGGCTAGTGCCCGGGCGCGGCGAGACCTGCGCCTCTCGCGAAATTGAGCGGACATTTAGCGGCGGCGCTAAACCACAACGCCCGCTCAGCTGCGCGCGCAGATCCTGACGTCATTTCATGGTGCAACGCCCTTGGGGCGCTCCGAACCGGAAGTTCAGTGGCGCCCCCCTCCTTTCCGCCTGTCGCTCCCAGCGACTGGTTGACTGGAACGGTTCCCAGTCGCTGTGAGGCTGGGGGGGGGGGGGGGGTCGCTATTTAAAGGGAGCTCTTCCTGGCTTCTTTGTGGTAGCCATTTTTGGACCACTCCTTATGTGAGAGAGAGATTGATTTTGCAGAGAGACAAAGGGAGAGAGCTTTCTGCATTGAGTCAGCGCTCGCAGAGGTACTTTTGGCTTCTGATCAGAACTTTGTAGTTGGTTTGCTTTTTCACTGGCATGACCTTGAGTTGCCACATACTATGGGGGCTGCAATGGGTGGGAACGTTGGGCTTCTCCATTACATTGAGAGGGCTCAGAGACGCCGAGAGAGAGTGCCAATCATGGCCAGACGGAGGAGGGCCAACAGGTGTCGGCACACGAGACCTTACCGTCCCAGGGTTTTCCGCCAACAGTTCTCATACCTCAACATGTCTGAGGAGCAGTGTTTTCGGAGGCTGCGATTCAGCAGGGAGGTGGTCACTGAGCTCTGTCACCTGCTTCAGCAGATCTGCAGCCTCAACTGAGGAGCAGGACGTCTCTGTTGGTGGCAGTGAAGGTCACAGTGGCTCTCAACTTCTATGCCACCGGCTCCTTTCAATCCGCTACTGGGGACATTGCCAATATCTCCCAGTTCGCGGTGCATTGCTGCATCCGTCAAGTCACGAATGCCCTCTTTAAAAGGAGACGTCAGTACATTTCCTTCCCCATGACCCCGGACAAGCAGCAAGAGCGCGCAATGGGATTTGCAAGAATAGCGGGCTTCCCCATGGTCCAGGGCGCCATTGACTGCACACATGTGGCTTTGCGGGCGCCGCAAGAGAATGCCGAGGATTACCGCAACCGGAAGGGGTTCCATTCGTTGAACGTCCAGTTGGTCTGTGACCACAGACAGCTGATAGTCGCTGTCAATGTCCGCTTTCCAGGCAGCAGCCACAACGCCTTCATCCTGCGCCAGACTTCTGTGGCAGACCTTTGAGGCCCCAGCTCACCCAGGAGGCTGGCTAATCGGGGACAAGGGCTATCCTCTGTGCACCTGGCTGATGACCCCGCTCCGTTCGCCCAGCACCCCTGCTGAAGAACGATACAATGAGAGCCATCAAGCGACCAGGAACATCATTGAGCACACAATCGACGTGCTCGAGCAACGGTTCCGCTGTCTGGACCATTCCGGAGGAGCCCTTCAGTACTCACCTGAGCGAGTCTCCCACTTCGTTGTTGTGTGCTGCATGCTGCATAACCTGGCAATCCTCAGGACTCAGCCACTGCCACCAGACATTGGAGCACCAGCAGAGGAGGAGGAGTACCAAGACGGGAGGGAGGCACAAAGTGCAAGGGCCGTCCGTCAGCTGCTTATAGCAAGTCGGTTCTAGGCCCCCTCTGAGGGAATGGCTTCTGCCATTCAAAGAACATGAATGGAACCGTGCCGCAACCCCTAAGCCGGTCAAGGCAACAAATACTTCAAAGAGCAAACATGCACATTCTGAATAAAGACACTTCTTTATTTAACAAACTGTTTGCCCTTCCCGCATGACAAAGTAATAGAAACCCCAAAAAATCCAGTCGGTCACATAACTGGCTCTCACAACCTGGAGACAATGAACAAAACAGTAACCAAAAAATGACCACGATCCTCAGCCTTCAATAAAACATTTAACAGCATTTTGCCACCTCCTACTTTTTGCCCTTTGAGTGTGATCTGCTTCGCTTGCGAGATTCGCCCCTTCCGACCCTGCAGCTCCTCCGCAATGGGACCCCAGTGGCTGCAGCAAGGCTGGGGGGAGGCTGCTGAGTGTCAGAAACTTACACTGCAGATGCCCTTGAGGGACGGCCTGGACCAGCTCTGGGCCTGGAGGGCCCGGCTGCTGACTGCTCCAACTCTGCATGGGCGGCAGCAGTCTGTCCTACAGGTGGTGGCAGCTGCAGTGGAGAAGTGACCGTGTTGGCAGCAGGAATGCTGTCATCCTGACAGAGGACAGCAACTCCCTGTTCGGATGACACACTGGCACTCCCATGGGGCAGCACTGCAGCATACGGAGCAATCTGCTGAAGCACAGACTGCTGGCCTGCTGCGGCGCGGCGAGGGCCCCGGCGATTCCTGCCCGATCCAGCGAGGGTGGCAGCAGTCAGTGCTCGTGTGGCCTCAATCTGCGTCTGCATGAGACCAGCCACTGACTGCATTGCAGCACTAAGCACTTGCGTGGCAGCCGCCTGTGCTGCGCCGAAGTCCTGGAGACTCCTTGCCTGTGCTGCGCCGAAGTCTTGGACACTCCTTGCCAGTGACTCAATGGATTCGGGCATCCTTGCCACTGCAGCCATGAGCTCAGTGTGCCTGTGCTCCGCCTAGGCGCTCATTTCAGCGAGGAGCCGCACCTCTTCTGCGCTCACTGTAGCAGGACTCGAGGCCAGACTATCCCTCTGGGGAGAAGGCCGCCGAGCTTCCCTACCTCCCCCCGCCCCCCCCCCCCCCCCGCCGCGTTGCTGCAGCCCGCTGGGCCCCGGAGCTTCACCCTCCTCAGACACTTCCCCCCCCCCCCCTGCTCCCCTCCAGGGAAGACGTGTGCCCATTATGGCTATGGGCTGCCTCGGCTGAGGGTGGCACTGATGGTCCGGCTTCCTCCTCGTCGTCGCCTTCAGAGTCACTCACAGTGGCAGCTTGAGGGCCCGCCTCCTCACCTGGCGAATCAGCATCTGAAAGCAGGGAGGTACAAGAGTGGCTTTAGCGTGAGGACAGGGTAGCAGCGAGGGACGCATGAGTGCTGCAATGTACTGTATTGGTTCGATAGTGGCAAAGGATGCTGGTGTGAGGCACAAGTGGAAGGAGAAAGGTCAAAAAGGTGATGACCTTACCATTGCTGTCCAGAACGGGGTCAGCATCTCCAGTGGCGATGGGGCCAATCATCCGGCCTGCCATAATCCGCTGGACTCGCTGCTCCAGATCGGTGAGGGCTTGAAGGTGAGGCCGGCCTCCCCCGGTCCGTTGCTGCTGCCTCCTGTTATGGGCCAGCTTGCCCTGCAAGAGAGAGGACGGGCCCTGAGTACAGTGTGAAGCCCTGATCTTGGCTGCACTGCCTCCCATGGTCGATTAGCCCTTACAGTGTGAAGCCCTGATCTTGGCTGCACTGCCTCCCATGGTGGAATAGCCCTTACAGTGTGAAGCCCTGATCTTGGCTGCACTGCCTCCCATGGTCGATTAGCCCTTACAGTGTGAAGCCCTGATCTTGGCTGCACTTCCTCCCATGGTGGAATAGCCCTTACAGTGTGAAGCCCTGATCTTGGCTGCACTGCCTCCCATGGTCGATTAGCCCTTAGTGTGAAGCCCTGATATTGGCTGCACTGCCTCCCATGGTAAAATAGCCCTTACAGTGTGAAGCCCTGATCTTGGCTGCACTGCCTCCCATGGTCGATTAGCCCTTAGTGTGAAGCCCTGATATTGGCTGCACTGCCTCCCATGGTAAAATAGCCCTTACAGTGTGAAGCCCTGATCTTGGCTGCACTGCCTCCCATGGTCGTTTAGCCCTTACAGTGTGAAGCCCTGATCTTGGCTGCACTGCCTCCCATGGTCGATTAGCCCTTAGTGTGAAGCCCTGATCTTGGCTGCACTGCCTCCCATGGTCGTTTAGCCCTTACAGTGTGTAAAGTGCTTCATGTGCGTGAGAGTTTCATGAAAGGCCCATAGGTGTTTGATGAGGGCTCGACATTGGGGCTTTCAGGACCCTTTGGCCATAAAGTGAGGTCGACGTGCAGGGATGAAGAGGATTCTGAAAAGGGTACTCACCCTGACGACCCGAGTGAGGTCATTGAACTTCTTCCTGCATTGCACAGGGGTCCTAGGCACCATGCTGCTGGAGGTCACTCGGTGAGACACCTCCCTCCAAGCTTTGCGATAGTCGTTGGGCAGCGTCCTCCTGCCACTGTCCGGGAACAGGATAGATCGCCTGCGCTCCACCGCGCCAACCAGAACCTGCAAGGCCCCCCTCGCTGAACCGCTGTGCTCACTCCCTGGCCCTCTCCATGGTCCTAGGTGTTAGAATGTGGCAGCAGGTCTGTCCAGGCCGAGAATCAGGGCTCCGATGCGCAGGGTGTGGCTGCATTCCAAGATCGAACCTCCCCTTTTTAAGAGCTGACCGGCGCCAGCGTGTCTGCGTGCAATCGCTAACTGGCTGCACCTGCGCTGCGCCCGCCCTCGGTGGTAGCACCTCGCTTCTCCGGCTTAGCGCCTTAAGACAGTCGTGCAGCGCCTGTTCTGGCGCTCCAAGCACCTCTTGGGGCGAAGCAGGTCAATTTACCAGTAGGTGGCGATAATTTGCACCGGGTGCAAAATTTCGCGCCCAGTCGATACTTAAGCCCCAAACGGGACGATACTGAATTTCTCCCCCTTAGTCTTTTACCACAAGGTGGGACAGAAACATATGGTTAGTTGTCTAATGTCACTAGGCAGTAAAATACTCATAATGTTTTCTTGTATTGATCTAGTGAACAGCATGAACTATTATGTTGCCATATGTGCTTTTTATGCTTATGATTAATGCCTGAAGCTTGCAAGCAAAAGTTTTAAGAAATTAGGGAAGAATCTGAGTCTTGGTTGTTGAATTAGAAGACAAACTTAAAAAGACTACACAGGTGTTTGTCACCTAATGGTGAGTTACAGATCTTTGGAAATAGTTCCAGACAATTTATGAATATGGTTACTTGATCAACAATGTAAAACTCTTGCTGCTAAACAAATGTCTTGCTTGTTTTATTGCCTCAAGCACACCAGTGTACCCAGCGCGGGGTGAGAGATCAAATGTTCCATGGACGAACCCCTCATCAACCACCTCTTCAGCCCGTATAGAGTTAGTTTAGACTGGGGCAACTTAACAGAGCTCAGAAGGCAGAGGACAATGCAATTGGTCAAGAGTTTGGTCATGGAGTAATACTACTGTGATGAAAGCCAATTCCATGAATATCCTGACAGTGAAAATCTCATCCTCTTGGTGTATGTATTTTTCCACTGGCAATAGTTTTTGATTCTTATGAAGTATTCTAATGTTCAACGTTAAGTGTTCCCATATTGGGATGATTGCGTTTTGTAATTTTCATTTTTATTTTTCTCCTGTTCTTACCCAAACTACAACCTTAGAGGACACTCGACCTCGCATTATATATATAACTTGTGACAGTTGAAAAAATTCCAGGAAAAAATGGTATCACAACGGCAACAATGTGCTACTCAAGAGAATGCAACCATTTTATAAAGCAACCAAATGCCCAGGTTAAAGTGATATTTAGCTACTTTAAAAAGTCAAGTTTGGGGATTTTTGATTCTGCTGGCCATCATTGAGTATGCCTTATCTATTTATATTTTGTGCCTCCGAGTGTCCTAATAGCTCTGGAATTGGTTTTGGTGGAATGTTTGGGGTAACTAACAGCGTTCGCCGTTATTACCTCATTGAAATTGACCGCAACTTCAGGATGTAGCACATGGGCATCTAAATGCAGAAATCCTGAAGTTGCAGTCAGTCATTCACTGCTCCGATGCTGGCTGCTCTGTGACCCCTCCCCCCCCCCCCCCCCCCCCACCACCGCAATAGCCGACAGTCAGTGAATTCGTCGAAACTGATGAAAAATTGGGCTTTCTGCAGTAATATCACTGTTAAATACCCCATTAAATGTTAGGCCTTGTTGGATTAAGTATAACTGAGATTTTAACAGCGTATTGACTGCTAAACAAATGATATGACCCTGAAAAACTAATTTTCATTTTGTGGAGATGTCAAATTTCACCATTATGATAAAAATTACAATTTTTAAGAAACTTAAAAAAAATATATATATATTTTTTAAGTTTGTTCATGATATTTCAGGTCCTACCTTATCCCCATGTAAGAACCCCAATGTTTGTTTTGCTCTCTAACATTTTTTTAAAGTCCAGATAAAAGCAGCATCCTGGAACCCTGTCTGTGAGAATTCTGTAATGTGATTGGTTGCTTAGACAGCTTGTTGACATCACAACAAATCGCACTAGAGAATTCCCACTATAGCGCGCTGAAATCAATTACGCGTCAAAAAAGGCAAACTTCTCGTCAGAGATCGCGAGAACTCAGGGCAGCTTTCTTTGGAGCCAGCGGCGAACGCCTTTGCTTTGCTGCTGACCGCAAATTCCGGGCCATCATATTGGTTTTTGTTTCGGGGCTGAGTGGGATTTAGTTGCTTTTGTAATTTGATTGTTATTTCCGATATACAGGAAACTTTGTGCTATCCGGCACCGACGGGACCGAGCTGTTGCCGTTCCCTCAAAACTGCCAGACACACCAGCGTTAATGTTGAAGCATACGGAGCTTTTCATCTCCGTATCTGACAACAAACACTGTTGCTTAGCAACAGCTTCTAAACAGTCGGCCGGTACCTTGGAAGCGTCTCTCTGAAGCTGTTGCTAAGCTACAGAGACTTTGCAGAGCCTGACTGTTGGGAAAAAAAGCCACGAGAAGAAAAAAAGCCACGAGAAGAAAAAAAACCTAACAAAACAGCTCCTGATTTTTGCCGGTGGCTCGAGCTTGCCAGACATTTAGCCTCCGGATAACACAAAGTTTCCTGTATTGCGATTTGTATCATTGCCTTTTCATTGGAGTGGTGATACTAACAGTCCAGTAGACTAACAGTGCACCATCTTATTCATCCTAGGATGTTTGTGGTTTATTTTGCATATGTTCAATGTTGCAATATTCCTGACCTGTATTTCTGTGACATTTTCTGGCATCTCCAGGAACTGTACTTGTTTATGTTTTGGTCTGTTTGGTGGAATACTAGAAGTATTTATCTTCAGCTTCAGTGCATTTTGTTATATCTCCCCCCATTTCATTTGATATTGTCCTGCCAAAGCAAAGTGTTTCATAGGTGTAAGCCAGAGACCATTGAAAGATGTAAAGGCCACATTTCTTTTTGCTGGTCAAGTTAGTCAACGATGTCTTATGACAGTTCATCAGCAGCTTTTCACTCTTTCAGATTACAAGATGCTTTTGTTTTGCTTGTAATTTAAGAAAATACAGCCTTGTCCAGAGTATAAATAACCCTGCAGTGCAGACATTCACCTTGCCGCATCCATTGTTGATTTACTGCGCAGTTCTGGTAACCACTGAGCCTTCTGCAGCACGACTTCACAGCATTGGCTCTGTGTTAGAGAAAGACCACAGGCCAAAAGTCCATAAAATGCAAGTTATATTCGAACAGCTTGAAACACTCGTGCATTAGAAGAAGAATATTGCAAAGGAAGTTGTTAAATATGATCTTTATTCATAAAGGAGATCTTTATATCTCTTTCTCAACTTCAAGTTGTAGAATCCCCTTTACAAGTGAAATAAATAATATATTTTAAAGTATCTTGTGCCGTATTCTGTATATCACGCTGAGTACACATGTTTGTTTTATAAATGAATGTTAAAAAGTTGGCAGGTACTAATGTAGCATCATTACTGATGGCATTGTTGTATTGCACCAATAGTAACATAAAATAAATAACCAACAGTTGCAACTGGTCTATTCTCAGCTCCTGTCTGTTGTAGTACTATTGCTAGTTGAATTCCAGGTATTTTTATCTTTGCTTTTGGAGCAATGTGGCCCAGCCAGTAATACTGTGCTATAAGCATGACATTTTCTAAGTGCTACATTCACCCCATCAAATCCAGAAGTATCAAAAGCCTAGATTTTCTAATCGGTCTGATTAACATAAATAGGTTACCACTGATAAAGTAATTTTGAATTAAAAAAATTGAGGCTGCAGTTAGTACAGCGTTATACAATACAACATGAAAGAAAAATTCTGCACTCAGCAGAACTGAGACACCAAATTTCAATCTTCTGAAACTCCCATGTTACATGATGTAAATCGACTAGTGTTTTTGGTTCAATTTATCACAGTTAAATGATTGTTCAACTCATCCTACCTGACTCCTGGCACTCTCACCTTTCCTTTCTCACTTGGACCAATCAGTTCCTATCAACAAACAATTGTCTTAATGCTTTTCTTTCAGAAACAGAATTACATGAACAGTGAGATTACTGGGCTTCCCTGATAGTTTAGTTGCTTAAGGCAGTAAATCGACTTTTTTTTAATGTTCCTGGGATATGGGCATCACTGGCAAGGCCAGCATTTATTGCCCATCCCTAATTGCCCTTGAGAAGGTGGTGGTGAGCCTCCATCTTAAACCGCTGCTGTCCGTGTGGTGAAGGTACTCCCGCTGTGCTGTTAGGTAGGGAGTTCCAGGGTTTTGACCCAGTGACGATGAAGGAACGGTGATATATTTCCAAGTCAGGATGGTGTGTAACTTGGAGGGGAACTTGCAGGTGATGGTGTTCCCGTGTGCCTGCTGCCCTTGTCCTTCTAGGTAGTTGAGGTTGTGGGTTTGGGAGGTGTTGCCAAAGAAGCCTTGGTGAGTTGCTGCAGTGCATCTTGTAGATGGTACACACTGCAGACACGGTGCACCGGTGGTGCAGGGAGTGAATGTTTAAGGTGATGGATGGGGTGCCAATTAAGCGGGCTGCTTTGCCCTGGATGGTGTCAAGCTTCTTGAGTGTTGTTGAAGCTGCACTCATCCAAGCAAGTGGAGAGTATCCCATCACACTCCTGACTTGTGCCTTGTAGATGGTGGAAAGGCTTTGGGGAGTCAGGAGGTGAGACACTAGCTGCAGAATACCCAGCCTCTGACCTGCTCTTGTAGTATTTATGTGGCTGGTCCAGTTAAGTTTCTGGTCAATGGTGACCCCCAGGATGCTGATGGTGGGTGATTTGGCGATGGTAATGCCGTTGAATGTCAAGGGGCGGTGGTTAGACTCTCGCTTGTTGGAGATAGTCATTGCCTGGCACTTTTGTGGCGTGAATGTTACCTGCCACTTATCAGCCCAAGCCTGAATGTCATCCAGGTCTTGTTGCAAATGGAACTGAACACTGTGCAGTCATCAGCAAACATTCCCACTTCTGACCTTATGATGGAGGGAAGGTCATTGATGAAGCAGCTGAAGATGGTTGGGCCTAGGACACAACCATCTTCCTTTGTGCTAGGTATGACTCCAGCCACTGGAGAGTTTTCCCCCTGATTCCCATTGACTTCAATTTTACTAGGGCTCCTTGATGCCACACTCAGTCAAATTCTGTCTTGATGTCAAGGGTAGTCACTCTCACCTCACCTCTGGAATTCAGCTCATTCTTTCCATGTTTGGACCAAGGCTGTAATGAGGTCTGGAGCCAAATGGTCCTGGCAGAACCCAAACTGAGCATCGGTGAGCAGGTTATTGGTGAGCAAATGCTGCTTGATAGCACTATCGACGACACCTTCCATCACTTTGCTGATGATTGAGAATAGGCTGAAGGGGTGGTAATTGGCCGGAATGGATTTGTCCTGCTTTTTGTGGACAGGACATACCTGGGCAGTTTTCCACAGATTCAGGAAGCTAAATGGTAACTTCAAGAAGTCACTTTACAGGCTTTCAGTACTGAATTCCCTGGTGCTTGTGTTGCAGGATACAATTTATGGTGCTAAGCATTTTTCAACCAGTTAATGGCATCCCCATTGCATAAGCTCCTACAGGATGCCTTGATAAGCTGGATGAGAAATATATCTTGTCAGCTCATCTGATGACTCTCTACTCCACAAGACTAAACTGGTGTCAATCTTTTTGGTATCAAACTGGCTGCGCAATAAAACCAAGATGGAATCTGGGCAGAGTCCTCTGTTCTGTCCTTGACTCTGGATTATAAGGATGGTGCTTGTTGTGGGTTTATTGCAACTTTTTCCATGTTGGTTCATGTTGGTGCTTGTATGTAGGCTTCATTTTATTCTTGCTGGACCAAGGGTGAGTTGAGCACCTTGCTATGCTTTACTGTCAAAATTTTCCAGGATTACTAATCAACAGGATTCTGCTCATAGTATATTGTGCACCTCTGCAATGCAACCTTTATTCATATACAGTACAGACAGTATTTTAAGAAGTGACTGGCTAATTATTTACTTCACTTTTGACCCAGTAATACTTTTTAAGACTGGAGGGTCTGCCTGCACCAACTTTTCCAGAACTACTACTCCAGGCCAGGAATCAAAGATGTTCAGTTCAGATTGCAAAGGGAGAGGAATAAGCATCTCTAGTTGCCAAATATATCTGCAAATCACATAATCAGGGTGGTGGGGGGGTACCATGCATACATCCCAATTCACTTTGGAGAAGGATCTTCTTGTTTCCATCGGAATCTACAACCGGAATAACTGAAGCTTTACAGCTTCTTTGGGTACATGCATGTCTCAAGCATTTTGGGAAGTCCAGGCCACATTATGTGGGGAGTGAGTAAGGCAGTTCTTCAGAGCTCAGTTGACTGTAGCTTTGTCAGAAATGAAGGACACTTAATACCCAGTCACTTGCAAAGTTTATTTCCCCCTTTAACCAAGTATCTTGGTATAGCAAATCTAGCATAGACAGATCTAAGTTGACCAGTCCTGGCGAAAGCACAAGGAGTAACGGAGCTTGCCAAGAAGCAAGCTTGCCTCCGGGATCAAGCCCCATCTGTGCTGCCTCTTTAAACATTCAAGGCCCCTGGAGGCTCAAAACCAACTGCCTGATTACATTTTTTTACAACATAAATTTTTGTGGTTTCGTTGTAGAAGCTGTGGCCTATAGTAGAACCTTGTTATAATAAACTCTGTTATTGCAAACTTTGTTTCCCCCCCCATGGTTCTGCTTAAAGCTCCATTACAGTCAAGAGAGGACTTCAAACCTCAATTACATGAATCCATGATTAGAACTGATATTTTCCTGGTCCCCACAAGTTTATAATGGTGAGATTCAATTGTTTCTTAATGAGGTGTTTTGCTAATGGCTATTATTATTATATTGCTCTAAGTTAGCAATTGTTGGCTCCAATTTCTGGCTCAATTGTTGAAAGAAAAATGGGTCACTTTGAAAGGATGCAATTTTTACTGTGACTAAAATAATCTGGATATCAAACGTGTATATATTAAATCTAACCGGAATGTTTTTCAAGTGCTTTCACAAAACTAGACAAATATCTTATGAAAATATATTAACTGAAAATTGTATCTGTACTTCATAAAATGCAGTTTATTATTCAGATTTTATTTTATAACTTGAGATAGCATATAAATGTTTGTACCACTCAAAACAACGTTTTATGAAGTAGTTATTACAGTGTGTTATAAATTATGGAAACTATCAAATATCTGTTGTAGCATTTTAAAGCATTCATAAATACTGATGATAAACTTTTGTATTACAGCAAATAAAAACAGACCTTTCACACATACGCAGCGATTGCAAATTTGAATTGTAAATGACTTTAGTTTTAATTGTCGGGCTCATTTTTGTCACTTATAGGAAAGAATTATAGAACGTCTCAAGGAGCAACGTGAAAGAGACGATCGTGAAAGGCTGGAAGAGGTTGAGTCATATAAAAAAGAAAATAAGGATCTTAAAGAGAAGATTAACAATTTACAAGCAGAACTAGCAGAAAAAGAGGTTAGTTAGTAATGTGAGATTACATTTTGTATTGCAAGTGTCATCACAATAGTCCTTTCACTATAGGTAGGCCCAGTAATCAAACTTAAAAATGCTTTACATTTAGCACATGCCATATGAATTTCTACTGTGTTTGAACAAAATTCTAGAAGGGTAAATATTGATAAATTTTAACTGTTTAGCATAATTTAGTTACAATCCACCTCAACCTGATCAGGCTTTCCAAACTACTTTACAAGGGTAAATTCAGCGATTTCCCTCACTCAGTTGAGAGCTACACTCAAAGGCAGTGCAGCTCAGAGAATCAGAGCTACAATGCTGTAGCCTGCTCTCTCACTCTCACTCCCTTCAAATGCAACTTCACCACTGGGAGTGTTGAGCTTTACCCTATGGAGTTCACTACAAAGCAATTTATTACTATTAATTTAAAAGACAAATGATATAAATATATACACAGAATTGAACACGATTAAAGAATATACTTGAAATTTTATTTTTAGATTGTAACCTACCAAACATGATCTGTTACTTTCAATGATAATTGTTTGTTTTCTTTCAGTCTAGTTTGATTGACTTGAAGGAACATGCATCCTCTTTGGCTTCAACAGGCTTAAAGAAAGATTCCAAATTAAAAACTCTAGAAATAGCCATAGAGCAAAAAAAGGAAGAATGTAGTAAGTTGGAAGCACAATTAAAGAAGGTAAGTGTTAAGTTTGGAAAAAAAATGTTTCTCCTGGTTAATATTTGGAAAGAGTGGTGTTAATCTGAAATTTGTTTATGAATTAATCTTGGTTCAATGAAGGATTCCTGCTAGGATTTCAAAAAATAAGACCTAGACATTGAATCAGTCTGGGTCACATGTTTAAAGACCTTGAATTTCCTTTCCCCAAAATTACATCACGTTAACCAAATATTTAGATTGTCCTTGCTTTTAGCGTACTTTTAACTGTCTACATATTCACTTGTACTTTTGTTTGACTCTGATAAAAGTGGAATATATGTACTTTTCTATGTAAAATACCTTTCAATTTGGGCTCCTTGCAACTTTCTCAGCTTTGCTCAGGGGAGCTCTTCCTCGGGTTTCTCATGCTCGTTTTGCAGGTGGGAAGGGGCTTTTCCTATGATTTGCAATATATAAGTCAAGAGATTTGAGTTGCTCGTCATTTTATGACTAATTATCCAAGATTGTTTCTTTGTATTTTGTTTTGAGTATATTTATTAAGAATGTCAAAACGGAATGGAAGTGGAAAAATCATTTCGATAAATTAATGTGCAGCAACATTACAATAATTAATGCAGGCAGAAACTTAAATTTTCAAGTGATCTCCACATGGTGCATACTTAGTTGTATCATGAGACCTGAATTACTGATTAGACAGGAGATAGGATTTCTAAAATTCATCTAGAGATCGACCTGTAATCTTGTCGATTACCTCTTAGAAATATGAGTTTATGGGATACAATTACAAAATGTTTGTAAATTGGGACTAAACCTAATGAATGTAGTTTTATTGAAAGGTTGCAATTATAATTTTGGAAATTGTACAGCACCATTTTAAATAAAGGAAGGATTATTACAGACATTGATAAATGTTCCAAATAACCCAACCTGAAAAGAATCCTTGAAATTAGGATGTTTGATCTGTTTGACAAAAAATATTTCTCAGATTTTTCCCTAATTGACACATTACACTGTTTCTCTTGCAGTTTGTTTTAAAATAATGTATTTGCCTTTTTTTTTTACTGTGGATGATCCTGTTAAGCTATTAGGTCATCCAAGATGCCCCTCGAGCTAACTTTCTGATGTAGCCCTTAGAATCTCAGGAAGAGGCACTCGCAATTGGAGTCGACTTCCGGAAAACAGTTGATAATAGAGTTTCTTTACAGTCATGGTTTCATATTATACCTGGTTCTTTTTTTTCCCCAACCCCTGATCTAACCAGATTCCTCAGTGTGAGAATATTATTCTCTTTCGGATGAGACGTTAAACCGAGGCCCCGTCTGCTCTCTCAGGTGGACGTAAAAGATCCCAAGTCACTGTTTCGAAGAAGAGCAGCGGAGTTATCCCTGGTGTCCTGGCCAATATTTCTCCCTCAATCAACATCACTAAAGACAGATTATCTGGTCATTATCACACTGCTGTTTGTGGGAGCTTGCCGTGCGCAAATTTGCTGCCGCGTTTCCCACATTACAACAGTGACTACACTTCAAAAAGTACTTCATTGGCTGTAAAGCGCTTTGAGACGTCCGGTGGTCGTGAAAGGCGCTATATAAATGCAAGTCTCTCTTTCTGTCTTTCTTTCTCTGTGGTACAGCACTTCTGGATGCAAAGCAGTGATTTTGTAGTTCTGTTTGGTCATTAGTTGATATTCAAATGCCTTAAATACCTTTCATTCTCCTCTGCTATGTTGTAGCATATAGAAATGTCTTTTTCACTGCAAAAAAAAGGCCTTCTCTTGACCAGTCTCTGCAGAACAGTGGAAGATCTCGTCATGAGTCTTGTCACTCAGTATAGTGAGGATAGTGTCTTATCAAAGGGGAATCAAGACAACCTGGGGGAGGAGAGCATTAAAAACTTAATTTTGTTTAGTTCTGATCTCTCAAATGTCTAACCTAATCCCAGCATTAAAAAAAATTGCCTTTTCCTTGTTGAAAGAAGGGATTTCCCCCGTGTCAGGTGATTCTGTGGATTTACAAGAGATAAACGGGATCTTTGACATGTTGGGGGTGAGATTCTACTTTTGACAAAAAATGGCAAAATACTGTTTTTTCTGCCGTAATTAGCAAAGTTGCATTCTCAGAAATCACACATTCTGAAGCTGCACATTCCTGCAATTTCTTTAGCAGGACATTAATTGCAGAGAGCACCACGCATTCTCTCATTGTTCATTAAAAGAGGAATTTCAGACCATACAATTTTGTTTCAAGTAAACATCGCAAAGATCCACAATGCTTCACAATTTCTTGCTTGCTGGAATCCAAACTGATTGTTATCAAAACAGGCAAAGTACAAAGAGAGTTTGTAAAGCAACCACCGAAACATGTGAATTTTCACGTAAACACTTGGCAAACGCTCATTACCAAATGAAGACAAATAACAAATGCAAGCAAACTGTTTCCAATCTGCTCTAAAAGAAACTTTGGAAAGCTGAATACCATTTACCTATAGTATATGAATCACTGCTGCTGATTTTCAGTGAAGTGATAATTATCTTAGAAATGTAAAATAATGTGATGATAAGCATTCCATTGGCCCTGTGATTTTTTTTGCTGGCTCCCTTTGTGATGTAACTTAGTTTATTTTGGCTGAAAGTCATGTAGACGGAATCCAAATGTCTGCTGTTTGATGTTTTAATATTGTTGGTTTTCTGCTCAGTAACGAGCATTTTTAAAGAAAATCCTCATTTAAATGACCAATCCATTTTATATTAAATGTAATTAAAAATTCTTGAACTTGTCCAATAGGATAAGTCTACATTAACAATGTAAAAATACATGAATACAATAAAATACAAAAATACATTAACCTGGATGAGAAACTTATTTAAATAACTTGGTAGTTACTTTCTTGGTGCTGAAAATATTAGCTTTCAGAAAGTCCTTTTTCGTATACCAAGTGGGTTTGGTAGTAATTCATTATTAAATGTCACTTTTTCTTTGAAACAAATCATGTGGAGCATATAGGGCCTGCTTAATTTTTTCAATAGTTTTAATAGACCTGTCACCACATAATTCATATGGCATTCATTTTTCTCCCTCCCCTCCCCCCCCCCCCCCCCCCCCCCAAAGAACAAAGGTGGGGAAGGTTAGAAAATGTCTGAGCAATTTATGTAATCATTAGTTAGACTGTCATTAAAATAGTTTTGCACCTTTTCATTTAATAAAACTGAAATTTAAAGTTCTCCCTGCACTGTATTGTATAGCATTGATTTCAAAAGTTCCACGTATACCAATGTTTTGGGAAAAATCAACTTTCCTTAATGCAACAAAACGCGAATGTCTTCATTAACCATTTTCACTCTTACATCTTCTTAACAGAATTTGGAAACAATAACATTTGTTTAAAAAACAAGTATTATAAACAAATGATCAGTATGAGCATATAAATTTTGAAATCTTTGGAGGCTGGATCTGGTCTGTACTGCTTTTTATACTGTACACAGTATGTTTAAATTTATATCTATATTTTGTCAGCACAGTTAAAGCTATAATAAGTTTGATATTTCATATTTAAAAAAATTATATGCCATAACCAGACGTAATAGTTTATTGCTTAAAGGTATTGCTTTCATTTGCTTTTTTTTAGCTGTGGAAGGAAATTACACTCTGTATCCAAATCTTAACACCCCATCTCTTACAGCACACTTTTGGGGCTGCTATTATGTCACAGACTTTCCGTATGCCGAGCCTCTAAGTGTACCATGGTAGTACCAATACTGCAATGACCTTTGTGAAAATGCATCCAACAGTTGAATTCACAGCAGTTTATCCTTTTCATGGTACAATGCCATGTATACCGGCTGAACACTTGTAAAATTTATAGAAAAAGCAACTCTGAATCAGAAAGTAATAGAATTAACAGTACATCATAAATCACAGTCCCATGCCTGTGTTTTCAGGGTGCATGCACTGAGCTCGTATCCATTTCCTCATCTCCCACCCTGGTGTGAATGGCAGTATAGCTTAGAGCTCTGCACGCGCACTGATTCATAAACAGAAGCAGTGCTATAATAATGAGGGTGTAACTGTTCAACATATTTTTTTAAGGTGCAAATACCAATGGAATGTATTTACAAATTTGTTTTCATCAAAACTTTCAAATTGTGTATTACAGCTCATTTTGTGAAAAAGTTGTAACCTATATTGATACAATTCTGTTACAAATACCATTGCCAATGAAAATGTAACAAAAGGTTTGAACATGAAATTGATTTTAATTGTACAATCAATCACAAGTGTGATATTTTACCATCAAATCGGTGGTCCTGTTTGTTACAATCCTGGCATTTCCTGTTTGTTACAATCCTGGCATTTCCTTTTCTGGTCAAAAGTGCCACTGAATTTTCACTAAATTAATTTCATTGCAGCAGGAAATTTTGATGTCAATTATTAAAAATCCTCGAGTTTTTTTTATTCATGTAATGTACAATTTGTTCTGAAAGCCCCTACATGGTACAATCCCGTTGTTTTATGGGGTTGACTGTCATTAAATAAATGGACCTTTCTGTTACAAAAGCTGTCCTTTTGGCTTTCAGGGACCTTTAAAATGTAGAATTAAATATCAGAATTGAATGAATGTATACTCATAATAATAATAAATAAGTACTTATAGGAAATAGTGCATTAATGACGAATTCCAAAGTTAGCCGGGTTAAAGTCAGCGAACAGCTATTGTTTGTCTTGCCAAGATTGCACTTCCTTTGAAATCTGTTAAATAAATTGTGTTTGCATTAAAAAGAATAAGACGTTAAATTTAATAACCTGATTTAATCAAGCTTATCTTCACAACCAACTTTGAAGACTTCTGATTAATTATAGCCTTAATAAACTAACAGTGCTTTCAGTGATTCATCACTTGAGCAGAACACTTAAATGTATCATCAGTGGTGGGACGCTTGCTTTATTTCATGGACTATTTAACTTGGGGAGGAAAAAAAAGGAAAGTAACACAAACCTAAAAATTCTTACTCTAGCTATTCTTTTTATGAGCCAAAAACAACATTTATGTTTCCTTAGTGCCTCTCACTTGCACTGTGGAATGTTTGGAAACTTAAATTTCTACTTTTAAGAGACGTTGTGCTGTGTAAATTCATTGGATTTGTTGAGCTAATGCTGTTTTCCTGAATCTTTCCTTCTTCCTGTCTGTGCTTCATTCCTTCCCAACTTTGCAATGTAGCAAGCTGAGCAGTTGTTCAATCAGATGTACACACCAGTAAGTGGTTCTAAAATGCCCTCTGTAACATATGAAAGCATGAGGACCCATTGACCTAACATTGTGCTTATACCTAAGTGCAGCTCTGCAAACATTTCAGACGATCGCAATTTTCAGTCATGCTGGAATAAGTAAGCTATGTAGACTTCAAGGTCTTGGTTGCTTATGGTTAAATGGTAACTAATTTGAAACTGACCTAGTGAAACCACGGTATTGTTTCTTGTGATACTACCTTTAAGTCTACAGAACCTTGGCAGACTGACAGTTTATGCACAGACCAAATTTAGTTATATTTTGGCATGCCCTAATATTTTCAACTTGTTAGGATGCGATAATTGACAAATTGGTAACACTGGCATATTTTATAGCAAAGGTTTACACTCAAAATTCTTGTCATGAAATCCTTGATTGTCATGAAGAACCATAATGGGGAACACAGACACCTTTTGTTCTGTGCCTAGACTGTTGTCAGACATAGGAATTCATTGCAGAACTGGGAGCACTTAGAGGGTTAACTTTTTTATAATCAAATTAAATTTGTTCAAGTTTGCATGTTTCAGTTACTTTGTTACTTAAATTCCTGTTTTTTCTGCAATTGAATGATTGATTTTCACTAAACTATTCAGAACCTAATATTTTAAGTAGCTAATTTTGTTCATCAGCTTTAAAGATTTGTATTTACTTTTCTTGCTGTTTTTGTGAACTTAATGTGCAAATTTGCAAATGCTACATAAACACCACTTTTTAGGTTGTAGTAAATTCAAATTTTGATTCTTGTACTTCTGGGCATGTGTCTTCGCACAAAAATACAGCAACTTTTGAGATTAGACTATAATTGAAGAATTAACTTAAGTGAATTATTTCTTAAACTGTATCCATGGACTGCTGGCATCTGAATGAACTATTATATGTTAACTATGCTCTCTTGAGACTCAGATCATGGAATTAATACTGTTAACAGTAACCCGTTTCATTGTGTTCATTACCTTTTCGAAAGCTGGTCAATCTGCTTTTCTTCATCCTGCCAATCTAATATAAATAAATGACAATAAATGAAGAACACTTTAATGTTGAACCCAGACATTAAGATGTTTTATTACTGATGCGTATATAGTGACACAAAGACTACTTTGCATTGTCTTTTCTGGATTTATTTCAGTAGTATTTAAATTGGTAATGAATGATGAATTTGTTCTCATCTCTCTCTTAATCAGTTGCTACATACCTAATAAATTAGAGGTAATAAACCACTGGTTTTAATGGCATATGTTTAAGTAGTTCTGAATGATAGTACACAACAGAATGTTGCTTAGTTTGGCAGTACAATTTACAAAAAAATCAAGTTTACTGAAAAAATGATGCATATAATTAGTAACAGTGCTCCTATATTATCCTCATGTTTAGAAATATGTTGATCAAAGCCCAGCAGTTTCTATTCAACACATACAAAATTTAAAGTAACTAACAGTACTGTATTGGATGATGCAGTTGTACTTATACTTTTGGTCAGTTTAGCATCTAATACAATTTGATGGTACAAAACATCATTGCAAAGAAATTTAGCCTCCTCAGAAGAATAATGCTGTACTTTTTTCATCCTATAAGTTGCAATTTGTTTTAGTTTCATTTTCTTTCTCATCCTCGTCTGCCTTGTTTTGTCTTATGTGCTTGGTTTTGTTTTCAAGATACCAATTAGGAATTATGAGGAACATAGGGTAGGCCAAACTTTGCAGTGCTTATTTTGTGTGCGCTTGTTTGAAGTCTAAAGTATCAATAACTTTGGCTGCAAATTTTCCTGCATTGTCATTCATAGTATTTCAGCCCCCATCCAAGATAATATAATTGAATTCTTTTATTGGTAAAACTGTGCTCTACTTTAAAGCATGTGTGTTAGGCTTGTTATGCAACTCATGGAAGTGTGTGTGTGTGTGTTCAATAAATTATGAAGTGCTGTGCTATAGTATCACATTTCAGAAATTAAAACATGATGTTTATTGTTACGGTGTCACTTTTATTTTTTCTTTACTTTCCATGCAAAAGGCTCATGATGCCGAAGAGGATGCTCGCTTGAACCCAGAATTGTGTGAGAAAATGAGACAACTTGAGAAGGATGTGGCATACTACAAAGAGGAGTCTGGCAAATCCCAGGCTGAAGCTGAAAGACTCTTGGAGATCTTGAAGGAAGTTGAGACTGAGAAAAGTGACAGAGATAAGAAAATAGCAGAGCTTGAGAGGTAAGGGTCAACTTTTTAATTAGCATGATAATGAGTTAAGTAAACCTGAAACCAGGGGAAGTAGTTTTTACTGTAGTAGGAAGAGAATATTCTGTTAATAATTGGAGAGGGTAAAAAAAACTCGATGGTAATTAAAACTGTAAACTGTTGCTTTGAGCTATCTCCAAATATGTTAATATTATTGTAATAACATTCTCAATTTGCACAAGAAGGTAAAGCATAAGACCTTTCAAATGTAACTTAAATCTACTGTCTCTCTCCTTTCCCTCAAATCTGTTTGTTTTCTTGCCTCATTATTGGTCCCCCTTACGTGCCATGCTCTTTCCTTGTCAACTAAATGGACTGAATGATCTGTTCACCAGCCTCTATCAAGACTGCTCTTGTGCCCACCACAAACAAGTGTCTGGTTTCGCCACCTGAGCCCACAGTTGGCTTCTTGGCCAATCATTTCCCCCATTCTTCTGGCACAGCTGACAATACACAGGAAATTGCTACAATGAACCATGCCTTGGCCAAAATAGATTTTATTTTTTATTTTATGTTGAGAACTATTGAGTATATTTTTCTGAAGCAGTTTGTCTAATTTTATGAGTGATTTTCAGGGAAACACTGGTTACTTTTTTAATAACAACTTGCATGTATATACAGTACTGCCTTTAACGTAGGAAACCGTCCAAAAGCTGAAGCGTAATCAGCAAAAAATTGACACCAAGCCAAAAAAAGGAGATATTGGGAGAGGTGATTTAAAGCTTGATCAAAGAGGTAGGTTTTAAGAAGCATCTTAAAAGAGGAGAGCGAGGTAGAGAGGTTTAGTGAAGAAATTCCAGAGCTTGTGATCTAGTCAGCTGAATGCACAGTCGCCAGTGGTGGGGCGAAGGAAGTGGGGGATGCGCAAGAGGCCAGAGTTGGAGGAACGCAGAGGGGTTGTAGAGTTGCAGGAAGTTACAGAAATAGGAAGGGGGCGAAGCCATGGAGAGATTTGAACACGAAGATGAGAATTTTAAAATTGAGGCGTTGGTGGACCAGAAGCCAGTGCAGGTCGGTGAGCACAGGGGCGATGCATGTCTGGGAAGGTGAGAGTTAGGATACGGGCGGCAGAGTTTTGGTGGAGCTTAGGTTTATGGAGGGTGGAAGATGGGAGGTCGGCCAGGAGAACATTGGAATAGTTGAGTCTAGAGGTAACAGTCTGGTTCACCCCGGAGACAGTGGTCGGGGAGTGGAATGGAATCAGTAGCTATGAAACAGAGTTTGTTGCCAGGACCGATGACAATGACTTCAGCCATCTAGGCCCTAAGCTCTAAAATTCCCTCCCTTACCCTGTCCACCACTCTCTCCTTTAAGACCCTCTTTAAAACCTATCTCTTTGACTAAGCTTTTAGCCACCTATCCTAATGTCTCCTTCTTTGGCTTGGTGTAAATTTTTGTCTTGATTACACTCCTGTGAAGTGCCTTGGGAAGTTTTACTATGTTAAAGGTGCTACATAAATGCAAGTTGTTGTTCAGTCATCCCAGTGTTTGTTAGAGGAAATTTCGGCACATCCACGACTAGCTGTCCTACAAGCAAACTTGCAACATATAGGCAGTGGAGAAGTTGAGGAAGAGCTGGGTCTCGTCAGTATACCTGTGGAACTGGACGTGTTTTTGGATGCTGTCGCTGAGGGGAAGCATGTAGATGAGAAATAGGAGGGGGCCGAGGCTAGATCCTTGGTGATCTCCAGAGGTAATGGTAGGGGTGGGGGGAGAAGCCATTGCAGGAGAATCTCTGAAATAGTATTCTGCTAGTAATGATTCTACTAAAATACTTAGTAAGTGCAATGAACTAACATTTATATGTATTTGGGTAGTAAAATATTTTGTCTGTGAAACATGAGTATTTAGAATTGGAAGAAAGATGCTATAAATGCAATCTCAGGAAAAAAGTTAACTCCATTTAAAGCTCCAAACAGAATCCCAACATTTGCTTTACATATTTTGATCCTTACATACAGACTATGGGATGCTGCAGCTATTATCAAATGTTATAAAACACACAATTGTGTTGAAATATGTTGTAAATTTATAGTTCCCAGTTGGTCAGTTCACTCATCATGTCACTGGTAACCTCAGTACAATGGTAATTATTATTGTACAAAGTTATGTGCGGTTTCTAAATTTTGAGGTGTTTCTTTGAGATGTGAACTAAGGCAGTGTTAATTCTTTTGGATTTGTTGCTGAACCAAATATTTGGTACAGAGGATACTGACATTTCTAATTTTCGAACAGTTTAGATACAATTTGTTTTCTGTTGCATTCTCTCTTAAAGAGATGCAACAAATATAACTGTAGATTATGGTAAATTTGTAAAACTTGTTAAAAGACCTCAATCCCAACCAAATACTGTTCCCAGAAGTTATTTGGTGATAGGTTGTGAGTCACATAGACTTGCCTTGACTCTCATTATTTCTCAATCGTAACTTGACTCGATTTGCTTTATGACAGATATGCTGATTGACTTGTACAACTTGCAGGAAAATGTTTCCATCAAGTCAGTAAGCCAATTGGGAACTATCTATTCTTCATGCGAATGCCAACTTTTATTTAAAAAATGCAAGCATACATATTTATTCCTGCAAGATCATGGCCCAGAAATTCCGTTCGCAGTCCTCCCGCGGGCGGAGGACTGCGATTTGGAAAAATCTCCGCCTGGAACGGAGGGCTCCCGGGAGGCGCAGAATTCCGTTGCTGTGTCTCTTCAAACTGCCGGTGTGCAAGGCACGCGTATCCCAGAGGCGCAGGCGGTTTGCCGCGTCCCTGGGATCACGTGGGCCATGGGGAGCCAATCGGAGCAGGGAATCTCCAATCATAGATTTGACAGGAAGACCTGTCAAATCTATGAATAGAGATCAGCCCCAAAACATAAGTAAAACTTCAAATAATTTTTTTTTTAAATCACGTTTTTTAAATGACTATAAATTACATAAATTAACTATTTTAAACAAAAATTTAAATTGGAAAAAAAAATTATTAAAGTTTTTAACGGGGCTAAAAATAAGCTTACCTTTCTTTAAAGTATTTTAAAATAATAAATCAGTGGAAAAATTTTTTTTTTTTACTTTGTTCAATTCTTAGCCTGGTAAAAGCAGGGCTTGCGCCTAGGAGCTGCCGGCTGTACGCCTGCTTTTCCAGGCGCAGCTGCTCCCGACTTACCTGGACTGAAGCAACTGTGGAAAAAAACGGAAGTTTCAGCCGTACGCGCTGCCTATCCGGTGCAGGCGTTTGACCTGTCGAGCCCTTTCTTCACAGAATGGAAGTTCCGGTATCCAGCGCATGCGCAGTGCATGCCTAAAACCGGCACTTCCGTTGGCCCTACGGGTGAGGACACAGCACATACACACCCATAGGAAACAGAATTTCTGGGCCCATGTCGCGGCTTTTAAAACTTCATAGACTTAATTCATGGATCATAAAACATTTTCTTATACCCTCCAAAAGCTACGTAATATTGAAACTTCTTACTAAGTAATACAAAATTGGTCTGGCTTGAAAAAACTACTTGTTATATGAGCAACTAAGTGGGGGGGGGGGAAATAATTCCGTTTACACAGAAAGATTATACTACACAATTAAAAAGTTGAAACCGTTTAGCCATACAATATATTGAGACAAATACAGAAGTGTTCATTATTAATGTTAGGTATATTTGTAATGGAGGTTATAGAGCATCAAAGAAAATGAGTGTGAATGTTCTAAATACACTTCAGATGGTTAGCCAACATGTGAAAAAGAACAGATTTGAAGGAATGGATTAGATGATCAACATTTTGACTTCCTGAAAGAATGGCGGCAAAGAATGTACTTAGTGTTTTGGAATACAGGATTGAGCTCTGAGTGCAATATTCAGTTCTCAGGATTACATTCACAACAAAAACAGAAATCAGTTTACAAAATCATTCACCATCACCCATTTTCACAGGGTTTACATATAGAGGTCATTGCCAAACATTTATGGCAACTAAAATTTGAGGTGGTAAATTCAGATAGATTTATTTGCAACTGCAATTTGTCTAAGATACAAAAACATGTTTATATTTGTATCCATTGTTTTGCTACTATTCTAATTAAGGATTCCTAGCATGAAGAGTCAAAGCACAGTATTTATTGCTGATATGTTTTGTGTCTTCTATTGAATGATTTGTGAATTTGGTAAGTGTGTTGATGAGATCTTTTCCTCTGTCCTTGCTATTTTTATCTCTTCCTATCCAGTGGCAGAGCACACACTCAGCAGCACCTCTCGGTCTCAGCCCCACAGCAGATAGGGGGGTTGGTCTGGGATTTCTTGGGAAAGTGAGTGCTCTGCCCCGGCATGCATTGCAAATGTACTATATGCTATGCTGTTTATGCACATGCCCTAATGACTTCCTTGTGGTGGTTTTCCTATAATTTGCATTTTGTTAAACATGCAATGTCCTGTTTTTGTTGGCCTACAGCAACTATGAATTTACAACAAAGAAATGAACAGCTCTTTAGTTTCATGCTGTGTGGGAACTTTCAAATGACACCTGCATTGTATTAAGATCTCAAATGATAATAATAGACACTGTCGGATACAGTAGCAAACTTCTAAAGATATGAATTCTCCCCATTCGATAGATGGTTTTATGAAAATACATTTCCCTTGATATACCAACAGCAGATGGTTATAAACACTATTATAAACAAAAACAAAGTAATACAATGTTTCTGTTTTTGAAAATTTGGTGCTTTGGCTGAAATGTGCACTCCCTAATCTAGCGTATTAAGGCTGTGATCAGTTACCTTGGTTCAGAGTGACCCTTGCTATAAGTGCTCAGGTTAGATATATTTCTTAAGGCTAAAGGGAGCCAGGGGTATGGGGAAAAAGCAGGGACCGGGTACTGAAATTGGATGATCAGCCATGATCGCATTGAATGGCGGAGCAGGCTCGAGGGGCCGAATGGCCTACTCCTGCTCCTGCTCCTATCTTCTATGTTCCTATGTTAGGATAGGATCCAAGTTAGGTGTTGCGTCCCAGCCATTGAATAGCTTGCTGACACTTGACATCAAGGCGTACACATGAATAATGGCTACTTAGTCGAAGTAATAGAGGGTACCAGTCATGGCTCAGTGGTAGTACTCTTGTCTCTGAGTCAGAAGGTTGTGGATTCAAGTCCCACTCCAGAGACTTGAGCTAAAAATCTAGGCTGACACTCCAGTGCAGTACTGAGGGAGTGCTGTGTTGTTGGAAGTGCCATCTTTAGGATGAGACGTTAAACCGAGGACCGGCCAACCCTCTCAGATGGACATAAAAGATCCCATGGCACTATTTTGAAGAAGATCAGGGGAGTTCTCCCTGGTGTCCTGGCCTATATTTATCCCTCAACCAACATCACTAAAGCAGATTATCTGGTCATTATCACAATGCTGTTTGTGGGAGCTTGCTGTGCGCCAATTGGCTGTCGCGTTTCCTACATTACAATAGTGACTACACTTCAAAAGTACTTAATTGGCTGTAAAGCGCTTTGAGATGTCCTGAGGTCTATATAAATGCAAGTTATCCTTTTCTTTTACTCATGGAATTTTATCCCAACAGCTTTAGGAGATGAAGAGAGAAAAATTGGTGAACACTGGGGTGAAAAAAACTTGGATGAGGAACTGCTGATTAAAGGCAGACTTTTGGTTCCTCACTCTTGCACCTATCAAGAGTTGCTTTATCTCAAAGTTCTATGCACCATTCAGCCATCTGAATAAAATAAAAGGGCAAACCAAGTTGAGGGAGAACTGGAGATAAAGAATTTTGCTCATTTCCTGCCCCGCCCAACAACTTCTATCAAAATGTTTTGATGAATCTGTTGCTTATTATTAATACCCATTTAGGTCTTGTTGATGAGCTTTTGGAAAAAAGATGACATTTTTCAGCTGAGGGAAATTAAAACGATCATTTACAAATTAGCTCACAAAATAAATTGGAGTTATTTCAGTGGTGGAGCAGCTAACCTCTTTGGCAGAGTATCTGTTCCACATGAATTTTGCTGCAATTATGGTATTAACTGGTTCCATGTTGCTGTTGATGGAAGAGAGCTGCCTGGGAGAGGTGGCTCCCATCAGAACCCAAGCACCCACCCCACCAACTACCATCAGGGCTTTTAAACATTCTGCTGCGCTGAAGTCACTACCATTTTAATTAGCTGAGCAGCGATTTGCCCACGGGCACTTTAAACTGATGAATGGCAAACTGTTTAAAAGCTCTTTAAACTGTTTAGTGCGCTGCACAGATGTATATTTAATTGTCCAAAAATCTTCAGATTTGGTTGTTTAAATAAATCATTAAGAACAAAGGAGACTAGAACTAACCAAACGAACAAATATAATTTTCAATACAAACCAACAAGCAGATGATTCACACAAACTTGAATTATAGTTTATCCATTGTTCCTGATTTTGGAGCTCAGAGGTTGATCACATGGAGAAGAGCAAATATTTGGGTTCAAATGCCATAAATTTATAAAATATTCTTTCAAAATCAGGGAATGGCCATGTTTGTGAATTGGGCTCTCTGAATTTTCTACTGTTCTTGATATCATATAGTTCCCTGAGCTGAATTAACCTCCTGAAGCAGCTACATAGCTGTTAAGCCACTTAAGCCATGAGCAATATTATGTGAATTCTGATTGGCCAGTGAAGCAAACAAAACCCTGTAGATTGAACTCGCCCACCGAAAAACTGAATTAGCATTTATAGTCACTACCATTAAAATGAAAGTGGTGAGATTAACATCTCAGTTTCTAAAAGCAGAAAACATCCCTTCTAAGATTTAAAATTGTGCATTTAGCCTTTACCAAGTCTTGTGTGACTATCAACCCTTGAAATCTTGCTTCCTTTTAAAAGGTAAGGATGATCAGATGAAGTATAGGATAACCATGACTGGTCCATTATATTTTTGTGACTACAGCAAACAGTATATCACACATTTGTTTGACTTCCTACCATCAAAATTTATCTTCATTTGAAAACTGTACCTAATCTATTACAGTAAAATATAACCATCAATGGTGCTTTGATTTTTAAGGGATGTTAGTATATTTGCCTTAATGTTTTCAGTCACAAGCAAATGTTAATGCTGCATCCTTCTGCCACAAAATAGTTACTTTATTTCATAGTTGGGTACAACTAAATAAAGATGGTCCTTACTGGTAGCTTCACTTTCTTTGTGATAACAGTATTTTCATTCCTTGCTGACCAAACATTTCCTAGATATTTATTATTTTTATTTGTATTTCCTTGGTGGTTTCAATGTGTATTCACTCATGCACACAATAGTGAGCTTTCACCAAGTATGGAAGTAATTAACCTGTGTACATGTATAACAAAATACAGCAGAAATTTCATAACATACTGGAACTTAACTTTTCTTTGTAGCATTTATGATTTGTCAATTTTCTCTATCACTATTGCTCCTTAATTTCTCTTTCTCTCCTTTCCTCTCTCATGCTCTTCCCCTTTGTGCTCGCTCACTGTCTCACATTCTTGCACTCTCCCCCCCTTGCTCACTGTCCGTGTGCTCTCGCACTCTTCCCCCTATTACGCACTCTCTCTCCCTCTTTGCTATGTTTTGGCTTTGTTGCCTTTTCCAGGGAACTTTTTGTGCTGTTTTTCTCTGTTCTCTTTGCTGTTCTTTTTTGCCATTTTTCTGCTCCGCTTGCTTCAGAATGCACTTGCAATTCAGCCAAGATATCCATATGGATTCCCGAAATAGGCAGTTTCTGTAGATCTAGGAATATTGTAATTTTCAAAGGCCCGGATTTTGCGCTCAGCAGCGAACGGACATCGCTCGCCGTTCATTACGCTTACACTTTCCCACAGAATTTCTGTGGGCTTTTACACTGCAATTTGCGGTTATCAGACAGTGAAAGCAGCGTGACGCCCTCTACATGGGATCTGGGACCTGTGTGAGCAGGACAAGCTGCAGCATGTCTCTTCAACTAATCAGATTGAAGAATTGTTACTGAGGCATGCAGAGTCTAAACCAGGAAGTGTATGTTAGAATATTTAATTCAATGTAAAATCATGTGCAATCCAAAAGCAAAATAGAGAGAGAAAAATGGGATTGAGAGAGAGATAAAAGACCATTTAAAAAAAATCTCCAACAATAATTAATATCTGACGGAATGAGACTCCACACTTGTAAAAGTTAATTTTCAGTGCCAGAGAGGTTGTTTGGCAGTAATTAGGACTTATCACGCTGTTAGAAATTCACTTATACCTGAATGGACAAGCCCTAACTTTTTCTGGTGCATTTAGTGGGTAATTACCGGAACTTCACGCCCTTCATGTATTTTAAAGCCGAGTCTGTCGGCGAGATATGGAGGAGCAGGGCAAATTGGACAGCAACTTCCTGATTTCTGCGTTTAACTGCATATGTGTGGACACCGGAAGTTGCTGTCCGACTTACTTCATACTGGTGAGCGCTGGCTGCCTCACCATTATTCTTACCACAAAATCCAGGCCAATATGTTCATTTGGAGGGCAAAATACTACAATATTTTCTTACCTCTCCTTTCAAAGCGAAGTGTTGAGGTAGCCAGTGAATGCATTTATTTCTTACGATTGTTTTATAGGGAAACAAAATGTCTGGATATTCTAGCATTTTTCTGTTTCCCCTTACAGAATTTTTTTCACTTCTCTCTTGAAGGTGGTGACTTACGATTCCATGGGCATTGGCTGCCTGCAATACTTTGCCCATATAGGCATTCTTCATGCATGAGCCAAGACAGTGAGTGTTGGCAGGTTATTGAACATAATTCACAAATTCAGATTCAAACATAACACTAGCCAGTGCCCAAGACTATAGATTGCTAGGGTAGAGAGACATCTCTCCACTGTGGGGAAAATGAATAATACCAACCTCTACAATATTAAAGGTTGAAATAAGACTGCTTCCTCTACTCTCAGGATGCCAAATTATTGGGAGCAATGAGTGTCCAAGTATATCATTTTCCACAGGACAACAAAATCTGCCCCGAAATTGGACTGCCAAAGAAAAATGCAAGCTCACCCTTGCCCCAAATGCTGTTGCAACGAGAAACAGACGCACCTGCATTACCAGGGCGTTTCTCTATAGTGCAGAATCTGGGATATGCAAAATGTGGCACTGCTGCACCACCACTGGTAGAAAGGTGTAATTATATCATGACAAGTTTACATAGACAGTTTCCATTATAAATGTATAGGTATGTATAATAGGAATAAGGTCCAGCAGGCAGGAAATCCATACAGGCATAAAAGTTTAATATAATACACATGTATATCTATAATATATTTTTTTAAATCTTACATCTGTGCACATTTCCTGTCAACTGTTTCTATTGTAACATCCTATATCCACATTTATAATCAAACTGCCTATGTAATGACACCCACCTGTCAGTGGAGATGATGAATTGTATTTGCAAGCCTTGGTCCAATTATTCCACGCCATCTTATGTCACCTCACCTGAAGACTATACTCAGTCTTGACTTCCTTTCTATGATGCAACAGTTATAGAATCATAGAATGGTTACAGCACGGAAGAAGGCCATTCGGCCCGTCAAGCCTGTGCCAGCTCTCTGCAAGAGCACTTCAGCTAGTCCCACTCCCCGCCCTTTCCCCGTAGCCCTGCAAATTTCTTTCCTTCAGATACTTACCCAACTCCCTTTTGAAAGCCGTGATTGAATCTGCCTCCACCACCCTTTCACGCAAAGCAGTCCAGATCTTAACCACTCGCTGCGTAAAAAAGTTTTCTCTTACATCGCCTTTGGTTCTTTTGCCAATCACCTTAAATCTGTGTCCTCTGGTTCTCGACCCTTCTGCCAATGGGAACAGTTTCCCTCTATCTACTCTGTCCAGAACCCTCATGATTTTGAACACCTTTATCAAGTCTCCTCCATCTTCTCTGCTCCAAGGAAAACAACCCCAGCTTCTCCAGTCTATCAACATAACTGAAGTCCCTCATTCCTGGAATCATTCTCATAAATCTTTTCTGCACCCTCTCTAAGGCCTTCACATCCTTCCTAAAGTGTTGTGCCCAGAATTGGACACAGTAGTCCAGTTGGGGCCAAACCAGTGTTTTATACAGTATTTTAAAAACACATAAATAAACTGTAACTTCAATGTTATTTTAAAAAGCCCTTGCCTCACTCATTCACTCATCAAGAAAATTTATTAGGATTAGGAAAATAGCACTGTGCACACACAAACATTTACATTGTCCTTTAAAATTAATTTGAGGGTAAACCCTATTATTCTCCACAAGCTGAGATGGTGGGTGAAATCCTCACATCAGACTTCTATTAATGTTGTTCTATTTCAGTCACTAGGAGATGTGTAAGAGTGGCAAGGGCATCAATTTCTGTGATGATGCAGCTAGTGTGTATTTGACACTCTTGGAGTGTGTAACTAAGATGAGAACGTGAGAAGTGTGGGATTCACGCCTGCGTCCTGCTACTGCAAGGATGGCACATGGTGCGGCTACAACATGCTATTTTTAAAGGGCCAAGGCTAAATCTAATTGGTCTGAATTGGGTCAAATCTAGTTATTGGTGAATATATTGAATACTCTTGTAATTTTAATTTAAAGAAATTATGGAAGCTCTTCTGATGCTGCAACTGCTAAAGTGATAAGTAGCTGTGTCTTAGAGTAGAGAAGTCCGGGTTTGACCCCTGGTCTGTGTGGAGTTAGTTGGTCTCAGTGCATCTGGGTTAGATGGGGAAAACAGGTCTTAAGTAACAACAAGACAACTTGCATTTATATAGTACAAAACGTCCCAAAATATTTCACCAAAGCGTAATCAGACGACAATTGTCATTGAGTTAAAGGAGATATTTATGAATTGTGACTTAAAGCTTAAAGGAGGAGAGGGAGGCAGAGACATTTAGGGAGGTAATTCCAGAGCTTAGGGCCTAGATGGCTGAAGGCAAGGCTGCCAATGATGGGCATAAGGAGTCAGAGGAACACACATTCTTAGAGGGTTGTAGAGCAAGAGAAGGTTATGTAGATAATGAGGGGTGATAACATGAAGGGATTTAAACTATGGTCGACTATAGTCACAGTCACAGAGGATGTAATTTGTGACTTTGATTAGGGGCGTTTCAGTGCTCTGGCAGGGGCGGGGAACATGATTGGATAGATTCAAACATGGAGTTGCAAGAAATATGGACACGGATTTTGGAGATGACTACATGTTCAAGGACTTTGGAGAGGAAAGGTAGATTGGAGATGGGGCACTGGTTTGGAAGGACAACGCAGTCGAGCTTGGTTTTTTGACAAGGGGTGATGATGGTGGTTTTAAAAGGGAGGGGCATAGTGCGTGAGGTGAAGGAATCATTTACAATGCCACCTAACATGGAGGTCAGGAAGAGAAGTTGCATGGTCAGCAGTTTAGTTGAAATGGAGCAGGAGATGAGTCTTATGCATAAGATGAGCTTGGTGAAGGCATGAGAAGAGATTGGAGAGAAACTAGTGAAAGATGCAGGTTCAGGGGGAACCTTGGGGGAGGTTTAGCTTGGACAATGGGGAGAGAGGAATATGGCAGAGGGAGCTGAATGGATGGTCTCAATCTTAGTCACTAAGTAGTGCATGAGCTCCTCACGTGTTGATGAGGGGTGAGAGGTCAAAGGAGACATGTGGGAGTTTAAAAGTGCAGTTGTGAGGGACGTGGGGGATAGCTTTTTTCCAGCGGTGAATGAAGAAGGTAGTGGGGTTGGAACAAGGTAGGTGAGGGATTCACGGAAGTGGTCAGAGATGGCCTCATCTATGACTGAGACGATAGAAGTAAAGAGGCCATATGAGATGGCAAGGTCAAGGAGTGGCCTTGAGTATGGGTAGAAGAGTGGCAGCACGGTGGCATAGTGGTTAGCACTGTTGCCTCACAGCGCCAGGGACCCGGGTTCGAATCCGGCCTCGGGTGACTGTCTGTGTGGAGTTTGCACATTCTCCCCGTGTTTGCGTGGGTTTCCTCCGGTTGCTCCGGTTTCCTCCCACAGTCCAAAGATATGCGGGTTAGGTTGATTGGCTATGATAAATTGACCCTTAGTGTTAGGGGGATTAAATACGTGGGGTTACGGGGATAGTGTGGAATATGTGTTGGTGTAGTGGTTACGGGGATTGGGTGGGATATGTGTCGGTGCAGGCTTGATGGGCCGAAATGGCCTCTATCTGCACTGTGGGATTTCTGTGATTCTGTGAAGAGTGTTAATGGAGGATATAGGATAAGGGAGGACAGGAGTGCCGTGAAATCAGAGGAGAGAGGGCAAGGTGAGTTGAGATGGAGATTGAAATCTCTGAGGATAAGGAATCGCTTACTACAGATGCTGAGAGATGAAAGGCAGGAGGATCTCGGTGAGAAACTCTGGGTAGGGGTTGTAGGGAGGTGGTAGAGAATGAGGGTTTTAGAGGAAATGTGCCACTGGAGTAGGGAGCATGATCAAAGTATGATATGATGATCAAGGCTACACTTGAGGGAGCAGGTGGTGGAAAGTATATACGGGTGGGGAGGCTTCAGCAAGGGTGGCTTCATGTTGCCACCCTTGAGCCAAGTTTCAATCAAAGCCAGGATGTCAATGAAGTCGTCCAGAATAAGATTGTGACTGTAAAGACATTCTGGAGGGAAATGCAAAGAGAGTTGGTGATTGGCAATCTGTTGGCAAGAGTCCAAGGGGCCGGGGGGGGGAGCAACAGTGAGTGAGGTGAGCAGGACGGGAAGGAGATTGCCCCACAGCAGGTGCACTGGCCGGGAAGGTTGGTGAGAAGAGAATGGGGCAGTTGCGGTGCTGCCTGTAAGGAGGCAATGGGTGCCTTGATTGGGCCCTTTGGAGAATGCTGTGAGAGGCAACACAGGGTAACTATGGTTTTATCCAAAGGGATTCAAGCCTAGGATGGCAGCAGGAGAGTAGGAAAGCAGATAATTAGTGATGTATTGGGGTAGAGATTGGTTGGGCAAGTACAGTTTTACTAGTCACGCTGCTGGAAATGTGCATGTGCACATGGACGATAGGTACGGACAGGATCAGGCTCAGCTCTGATGGTCCTGTGGTTGAATAATTTCCTGACAGCTACACGTGAAAAAGGACCAATTAAATGAGGTACCAATGGAACTTTACTGCAACAAGGAGTCGTCTTTAGGAGGGTGGAGGAGGAAGAAAAGAGTGTAAAGAAAAGAATCCTCAGTGTGAGGGATGGAATGTTTTTTGCTTCCTTGTGCCAGCATTGAGAGTGTGGGCAAGGTGGATCAAATGTGTTCTATTCCTCCCTACTGTTACTGTTATATTTTAATTTCCCACATTGGCTAACCTTGTGTCGACTGAGTTCCAATAGAGTGTCAATTAATTCTAAGTTATAACTCGTTTTGCATTGTGGACTCACACCCAGAAACAACTAGACTGAGACTTCCTGAACTAGATCCACTTAAGACACTTCCAGTTGGCAGAGACAGGAAACGTTAATTCCTTTCTGGACTGGATTTTAGCCCAAGCTCCAGAGGTGAAAGGACATGGTTATAATTCCCTGTATTACTCAATCCTGGGCATCTGATCTTTAATTTTCCAATGTTGTTGGCTTATTTTAGAAGCAAACATCCTTAAATGGCATCCAGTAGTTCAGAGTTTGAAAACTTGAATCGCAATTAGGAGGTTGTATGTCTTTGTACTGTCTGAGTGAAGTTTAAGTCCTCAACTTAGCTGTTGGATGGGGCACCACACAGAAGCATGGAATTTTATCTTAGGAGGGGGAGGGGTGAATTGGCAGATCCTGGCTTCCCCTTGTGAATTATGCTTCAAGACAGCTGATTACAGAGCAGTACCTACAGCAGCCACGGAGGAGTCTGCAGCTCAAACAATTAACCCTTTCCAACTGGAATTAAGCTTTCCCGGGAAATAAAGAAGATAGTTTTTCCTTAAATGACTTCTGGCAGTAGTATCTTGAAATCACACAGTTCTGAATTGATTGTCTGTGTTGGAAAATTTGTTTCATGGAACACTCAGTTGAAAATTAAACTTATGGAGATTTTGAACTTTGGCCTGTTATATACTGCTAATCAAAATGAGACATTGCATTAATTGTTAATTCTTACTGAGCTGCATAGAAGTGTTTCGTTTGATTTTTTTTTTATTTGAATTTTTTTTTTTGCTTCTGCATTTGTTTGTTCCATGACCACATGGAATTAGTGGCATGGATACACACATACATTTTGTAAATTCTTTGCAGTCCTGATTCAGTAAAGCCAGTTGTAAAACACTGAGCTTTTGCACTGCAATATTTTGCTGTTAATTCCATACCAATAGAATTAAAACACACCTAGACCTTTCTTTAACATCAGTCATGGCAAACAATTGACCAAAATGTGTGTATTTTCAGGACTGTAAATTAAATTAGTTATTTGACTCAGCTTAGATTTCAATTGCTCATTATCCATTATACCGTAGCAAATATTTCTGTCCCTGTGATGATATAAAACAGTATATTTTAAAAATTATTTAGCTACTTACTATCGTCCATCTGTCTTAGAAAAAATTGAAATCCAGCAAAAATCCTAAATATATATATTTTTTAAACACACTGTACAAGTTAAATTGAGTCCAACATTCAACCACTTTATCTTTGTTACTTTCTTAACCACTGTGGGAAGAATCAGAGACTGGATGACCCTCATCTGTCACAACTTCCACCCTCATTTTTGCTGTACCATTAACATAAATCAGGGAAATGATCATGGAGTGTCAGTAATTTAAAAAACTGTTACCCCCATGGCTCTTTGCAACGTTCACTTTACATAAAATAGTGTGTGAAAAAGAATGTGCATATATGACCGCTGTGGAGAATTTTCATGCTTTAAGTTATAGAATTTTGTATTGTCTAATTTGAAGAGCATGTTAGATATTATTGTACCGATGAGTTATCAAGCATCTGGATATTTTCAATGACCAAATACTTATCAGAATCTTAGTGACTATTATAAAAGTTGCTTTAAATTTCTGAACTTAATCTGACCTGTTTGGTTATATTGACTTTGCCAGGTCCTTTAGAATATTTGAATGCTTCTAAGTTACTTATGTTTGCATAATTATGTTGAGTAACCCTAAACTAATGTTTTCCTACATTATTCTCAACTTTCTCTGATACCTTCTGTCTATACTCCAACCTCCTATCTCACTTGCTTCAACCAGCTTGGCTTCCAGGTCAGTACCTTCTGCTATCTTCTCTTTTGTGCCATTCCCTGTCTAGCTAGTGTTTGATAAGTGCTGTACTACTTGGTTCCAACACATTTTTTAGAGTGCTGTAATAAAATAACCTAGAAAGACTAACTGAAAATTTAGTGTTGAAATAACATGCTGAACATTACCATTTTTCTGGTATTTAGTCCATTACTTTTAAAGTAACTAAGTTCTTAGCAAATTTAGAGCACATTGAATCGGTAATAGTTAAACAAATGAACAAATTATGGCATAAATCTAGTGATAAGGTACAACACTGCAGTATAGCTGCACAGAGACTCGTAGTAGTGAAGGTTACTCATTTTTCCAGACTCTTATAAATAAGCCATATGGTCTGTGTATATGAAATGATCTATTTATTTTGTACTGAGAGCTTCATTAGATAAAGCCTGTTCACATTTAATTCTAAATTTAACACAAAACTTCCCATGTTATTGTGTAGATCGTGAAATAAACCAGTGCTTGTGAGGATTTCAAACATAGTCAGTAATCGGAGAACAAAATGGAGATTCTGTTTGTGTATGTGCTGGGCTTTTATATTTGGTATCCTTTGCACCATTGTGAGAATTATAAGCTACAGAAGTACTTCATATTGTACCCTTGCATGCCTCATACTCACCCACCAAGGGAGGGAAGATAGCTAAAATATTAAATCTGTCATTCTTGAAGTTTCATTATTTGTTTTATGATAAGACCAGAAATTTTCCATTTCATTACAAATGTGAAAAATAGGTAGTAGGAGGGGTTGACATTCCTGCAATTAATTTTGAACATGTACTCCTTAGCTCATAGACACAAATTGAACTGTTTCTGTACAAACCTAATAGTGAGTTTTCTCATATTATTCTTTCTTGTTACATGCTATAAAATAAACATGCTTGTCTCTTCTCAGGAAAGTATTATTTGTATACATATGCTCCTGGTCCTCTAAATGTCAGTAGATAGGAAATTAGTACTTGTAGTTTCTGCCTTCTGTAATTATATATTTGTAAATTTGTATCTTTTCACTGATAAGATTTAAAAATATATATAATTTACTTAATTCAATAGGAATAAATATCAATTTTCTAAAATTATTTCTATAATACAAAATATTTTGTGAAAGATGATGGGTTTCCATTTGATATTTACTTTTAAACAGCAATTTTTATTTTAATGCTGAATAATTGCCTCCTTACTCACTCTGTAGAAAAATGGAGCTGCCTGCAAAACCAAAAATGAATTCTAGATAGTTGCTTTTGAATCAGCAATAGATTATGTAATATTTTCATGTCAGATTTAGTAGGTGTATGGATGGTGTGTTATGAGTATCATAGCAATGTCATTTATTACATATTCAAGAACTGAACAACCTGTGTTTATTTTTTCCATTAAGAACGTAAACTGATAGTTCTTCACTTTTGCTGAATTTTTATTGATTCCACTTTCTCTAGCCACATATTCTCTTCTGTTTGCATCTAAACCTTTTACTGACCAGACATTATTATACAAGGATTGGCACTTTAATATTGTGTTCTAGTAGTTATCGAGAGTGTTGTTTTTTCTGAGAGTTCATGACTTTTCTAAAGGTTCTGTTGAATCTCACGCATGTGCAAAATAATTATTTAAGAGAAAAATTGTGCTAACTGAAAAAACATACAGATATATACTGAAATCTTAGGTTGTGATAGTGAAAGGGTTAAACCTTACCTACAGTAGCAGGATTTCAGCACGTCTGCGCAGCCATCCTTGGCTTTAGTTTTACGGAATGTCGTTTTTGCGGAGGTGAAAAGAGACTGCAAAGCCTCATGTTAACTCAGCCCTTGAAGAGAATTTAGTAGCCTTCGGCTTCAGAGCAAATGCAGCATTGACAAATGACAGCTTTGTAGTTTCAAGAGCAGATTGAATGTGTTGATTGAAGATAATTTCCTTGGAGAAAAAAAAGGTGCTAGCATTGCTTGTAACATGAGCTCAAAATTGAAAATAGACTTTTTAACAAGGGTCCAAAGAGGCCTTGGTAGATAATATTTATTGACATAGCGTATCCTTAATGGTAAATACTTTTCTACTCTTGCTGTCTCTGATTAGAAGTATATGACTAAACTAGCCCTTTTATAAGTTTGTTATCTGTGGCTTTTTGTTTCCCTCTTCATGCCTGTCCTATCCTAAAGTCTTATGCTGGAGTATGGTTCTACAGGTACCAGTAGTCCTCTGCTACCTTGCGCGTGTCCATTCTTCATGTTGGCATCAGCAAGCTGTACAATCTTGGAGCCATTACTGCATACCTAGCTCTGTCTCTGTATATATGTTTGCACTTCCACAGCAGTTAGTTAGAGTGGGAGTGGGAATCGTTGCTGTAATTTTCTTCACCATATCTCAGAAACACAGAGCCTATTTGTTGCACCCCACTGTTGTCCTGGCTGGCTCAAATTAGAACATGAACCAATCCTGAGACAACCCTGACCTGCATCAGTAGAGCGCCATTTAGTGGATTCAACCATCGAGCCATCAAATAATCTACATCTATGATTTCTTAATTCACTGTTCCCCATCAACCAAAAGTTTTGTTTGCTTCCATATAGCCTCCTTTCCCAAGGAATGAAGGGTCTGAATAATGGATTTCTATACAGCATTATTGCACCCAGTGATCAGTTGACTAAAGACCTATCTTTAGTGGGGAGAACATCACTCCCAAAAGAAGCTAATATATTCCACTGTTGTGAAGTGAGGCAATTGATGGTCTGGAGGAAGAGTAATTGCATATATCCCAGTTGACACAGATACTGATTCCTCAGTTGGACTGCCACCATTCTTAATTGTAATCAGCTGCAAAGAGATGTGCTTCCACATGGCAGGACTGGTTCTAATGTTTCTTCTTCCCATATCAGAGACTTGGGGCTGGATTTTCATTCAGAAGTCGGGAAGGAGGCGGGACTACAACTTTCGGGTTGTAGTCCCGTCTCCATCGAGATGCGGCCAATCCACGTGATTTTCACTTGATTGACCTTGTTGAGCCTGCTCAGCAGCCCAATTAAGGGCCACCCGGCAACAGGTTACGTCACAGACTGAAATTTCGATGAAATATCAGTGTTTCACAGCTGTTTGAAGCTGTCAAACACTGACAGTCTTACTTCTAACCTGAGTCTTTCTACGCAGACTCAGTTAGAAATCTCGTCGGCACTGAAAGCTGCAGGCTGTCACTTTTGACAGATCGCAGCCATTCTGCTTTCTGTGCCGGCTGAATGATGGACTCCCGAAGCCTAGAGGAAGGAAGGCTAAAAAGGTAAGTACAGGTAATTTAAACTTCTTTACACACTTTAGACACACCAAACACACTTACCTTTGCACTCATGCACCCATCACTCACCTGAACACCGACATCTCGACCCCGCCAAGTCCTACAGCCCGACTCCTCTAACCTGGCGTGGTATGGAGCCGTCGGGAATCCCACACGACAACCTTCAAAATAGGGATTAGGCTAAAAACTGCCTGTTAACTACCTGTTAATTGGCACTAATCCCGTCCCGCCTCGGGTCGGTGGGTCCCAGTGCGGGGCGAGTACCCGCCTCCTTTGAAACTTACATGGAGGCGGGTTTTGGGCGGGATGGTGTCGGGACCCCGAATTCGGGATTTTAGCCCCCCGCACGCCTAAAAGCCCGCCTCACGGCACACTGAAAATCAACCCCTTGAGTGCTGCACCTCTTAGTAATGGGCTGAGTGAGATGTGTTAAAACTCTTCCAGAGAGCTTTTCAGTTGATGTTTCAGCTGAGGAGGGCACTTGATCTGGCTACCTCTGATATGTGATCAGAAAATCATTGCATCTTATTGCTGCAATAATTATCCAGGTAGTGAAATAATTGCAACTAAATTGTAGGCTTATTCATTTTGGAGAGCAGATTTTCCAGAACAACAGACCCAATGGCAATAAATCATTAGAATGATTTTCTGCATGCCAGGAATAAAAGAAAACATTGTTTATAAATCAGAAAGTGGAGGCTGGAAAAGGTGTTATGTTTAATCTAGCAATTTAATTTTGAAATTACTTAAATAGCATACATATCTCAGAAATGCACAGCTCAAACATTTAAACTCTGCTTAACTTTGAGTTTATTCTGCATACCAAGAGCTGTTTGTGCCTTTTAAGAATTTACACTTGTATATGTCCCTTCATTGTATATATCCAGCTGCATGTTGCACTCTCGCAGTTCTGTTTTTCCTGTCAGTTGCAGTTTGTTCCAATACGTGATACCCAGAGAGAACCTGGAGTTTAGTTTCAGACATTTAATATATTCCTTTATGCTCAAAAGGTTTCACAGAATCACAGAAACCCCACAGTGCAGATAGAGGCCATTTCGGCCCATCGAGCCTGCACCGACACATATCCCACCCGATCCCCGTAGCCCCTACACCAACACATATCCCACCCTATCCCCGCGTATTTAATCCCCCTAACACTAAGGGTCAATTTATCATAGCCAATCAGCCTAACCCGCACATCTTTGGACTGTGAGAGGAAACCGGAGCACCCGGAGGAAACCCACGCAAACACGGGGAGAATGTGCAAACTCCACACAGTCACCCGAGGCCAGATTCGAACCCGGGTCTCTGGCGCTGTGAGGCAACAGTGCTAACCACTATGCCACCGTGCTGTTTGTTAATATCTAAACATGGCACACAAATTGAGCTTGCCTAATTTGTTTTTGATCATGCTTAACCAGAGATTGGACAGAATGCAGTGTACCCCATATACTAAAGATGATGGGCCAAGCACTTCTCTTTGATCAGAGTCCAAAACGTGCACTGAAGTACTACAGTGTCTGTCGTGCCTTTCAGAACCATACCTGGAAGAATTGAGCAGAGCCCCTGCAGACAGATGACAAACTCTTCTATAGGTTCAAGTTCCAATCATGTTGGATAGTGCTTTGTAGGTTAAGCACAAATGACTGCATCAGTGCTTCCTTCTTGCAATACTTAAGGATTGCAACAAAGAGTTTTGCACCTTAGATAGGAAGAATGCAGCAAACCTCTCTGCGAAAAAAATAAAATACTCACCCTAATTATATGATGAAGTTAAGCTAAAAGCCAATACAAAAGGGAGAGTCAGCTGTGTGGACATCCTGCAACACAAGAGTGTCAGGAAGCAGATTTACTCCTGTAATTATCCATTCAACCAAACTCCCAACCTCAGCTGATTGTTGGAATGAGTCGACAAATGCATGCAAGTCACACCCCATTTAAGAACTGGTGGCAAAAAGAAAATACTGCAGATGCTGGAAATCTGAAATAAAAACAGAAAATGCTGGAGATACTCAGCAGGTCAGGCAGCACCTCTGAAGAGGGAAATAGAGTTAACGTTTCAGGTCGATGACCTTTCGTCAGAACTGTTAATAACAATAAGAACTGGTGGCCTTGGACTCAAAAGACCATCTGAGGCCTTCAAGCTTCTTCCGCTGAAAAGATTAAACACTGAGGACGAGGCTCACGCTAGGAAGAGTCTCCTCCTCTTCCTGAATCAGATTAACGGTTTTACTAAAGTGATTCATGTGCCTCTGCCAAAAAAGTGTCATAGTTTGGGACTAATGTGTGTAGTGAGTTAGATACTGAGCTTTCACTGCATTCAAATCAGGACAGGCTGATGGGATAAAAGTCCCATTGTCTGTTGGCTTTAAAGGTCCTATGTGAAATGACTATCTCAATCCAATTGCCAGCAGATAAGAGTCTGCAGCACCAAACCACTTCTGATTTTGGTACTAAATTGACAATCTCACTCAGTTGTCACATGATGGATGTAATGGAAAAATGTCACTTTGCAGTAGATGATGGACAGCTGAGATTGGGACTAAGGCACATTGTTGGGCTAATATTAAACCAACGTGCCTCCCTCAAACAATACTAGGAAAAAAATCATTTACCTAATTTCTCTGTGACATTTCTGGTTTAGAATAGCTATCACAATTACTGCTGTTCAAAAAGTAATGAATTGTGTGAAGTACTTTGAGGAGTTTTGACATAAGACACTATGGCCACGATTTTGCCTACCGAGGCGGGTCCAGGGGTGGTGCCAACTTGTTGCATCATGTGGCAGCCAGGGTGTACAGCATCAAGTGAAGTAAATGTGGCCGTGGTGAGGCCATCCCTGGCGTCCCGGGCAGCAATGTGGTCGGGTGTTGATGCCCTGTGTCCTGTGCAGCATCCGGTGATTGCGGAGAAGGTTGGTGCTGTTGGTGCTGCTGGTGTGCCTGGTGCTGCTGGTGTTGGGGCTGATCGTAGTGGGATTCTGAGGACCAAGGTGAGATATTTTCAAGGGCACCGATGCTGATGGAATAGATGGCAGGTGAGGTTGAGATGACAGAAGTGATCTGTCAATGGTGAGAGAGGTTGTTCCAATGAGGTGACACTGGATAGAGAGTTTGCTCCAAACACTTGCAACCTGCATAAAGCTCAATCTGTCTTCCAAATGCAGTAAGCAACAGCTTCTAACCTTGGAAAGTGAAGACCTATGAAATGGGAGCTTTTATAGACCATTTGCAGCTGTCAAGTTTAGAAATCATCCCATGCTGACACAACACCCGACCTCCTTACCTGACGTGATCCCCGAGCAGCGGGGAAGCCGTTGGCGAACTCTCAAAATCTAAGGGTGTGCTTAAAATAATACTTAATTGCCTCTAAACAATTTCTCTAATGATCTAAATTGCCTCCCCTGCCGCTTGGTGTCTGATCTGTTTTGCGATGACAGATCCGACATCTGGGAGACGAGAGTGGAGGCGGGTCGACAGCGGGTTCCTTGCCTGCTGTCAAAAAATTTTTTTTCCCAGCCGACCCGCCTCTGAACGCGCCCTCTGACCCCTCCTGAAAAATTCCAGCCTATATTACAGCTATATTCCTACATTACAACAGTGACTATACTTCATTGGCTGTAAAGCACTTTGGGACGTCCAGTGGTTGTGAAAGGCGCTATATAAATGCAAGTCTTTCTTTTATAATGCAGATGCTATTTAGTAGTTATCTACACCTAACGGTGCTATGCCTGACCTGGGAGTGGTTGATGCTGACACGGTGCCCACAATTGGAAAGCTCCATTCTCCACCACTAACTTCCCTTCATGTGTACAGCATCCATGGAGTTTAAAAATAAATAAAATGTGAGGACTTTGCGGATTCTTCCAGTTTCCTGTGAACTAAGGCTTATAAAAGTCTGAAAAGAAAAATTGCCTGAGGAACATTGAATAGACTACAACAACAAATTGTCTTTTTCCAGTGCTTTTAATGTAGGAAAGCAGCCCGTACTTCACGGGGTGGCGGGGTGGGGGGGGGGGGGGATAATAGGCACCGTGCCACAGGTGCCCAAAAGCTTGGTCAAATTGTTTTAATGAGATTCTTAAAGAAGGAGAGGGAGGTGGTGTGGGTTTAAGGAGGGAATTCCAGAGAGTATCGGAGCTAGGCAGCTGAGAGTACGATTCTTAGTGGTGGGGTGAAGCGAAGCATAACAGGAATGGAGAGTTTGGGGGGAACGTTCTAGGGCTGGAGAGGTTATGGAGATAGGGATGAACGGATTCAAAGTTAAGGATGATCATTTTAAATTTAAGGAGCTAACATAGGTCAGCGAGGACAGGTGTGTTGAATGTGTGGTACTTGGTGCGGAATAGGATATGGGCAGCATAGTTTTGGATAAGCTGAAGTTTGTGGAGGGTATTGAATGGGAGGCATGTCACGAGTGCATTGAAGTAATCAAATCTGGAAGTGACAAAGGCATGAAAGAGGGTTTCAGCAGCAGTGAACTAGCGAGCTAGAAAGAGTGTCTCAACAACAGTTCAGGCCTGTAATCACCTTAGCATTCCTTTATAACATATAGTGAAATACATCTTGATGTCACTGAAAGACAGCCAGACATGCATTTATTTCAATCTCCTCTTAATTTAAAGTTACTTAATTCAGATTCTCTGATGTTTCAGTTTTTTCCAGCATTAAATTCTCACATTGCTAGTTATATATGTTGCTTAATTCAAATGAATGATTGGATATTTTATTTTAGTGCAAAATGACTTTAGGAGTAGCCTGTACCTTCTCATCATGTCTCTGAGAAATAGGTCAAAGCTTCACAGAAATTATTTTTGAAGTGTAGCCACTGTTATGTAGGTAATTGTGACACAGCAAGATCTCTCAAACTGCAGTGAGATAATGCCCAGTTAATCTGTGTTTATTTTGGTGGTGTTGGTTGAGGGATGATTTGTTGGCCAGAGAACTTTAAGTAATGCCCACAGGACCTTTAATATCAGGCAGACAGAGCTGCAGTTTAACATCTCATTTTACAACACAGCACTCCTTTAGTACTCCACTTAAAGGTCAGTTTAGATTGTGCTGAAATCCTGGAATGGGATTTGAACCCACAACCTTCTGAATCAGAGGAAGAGTGGTACCAACTGAACCAAGCTGACCCTGCAGTTCAGATAGTGTCATTCAATCACGAGCCTGTTTGCTGTGACATCTAATGCAGCTGGAAATAAAAACCTCGATGAAATGGAATAAAACCACCTCTCAAATGTCTATATACTCTAAGAAAAAAACAGTTTATAGCATTTCCAGGGTAAACCCTTTTTTGGGGTCTGTTGTGTTTGTCATCTGGTCAAGCATCACTTTCATGGTTTTATGATACGTAAACCCTCTTGATTTGCTACTAGCTTATAATACATATGTTACCTATTGCATCAGTGCAGTTATAATATTCTTATATATTTTGTTGTGCACATTGACTAAATATTGTACATAGTATCTTACGTATGTACCATTTTTTGCAGAATTTTACTATCCGGCAATGATTTATAAGAAGTTTACTAATTGTATGTTTAACAGTTGTGTTAAGGACAGTTCCTGGGGAGCTATTAAAGTAGAGTTTTGAATTGGTTACACCTGATTAACGGATGTAAATTGGGTGTAATTGATCGAAAAATTGGCGGAGATCCATTATGCCAAATTTCCATCCATTTAGCACCCAATTAGTTTTCCGGTTGGATTTTGTACTGGCGCCAGAAGTATGGCCCACTTTACAGTTCATTAGATTAAAATTGGGCTTTGATGCTGTCATTTAGACGTCCACACAATTTCCCAACATTTACACTAATATAACGCTCGGTTGTCTACCAGCCCATAAAAATAAGCATCCTGGGCTACTAAAGTGTGCTCTATAAAAGTGCATTTAAAGAGCCCTATAATAAGAATTGTAGCACTGTTTTGAGTCTCTTTCTGCCACCTTGCTTTTTTTCTGTTTCTTTTCACTTAATTGGTCAGGAGGCTTTGTGCCAAGTATTCTGATGCTACCTTTTTCCTAATGTCCACAGTACTTGGATAATGGGTTTCCCAGTGGGAATCCCCCTTATTCATTTCCATTACCCTGCTTTTATTCGCTTCTGCGGGCTTAGTTTCTGCTCCACTGCTGAAACTTTCCACTCGCTGCTGGATCAAGGGATATAGATGAAAGGTGAGTAAATGGAGTGGATTTACAAATCAGCCGTTCATTTATTTAATGGCAGAACAGGCTCGAAGAGCGAATGTCCTACTCCTGTTCCTATGATTGACTCCTGCTAGCACCCATCCAGTTCCAGATGCTGGTCCCCTCTTACTAAATGACTCTTACTATCTGCTCGGATCCCATGGCCACTGATTCTGCTCTGCTCCATCCTGCCTTCAGAACCCTTGCACCAATCGGATTTTCATGTTCATACTGCTGCTTCTGATTTTGTATGCTTCTCGCCACTATACAGCTGTTATTTGGACCTGGTCCCTTGGATTTACGTTTTACCCTCCCCTGGCTCCGTGATCTTCACTGCTCCTCGTCTCTGAATTTCACTCCCACTGCTTCACGATCTGCTGGTGTGCACTCTTAGCAACTGAGGCCGCTACTGCTCTCCACTGGACCCCAGGATCAACCTCTACTGACTCTCCCCCTCCTTGACTCTCTGAATCTGCTGGACAACCTTCCACCAATGCCTCAGCTATTACTCTTCTCCTCCCAGCAGCTTCTGGATTTACCCCCTCTCCACTATTGATTCTGATCATTAGTTGGTGGCTGCTCCAAGTTGACCTTGTACTGTCGGTCATTGGGCTTCATCCCCCTACTGTCTCCTGGCCTTCAGACTTTGGCCTGTTTCATATTGTCGTTTCCCTATCCTCAGTTTACAACTGCCACATGTCTTGTCTAATCTCTGCCATACCTATGCAAGCCAAATTTCCGCAATATTCATTTGTTTGCACATTTTGGCTGCCATCCACAGAATCATTCTAACACAAAGGAAACACAGATGTTATTATGCTTCCTACAAACGCATTGCAGGTTGTTGTACTAAACAGTTACTTGGTTATTTTGGTTCTTCATCTTAATACTGTAATGAGAAAAGTTCAGTTTCATCAGTAAATAAAGTTTGAAGATAAAGTACTAAAGTTTTTTTAATGTAAAACATTCCAATAAAGTGCCAATCACCAGTGTATACTGTACCTATAAATTAACAGTTTTGATCTTTCAGTGTGTACATTATTGTAGTATCTTGGTTATTGTACTGCTATTCAGATGGAGTACTCATTTAAACCAGGCAGTTTTTGAAATTTTATTCCACCCTGCAGTCAGTCCCTTTGTGTAAAAATGCAAACGGAGGATGGAAAAGGGTAATGTTGTTTTATCTTTTCCTCCCACTCTTTAGATCACATTATTTTACAGTTGCTCAGGTAGGCTGGTGACCTGGACTTCAGGCACGAGCTCCTTTGCTGTTGAGACTGCCACGTGAGAAGGTGGCTAAGCTGCCTAAAATAACTTGCCTTGTTTTTCTATTTCTTGTTCCTTTGCTCATTGCCATTCCTAATGACATGGGCAAGATTAGGAACCTCTTCTAATTCAAGCTGCAGTGCATTGGTATACCCTTGCGCTACATCATGGTACCTCCTCTCTAGGATTATGTAGATAAGACTATAATTACATAGTGTTATGGTCCATGACATTGCAGAGAATTAAGAATATTTACTTTTCTCCAAGCTTTATGTTACGATCATTGTGCAACACTCTGACTCAGTCTGCATTCTGGTTAATGTTTAAAGTTCACTCTGTGGACAGCTTTTTTGATAAATAATGTTATCCAGAACTCTGATGCACCACAAGAAAGGACAAGCCATACTGAAATAAAATGGAAGAGATACACCATGTTGCAGTTGCATTTTTGTTTCCTTGCCACTATAAGCAATGCACACATCACTTGAATATTCAACATGATCTGGTTAATGTTGAGATTTTTTTGGTAACAATCTTTCCTTGATAACTGCCAACAAAGAGTGTGATGATGGAAGATCACGCTGAATTTTATATTCAAGATGGAGCTTTATTTTTCAGTTGTTGCTCTAAACAAGATCCAAAGGTAACCTATTTGTGGAATGCAGGGATTTTGCAGATTTCTTCGCTATGCTTTAGAACCAAACACCATTTATTAGTTTGCCAGATTTAGAATAATATATAGATAGGGAAGGAGCTACTAGGCTGTAAGACGATCTTAGTGATTCAGATGATATAAGCGTGAAGAAACCGCCCACCAGTGACTTCGGGTACTGATCTCGCCAAATTTTGTAGCTTGAGGGGACGGGTGGGGTGGAGAGGGCTCCTAATTATAGTAATGACATCTGGCCCCCTGCGCTACTAGGGGTGCATCTCAGGCATCCGGCTGCCAGAGAGGGTGAAAATTGTAGCCAAATGCATCAGGTTGGTAGGGGTGGGATGTGAGTCGGGGTCATTCATCCCTCAACTCCAGAAGCATCTCTGATGTAACCCCGATTGGCACCCTTTTATAAGGAAGCAGATAATGAAGCAGTACATGCCCGTATGCAACAAGACCTGGACGACGTTCAGGCTCAGGCCGATAAGTGGCAGGTAACATTCGTGCCACAGAAGTGCCAGGCAATGACCATCTCCAACAAGCGAGAGTCTAACCACCTCCCCTTGACATTCAATGGCATTACCATTGCCGAATCCCCCACCATCAACATCCTGGGGGTCACCATTGACCAGAAACTTAACTGGACCAGCCACATAAATACTGTGGCAACAAGAGCAGGTCAGAAGCTAGGTATTCTGCGGCGAGTGTCTCACCTCCTGACTCCCCAAAGCCTTTCTACCATCTACAAGGCACAAGTAAGGAGTGCGATGGAATACTCCACTTGCCTGGATGAGTGCAGCTCCAACAACACTCAAGAAGCTCTACACCATACAGGACAAAGCAGCCCGCTTGATTGGCACCCCATCTACCACCTTAAACATTCACTCCCTCCATCACCGGCATACCATGGCTGCAGTGTGTACCATCTACAAGATGCACTGCAGCAACTCGCCAAGGCTTCTTTGGCAGCACCTCCCAAACCCGCAACCTCTACCACCTAGAAGGACAAGGGCAGCAGGTGCATGGGAATACTACCACCTCTAAGTCACACACCATCCTGACTTAGAAGTATATCGCCGATCCTTCATCGTTGCTGGGTCAAAATCCTGGAACTCCCTACCTAACAGCACTGTGAGAGAACCTTCACCACATGGACTGCAGCGGTTCAAGGAGGCTGCTCACCACCACCTTCGCAAGGGCAATTAGGGATGGGCAATAAATGCTGGCCTTGCCAGCGACGCCCACATCCCATAAACGAATAAAAAAAAATACTCGCATTATTTTCACTGGCTTTAGGGGTCTAGGCCATGACCCATGCCTGTAACCTTAGGCAGGCCCCACTCTGCCAATCACATGCCACTACGCCTGCTCTCCTTGTCCCCAGCCTAGCAGGGCATTGGTAGCCTGCTAGGCCGGAGACAAGGGAGCGACTGGCCTGGGAGACCCCTCCCCAGCTACATTCCGCTTAACAAGGCCAGATGGAACCTACGGGGGAAAGTGAGATCTGGGTCCTGGCCTTATTTGCACTCTCACCAGTCTCCTAGCAGATGTGCATTGGAAGGGATGTGGGTTTTCAGACCCCAACTTTACATTAAATCTTAGTTTTTGCCAGTCTAATATGTTATGGCACAGAACAATATGAGAAAAACTTATGTCCTTATCCGTGTACAAGAATTACTTTTTATTTTTCCCACTTATTTTGCCTAAAGGTTTGCAGGGGCAGCATCACAATTGAGCTGATGCACATTCAGAATATCTCTACTGTGATCCCAGCTAATTCAGCCTAGATTGGGGTTTGAAACTGGAACTATTGTGGTCTGTATAGCTCATCAAAATGCAGTAAATTGTGTTTTAAAATTGGTTCTAGGTAGCTGTACATTTAAAAGAGTTAGTTTGTCTTTGTCGGGTGGATGCAGGGAAGATGTTCCCGATGATGGGTGAAACTAGAACTAGGGGGCATAGTCTTAGAATAAGGGGCTGCTCTTTCAAAACTGAGATGAGGAGGAACTACTTCACTCAGAGGGTGGTAGGTCCATGGAATATGCTGCCCCAAAAAGTTGTAGAAGCTACATCATTACATAAATTTAAAACAGAAATAGACAGTTTCCTAGAAGTAAAGGGAATTAAGGGTTACGGGGAGCGGGCAGGAATTTGGACATGAGTCTAGGTTCGGATCGGTCATGGCCCTGTGGGTAGCGGAGCGGGCCCAGGGGCCGTGTAGCCTGACCCTGCTCCTATTTCGTGTGTCTAATTCTGTTAGATTCAGGAGATGGTTCTGTGATAGTGGATTGGCGGTTAGGATCAGGTCAGCCATGATCTTATTGAATGGCGGAGCAGGCTCGAGGGGCCGATTGGCCTACTCCTGCTCCTATTTCTTATGTTCTTATGTTCTAAGAATATTTACAGTAATCATGAGAGCCAAGCGTTTTGTGCTTTTACCAGGTGTAAGAATTTCACGGGCATTCACTGGGCAGAAATTGGGCAAATAGCCCAACTCTCCGCCCGCAGATGTCCTTTTCCCAGGGATGCGGAGGATCTGTCAAGAAGATTCTTGACAGATCACAAGTTCTGGGTTTTTACACATGCCTAAACCCGGAACTTGCGCGGCCCCTACAGGTGTGTGCGCACCACATATGCACCCGTAGGGGCCGCAAATTCTGACCCATTGTGTCAGGAAGTCTATGAAGGATTGTGTCTCCTAAAAAGCCTTGCAAATTATTGGATTGTGTAATAAAATAATGTTCTGAAGAAGATATTTAACCTCTGGTAGACAGCTTTCAAATTTTGTTTTCAAAGTATTTGTACAATTACTAAATTGCCATGTATTTTCTGCTTTTCTATAATTACCTAACTTATAAATAAATTTGACTCTTCATTTTAGCCCGAGTATAACATTCTGACAGTGTAATCTTTGTTGCCTCTTGGAATGGACAGGAAAATGTGATGGCATATAATCCAAGTTAAAGGTGTAATTGTTGGTCCTGTGGCATGCTATCCCAGTTACGAGATGCAAAGGAGTTTAAGTTTCAGGTGATAGGTGACATGGGTCCATCTATGGAAACGGCCTTTTTGCTATAAATAAGGCCCCAATATTTCCGGGGAGGTAGGGAGGGTGCACGGTAGCGTGAAGGAAACCCGGAAAGTCCGGGGACGTGGACATCCTGACGAATTTAATGGCGGCACCCCATTATAATTTTATTTTTCCTGTTTCCCACCTGACAGCCAGCCAACTTGACAGGCTGGCCAGCTGCCGGGCAGGAAAACCGGCCGCAACTGAGGGACCTTGGGGATGGCCCTGGCAATCGGGAGGGGCGCAGTCTGCAGATTGGAGCTACGGGGTGGGCGTGATCGCGGTCTGCAGCGTGGTGCTTGTGTGCGGTGCCGGGGGGTCGACTATGATCGCAGGCTGCAGATTGGGGCTTGAGGAGGGTGTGGATGCAGGGTCGGCAGAGCCTTGAGAGAGGCCGCGATCGGCAGAGGGGGCAGCTGTAGGCTTCCTTGAGGGGCTCTTGGCCCACAAGGAGTGCTATAAAAAGTACTTGCCTTCTGGAGCCAGCAGCTCCTGCCTCCATTTCACTGCGGGGTTTCTCGAGCCTGGGGAAACCCACGCAGCAGGAGTTACAGTTAAATTAAGGTCCCAATTGCACTGTGGGAGCCTGATTTAAATATATTATCGAAGTGACCTGCCTCCAAGGCTGGGCACTCGCACGCCTCACTACTTGCCACCGTAAAAATGGCGGCAGGCGTATTGGGTTGGAGTCAAGTATAGCATTTTTAAATGTTTAACCCTCCCGCCTGTCATGAGGGGGTGGGGAGGCGGGGGCCACGCGTTAATCTAGAAGCCCAAGAGTCTGTGTGGGAGAGAGCCCTACTTGTAACCATGTGCAATGTGAAGAAACGTGAAAAGGAGGAAAAAAAATTAAAAAACTTAGATGGTGCAGTGATTTTCGTCAAGAAATTCATACATTATGCTATGTACAATTGGACACAGATTTATCTCTTTTCAGGCAATTTCTCGAGTATGAGTCGCATCATGTGTTTTGATATAGCAAGTGAAAGCACCTGAATGGTGGATTTTTGCATTCCTGTTATAACTAATATAAGTGCTACTTAGAGGCAATTTGAATCCAGCACTCTGGAATCTAGGCTCAAGATAAATTCTTGGTAAGTTTATAAAGTTTAAATATATAAAGGTGAATCTCGAAGCTTTCCTATATAATGCAGATTTTAAAGCAGCGGAATCCTGACCAATTGATTATTCAGACGACTGAATTCCCACTTGCCATGCACGGTTCACGACAGCAAATCAAAGCTAGCTCTGTGATGTGGGTGGCAGTGAGTTCTGATATGGAAATGATGAAAGGACACTTGAAAATGCTTCTTGAGAGGTACTAATTTGTAGAAAGTAAATGTTGAGTTGTCAGCTGGGTTCCTAAAGTAAGTATCCAAATGTTTTAGCATGGATTGGAGCAAAGAATACTTACGGTATCTTGTACTGAAAAATTGTGATTTGTTTTGGTGGTCCACTTCTAAGCTCGACAGATTTCTCTTCTGTCATGCTGTCCCTTTAATCAGTGGGTGATCGGAGTCGCACCTGTTCATAGGCATGATTAGCTTTGCTCCTTGATCACCTGCCAGTTCCTTTTCTTCACTCCCTTTAGTCCCCGAGATCGAGCGCAACAGGCAGTGTTTAAATGCACAGTCCATAAAGAACTGTTGATTCTCAATTAGTGACGGTTGGGACTGTAAACTATTTCTAGAATTACCAGCCAACACTCTAGCAGACTATTTTAACAAATGAAGAAAAAGGAAAGACTAGAAGTGCTTCAGGTACAAAATGCTCCATTATCTGTGGAATATATTTGCAAAGCAATTGCAGAATGTGCCTCCTAGCCAGTAGTAGATAATTCCAATTTGGTCAGTCACTTGAGCCACTCCAATGGGTCTTCTGACCTACATTCAAAAAGAGATTCACAGAAATGATGGAACAGGTTTATTCCTGTAAATATCCACTTCTGATTGCTCTTCCGGTTGACCTGAATACCGTCCAGAGGTTCTTCGATTGGGCGGGTTGGTACCAGCTAGATGGAGCATCAGAGAGTAAATCTAATTTAATTGCGGTTAAATTGGTGCCTCACTTAATTATCGCTAATTAATATCAGGCAGAACAATTATTTACCAGCCTTGCTAATAGCTACAGTTACCAAGACAAACAATTCTATGATTAAGGAAAGGCCTTTATTTTGCAAGTTGCTTGAGTGGTAAGTTGAATTAAAACTGCATATTGTTGGACTCCATCAGCTGTCCATGGAGAATTGTAGTTTCATGTTTCTTTCAAGTTTGTTCTTGGCTGCATTCCCCATATTTCTGTCATTTAGTTTTGGCTTCCCAGGAGGATTTACTGCTAAAGGTCGGGAACCTTGACTTCTGTGGCTTCACAAACTATTGTGGTGGACAGGGAATATTTTTTTTCCAAGATGCATAATTTTGATACGCTTTCATTCAGAAGTTCAAGAAAATATTAAAAAACTGTTTATGTATAGAGCTCTGATATTACATAGTGTAATTTGTTCCGGAAAGAAGTAGTTAAAAAACAGTAGTTATGTTGGGCTAAGTAAGTTGCAGTATCCCTCGTGGTTGATGATAAGCAAGGATTTTTAAACAGTTTAAGTATATTCAAGAGAACTGCACTCTGAAATATCTCTGCATTCATTTAAAATGTATAGGCCCGGACTTTGCCGCTGGGATGACGCCGTCATTCCGCCTTTGAAACTGAAAGCAACCACAGGATTTGGCGCATGCTGAAATCCCGAAGTTGCAGTCTGTCAATGAAAGCTCCAAAACTGGCTGCGCAACGCCCCCCTCCCCCCCTCCACCCACAGAGCCGACAAACAGTGAAATCTCGTAAATCATTGAAACTGCTGAAAACTTCGGCTCTTCCGCAGTAATTACGCTGTTAAATTCCCCACTAAAAGTTAGACCCAAAGGGATTAACTGGGATTTTAACAGCGTATTGACTGCTAAACAAAGGTTAGGGCCATGGAAAACTAATTTTAATTTTGTGCAGTGTGAAATTTGTCCATTTTAATATAAAAAATAAAATTAAGAAATTTTTCCCCAAAATTTTTTTTTTACGTTTGCCCATCTTTATTTCAGGTTTGCCTTTTCCCCATGTGACAGTCCCAATCTTTCTTTTGCTCTGTCTAACTATTTAAAAAAAAGTTAGAATTTTAAACACTTACTCACTTCCTTATTTGCTGTCTGTGAAAATTCTGCCTTTTGATTGGCTGCTTAGACAGCTTGTTGACGTCACAACAGTTCGGACAAGGGGATCCTCACTAAACTCCATTGAATTGAATTGAAGGTCAGAAAACCTGGACATCTCGACACAGGGATTGTGAGATCCTTGTGCAGAACGTACTTCGGGGCCAGCAGCGAACGCCCTCCATAATAGAGCACACCCTTGATTCTACCAAAATCACTGTATTTGTGATAGCATTACCTTAGAAATTAATGGGTGGAATTGGGGGAAGGTTACTCTAAGACTAATTGACACATTAATCGCGTGTATGTCAAGTTTTTGTACCCTCATTTGTATGTAATAGTTATTGGCCCAGAAATTCGGGTCGGGGGCTTCCTGCGGGTGCAAGCCCCCCGACCTGCACTTACCTTGCGCGCTGGCCGTTGAGCTGTAGGGCCCAGTGGAATTCCGATCCTGGGCCTGCTCCAACTGCTGGCGCGCAGTGCTTGCGTATCCCAGGGGCGCAGTGAGTTCGATGTGTCCCCTGGGATCACGTGGGCCATGGGGAGCCAACCGGAGCAGGGAATGCTTCATTCATAAGTTTGACTTATAAATACTACGGGCCCCAAAACATCACTAAATCTTCAAATACATTTTTTAAAAACATCACATTTTTAAAATAAACTATAAATTACATGAAATAACTATTTTAAACAATTTAAATTTTTGAAAAAAATAATTTTATTTTCTAATGGGGCTAAAAATAAACTTACCTTGCTTAAAAGTAATTAAAAATAATAAACCTGTGGAAAAAATGTTTCAATTTTAATTAATTCACCACTTACCTTGTAAAAAGCAGGCTTTACGTCTGCTTTTTAAATGTGTAAATTCTGGAGGCTTACCCTCCCGGGAAAACCTGTATTAAAAAAAAAACAAACAAACAAAAAAAAAACCTAAGTTCGATGCGCACGTGTTCGAACTCTGAACCCCTTCGTTCAGGGGAACGGAAGTGCCGGTTTCCCGCGCATGCGCAGTGCATGCAGGAAACCGGCAGTTCCATTGGGCCTACGGGTGAGTACCCCGTGCGTACTCACCCGTGGAGACCCGAATTTCTGGGCCATAATATCTGCAGGACTAGAATCTGCCTTGTATCTTCATGAGGGTTTCTTGGGTAACTTATGTTATTCCAAATGTTAAAATTCCTGAATACGAATAGATGCCATGTTAAAATGGTGTTCTGAGATCAGCTCGTTCACGCTGTTTGCTTTGCTCTTTGTGAAATTACACCCTGAGATGTTATGTGTTGAATCTCGGTTACTTTCCATGCAGTGTCTGTGACTTCTGTGATGCAACAAAAAGAGAACATCATAATTTCATTAATTTAGTGGAGTTTCAATCCATGCTTTAACTTTTTAACTCAACGGTTTAACAGGAGACCTATTAATCACTACTATTTTTAAAAGTAAGCTTTAAGGTTGAATTTATTTCAAAGTTTTGTTTAAAACCTTGTAATATGTGTAATTAAGGCTTGTATCTTGTTGATCCTCTGTACAACATATTTTATCCAAACTTTGAGTAGATTTCATAATAACTGAAACCTTCTTAATTTCACACTTACCTCTTTTTAAAACTTACCACACTACATATTTATTGGCTAAGAAGGTGGACAAGCCTGTTTTCTAGTTACTGCTAACACCATGCTTGAGCCAGCCAGCATGCAAAAGCAGCGCTAGATACGTCTCCCTTTGGTCTTTCCCTTTCTATAGAGAAGGGCCATGTCCTACTCAGTGGCAACCAGACTGCAAACTGTGCAGGAGACACTGCATGGCATCACCCTATGGTACAGTGCATTAATACATGAATGCATTATGTCAGCCAAACATCTGATAGTTCCAATCTTTTTACTTGAGGCTAGCGCTGTGAGCTGCGAATTAATGGCCAAGAGTTTCTATGTTGCATACCTATTAGTACTTAAATACTGTAATAGCATATTTTGCATTCTTTTTAATGGCTGTATTTTCAAAGTATTGATGCAAACATTATATGATGTCAAATCCAGCAGAGTTGTGTATATTTCTTTTGCAAGAAATAATATTTTTTACATCGATAAAAACCTGTTGACTATAGTTTCACAGAATTTTTGTCTAAGCATACATTTGATCCAGTTCCATTTGTTCCGTTGGTACCATTTGGTTATCTCCTCGGTATCTTTCTCCAATGCACCCATAATGTGTTCAACATTTTCTTACTTTTGAGAAAATTGGCCTCTTGATGTAAAAGCAGTATGTTCTAACTTGGCCATATCTAATAACAGATTGACCCACTCTTCAGTTTCCATTTGGAGTTTTACTTTTCCAATGCTGTAAGATTTCATTCCTTGCCAGTGTCAACATTAAGCATAGTACTCTGCCACATTTAAGCACTCTCCATTCCATGTCTCTGTCAATGATCCCTAGATCCCTAGTCTGGGGAGCCTAAGAATTTTACAAGTCAAAAAACACTGGAGCGATCTCTCTCTGAAATGAGTGATGACTGGGCACATGAAGAACCTTCAATAATCCAGGAGTGGATCACCTACACATCTCTTTTCTTCCATTTCCCCCATTTAGAATTAACCATATCCTTTTTCCTTTGGGCTTAGTTGAGTCATATAAAACTAGTTTAATATTTTTTGTATTGATTTAGTTTAAGCAGAACATACAGACCCGTCCTTTGAGCAATTGAGCCAAGGCATAAATTTCACAATTGATCTTGCTTCAACTTCTTTTGTTTCACATTTGGATTACTGCGCCATGATATCAGAAATTTATGGCCTGTTGAGACATATTTATCTCACTTATAATTATATGGTTTCTTGGCTTTTTATACCCATCGATTGTTTAAAAGGTGATATTTATAGACATGACAGAAACTGTTTTCTCTATGTGATTAGCTACAGGACATCAATATCTCCATCAATCTCTTGCCATCTCTACCCCTAACATGAGTTAGAAACTATTGTTCTGTTTACTGATCCTTAACATTTTAAGAGTATTCACTCAATGAGAATACTGTCCTGAAACTTCTTATGCATTGAGGCCCTTGCCTCATTTGGGCTAGGTGGAGGAAACATCAAGCAAACAAGAAAAATTTCCACGGAGACAGGGAAGAAATATTTAATGACTGGTCAACCGCTACCACTCTTGTATATGTGTATATTATGTTTAACAGCAGAATTTATAGAGGCCTGGCAAAAAGTAGCCAAGTAGCTCGGCGAGGAAATGACATGAGAACACAGCATGGGTAGAAAAGAATACGTAGACAATTGGGAGGAGGAAAAGAGAAAAAGTGAACAGAGGATTGTAGCTTGCCAGATTGTGTTATTAATTCTAAAGGTCTTTCTAAATTGTTTTTGTCTCTGGGTTTCAAGATTAAAGGTATTGAGAGTGGCATCCCGCCATTACCTTTGGTTACTTTTATAATAATTGACACTTGCTTAGTTTCAGTTATCTTCATGTTTTCCTCCATGGAGAGTAATGATGCTTTCATTATCACATAAACAAACTAAGGTGCAACCTACTAATTTCAGGATTCAGATTACGAGGAGAAAGTATGAGAGTATGCCAACATGGGGGAGGGGCTGAGTTTGTCTTTCAGACTCATCAGCTGATTGTGGGGAGGAATATTGTTATAAGTAATATTTTAAGCAATTACATTAACGTTGTGTCATTGTGCAATAAAAAGGACACTTGGCTCGACCATTCTGCTTGCTATCTGGGACTGGGAGCACATTTTAAATTCAGATCATGGCAGCTAAGCAGAGTGGATGTGGGTTGCTCTGAGAGGTATATGAATGGCAATTTGAATTGAATATACGTTAATGGCTTTATTTTGGTCATGGAAAGTTCATTAAATGTATCAAAATTAAGCAATAAAATATTGGCATTTACTCTGTGCTGCAGCTAAGCAGACTAATCACTATATTTGGAGTTAGAGTTGATCTAAATGCCCATTTAATTCATTCTGATTCTGATCCATATGATATTAAATGTCTACCAACTTTTTTGATGCACATATTACTCATTACTGCCTGTTTTATTCAGAACCATGCGCAACCATGTTTTGTTTTGAATTACATAGAATATATAGCACAGGCCATTCAGCCCAACTAGTCTGAGCTGGTGATAATACTCCACAGGAGTCTTCTCCCATTCCATCTACCTCATATCAGCCTTTCAGCATATCTTTCTATTCCCTTTTCTCTCATGTACTAGTCTAGTTTCCATTTGAAAGCCTTTAAGCTATTTACCTCAACCAATTTCTGCGGCAACGAGTTCCACATTCTAACCACTGAGTAAAAAAAATTCTTCTTCTTCCTCTAGCATTATCGGGTCCTGCTCTTGTCTGCCAAAATTGCTCACTATTCCAGAATCATTCTGAAATGCAAAGATAAACCCCGGCTTCTATTCGCCACTGCTAACCGTCTTAAACCCCTCACTTCCGGCAAGTGTGAGGAGATCCTGGACTTCTTTGTCTCTAAGATTGAGACCATCTGTTCGGCTGCCTCTGCCACTTCCCTTCCTTCCCCTAGCCCATCGGTCCAAACATCCCCTAAGGTTCCCCCCTGCCCTAGCCCTGAACTCACTACTTTCCTCAGTTTCTCTCCGATCTCCCTTCATGACCTCTCCGCGCTCATCTTGTCCATGAGACCAACTTCCTGCTCCCTCGATCCTATTCCCACCAAACTGCTGACCACACAACTTTTCTGGTTTCCATGTTAGCTGACATTGTTAACGGTTCTCCCCAGGTACTGCCTCTCCCTCAAATCTGCCGTCATCACCACTCTCCACAAAAAAACAAACCTTGCCTCCTCCATTATTGCAAACTACCGCCCCATCTCCAACCTCCCTTTCCTCTCCAAAGACCTTGAACATGTTGTCGCCTCCCAAATCCATGCCCATCTTTCCCGCAACTCCATGTTTAAATCCCTCCAATCAGGTTTCCGCCCCTGCCACAGTACCGAAACGGCTCTCATCAAAGTCACAAATGACATCCTTTGTGACGGTGACAAAGGTAAGCTATCCCTCCTCGTCCTTCTTAACTTGTCTGCAGCCTTTGAAACGGTTGACCACTCCATCCTTCTCCAACGCCTCTCCACCGTCGTCCAGCTGGGTGGGACTGCACTCACCTGGTTCCATTCTTATCTGTCTAATCGTAACCGGAGAATCACTGCAACGTCTTCTCTTCCCACTCCAGCATCGTTATCTCTGGTGTCCCCCAAGGATCTATCCTTGGCCCCCTCCTATTTTTCATCTACATGCTGCCACTTGGCAACATCATCTGAAAACACAGCATCAGTTTCCACATGTATGCTGATGACACTCAGCTCTAACTCACTACCACTTCTCTCGACCCCGCCACAGTCTCTTAAATTGTCAGACTGCTTGTCCGACATCCAGTTCTGGATGAGCAGAAATTTTCTCCAATTAAATATTGGGAAGACCAAAGCCATTGTCTTCGGTCCCTGCCAGAAACTCCGTTCCCTAGGCACTGACTCCATCCCTCTCCCTAACATCTCTCTGAGGCTGAACCACACTGTTCGCAACCTTGGTGTCATATTTGACCCTGAAATGAGCTTCTGACCACATATTTGCAGCATAACAATGACCGCCTACTTCCACCTCCACAACATCCCCTGCCTCAGCTCATCTGCTGCTGAAACCCTCATCCATGCCTTTGTTACCTCTAGACTTGACTAATCCAACATACTCCTGGCTGGCCTCCCACATTCTACCCTACGTAAACTTGAGGTCATCCAAAACTCAGCTGCCTGTGTCCTAACTCGCACCAAGTCCTGTTCACTCATCACCCCTGTGCTCGCTGACCTGCATTGGCTCCCGGTTAAGCAACGCCTAGATTTCAAAATTCTCGTCCTTGTTTTCAAATCCCTCCATGACCTTGCCCCTCCCTTTCTCTGTAATCTCCTTCAGCCCCACAACCCCCGGAAATATCTGCGCTCCTCTAATTCTACCCTCTTGAGCATCCTTGATTATAATCGCTCAACCATTGGTGGCCATGCCTTCTGTTGCCTGGGCCCTACGCTCTGGAATTCCCTGCCTAAACCACTCCACCTCGCTACCTCTCTTTTCTCCTTTATGACACTCCTTAAAACCTACTTCTTTGACCAAGCTTTTGGTCACCTACCCTAATTTCTCCTTATGTGGCTCAGTGTCAAATTTTTTGTCTTATAATACTCCCGTGAAGCGCCTTTAGACGTTTTACTCCGTTAAAGGTGCTATATAAATACAAGTTGTTGTTGTTGGATTTATTAGTAACTGTCTTGTATTTATGGCCCCTAGATTTGGATTCTCCCACAAGTGGAAACATTCTCTCCACACCTACCCTGTCCAACCCATTCATATTTTTAAAAACCTCTATCAGGTCTTCTCCAAGTCTTCTCTTTTCCAAAGAAAAAGCCCCAACTTGTTCAATCTTTACCAATTGCTGTAATCTCTCAGTTCTGGTATCATCCTTGTAAATCTTTTTTGCTTTTTCTCCAGTGCTTCTATGTCCCTTTTATAGTATGGAGACCAGAACTGTGCACAGTACTCCAAGTGCAGCATGACCAGGGTCCTATACAAGTTTAACACAACTTCACTACTTTTGAATTCTATACCCCTAGAAATAACTCCCAGTGCTTTATTAGCATTTTTAATTGCTTTGCTTACCTGTGATGCTGCGTTTCATGATTTGTTTACCTGTATCCCTAGATCCCTTTGCTCTTCTACCCCATTCAGTTTCTTATTTTCTAAGGTGTAGGTGATGTTTCTGTTTTTCCTACCAAAGTGCATCACCTCACATTTATCTGTGTTAAATTCATTTGCCAGTTAACTGCCCAGCCTGCAAGTTTTCTAATGTCTTGTATTATATTGCATTCTTCCTCAGTGTTAGCTATATCCCCCAGTTTGGTGGTATCATCTGCAAATTTTGATATTGAGTTACTTACTAAGTCTAAATCATTAATATAAATTATGAATAACAATGGTCCCAGCATTGAACCTTGTGCACTGCTTTCTACCTTCCTCCAATTTGATTAACTACCCTATACCCCTACTCTCTGCTTTCTACTTTTTAGCCAATTTGCTATCTATTCAGATATTTGTCCCCTGACTCCACATGCCCTAACCTTTTGTCATGAGCCTACCGTGTGCCTTATCAAAGGCCTTTTGAAAATCCCAGTATGTGACATCTACTGCATTACCTTTGTCCACTCTTTCCGTTACCTCTTCTAAGAATCCCATCAGGTTAGTTCAGTATGACTTTGCCTTTCGGAATCCATGCTGATTATTTTTTTATTATATATTTTTCGTCTTTATGCACTTTATCACTTTTAGTGTAGATTCCAGTACCTTTCCTATCACTGACATTAAGCTGACTGGTCTATAGTTCCCAGGTTTTGTTCTATCTCCCTTATTGTATATAGGAACAACATTACCTGTCTGCCAGACCTCTGGCACTGCCCCCTCTTCTGTGGAACGTTTGTGTATATAAAATAGTGCCTCCCTAGTTTTCTTGCATATGCGTGGGTGCATAGCTTCCAGACCTGGGGTTTTATCCCCTTTTAGTTTTGCTGGTTTGTCAATTATTTTCTACCTTTCTATCCCAACTTTGTTAATATTTTTAAGCTCACCCTCTTGTGAAATGTCTATTTCGTTGTCTTTTTTAGTAAAAACAGAGGCAAAGTAGTTATTCAATACTTCTGCCATTTCTCTGTCATTACCCGTGAGTTTGTCTTGCTAATCCTTTAGTGGCCCTATCCTTACTTTAATTTTCCTTTTGTTATTTATGTGTCTATAGAACACTTAATTATTTCTTTTGAAATTACTTGATAATTTGATTTGTAATTTCTCCTTGCCTTCCTGATGCTTTTTTTTAACTACCCCCCCCCCCCCCCCCCAAAAAAAAACTAGGCTGACACTCCAGTACATTACTGAGGGAATGCTGCACTGTCGGAGGTGCCATCTTTCGGATGAGACGTTAAACCGAGGCCCCGTCTGCTCTCTCAGGTGGACGTAAAGGATCACATGGCACTATTTCAAAGAGCAGGGGAGTTATCCCCAATGACATGGCCAATATTTATCCCTCAATCAACGTAACAAAAAAACAGATTATCGGTCATTATCACATTATTGTTTGTGGGAGCTTGCTATGTGCAAAATTGGCCACCACGTATCCTACATTACAACAGTGACTACACTTCAAAAATACTTCATTGGCTGTAATGTACTTTGGGATGTCCTGAGGCCGTGAAAGGCGCTATATAAATGCAAGACTTTCTTTTTTTTTCCCCCAAGTTCTTTGTATTCCCTTTTTGTCCTCTCCTTTAGTATTTAAGTACTTCTTATTTCTTTCTTTAGATGCAATTTTTCCTTGTTTATTCATCCACAGTGCCCCATGATTAGCTTGCTTGTTTTTGGCTTTTAGTGGAATATATTTCTCTTGAACTCTATTGATTTACTTATTTAAAGATTTCCCACTGTTTTTCTGTCTCTGTTTTTCAAGATTTTCTACCTTTAGTTCCATCCTCATTGCCTCATAATTTGCTCTTTTCCAATCTTAGTCTTTGTCATACTTATGCCACATTCGATCCTAATCTTGAACCTTAGTAGTGATCATTACTATTAAGATGCTCTCCTAATCTTACTTCTCCTACCTCTGATTCATCACCCATTACAAGATCTAGCAGTGGTTCTTTTCTTGTTGAACTTCTTGTGTACTGTGTGAGAATGCAGTTCTGTAAAAACTCGATTCCCTTTTCTCCTTTCGCTACTTTTTCCTGCCAGTTTATTTGGGGGTAGTTGAAATCTCCCATGGTTATTATTCTATGTAGTTTGTAGATTTGCCTACATATTACTTCCTTCAATTCCCATCCAATATTTGGTGGTCTACAATATACTCCTGTTAGGGTGATGGATTCCTCCTTATCTTTTAAATCAATCCATATGGATACTGTATCTTGCTGCTAGTTATATCCTTTATTTCTACTGCCATTATGTAATCTTTAACTGGCACAGTTACTCCACCTCCCCTCCTTCCCTTTCCTTTCTAAATGTGTTATATCTGCCAATATTTAGTTGCCAATCCTATTCTCCATGTTTCAGTCATCCCTACTATATCCAGACCGTAATACTGCTGCAGTTTCTCCACAGTCTGGTACTTGGTCGAGACGGGACATTTCACCGGGTCCTTCAGTGCTGCTCTCTGCAGCTTTTGTACCTTCTTGGTCATTGTTGCAGAAAACAGATAGGTGTTCCGAGAATTTTATCAACCTCGGTTTCAAAGTCCATGTTGAGGATCCTGTCGGCCTCGTCCATCACCAGGAACTTGAGGGCCCACAGGTTGAATATGCACATCGCTGCACCAACAATTTAAATTGTTTTTAGTTATTATTCCTCTCTCTTTGTTTTTAGTAGTTATTTTACCTTTATGCTCTATAACTTCATCTAATCTTGGTCATTCATGTTATCCTTATTCCTTGCTTTAATTTGTCCTTTACTCTCTCTTCCAGATTCTTTTATTGTTAGGTTTCTATAATTTATAGCAGTTCCCTCCCCCCATGTTATTAGTTTAAAGTTTTAATTATAGCCCTAGTTATCCTTTCCACTATGACTTTGGTCCCAGCCTGGTTCAGGTGCAGCCCGTCCCAACAGTAGAGCCCCTTCCTGTCCCAGTATTGGTGTCCGTGTGCCATGAAATGGAACCCCTCTTTCCGACACCACTCCTTCAGCCACATGTTGACTTTCCTAATCTGTTTGTCCCAATGCCAATTTGCACATGGCTCGCGTAATACTCCTGAGATTATTACCTGTGAGGTCCTGCTTTTCAATTTAGCTTCTAACTCCTGATAGTCCCATAAGAACATAAGAAATAGGAGCAGGATTAGGCCACTTGGCCCCTCGAGCCTGCTCCGCCATTCAATAAGATCATGGCTGATCTTGGGCTCAAAGCCACTTCCCCACCTGCTCCCCATAACCTTTCACTCCCTTATCTTGCAAAAATTTGTCCATCTCCACCTTAAATGTATTTAATGACTCCGCCTCCACAGCTCTCTGGGCAGAGAATTCCACAGATTTACGACCCTCTGAGAGAAGAAATTCCTCCTCATCTCAGTTCTAAAAGGGCGACCCTTTATTCTGAAACTGTGCCCCCGTGTTCTAGATTTAAACATCCTCTCTGCATCTACCTTGTCGAGTCCCCTCAGTATCTATATGTTTCAATAAGATCACCTCTCATTCTTCTAAATTCTAATGAGTATAGGCCCAGCCTGCTCAACCTTTTCTCAAAAGTCAACCCCCTCATCTCTGGAATTAACCGTGTGAATCGTCTCTGAACTGCCTCCAATGCAAGTATATCCTTCCTTAAATAAGGAGACCAAAACTGTACGTAGTGCTCAAGGTGTGGTCTCACCAATACCCTGTACAGTTGTAGCAGGACTTCCCTGCTTTTATACTCCAACCCCTTTTTAAAAAAAAGGCCAACATTCCATTTGCCTTTTTGATTACTTGCTGTACATGCATGCTAACTCTTTGTGTTTCATGCACAAGGACCCCCAGGTCCCTCTGAACTGTAGCATTTTGTAATTTCTCTCCATTTAAATCATAATTTGCTTTTTTACTTTTCCTGCCAAAGTGTATAACCTCGCACTTTCCCACATTATACTCCATCTGCCAAATGTTTGCCCACTCACTTAGCCTGTCTATATCCCTTTGTAGATTCTTTCAGTCCTCTGCACAACTTGCTTTCCCACCCATCTTTGTATCATCTGCAAACTTGGCTACATTACACTCGGTCCCTTCATCCAAGTCATCAATGTAGATTGTAAATAGTTGAGGCCCCAGCACAATCCCTGTGGCACCCCACTAGTTACCGTTTGCCAACCGGAAAATGACCCATTTATCCCGCCTCTCTGCTTTCTGTTAGTTAACCAATTCTCTATCCATGCTAATATATTACCCCCAATTCCGTGAGCTCTTATCTTATGCAGTAACCTTTTATGTGGCATCTTATCAAATGCCTTCTGGAAATCCAAATACACCACATCCACTGGCTCACCTTTGTCCACCCTGCTCGTTACTTCCTCAAAGAACTCCAGCAAGTTTGTTAAACATGATTTCCCTTTCATAAAACCATGCTGACTCTGCTTGACTGCATTATGATTTTCCAAATGCCCTGCTACCGCTTCCTTAATGAAGGACTCCAGCATTTCCCCAACAACAGATGTTAGGCTAACTGGTCTATAGTTTCCTGCTTTCTGTCTCCCTCCCTTTTTAAATAGGGGTGATACATTTGCAGTTTTCCAATCCGCTGGGACCTCTCTAAAGTCCAGGGAATTTTGGTATATTGCAACCAATGCATCCACTATCTCTGCAGCCACAAACTCCCACATACTACAATCCCAATACACTGCCTACACTTCCATGTCTTTATTAATCAGTTAATGTATTTATTTGTTGGTTAGCTGTAGTTTATTTCTTGAACTAATTGTTCACATGGGTTCTAGACTTATTGAATAGGTGGATTTAGCTTGATGTTGAATAGAATCATCGAATAGTATAGTACAGAGGGAGGCCCTTTGGCCCATTTAGTCTGCGCCGGCTCTTTCTGAAGAGCAATCCAGTTAGTCCCACTCCCCCACTCTTTCCCCATATCCCTGCAATTTTTTCTCCTTCAAGTATTTATCCAATTCCCTTTTGAAGGCTACAATTGAATACGTATCCACCACCCTATCAGGCAGTGCATTCCAATCCTAACCACTCATTGCATAAAGAGGTTTTTCCTCGTGTTGCAAATTAGTAATTAGTTACTGTGATTAATTACTTAGCTATTTATGCGTCTTTAAATGCAGTTAGAATTTAATCACTTGGCTCATTTTCCTTTGACTTGCACTTACTTGCACTAATATTAAATCCTTACCAACTGAAGCTTAACACTAACCACTAAAGATACTAAACGCACAAAGGGATATCTAGATACTTACCTTCATACTTGTCTTAATTTCCTCTGTGTCTGCCGCTCCTCTCTCTTGATTATGACATCTCTTTTTCTATTTTGTCCAGTGTGACTATTTACTTAGCTACTGTTGCCCCTTGGTTTTAAATTACTTGGCACCTCCTTCCCCCTCAGCATCAAATTCCCGTGCCACTCCGTTTGGTAGATTCTCCCAGCTCTGTGCCGCACAGCTGAATATTCTTCAACAGATATATTTGACATATTTTAAATAAATCCTTCAGTAATTTTGTTTTGGATCTGCTAAATAATGAATTGAAGTTTAAACAAATCTATGTTTAAAGGGGGAAAAAATGACCTGTATTTTATTATGAACACAGGATGCAGTGACAAATCACATTGAGATGCACTGGGCCAGAAATGCGGGTGCAACCCCCGACCTGCACTTACCTAGCGCGCCGGCCGTTGTGCTGTGGGCCCGCGTGGAATTCTGATCCTGGGCCGCCTCCAACTGCCGGCGCGCAGTGCTTGCGTATCCCAGGGGCGCAGTTAGTTCGAAGAGTCCCCTGGAATCACATGGGCCATAGAGAGCCAATCGTAGCGGGGAATCTCTATTCATAGATTTGACAGGAAGACCTGTCAAATCTATGAAATAGAGATCGGCCCCAAAACATAACTAAAACTTCAAATACATTTTTTTTTTAATCACATTTTTAAAATAACTATAAATTACATGAAATAACTATTTTAAACAATAATTTAAATTTTTGAAAAAATTAATTACAGTTTTTAACAGGGCTAAATATAAACTTACCTTTCTTTAAAGTATTTAAAAATAATAAACCTGTGGAAAAAATGTTTTAATTTTACTTAATTCACCACTTACCTTGTTAAAAGCAGGCCTTGCGACTGCTTTTTAAAAGCGTAGCTGCTGGAGACACCCTCCCGGAGAAACCTGTAAAAAAAAAAAGAGGAAGTTCCAGGCGTACACGCTGCCTCTCCGGCGCACGCGTTCGACCTGTGAACCCCTTCTTTCAAGTGAACGGAAGTTCCGGTTTCCCGCGCATGCGCAGTGCATGCACGAAACTGGCACTTTCGTTGGCCCTACGAGTGAATACCCAGCGCGTACTCACCCGTGGGGACCCGAATTTCTGGCCCCATATAATGTCAGTTTGCACATAATATCCTTGTGACAAACATGACACAGCTTTGCTGCATTCTCAAATGGTACGAAACAGCCCTTTAAGTTTGAATTTGTTTGATTGCGCAAAATGTCAATGTGAAAACAAATACATTGTTGCACCCAGGTACATTTGAACAGCTATCACCTTTTTCTTACTGCTGCATGCTTGGTAGATTGTTGCAAACATTTAGCACTTTTTGAGTAAGGAAGTTCTTTGTAATATACCTGTGTTTAAATTTTCTTTTCACCCAATTTAAATTCATGTCCTTTGGCCCTACCTTTTATTTCTGGCATTGTGACCAGAATTTAATACAATACTCCAAGTGAGGACTGGCAAATGCAAAGCATAACCTCTAAGCAATTGTACCCTGCTGTTTTGCTTTACAACCCAGCGTTCTATTTACATTTTTAATCACACAGCCACTTTTGCTGGACAATGAAATTGATATTTGCACACTGTGTCTTCCAGGTCCCTTTCCAAGTCTCCCTCTTCTTCATTTATTGTATACTTATTACGTTTTTAAAAATCATTTTGTTAACTCTAGATTTTTTTGGCTTCTTTGTCTCAGACTGCTGTCTTTAGCTGCCTGTTCCCCAGAGAATGTTTTCATTTTCCGAGATATCGAGGTAGGCATGCCCAGGGATTGAACAGCAAGCCGCCTTCTGTTTGTCACCTGCTGCTTTTTATTTAATGATCTTCCTTGTGGTGGTAAAATAACTCTACACTGGACTTTGACTTGGGTTTTAATGCCAAATAAGTTTAATTAATAGTAAAGGAACAAGTAGTGAATAGTAGTAACACAAATTTTTATAATAATTAGTAAGCTCTTACAGTGACGTAGCAGTAGAAAATAGATATTTTGTAACTGCTGCTCTAAAATAAGCAATATTCTTGCATAGCGGTTTGTTTCTTTTTCTTACGGGCTATGAAAGCTATCTCCCCAGACTATCTCTTCTGAGCTGAGGCTTCAAACAGACTGTCTGATGTGAACAAGACAGGGTAGATGCAGGGAGGTTGTTTCCCCTGGCTGGGGAGTCTAGAATGAGGGATCACAGTCTCAGAATAAGGGGTCAGCCATTTAGGACTGAGCTGAGGAGAAATTTCTTCACTCAAAAGGTTGTGAATCTTTGGAATTCTCTACAACAGAGGGCTGTGGATGTTCAGTCGTTGCGTATACTCAAGACAGAGATCGATAGATTTTTGGAAATTAAGGGAATTAAGGGATATGGGGATAGTGCGGGAAGGTGGAGTCGGGATAGAAGATCAGCCATGATCTTATTGAATGGCGGAGCAGGCTCGAAGGGCCATATGGCCTACTCCAGCTCCTATTTCCTCTGTTCTTATGTTCATAAATACCTTCAAAAAAGTGGCTGGGACCATGCAGATTTAAATAACTTAAATTCAAAGAAGCTGCCAAACACACAACATACAGATGTTTGTGTTTGAATTGAATGATTAGGCCCCTCCTTTGGATATCAGGAACAGACTAAAATTTGTATCAATTGCATCAGGTTATGGTGGGACATGATTTCTATGACTGAAGCTGGTTTTGATCTCTTGTGTACTGTAGGAGAACTAATGAAACCAATACCATGATCATTCTTCAACAAAAATGCTTCATCTTTGTCATACTGTGCTGTACTTTCTTGATCTATGTGCAATACTTAGTATTTATCATTGTTAAATTTCATTTGGCATTTGTCTGCCCAGTGGCATAGCTGATCTAAATCCATAGCTGTATTTCCTATTCCACCACACTTCCTATTTTAGAGTAGTTGGCATATTGGTTAAGCTTATAATTAGTTTTGGTGTCAGTTCATTGATATAGTTTAGAAATAATAGGGACCAAGCATTGTCCCTGTGGATGTCGAGTCAACTTTGCCCCCAGTCTGATATAATCTCTCTCATTAGTATTATTTCCTTTTTACACCAAGTTAATTCTCAACTAAATTAGCAATCCGTTTTTTTTTCAGAAATCCTCCTTATGATAGCTAGCAGTTTGTTCTTTAAATCCATCAGCATTGAGATTCCATATGTATAACAAACGGTACATACTTGACATTAATGTATTTATGCTATTAAGCTCCCACTAAATAATGGAAATGGATTTTCTTATTGTGTGTGGATCATTTGTCTTTTCTGGGCAAAGTATACATTGGTTTAAAGGAAATGCTATTGGTGTCCTTGTAGTTTTCTGACTGCTTTAGAAACCTGTCTGCCTCCTAGAAGTACTGTCAGCATCTCCATGGATGCTTAGTAGGACATTGAATCAGAGCAACAACACCCACAAGCCAAGTTCCTGATGTCAGCAGTGCCACTGGCAGGTGCCAAGTGAAGGACAGGTCCTGCTCCAGAGCGAAGGGGAAGAATAGGAGTGCAAGTTGCTTTGGACTATTTTAGCACCTTTCTAACCTGCTAAAGTTTTAATCAGCAAAATGCAGCACTTGAGAGACATGTAAACCCACTTTAAAACTGAAACAAAAGAAATGTTGCAAAATATCATCTCTGAACTAGTTGATCTTCTATGGCATTGCACATGGCGAGTTACGACCAAGTGTAGTCTTCAAGCGAAGCAGGGTTCGATGTCAGGATAATTGGTCCAGGGCGCGCAGATGCAATTCAGTCCCTATTTCAGTCATACATTATGTCCTTATTTTAATATTTCCATCATAAATTCCTATAACCACGCTTATAATGGAAAGTTACACAAACTTGTCACACCGTTATTACACCCTCCTGCCAGTGTAGAATTTACAATGGAAAAAGTTTACAGGAAGTGTGTGCAGACTTTTAATATATTACTAATTGATATCCTGTGGTGTTGCACACGGTAAGTCAGAGAATATAGTCTCTCTCTCACCTGTTTCTGCTGTCTTCATGTTGCTATTTTACTCTCTGTCTCTCCTTCTCTGGTTCTGTCAGGTTCTTTTTCTTCTCTGCTTCTCTTCCCTGACCTGTTTTTACTTCTCTCTTTTCTTTTGGGTCGTGGTGGTATAGCGGGGAACGGAGCCATCATCAGCTGTGGGTTGCATTAGGGATGGGAGAAAATGTGGTTCTCAGCAGATTTCTTCCCATCTTTCTCCACCACCCCCAATCACAAGTGCTCCACCCCCCCCCCACCTCTAGCTCCCATTTTAACCACTACCTGTTCACGTTCCCGCTACCCATTCTCATTCCTACCACACCCTCATCCCATCACTATCCCTTCCTCTTTGAACTAGCTACTAGCTGCTTAATCCGTTTATCCGAAATAACAACAGAAAATGCTGGAAATACTCAGCAGGCCAGGCAGCATCCGTGGAGAGAGAAACAGAGTTAACGTTTCAGGTCTGGGACCCTTCAGCCCTGAAACGTTAACTCTGTTTCTCTCTCCACGGATGCTGCCTGGCCTGCTGAGTATTTCCAGCATTTTCTGTTGTTATTTCAGATTTCCAGCATCTGCAGTATTTTGCTATTGTAATCCATTTATCGACTCCTCCACCCTTTTATCCCCCCCTTCCCCCTTGTCATTCACCTTGCCCATAAGCTTCCACCCACTTATTCTCCCCAAGGGTGGCTGGTGAGTGGCCTTAGACCCGCTTCTCCCACCCCTCTTCCCATTTTTCCCTCGGAGGTTTTGTTTGCTGTCACATTTCAACTTAAAAAAAATCAAATTAGAATAGGAAAAAAAAATCAAATTAGAATAGGAAAAGAAACTGCCTAAAATAAAAACAGAAAATGCAGCAAATTCTCAGTAGGTCAGGCAGCATCTGTGGAGCGAGAAACAGAGTTAACGTTTCAGGTCGTGTTCTGATGAAAGGTCATTGACCTGAAACATTAACTCTGTTTCCCTCTCCACAGATGCTGCCTGACCTGCTGAATATTTACAGCATTTTCTGTTTTTATTTCAGCTTTCCAGCATCTGCAGTATTTTGCTTTTGTAAAAGAAACTGCCTGTTTTCCCTGTGTGTGTGTGTTTGTGCGCGTGTGTGTGTTTGTGCGCGTGTGTGTGTGTGTGCGCGTGTGTGTGTGTGTGTGTGTGTGTGTGTGTGTGTGTGTGCGCGCGCGTGTGTGTGTGCGCGTGTGTGTGTGTGTGTGTGTGTGCGCGTGTGTGTGTGCGCGTGTGTGTGTGCGCGCGTGTGTGTGTGCGTGTGTGTGTGCGCGTGTGTGTGTGTGTGTGTGTGCGCGTGTGTGTGCGCGCGTGTGTGTGTTTGTGCGCGTGTGTGCGTGCGCGCGTTTGTGCGTGCGTTTGTGCGCGTGCGCGTGTTTGTGCGTGTGTGTGTGCGCGTGTGCGTGCGTGTGTGTGCGTGCGTGTGTGTGTGTGTCATTTTCACTCTTGCTCTCTCTGTCTCATAGGTGTTGGAAATTACAGCCTCTATCTCACATTATTAACTTTTCTACTTGTGTTTTTAGAATGTTTACATTTTGGTTAAAATCTTATTTTGGACATTAGCCATTTTAGTTATTTGGGATAAAGAATGGCCGAATAAAAAAAATCAGAAAGCATTTTGAGAGAAGTGTGTGAATCCAGTGGCCAGATTATGCAATAAGAGACTGTTTCCATTTTAAATGTGGATGTGGGAATTTATAATGGAAACGGTTGATACAGAAAGTGTGACCAAAATATGTTAACAGGAAGTCAAGTGGGGCAGATAGCAAGTGTTCACAGACATAAGCTATTTAATATATTACAAATAGGTATTTTCAACTAACTTTAAGCAGATCCTGTATCTTAATTTATTTGAATTTTAAACTATATACAAGATATGGAATTACTTGGTAATTAAATGTAAATTTTTCAATCAATAAACCTGCTATTAATGATCTGTGATTTTTGAAAAATAACTTCCTAGTTTTAAAAATATGTTCCCTTTTAATCTTTTTTCTAATTTTTGTCCCTTTTCATGCCACACACCTGCTGTAGGTAAAGGTGGCAGAGCAGAACCTGCTTCCCAAATTCTGCCAATGGTGCTGCAGATCTTGCCACCTGGAGATGTGCGAATGTTTGTGGCTTCTCCACAGTGCCTCTTCAGCAGTGTACTGAGATCAAGAGCTCAGTGGAGGGGAGAAAACAAACCTGTGTCCCACTATTTCATTGTACTGTCAGTGCTCTCTGCCATCATCCTGAACACTCTTTAATGGCACTGTACCTGCACACCAAGGATTTGAAATGTATTTGTTTGTTGCAGTAGGTCCTGAAAGCTGCTGTGGGTCAGAAATGAGCCTTTATCTAGATGATTCTCCCTTCCCCCATTAAAAATAACAGGATATCATAAAAAATACATACCAAAGAGTGATCACAAGGCTGCTGTCTGAACTATGGGTTCAAATGGCAGTTATAAACTGGTTATATTTATTTTGGTTTAATGTCTAAACCTCTTAATTTGATAATTGCTTTGTAATTACTGCAAGGTAAAACATTGCTTTATATATTAAAAAACGATGTAAGCATAATTTTGTGCTTCCATCAGGGTTTTATGTGTTCTTATATAAATTAATATAAAGCTTTTGACCATCAATAAAGACATTCCAGACACATCACAGCTTAAACTAAAACATTCTTCCAAATCAATAAGTTACAGAAAAATGTAACGAACAGGATGTATATGGTCTTTGTTCCACCCTTCGTTTCTGACAATTTTCTTCTCTCATTTCAATATGGGGGGTAAAAAAATAGTTTAAATGTTTATGCTGTTGAAGTTGGATGCATTATTTGCTGTCACCATTGTCTTCCATCATATACCACAACGTCAGAAATGCTAACCCATCGAACTGAAAAATTGCACAGGTCCCTGTTCCTTTATAAAGCTTTTTTGTGTGACACAACATGCTTTATTTTTCTGCGGAGCTTATTGAATGATGATTGACCATGGAAAAGGGGAGGCGGGAGACGGGGGGAAGTGGGTAGGGACAAAATAGTTAATTACAAAATAATAGATGATGTACCAAAATACCTGAGGTATTCTGTGACACTGCCGTGAGAATAGTGAATAGAGGTTAGATGTCTCCACTTTGCAAGTTCCCAATCTTAGTGCCACCCACCACTGATTGCTGTTGAACATTAGCTGGAGGCTGGTTTAAAGTGACCTTGGTGAAAACATAAGAGCAAGTTGCCTGCTGCCCTCTTGCATAGTTGAGGGAAGCCACAAGGACTGCGGAGAAAATGCAGATTTTTCTCTCTGTCTGAAAATTTCTAACTTAAGTACAATAGATCCATCTTGATTATCGCTATTAAGAACTTAAAGAAAGTTTTTTAGGTTGCCTGAAATTTTTTTCTCATTTGTTAGACTTCAGGGCCCCGATTTTCGGCTTGTGTGGGGAATGGTCGGATTTCCCCGAATGTGGGATTTCTGACACACATAAAAAAGAGTCAGCCAGCCCCACGCAATTTTCCCTCAATTGGCCAATTAATTCCCAGCATGTGGGAAGCCTTGCTAATTGTCTAAATCGAGTCAGAAATCCCCACAGTATGATGTCATCATTCGTGGTGCTTTCAAGGTCCATGGCAAGCACTGCATCCTCTGAAGGCTTCCAAATGAACCATACAGGATGGCAGAGGAGCCTGCAGCAGCTGTGGCCAGTGCCAGACCCCGAGCTGCCTTCAAATTTGACGAGGCTTCACTGCAGGCATTATTGGATGGGGTTAGGGCCCACAGGGAGGTCCTCTTCCCTAGGTCAGGGAGGAAGAGGCCTCCCACTGAGATCAATGCTGCATGGATGCAGGTGTCAGCAGATGCCAACTCGCTGGGAGTCACCAGAGGAACCTTGGCATTACATCTGTAACTCCTTCCTTTACTCCCCCACAGTACCATCCAGAGCCCCCGTCCTCACTGTGGAGGAGGAAGAGGCTGTGCAGCCAGACTCCTCAGAGGAAGCTCCAACCTCTGAGGGCACAGCGTCAGCAGAAGTAAGCGCACCCAGCACCAGCGCAGACACTCACATCTCGGGGGGACCTTTGGGACATAGAGTAGTGTTGTCACCTGGTGTTTCACAGCTGACAAGTGAGCCTCAGCAGATTCTGGAGACGGACAGCAGTGGAGAGTCCTCATCGGAGGGCGCAGGGCTCTGCCAGCTCAGCTCAGCTGTGCTGCATCTCGACCCTCTGCCTCTGGGTCCATCCGCAAGAGAAGAGGTGATGGATCTCCATGCACAGATGCAGGAGTCTCTGGCAGGTTTTGTCTCCAGGGTCGCTGCGAGTGTGGAGCGAATGGAGGAGTCCATAGCGACCATGAGCAGAGCCTTTGTGGAGTCATTGGTGCATGAACGCAACACCATGGAAAGGTTGGCAACCTCCATGGAGGAGATAACTCGCCAGCATACGGAAAACATGGTGAGTGCTCATAAGAGAATGACATCTCTTGCGGAGCGTTGGCCATCTGTTGAACAGAGAAACCAGATCTTCATGGAAGTCCTTCTGAATAGGACTGCCAGTGCAGAAACGGGTCCCACTGGCCCCCTAAAGCGCAGCAAGGTGCTCTCAAGCCACTTCCAAGCGCTGGCCCCTTCTGGCTTGTGCAGCTTCAGGTGAATGAGCAGCAGCCTGGTGCTCCTGGTAATCATCCTGCTGTTCCTGGTTCTGCTGCTGCCACCTCTGCTGTTGGAGATCCTCTAATGCCAGGAAGGGAAGGTGCCAAAGGCCTCCCATGCTTCTAGCAGATGCCTCGGTTGAGGAGGTCCTGAGTTAGGGTGGTGAGAGGGGCTTCCCAGGAGCTCACACTGAAGAAGTGTGTGAGGCTCCAACTTTCTGCAGCTGCTCCTAAGGCTTCAAATAGTTCCCCCAAGCCTTGATCAACAAGGTCCTGCAGCCTGCAAATGCTGCCTCTTTAAATATCTTCAGCCCTCAGCGACCTGCTGCTGCTGCAAGCAAGCGAGCCGGCTGTTTTCACGCCAGCTCTCATCGGCGGGGTTCCCCGCAGGCGGGTTTCAGGTGGGGAAAGCCCCAAAGTCTCAACGGCACGGGAAAATCGTCCTTAACAAGGTGATCGTTGGTGATTAGTGCTCCGACGAGCAGTCCCGCCAGCGGTGGGCGGGACTGAAGCGGGGCGCGTGGAAACAGCGGTCCGAAAGTCGGACGGGGCGGGGAATCAGGCAGGGGGGGTCCCGACCCGCTTTTTCCGCGATTTTCGGACCACGGCTGCATGAAAAGCCGCCCGACAGCTGCCCGAAAATCGGGGCCCAGGTGTTGTGGGATAGTGAGAAGGGAAGGTGGTTTTCCAATGGAGGGAGTTCATATTGGGGGGTTCTTTGAAGATATTCCACTTATAGGGGTCAGATTCCTGAGAAAAGTTCAGAGAACGTCCTTGCATGAAAACTAAGAGGGCAAAAGAGTTGTGACTAATTTCTACGTCAGAGCAATAGGGGTGCACCTGGCTACAGCCTCCATACTTCCACGTGTCTATTCCTTACGATATTGTCGCAGTTCAAGCATTGACATTCTGGTCATCCAAATGCTCACATTTGTATTCATCGGTTGTAATAGACTTTTTTAACACAAGTGCCTCTGATGGATTTTAAGAAGCAATATTTATGGCAGGAATCTCTGTCAACAATTCATACTTGTTGGGATTTATGATGAATATGTGTGTTTCTTTTGGGTGAACAGTTAAGTGATGAATGTGTTCTGTGCCAGGCCAGATGGCATGCCAATAAAGTGGAAATAAGCACTTGCAAACCTGGTTCAGGGCTGCCCAGCCCTCCTTGGGACAGACAGTACTTCCACAGTGAATTATGTCAATAAAGACGACAAGGCTTTGTTGAGATACTTTGGAAATTGAGCATGATTTTACTATAGAACCTTAGTTAACTACACCTTCAAATGTTCTAGTAAGTTTATTAGGTTGTTCAGGTAGGATACTGACCATGTAAATAAGCAATGTGTGTTTAAGGGGATTTTGAAGCCTATCTAAGTTATCCTTTTGCAAACCATGGAATGCTAATTTATAAATCAAATTTAGACAAACAATTATAAGAAAATTCTAGTAGTTCACAAATTGAACCATCCAGTGTTTCAAAGTTACACTGTTATTGGTGTTACATGTCTTGAATAAAGCATTAAAGTCTGCAAGATTTTGCATGAAATTTTTTAAAAATTAGCTGGTAATGTATCCACTGAAACTTGAGGTAAAATCTAATTCTAGCTCAAACATGGGTTAATGAACCAACGGGCACTCAGTCGATGGGCATTCTGTGGCATTTGCTGGGCACTTCATTGTGTAGAAAAGCGTTCTGCTGTATGTACAGGAAATTCCTTACAGTCTTGAAGTGCATGGTGAAAGGGAAACCTTTTCCTCAGGTCAACCACACACCAATGATGGCAAGATAGTAAGCTGATTTTTTTTTTAAAGCACTCTTTTTGAAGTTTTCTATCTGAAACCAGAATAATGTTTGTGCCTCATTTAGATGCTATCACTTAAATAGTCCAAAAACTCGTGAGAAAACACTTTCCTTTGAAAATGATTTCATGCACCAACTTACAGTAACAGACCATGCAGCGGATTAAGCAATACGTTGTAATTGTATTTCTGTATCTACTTGTAAAAAGAAAGGTTCCACTTTTTATTTATTCCAATAATTAAATACTTTAATAAATGAGTCTTGTGAATGGTTCAGGTTTAAACCATTGTGTTACATAGCATTTACATTGCTCATTTAAATTTTTTTTTAAATTCCTTCAATTTAGTTAAACCCCCATAATATTGTCAAATGGTTTGTGGTTTCAGGATGGTAGAACTGGTGCATTTAAAAAAAAATAATAATAACTTCAAGTGTAATGTAGAGTTTAGACATTTGACAACTTTGTTCCCTTACTAAGAGCTTTCTTTAAATGTTTGTAGATGCTTCTGTTTGATTATGAGCACTTAAACTTAAATAGCTAAGTACAGCATTTCTTTATTCTGATTCACCATAGATAGCACAAATTTGTTTATTGGAAAATAGTTCTCTAAGTCTGCTTAAAATATGATGACGGTTTGGAAAGAGAGCTATTGTGTAGTCCCTGTATTTTACATTTCTATTTACTGAAAAACGGTATGGAGGGACTTCTGCATGGATCTGCTCCCAGAAGAATATTTTACTTGAAGTGATCCAAACCCAGGAAAAAATTACGATGAAATTATTGGCCCGGAATTTGCAGTCAGCGCGAAGCAACGATGCTCGCCGTTGACCTCGAAGAAAGCTGCCCACAAAGATCTAGCGATCTCTGTGGCGTGAATTTCAGCTCTCCCGACCTTAGTTTGAATCTGACGCCAAATCAAGCGAATCATCAGCGTCCAGCAACAGTGGTGTCATCAGGCTGGCTAAGCAGCCAATCACATTGAAGAATTCTCTCAGACAGCAAACCAGGAAGTAAAATGCACAGATTCTAATTTACTTTTTATAAATTTTACAGAGAGCGAAATAAAGATTCGGACATACACATAGGATTATGGTAGAAGTTGAAATATCATAAACTTAAAAAAAAATATTATTATATTAAAGGCGCTGTAATTCTTATATTAATAGAAAAAATTGACATTCCAGAAATATAACATTCGTTTTTCAGGGCCAGAATGGTTGTCGAGCAATCAATAGACTGTTAAAAACCCAGTTACACCTCTTTCAACAAGGCTTAACCTTTTGAGGGGAGAGGGGATTAACAGTGATATTCCAGCGTATTGGGGGAAGTTTTCATCAGGAACTGTGATTTGAATTGATTGCCATTCTGGGGAGTTTGTCAGCGCAACATGTGGAGGAGCAGGGAATGACTGACCGCAACTTCTGGATTTCCGTGTTTATCTGCACATGCGCTGACTCCAGAAGTTGCTGTCACTTTCAGAGGAGTAATGACAGCAGCCGCTGACAGTTTCGCCATCATTACCACCACACAATCCGGGCCATTATCTTTTGTTGCTGCTGAAGTGACAGCTTTAAAGAGCGGAGTGCTTTTTTTGTTTGTGGTTGGGCAACATAGATATACAAATGGAAACTGCAACTCCGAAATTGCCATGTGCAAACTAGGACGCAGGGCTGATTGTGTTTTTTTTAATATAACGGTGCATATTCACTTAGCACTTAGCGGTATCTTTACATAAGTTTAGTAATGAATCCCCTGTAAAGCCTTTTTAGTCAAACCAACATAGTATTAAAAATTAATGTGGAGGAAAATCCAAATGCTGTCTGCTCACATAGGCAAATACACTAATTCATTCCTCCATTTACAATATTAGAGGACTTTGTCTAATGTGGTGTAAGTAGTGTGAACTCCTATTAAAGGGGAATTAAATTAAAGTTAATGACCCATAATTAAGAATGATCAGCAGCTATTATCATACCTCTGCTAGGATATTCTGTGTTCATTATTTAGAATGGTAAGAATTACAAGTAAACTGTATGTTCTTAAAGGGGGATAGTGCAATTGCATGAGCATTTCTGAAAGAAAATCCCAAATTAATCAATATTGAGCACAAAAATTATAATGCATCACTATTTGAACATGAATATGTCAGTTTACCGGAAGTTCTGGTATGTTCGAGCACTCTTGTTGCCATGTTTGATGCTGAATGTGCAGAAATAGATGCAACGCCCTCTCAAACCAGGCGAAGCAGCTGGTGAACTTCAAATAACAATGTCTGAAATTTTGTGGGTGTGGGGAGGGGGAAAATGTTAAGAATAAAACAAGGTAGCATTTTATCATTGACCCATATTACTTGACTGACTCCTCTTTCAAATTCTCAGACAAGTAAAAGATCAGAATAAAAAAGTGGCCAACCTGAAGCACAAAGAGCAGATGGAGAAGAAGAAAAATGCGCAATTATTGGAGGAAGCTCGCAAACGGGAAGATAACCTGACAGATAACTCGCAGCACATGGAGGTGGGTTGATTGCTCTCTGTCTTGTATAAGACTGTTGGTCAGACTTTTTATTCTCCCCTCCTCATGTCCACTATATATACACACACATCCTTGATTTCAAAATGTAAATTTAAAACCTCAAGATGCATGGACAATATTGTGTATATATGTAAATTAGAGATCTAACATAAGGAAAATAATAATATTTTTATTGTACACACAAATTTATCTAAATTTTAAGTGTTTAAAGCTCACTCAGGACCATTTTATCTTAGGATGCTGATCAAATATATAGCTTAAATGTTCAAAGCATGTTGGGCATTATGAAGAAAGTTAAGCTTCTACTTTGTTTTTCAAAACTTAGATTTCAAGACATTTTTGCATCTGCTTTCTACAAACTGTGAGGAGAAATGACCAATACTTTCTCTGTGTGGTTCAGCAGGCAATAAGACTGAGATGTTCTAGTGACTAGGTCTCCTGTCATCATTTGCTAATCTGATGTTCCCGGGCAGTTGCATACCACAGTGTTCGAGGTGGGAAATATCATTGGATATTGGTGCACACTGGGAGATGGATTCAGGAACACAGTCTTCAAAATAACAAGGAGGTTTAATGCAAGTCTTATGAAGCTAACTTTTCTGTGTCAATAGATAGAATTTAAAAACTATTGAGTAATACTTTGCAGTAAAATTATTCTAAAAGCAAATTAGAAACTATTTTCCAGTGATGGCCTTATCTAGTGCAGTAGAAGAAATGGAAAATCAGAAAGCTGGACATTTGTAATGTTGACTAATGAAACCCTTTACATCGCAGCAGCACAGTTAATGTGGGAGTTCCCTGGATGCTGTGGCTTTACAAGACTTAAATTTGTGATTTGTGATCCAACTCTGCAGAGTGGAAAAGTCCTTTAGACCAATTGGGCCGAATGGCCTGTTTCTGTGCTGTAAATTCTATATATGTTGGTTCCTGAGGCAAAATTAGGCCCATTTGTCATCTGTTTGTATTTGCATTCTGTTTCCTATTGTGAACCCAATTGTAGGTACGAGAGAGAATTTCTATGCCAGTTATAAATGTAAAGTCTATTTAGGAAAGAGGTTCCAAGGACCTTTTCCCACTTTAGCCACTATGAATGCAACCTGGTAAATCATGATCTGGTTGAATGTCAAGCGACGATCAATTTCAATCAACTAGATGAAAACACAGTAGACAAAACTATCCTAGAAAGTTGCAAGATCTGAAGATTATAATACAGGTAGACTATCCTTTATCCAAAAACCTCGGGACCAGCCGTGTTTCGGTTTTCGGAAAATTTCGGATTTCGGAAGGTATTTTATAAGACTGGGAAATTTGTCGGGGGTGGGTCGGCGGGGGTCAGGGTCGTCGGGGTCGGCGGCGGGGGGTCGGCGGGAGTCGGGGTCGGCGGGGGGGTCCACGGGGGGGTCGGCGGGAGTCGGGGTCGGGGTCGTGCGCCACTCTGGTCATGTCGTGCGCATGACTTACGCTGAACGAAAAAACCTTCGGTTTTTAGAGGGTTTCGGTTTTCGGAAGTTTGGATAAAAGGTAGTCTACCTGTATATGTAACATCTGTCATGCTAGAATCATTGCTTTTGTTTCAGAGCTTGATATATTTGCACATTTTTGGTGTGTTATATGTCAAGAAAATTGAAGTGTGTACCTGAATAATGGCTAATTTAAACCTGTGGATTTAAAATGTAGCTGAAATTGTAATATTTTCAGTTTTGACCCTTGATTTACCTGCTTAAGAAGCATTGCTAATATCTGCTCTCCATAATTTGTACCATATGATTAACATCTTTCTTTTCTCCATCCCAAATCAGTCTACTTGTGTTAGCTTGCAGATATTCAACTACTAGACAGTCATGATAGAACTTTAACAGACGTGAGTTTTTCTCCACTGTTTTAAAACATGTCGATCAGACTGCAAGGTTTTCAACACTGGCTTCTCTCTTGAATTTCACACTTTTCATTGCTTGCATTGGCTGTGCTTTTCTGCCTAAACAGTTGCACGCGACAAAAGCAGACAGCTTTAAAATCAGGATGACAAGTTGTGTAATGAATTAACACGAGAGCAAATTTTAAAATGAATTCATATGGCGGCTGTTCTACAGCATCAGAGTTTTTAGCTTGTTTGATTTCTGGCTATCTTAAGAGATTGTCTACGGTTATTTCTAACAGAGTCATGAAAGTTGGCCTCTTTGTTAGATAAGCGCTCCAGGATCTCCATGGATGGTACAGCTGAAAATCAATTTAGTAGGTTTAGCTTAACTAGAATGCAAGGTTAAGGACGAAGGTGAGGACAGGTGTGTCAGACTTTAAACTTCTCTTGCAGAAACTATTCATCACATATTCATCCCCTTTAGTCAAATTTTGCTTTATAAGGATTTAGAAACCAACCTCAGCATCTTTTCTATAAAGGGATATTTTTCTGCCTTGTCACGTGATATGTGGAGGTAAACCTAGTCCCTAACATCCCATCTTAAACCAATGAAGAAAAATTAGACCAACATCTATAAATGATTAATATGCAATGGAATATAGTTCACTGTGGCCACATTTTAAATCAATCGCAGTGTTTAAAACCAATTGGCCTTTATCTGCTTTACTAACTAAAGTATTAATATATTTCAGGATTGTTAACTCGGATGAGTTTGTATGCATTTGTCTTCGCTTGACCAGTGGGGGTTCTATTAAGTAGTGGATAAATTCCATATGTGCTGCTGAAATGTGTTTTGAACTACAGCCAAAGTTTTAAAGCTATGTTCAGGAGAAAAACTGTACCATTGTTGAAAGAATTTAATTTGAAGAAATCTGCAGCTGAGGGGAAAACTCAGGAAGGTTATAAAAGCCAAGTTTGCACAGGTCATTAAAGTCAGGGCAGAGCAAACTAATGTACAAATATTGACTTCCACAGAGGCAGCTACAAAGTGATATTTATCCCTTTGTAAATAGTGCTGACTTCATAAATTCAGATATTACAAATGGAAAATGTTTCAAGGTACAAAGCTGTCTGGTATTAAATGCAGAAATCTGGAGAAAATCCTACACATGGGTAATCTGCAGTAATTTTAAGAGACCAATCACATATGTATGTTCCAACAGCAATAGAATCTACTTCAACAAACTGCGATGATTTTAGTAATTCTTAACAGAAAAATTACTAGCAGTTGCAACAGAAGGCACATACACATCACATCTCTGCAGGCTTATGAAATTATCTTAATAAAGTCCATGGTTTACATTAGTAATTCTGTAAATAGGCATAACCAACAAGTAATCATCACCTTTTGGAAGTGGGGTTGAGATGACACGTCTACCAATGGAAAATGAGTTAACCCTTCAGTAGTCCAGGGCATCATTGATGCCTGACCAGCTAGCTTGGCTTATTAATCAGAGATAAAGAGATAGGCCAGTCACTGGAATTCTTACCATTTAACTTCAGATAGCCTTGTAAACCATTGCCCTAACAGGTACAATGTTCCTAGCTGGACAAGCAACAGGAAACATATCCATGCTCTGTGCTTATTTATAGCTTACCTCCATACAGCACTGATGAGCTTCCTGCTGCTTTTATGAATTTGCCCTAAGCTCTCTTAACTTGGGTAAATGAGATGTGTCCTTATTGGGATAGACTGTGCACTCCATATCAGGCCAACTGAAATGTTACCCATATGAATGTTTCAGCATCTTAATTTGTAGACTCTTGAGCATGACGATGAGTCTCCACTCATGATAGGCAGCCAGCAGACCAAAAAAAAAATCAAATGTTCAACTGTTCAAAAATCCTGTTCTTTTGCGCTCTTTTTGCATGTCCGAGTGCAAAATATTCCATGGGGTGGTTTGGTGCACCAGCATATAACAGGTGAAACTCTCAGAATGGGAAGGATTTCTGTGTGCATGCTCAGTATTGTACTTGGTCTGGATGAACAAGAGACCCAGATCCAGATTTTCTCAGCTAATATTTAGAAAGCATCACTTATTTTTAATGAAATTCCTAATTCTGAACTTAATAAAAAAAAAACAGATTACTAGACCTTTTGCAGTTAGAATAGAAAAATAAAGTTTTAACAGTTTTTAACTGCACTTCCAGTTGTACATTGCTGTTTTAAATTAAAATGGTTAAAACAATTCGAGCAAATCGGGTTAAAAGCTATATCGTCCTTAGCTTCTGCACTTAATTGTACAGTATACTCATTTCAGCCATGTAATAGTAATCCATGATATCGCCACACATTGCCATACATAATGGCTCGGATCATGGTGGTAAAAATAACGGTGAGGCTGTAAGTGCCCACCGTTATTGAAGTGTAAATCGGACAGCAACACCGCCGGCCGCACATGCGCAGTTAAACGCAGAAATCAGGAAGTTGCTGTCCAAGTTGCCCTGCTCCTCCAGCAGCTTCGCTACACCGGTATCTCGCCGAGAGACTCAGCATTGAAACACATGTAACGGCATGAAGTTGCTGTACTTATGTGATAGATGCACACTAAACTCGCCAGCAAATGTTAGGGCTTGTCCATTCCTGTGTAAGTAAATTGTTAACGGCGTGATAAGTCTCTGGCACTGAAAATTACCTTTTATAAGTGTGGAGTCTCATTCCTTCAGATTTTAATTATTGTTGGAGATTTAAAAAAATCATTTTTTACTTTTTCTTTGTCTCTTTCATCTCTCTCGCTTAATCCCATCTTTCTTTCTCTCTCTTCATTTTGCTTTCTGTACTTGATTTGTCATTAAATTATCTATTCTAGCTTAAACTTCCTGGTTCAGACTCTCTGCTGCTCAGTAAGAATTCTTCAATCTGATTGGTTAAGGAAATGCACAGTTGCTTTCCCTGTTCACACAGGTCATAGATCCCCAGATCTTTGGGCACTGCACTGGAATGGTTTTACACTTACAGCAAGTTCCAGTGCAAAAACCCTACAGAAGGTCTGTGGACAAGTGTAAGTGTAATGAACAGCTGGCGCTGTTTGTTCACCGCTGACCACAAAATCTGGCCCAATGCATCTGTGCCACAAATATTAAGCACAGGAAGCAATAATCTAATCAGAATTTACAGGGAACGATTGAGCTACAGTCAGACATTTGAAGTGCCAACTGGAATTTTGAAAGCTCATGTTTAAGTATTAAAACAGCATGACCACCTTATTTGTGATCGAAAGATTCATTAGCAGATGTACCTTATTATAGTAGTTGAAGATGGAAACCAAAATGCTAGCTGTCTTAAATGAAGAAAATGACGCATGTTAAGCTAATTGGCACATTTTTTAATAGTATAATTGGATCATTGGTGAATTCTAAAGGTTTTTTTTAAGTATACAATATTTTCTATTGTGAATGTACAAATATTTCTCCACAGTTCCAGGCAATACCACATGCACTTTGCAACAGATTTTCAAATAATTCAAAAGGCAGAAATGACCAAATTGCAGTGAATTGATTTATAGTGATGTAATGTAATGGGGGAATTTATTCCTTGCTCACTGAGATTAGAATGTAACATCTCTCTTCTGTCAGTGTGACACTGGCATTATATATTTTGAACCTCAAATAACACTAAATGAATCTTTGTAATTCAATTTTCATATCATACTTGATTGGTCTGATGAAACATTGTGTGGCTTTGAAAAACTATGAGAAATCTTTGTAAATATTGAATACAGCCACAATCTGCTAAGGAATTGGACAAAAAAAAACCTCAATGTTTTGAAATTAGAATCCTGATTGTCAATCTTGGTTAGAAAGTTGGAAGGGGCAGAGATTATGGCTAATGAAATACCCATTAATGCAGTTCCACAATGCTGAGAGTGTACTGGTGTGCAGTGGAAAGGTGTTCTGTTACTGAGAACCATCATCTCGCCTTGATGAGCACACAGACATGTATATGTTTCTTGGGGATCAAGCCATGCTTCCAAACGTCATTGTTTTGACATTAACCTGGCAATTTCACAATAATATATATTCCAACTTGCATTGATATAACACCTTTTTAATGTGGAAAAACTATTTTATTACAGCATCAGAAATGTTACCAATCAGTTGTGGTGATATGTCATGGTCCTCTATAGCTGTAGAGATCCCAATCACTACATTAAAGGAGTGCTGTTTTGTGTAAAAGTAAGTGTTAGGAAATCCTTTTCATTATTTACGAGCACAGAACATGATGCCATAAATTGCCCTGAAATGCATTGCAGTATTTAAACATGATGACATTTTGATAAATAATGTATAAGTCTTCACACTCGCTAAACAAGGAGGAGATGCTGTTGGAGAGATAATAATTCATCCTATTACCTATTTTAATTTTACAGCTTTCCTATGGAGTCGCTTTAAATTGCTGAAGCAAGCGCATAAACAAATAATCTAGGTTAAGCAATCAAATCTTATAGTACAAGTGCATTCGAGAACTGTGTTAACCATACATTTAGTCAACTGTGCATAATATGGAGCACATTTGAAAGTTTTAATGTGGGTACAGCTTTATTTCAATTGATTTAGTGTGACTAATTATTCTTTACTCCTTTTATGTAAAAGATGAATGTTTCTATCCTACAGCAAAGAGTTAAATGTTTCATCTAAGGCTGAATGTACAAGGAAGCATGAAATCAGAAGCCATTCTTCAATTTGTAATATCCTGTAATCCCACTAAAAAAGCAATAGCTTTATATAATTTATTTTAGCGTGACGGTGCAAATTTAAATATTTAATAAGAGTTCTTTTGAAGAACATAAGAAAACAAGAATTAGGAGCAACAGTAGGCCACACGGCCCCTCAAGCCCGCTCCGCCATTCAATAAGATCATGGCTGATCTTCGACCTCAACTCCACTTTCCCGCCCGATCTCCATATCCCTCGATTTCCCTAGAGTCCAAAAATCTATCTATCTCAGCCTTGAATGTACTCAAAGACTGAGCATGCATAGTCCTCTGGGGTAGAGAACTCCAAAGATTCACAACCCTCTGAATGAAGAAATTCCTCCTCATCTCAGTCTTAAATGGCCGACCCCTTATCCTGAGACTATGCCCCCTAGTTCTAGACTCTCCAGCCAGGGGAAACATCCTCTCAGCATCTACCCAGTCAATCCCCCTCAGAATCTTATGTTTCAATGAGATCACCTCTTGTTCTTCTAAACTCCAGAGAGTATAGGCTCAATCTCTTCTCATAGGACAACCCTCTCATCCCAGGAATCAATTTAGTGAACCTTCGTTGCACCGCCTCCAAGGCAAGTATATCCTTCCTCAGATAAGGAGACCAAAACTGTCCACAGTACTCCAGGTGTGGTCTCTGTACAATTGTAGTAAGACTTCCTTACTCTTGTATTCCAACCCCTTTGCAATAAAGGCCAACGTGTAATTTGCCTTCCTAATTGCTTGCTGTATCTGCATGCTAACTCTCTGCGTTTCCTGTACGAGGACCCCTAAGCCTCTCTGTTTTTCTATTCTTCCTACCAAAGTGCATAACCTTACATTTGCCAGATTATACTCCATCTGCCACCTTATTGCCCACTCACTTAACCTGCCTATATCCCTTTGCAGGCTCTTTGTGTCCTCTTCACAGCTTACTTTCCCACCTAGCTTTGTATTGTCAGCAAACTTGGATATATTGCACTCGAATGAGATAATAGGATAGGTAAAGGTAATGCAATAGATTTGGTTTATTTGGTTTTTCAGAAGGTGTTCAGTAAGCTGTTTTCTTACAAAAATTTAGGTATATGGTGTAAGAGGAAATGTAACCACATGGATAGAAAGGTGGCTGAGGGACAGGAAACCAAGAGTTAGAATTAATGGCTTGAATTGGAGATGGGTTGTAAATGCGATAACCCCATGGTCAGAGCTGGTTCCACTACTGTTCTCAGTATAGATGATATTGATTTGGGTATATGGAACATAATATTGAAACTTGTTGACAAAAAAGTAAGAGCTTTGGAAAACATCGCAGTAGACTTAAGGGCATAGACAGTTTAATGGAATGAGTGGACAATTGACAAATATAGTTTAGTGCTAAGAAGTGTGATTTTGGGAGGAAAAACAAAGCATGGAAATATCCATGGAAAGATGCTGAAGAATGTGGATGAATGGAGATCTAGAGGTTCAAATACATATTTCCCTAAAAATGCAGGTGTAGCTAGATAAAGTCATAAACAGGGATATAGAGTACAAGGATAAAGAGGTAACAAAAAATTTGTTACAAGGCAGTGGTTATGTCACAGAGTAATGTGTGCATTTTGGGCACCCCCATTATAAGGAATGTACAGTGTACATTAATCAAGATGATGCCAGAGAAGGGAATCTACAGTTATGAAGAGAGATCTGAGATAGTTTCACTGTAGCAGAGAAGTTGAAAGTATATTTAATAGAGGTTTTTAAAATTATGATGGGCTTTTTCTAGGGTGAATAGGTAACACTATTTCTTCTGTTTGGGGATTAAGTGAAAGAGGGGCCATCAATTTAAAATCCTCACTAAGAGATTGAGGACTGAGGTTAATATTTTTTTTAAAGCAGTGGGACATACAGGGCTATGGGGAGAAAGTAGGGTGGTGGAGTTTGTTTTGGATTGCTCTAGTGAAGAGTTGGTATGGACACAATGGTCACATCGCCTGGTTCCGCGCTACATAGTATGGTTGAATTTACTTGAGCATCAGGCAGCAGAGCATTTTTTTAAAGGTAGTTTAAAGATGTATAATGCATTCTTTGAGTATTAATTTTAAATACATTACATTATAAGGAGGTATTAATGATCTATTTTGAAAAATTGGAATACTGAATTTTGTTCTGATAACTTAACATATTTACTAAGTATATAATTGGTTTACTTTGAAAGGTTAACAACACTTATAAAGTACATCACTGTTCCATCACAAATAATTTGGTTCGGCTTTGAAATCATTTTTGCACTTAGAAATTACAATGCTTACGAGTGCTAAGTGTGTATATGTCTCTGCTTTTGTTATTCTGTTTGACTGCACTTTAAAAATCTCAGTTAAAAGCAGTCTCTCAAAAAGCCTTTATTTTTTTCACCAATGTGCTACAAAACTCTGAAAATACCACCATTGTCAGCTTCCACATATGGGTTTAAAATTGCCCTTCAGTGCTGAGCTGGATAACACGTTCACTGTTGATTTTGGTGAATTAAATTGCTAGCATGCTGTCAAATTCAATTTGTATGTTGGATAACCAGCACACAGCGTCCCTGTGTGACCAGCCAGTTCCAACAACAGCTTATGTATCTTTTATTTGTTTTTGTTTTGTTTTCACTTATAGTTGTGAAAAGGACCATTTTCAAAAATTAGAAGCCCACAGATCCTTACCGTTTCATGATTTGATTAACTTTCGTCTTGTATGTACCATTTTTCAATGTCTAGCCTATAAACCAACAGTTCCATAACATTGGACTGAATTGGCCCTCTCTTAACCTTTTTAATTGCAGGTTTACCTTTATACTCATCTTACATTTACAGATGAGTGGTAGAAAGTTGAAAATTCCAGGGCAGAACCATTGATCACTGCTGTGTTTAATGTATGTAAAATACATTTTTTGGTAGATTGTGATAATTTACCTACTATTTCACCTCTAATTTTTTATCATTTCAGATTTGATCCTGTTTTTATTTTAATCTCTGAATAGAATTGCACTACGAAAAATCTTTGGAGAACCTACTAACAATCTATTGCAGTTATCCATTGTAATAATATTCCTAGTTTTCCTGCTTTTTCCCAGGAATCAGTGCAACAGAAAGACGAGAGAATTGAGGAACTGGAAGAAGCCCTGCGTGAGAGTGTGCAGATAACTGCCGAGAGAGAGGTGGTTCTCGCCCAGGAAGAGGCTTCTAGATCTTCTGCAGAGAAACAGGTCTGCATGAGAGAACTTGCCTTCACTCTTTGCTCTTGATGGCTTAATGTCAGGAGACAGTCAATGGCTCTCAAACGTCCCCCACACCCCCTCCCATTCTGTGATTTTTTTTTTTTAGGTTTAGAAAATATCCTCATTTAAAAAATCTGTAACATCTTTGAGTTCTGAGGAAGGGTTCCACATCTGAAACGCAACTTATTTTGCCTAGACAAATGCTGCCTGACTTGCTCAGTGTTTCCAGCATTTTCTCTTTGTTTCAGATTTCCAGCTTCTGCAATATTTTGCTTTTTGTCCCTTCCAAAAAAGCAGTTCGAGTATGTCTCCCATACAGTTGAATACTGTAGTTAGATTAAAGCTTAATTTTAAGGTCATTAAAAGTCTCTCCTTGTAAGAGTTCAGTTTAGTTGTTCAATTTTTTTTTTGTAAATCATGCAACTAATTTACAATGACGCAGACAGCGTTAAATGTGCAGTGCTAGATTTCCTTTTCACAAAGTAGCATTTAATTAATTTTTAACAAGTTGCCATACTTAATTCGGTTCTAAAATCCTGTCACATTTCTAGACAAAGAATACAGGCTGCAGATTTGCTCAGTAAATGACTGATAGAGAGCAACCTGCGGGTGTTTGCCTCTCGTATAAATTCCACGTTAAGGACGTGCCTGTCCTTTGCTCAAGGCCTTCCTGCAGTGACATAGCGAGATTGGCAATTCTCTCTATCAGAGAACCCATGTTCTACCACTCTCGCGCACACAATCCTTTCATGCTCATGAAAGTGCCATTTCTGCTCATCTTTAGTTGAATCCTACATTAAGTGCTTTAATTTGAACAATGAACCAAAATGGGTATTTGGTGCTTCAGCCAGATTACTGTTTTTTTTTAAACTGCAATAATCTTCACATATTCTTGCATGCTAATCATAGAAATATTCTTTATTGTTTGTGTATTTTTCTCCATTGTTATATCCTGAGCTCAGAACCATGGAAACATAGTCCACAGGTGTTTCCATGCGATCCATACCTTCAGTGTCACCACACTTGTCATCCATCATAAAACCAGTGATTGCTCCCTGACAGAAGCCTAATAATAAAAGTTCTTTCATGTCCTGTACTTTTCATTCTCTGTACCTTTCAGCCAGGCTTCATGCAATAATACGCATGGAGCCAGGCAGATAAAGAGTAAACCTTTTTCAAGATGAATGTTACTAGGTCTTTGCTTGTACCACTATGTTCACTAGCTCTTCTTCCGCTCCTTACTTTACAGAGGTACTGTAAAGAGTAGAAGTTATAGGTAAAACTTTTATACAGGCTATATCTTAACCCTTTGAGTACCACAATCAAAATGTACATGAATACTATTAAGAAGGAAATATTTCAGTTACCCAGCTGTAGGCTGTGAACTTGGAAGTATTGTTTGTTCAGTACTGTACTTACAGTAACAGTTTCATGATTTTCACGTTAGGAAATGTAATTGTTACGTTATATGAACACTTTTATTTTTTTGAAGCAAGGTGAATTCTGCCTTACTGTAATAGTTCTTAAATGGTGCTTAGCAGCCAAATTACATAGTATAAATCTTGATACAGTCTTACCAAGACCAGCTCAGATTATTGAAGAAAATGCTGATTATAAGAGGTTTAATTGATATGTGTGGAAAATGGTCATATTTGGAATAAAACTAAATTGAGAATATTGGATCAGGAAATATAGAACAGGTTATGCTAAGTGACCTAATTGATATATATCGTAAAACCATTTCACTATTCTTGTGAGTTATTAGATTGACGCTGTGTACTCAAATGGCTAAAATACCAATTATAGTAATGAATCTCTTGTCTAGAGACCCGCAGTATAGATTGTTGGAGTGAATCAGCAGCCTACCTACTAATCAAGCAGGTTTCGAATCTCTTATCACTGTCTGTACCTTTTTTCCTTGTAATTCTATTTTTGCTTTTGCATCTAAGTCACTGTTACTTTTATAATGTGTGATTGCATGATTACAACATGTAATCACACATTTCTGTTCTTGATCTTAGCTATTTACAATTCTGTGTCATCTCTCTAAAACTAACCATATCAGATTTATATTGTGACTATTGATGTCATTTAAATGGGTATCTTGACCAAAGCCACACACGTATTGGGAACACCACCGTCGGTTCCGAACCATGTTGTGAGTTCCAGGTACGCCTTCTGCTCAACTCTTGCACTTCCTAATCTATTGGTTACTCTTTTTCCACAGGGAAACAATGTTATTGTGCCCACGTATGTCTGGTGACTACTAAACAAACCTTTCTAACTAACTTCTTGATTTCTTCAAGCTGCCTTAACTTCTTTGTCTATTTCCTCCTTATTTCATTCCATTGATGTGTAGTTCTTCAATATAACCTTCAATTAATACTGTGGGGTTAATTTAATTTTTTTTTACTGTCTTTCTGCACATTTACTTGCTAAGTAGTTCAAACCAAAGAGAGGTATTGATTTCACAATTGCTTTTTGCGCTGATTAAGAGCAGTGGGTAACTTATTTCAGAAATGCACGCAATTGTCATTTGTTTCTGCTTTCTGAACAGTTTTCTTGTCATAGAAACAGACAGGCTCGAAGGGCCGAATGGCCTGCTCCTGCTCCTTGTTCTTATGTAAAATGCTGGAAATACTCAGCAGGCCAGGCAGCATCTGTGGAGAGAGAAACAGAGTTAATGTTTCAGGTTGCTGACCTTTCTGGCAGGCCAGTGGCTAAATGTCCTGCTCCATTTTAAGTGCCCCCCCCCCCCCCACCTTCTAGTCTCTGTGCTGGGGAAGGGGTTAAAATTCCTTCACTAGTGTTTATAGCAAAGTAAAATTGAGTAGGTTCATGAAAAAGTAGAGTTAAAAAATGGCGTCATGTAAAAATGTCAACAACTGTGTTTAGTGCCGATTCCCAACTCTGCATCAGTGCCGGGACTCCTCTTTATTGGAGTTGCTGTGGACTTACTGCTTTCAGAGGCACTACTACCTCTTGCCCAGGGCTATGTGATGGCAAGGAACTGCCACTGAAAGGAGTGCCAACTGACTACTCCTATGCTATTCCACACATGCCACTGGTTTCTTGAGCATAGAACTGTGGGCATCTGAGGTTTTTGGATCCTTTTCCTACCTGGCCTAGGGGTGGGGGGAAATGAAGCAGTGGTATTAATATCTCTACAACCCTCAATCCTCCTCCTCAAGAAATATCAATGTAGCTCCTTTTTAAAGGTGTCAATCGACCTCAAATCAACACAGATGGAGGTCATTTGCTCCATCACATCTGCACCAGCTCTCTAAAAGCTATGCACTTAGTCCCATTCCCTGCCGTATCCCACACCCTCTTTAATTTTTTTCTTTTTCAAATATATATCTACTTACATTTTAAAAGCTTTTATGGATTCAATTTCCAACATCATTTCTGGTAAGGCATTCCATGTCCCAACAACCCTCTCTATATAATAATAAAAATTCCATTAACGTTTCCCTTCGTTATTTTGGTGATGATCTTAAATTCTTGCCTTCTCATTACCGACTCCATGACTAGGGAAAATTGTTTTTCCGGATTTACCTTGTCAAAATCTCGTCATTTTGAACATCTCTATCTGATCACTTTTTAACCTTCTAATGAAAAGAGCCCCAGTTTCTCTGGTCGCTCCTTATAACTAAACCCATGATATCATCATAGTAAATCTCTTCTATGTCCTTTCCATGGCCTTGACATATTTCTTAAAGTAAATCACCCAAAACTTGATGCAATACTCCAACTGTGGCCTAACCAATGATTTGTAAAGATTTACCATTAATTATTTGCTTTTATACTCTATACCCCTATTTGCAAAACTTAGCCCATATTTCTTTACAGCATTTTTAACTTGTCCTTCCACTTATAAATTTTTATCTGAACACTTAAGTCCCTCTGCTTCTCTACTCTTTTTAAGGCTTTACAATTAGTAAATATGTCCTTTTATTCTTCTAAAATCTATTAGCTGACATTTCTCTGCATTTTTGTTTGATGTCTGTCCAATCTACTAACCTGTTTATGTCTTCCTGAAGTTGCTTACAATCTTCTTCACAGTTAACTATTCTTGCTATCTGTGTGTCCTCTGTATGTTTTGATATTGTGCCCTCTATACCCAAGTTCAGATCATTTACTTTTATGTATATTGAGATGAAAAATGGTCCCAATACAGAACTATGGAGGACACCACTGTTTACCTCCCTTCAGTCTGGAAAAACATCCATTTACCATTACTCTGGTTTCACTCGTTTAACCAACTTCCTGTCCATGCAACATCCACTGCATTTCCTTTATCAATTTTTCGTCAAGTATCTTGATCTTTGACTGTTGCCTCCTCTTTTTAATATTGATGTTGAACCTATTTATTAATGAATTAACTGTAAAGCGCTTTGGGACATCTGAGGACATGAAAGGCTCTATATAAATACAAGTTCTTTTTTTCTAGTCGTCTGCTTATTGTCCAAGTTATATAGCTTGTTTACTTTAACTGAATATGAAGCTTTCACTATTCTAAAGCTCTGTACAATCATGTTCTTGCCTTACCTTTGTACTCTTCTTTAAGTCATGCAAATTCTTCAGTATTTCTGCCAGGTTTTCTGAGTAGCTGACGCGGAGTTCATTTACAGTAATAAATTCCCACACTTGTTAACTTATCAGCATATTTCAGGGCTCTCCTCTGCCACCAAAATCTGATTATGATGGTTACCAGTATGTGCAGGAGGTGACACTAAATCAGGCTTTTCTCAATTTTCCATCACACAGATTTCTAATGTTTGCAGTGGCTCGTTGCTAAGTTGGGCTTTTCTCAATTATCGTTCAGCAGATGCCTACAGTTGGATTAATGAATTTCTCGCCATTTATACCAGCTAAGCGACTGATTAGTTGATTGAAAAGCATTACAGGATCACGATCATGATTGGTTGTTTTTCTTTACTGCTAATGAAATTGTATTCTTAGGAATCATGTGTTTCAAAAATGTACGTTCCGCTGATTTTCTTAGCAGCTCATAAGTTACAATGATAAACAAGCGTTTACCCATTTTTTTTGAAAAGAGGAAAATCTAGCCCATTATTTAATATGGTAGGAAGAACTAAATGATTAATTACAAACAAAATCTAAATGCTAGGATTTTTACAAAGAAGTTTGAAAAATCCAAATCTATGACTTTACATGATGTACTTGATAATTGGATGCATTGAATTAGATGTTTTGAATTGCTGTAAAGTTTACTTTAATATAAGTTTTGTATCGGGGGGAGGGTGGGGCGGCGGGATGGGTTCAGTACCTACCAGCATCCAGTAATCTTACGCACAGGTGTTGATGCATTATTCTGCCTCAGGCAAGAGCTCAATCGTGCAGCTGTTCCATGCATTTTAGCAGCATGACACAATCGTAAGCAAAGAGTATTTCCTATTGCAGTATTTCTTTTATGTGCAGAAGGATCCAGGTGGCTTTCACTTAAAAAGAAAATGACTGCTCTAGAGGCACCCAAAATGCACTGCTTCTAACATAAAGTTTATACCTTTCAGCTGCACTGCTGCCATCCATAGATTGTTTATCAATCTATTATTTTTTTCATAATTTTTCCGTAATTTACCCTGATTTCCTGTGGTCACCTTATAAGAGAGGTGAAACTGCCTGTGCCATATCTATAGCTCAGCAGCGGTGTGCCCCTTAGTTAAGATCTGCACTTAGTGTTGCTGACATTGTGCAGAGTGATCAAATCGACAGTACTGTCTAATTGCATGGTGTAAAATCCAGCTCCTCACTCTGGCACTTGCCTATGTGTTAAAGAAGGATGTTAAACTAAATAATTTCACATACGGTTAATATTGTTTGTTTAATCCGTGTATGCGGTAAAAACGCAGCTTTGTCTTTTTTTCCCCATTTTTGCAAACCTTGAAATGTAAACATGAATTTTTGGTTAAAAAAAACTGGTTGTTACTCAAGACAGCAGATAAGCTAAGGGGCAGGAAGGAGCCAAGTTATCCCATGCAAATTGCCATTTGTCTACTTTATAATTGTTAATATCTCTCATGAAGTATTTGCACATGTTATAAAAGGCTATGACCGTACAAGATCAGAGGAATTTGTTACTGTGTGAGGTTCTGCAGGAAATTCTTTATAATGGGGGTGGGTTGATAATTCCAGTCACACGCTGTTACATAAACAAATGTGCATCACAGAACAGCTTCAGATAATCTCTTTTTACTGACGGGGTTAAAAATGCAGTGCAAATGGGCATTAATGGCCAGCAAAGTTGCAATAAAAGCTCGTAAATTCCTGGAGTAGCAGTGCAATGGAATAAAAAAAACCTTTGAGTACAGACTCAGGACCTGAGTTTTGCATTGTGGAAATGCAACATTTGGCACTCTGCTTAAAAAGATGCATACATTTTGTTTGGTATTTATAAGATTATATACTTGAATTATTTAAAATATATATATCGGTATTATAGTAAAATAAGTTTCAGCAGACTGAATGCAGTTCCCAGTGGAAAGGTTGCTACAACACAAAATTCCTCACTATTGCTTGAATCTGATTCCAGAATAGAGATAAGAGTGGAAAGTATCAACACAGATGGAGTAGGCAGTCGTTTTCTGAGGTTCTTGTTTTAAGTATTTGGGCCTATTTTTGCTGTGCAGTATCTCACTTGGGAGTGTTTTATGCTGATGTTCAATCTTAAGTAGGAAAAGTTTGTCATTCCCCAGACTGTCGTCACTCATCTTATTTAGTATGTAAATGATAAAACAAACAAGAGTGTGAATGAGAGAATGTCCTTGGCTTGGTTTGTTCTGTTCTTAGTCCAAATTTCTTAGTATTTTGTGTGAATATAAGGAAAGATTTAAAGCTACTGGAAAGCAGCAGAGCTTGATTTTATTTTTATTCAATACATCATTCACCTCTCCCTTCCCATCTCCCCCCCCCCCACCACTCCCCGGCTCCTTGCCCAAAGAGGACTCTTTTGCAGAGTCTGTGAGCTGTGGCTGACTTTACACTTCTGCTCTCAGTTTAGATGACACAAACTGCCTTCCCTTCCCTAGCTCCACCTAGTGGCAGAGTTTTCAGCCTCCTTGGTCCCTACACTCTGGTACACTCTCCTTAAACTCCTTCATCGTGCTACTTCTCTACCCACCTTCAACAGCTGCTTCCTCGCTAATTCTTCTCCTATTACTTCTCGCATCTGTTTTTGCCTCCTGTGAAGCACTTTGGGCCATTTAAGGTGCTATATAAATGCAAGTGTTTTGACGTCTTGATGTTGTGACGTCCTGCAATTTAACAGCCTAACAATGAACTGTTGAAACTCAAGACAGAAATGGCTGTTGAACTTTGAGCGGCGCTCTACCTAGAATCTTCAACTAAAGAATTGGGTAATAAGTGTCTGAACCTGAACATTGCAGTACCAAGGTTATTTAAACAAATTAACTTGTTCAAAGAAGCTGGGTAGCACAGTATCTGAGGCTCTTAAACTGCCAACCACATGTGCGCTGAGGTTTTTTGGCACTCAACTGTAGTGTTAGGAAGACTTCTTACTATGCGGAAAAAGTGAAACAGTATCATCTGATATTTTGGAAATGCCTCTCCTGCCACTCAGTTGAGAACGCTGAATTGGGACCACAAACTATGGTGCAATATTCTTGAAGTTGCAAATCCATAGATAAGAGGAGAGGTAAAAGAGAGAATACCAAATTTTGAATCAATTGTCTTGCCCAGGCAACTGCTTTGTGTGAACCCAGGCATTGAGTGTTGGCATGCTAGTTGACCATATACGCAATCTCATAGCTGAGCCCAATTCGGTTTTCACACTAATATCCACACAGGCGCACCTTCCAGCATGGTCGGTTCGTAGCAATCAACCGTGGAAAGACTGTCTGACTTTTTTTCTGCCCTCCTTATCCCAGGATAATGAAATTAATTTCAGTGCCCCAACTGGTATCCTCACTGAAACCAACAAACTAAGCACAGAATGAGAATCAATACCTGGAAGCTTATAATCTTTGTGGAACGGTACTACACTGGGCAGTACTTTTACCCAGTAGGAGGCCATCAGGGGAACTTTGTGCGCATTAGTCTTAACGCAATATTTTTATAATTGTGCTGAAACATGTGACCCGGTTTCCCACGTCCTGGAGCTAAATTATGTTAGCATGAGTTGATTTGAATCCAATAAAGAATTTTAAAAGCTCTGGAGCATTATAGGAAACTGTAATTTTGTTGAACTACAAACCTGATTTAAGTTTACTGTTTTCTATTCATTGGTTATGCCTTTTTTCTTTGCTTTCAATAATTAATGAGCTTCATCTGTTTTTTTTTTAATCTTTCCATTTTTCTAATTTAAAAAAAGTAAAAACAAGCCAGTTTTCCAGAGTTTAGGTATCCTATCTGAGATTGTCCATCCTTGATAACAACCAGGTGGCTCTACATATTCCAGACAGCCTGTTGACCCCTGTTGTGATCAAAGCATAGACTTTCCAGAGATCAGGGACATTTCTCTCCGAACCCCTTGATAGCTGAGTTAACATGATGTAAAAGATACATAAAATCCCATAGTACCCAGGCTCCTATTTTCCTTGGTACTGATGGGCTAGCCAACCACCCAGACATTATGCAGCTATTTAAGAAAGTCAAAACTACTTCCTCAATGCTTTATCAGCTATTTTTATAAGTTGGAGGATATATTAACCTACATTAAATCATTGATGGTCTACGTGAATTTAATTTCCTTCAAACTGTGCAGCAATCCTAAAACAACTGCTTTCTTGTGTTGGGTTTAGTGGTCCGAATTCCCAACAATAGAAAATGGGGTGCACATGCTAAACACGGCAGGTATAGCCTGCTAGAGACAAACAGGTAATAGAGATGATACTGATGATGGCGCTAAAAAAGCATATCCTATATAGCACATAGAGATGCAAATTTATTACCCTTTTGATGGAGCATGTATTGTATGGCACTATTATATAGACATGGTGTATGTTTACACAAGCATTCTATATCTATCTTGATATGCCAACCTATATTTTCCAATCTGCATTATTTTAATGTCATGGGAACTCATTTATTTTAAATCGGTTACCATCAGTGTTAATGCTGATCAGAAAACAAGATGCTATTATAACTCTGCAATGAAGGTGTTGATAGTGTTGTGAAACATAAATGTTATTATTGTACAAAGACTTGTTTCTCCAGAATTTATGCTAGTATGGGCATGGGAGGGAAACCTGGCAGATCCACATCAGCAGATTCATTTGTTGACTTTTCCATTGATTTGGGGCAAGATTGATGATCCTGTTGGAGAATTCTGATTTGGAAAATTTTGAATTGGACCCATCAATTTACACTAGCCTATGTTCTAAGCAAGGCACAGCAGTTACACCTTGTGGCCTTAAAGGAACACAGTAAACTGCACACACATACACTTTAACATCACAGTACATTGCATATTAAATCATAGAATTCTCCTTTATTTGTAAAACAGCATATCTTCTGACCTACCATGAGTAACAGTGGAGATCTGCCAGTAGTCAAAGTGACCTGTCGCCATTGTTATGCTATTCCCACATCATTGTCTCAGTGTTCTTGATGAATTTGTAATTGTCTTATTGACTAAAATTGAATTGCAGATAATTAAAAAAAAAAATGATGAGGCAATGAACAAAATTATAAAGCTTCTCTTACCTGCAAACAAGTTGAGGCAGGCTCCACTATTATTAGACACTGTCGAAACATTCAGATAAGCAAGAATCAGGGCATCATTGCTTTTGATGTAGATCACAGTACTGTTTCTGGTTTGTGAATTTTAAAGGTTATTTGAAGTCTTACTGTGCATCTGCTTAACAGTTAGAAGAGTTGATGGCTGCACTGGAGAAGACTAGGCAGGAACTGGATTCTACCAAGGTCAGGCTGACCTCAACACAGCAGTCTCTTGCCGAGAGGGAGGCGCACCTTGCTAACCTGCGGATAGAACGAAGAAAACAGCTAGAAGAAGTGCTAGAGATGAAGTAAGTACTTGCTGAAAAATTGTTAGTCTTAATTACATGAATTCTTCATAGATAAAAGGAAAGAAAGGTGCTTACAAAATAAGAATAGCTTTTTTTTAACAGAAGTGAAATTGAGTGATCATTTCTCAGCAGTGATGAAATATTTTTCAGTTTTATTTTACTAGCCATTCATAATATTACTAAAAGTGCGAGGAGCTCATGGGCTTCTTTGTCACTAAGATTGAGACCATCAGTTCAACTGCCTCTGCCGCCTCCCTCCCTTCCCCTAGCCGACCAGGCCAAACTTCCTCTAAAGTTCCCCCTGCCCTAGCCCATAATTCGCATCTTTCTCTACTTTCTCTCCTATCTCCCCATATGCCCTCTCCGAGCTCAACTTGTCTGTGAGACCCACCTCCTGCTCCCTTGATCATATTCCCATTAAACTGCAGACCACTCAAGTTCCCTTCCTGGCCCCCATGTTAACTGATACTGTATACGGTTCCCTCTCCTCAGATAATGTCCCCCTCCCCTTCAAATCTGCCGTCATCAACCCTCTCCTCAAAAAAAAAAAAAAAAAAAAAAAAATCTGTCCTTGACCCCTCAGTCCTTACAAACTACCGCCCCCATCTCCAACCTTCCTTTCCTCCCCAAAGTCCTTGAACATGTTGTAACCTCCCAAATTTGTGGCCGTCTTTCAGCAACTCCGTATTTAAATCCCTCCAATCAAGTTTCCGCCCCTGCCACAGTACTGAAATGGCCCTTATCAAAGTCAGAAATTACATCTTATGTGACTGTGACCATGGTAAACTAGCCCTCCTTATCCTTAAGAACATAAGAAATAGGAGCAGGAGTAAGCCCTTCGAGACTACTCCGCCATTCAATAAGATCATGGCTGATCTTCTACCTCAACTCCAATTTCCCACCCTATCCCCATATCACCTTGATTCCATTAGTATCCAAAAATGTATTGACCTCTGTCTTGAATATACTCAATGACTGAGCATCCACAGCCTTCTGGGGTAGAGAATTCGAAAGATTTACAACCCGTTGAGTGAAGAAATTTCTCCTCATCTCAGTCCTAAATGGCCGACCTCTTATTCTGAGACTGTGGCCCCGAGTTCTAGACTCCCCAGCCAGGGGAAACATTATCCCAGCACCTGTCAATCCCCTTAAGAATTTTATATATTTCAATGAGATCACCTCTCATTCTTCTAAACTCAATATAGGCTTGGTCTACTCAATCTCTCCTCATAGGACATTCCCATCATCAAAGGAATCTGTCTAGTGAACCCTTGTTGCACCCCCTCTAAGGCAAGTATATCCTTCCTTAGGTAAGGAATCCAAAACTGTACACAGTACCCCAGGTGTACCATTTGCCTTCCTAATTGCTTGCTGTATCTACATGTTAACATTCCGTGATTTGTGTGTAAGAACACCCAGGTCCCTCTGAATAACATTTCATAGTCTCTCACGTTTTAAAAAAAATATTCTGCTTTTCTATTTTTCCTACCAAAGTGGAGAACTTCACATTTCTCTACATTATATTGGACCAGTCTGCAGCATTTGACACAGTTGACCACACCATTGTCCTCCAACGCCTCTCCTCCGTCATCCAGCTGGGTGGGACTGCTCGTGCCTGGTTCCACTCTTATCTATCCAATCATAGACATAGAATCATCTGCAGTGGCTTCTCTTCTTGTTCCCACCCCATTACCTCTGGAGTCCCCCAAGGATCTATCCATGGCCCCCTCCTATTTCTCATCTACATGCTGCCCCTCAGCGACATCATCTAAAAGCACAATGTCAGGTTCCACATGTACGCTGACAGTAGCCAAGCTCTACCTCACCACCACCTCACTCGACCCCTCCACTGTCTCTGATTTGTCACACTGCTTGGTCCCTAGCTTAGCTCATCTGCTGCTGAAACCCTCATCCACACCTTTGCTACTTCCAGACATGACTATTTCAGTGCTCTCCGGGCTGGCCTCGCACCTTCCACCCTCCATAAATTTGAGCTCATCCAAAGCTCTGCACCTAATTTTCACCTAGTCCTGTTCACCCATCACCCCTGTGCTCACTGACCTACTTTGGGTCCCAGTCCAGCAGCGCCTCAATTTTAAAATTCTCATTGTTTGCAAATCCCTCCACGACCTTGCCCATCCGCATCTCTGCATCCTCCTCCAGCCCCATAACCCTCTGGGATCTCTGCGCTCCTACGGCTCTGGCCCTTGCGCATCCCCGACTTTAATCGCTCCACCATTGGAGGCCATGTCCTCAGCTGCCTAGGCCCTAAGCTCTGGAATTTGCTCCCTAAACCTCGCCGACTCTCTACCTAAACCTCTCCAAATTTCTACCTCTTTTTTTAAGACGCTCCTTAAAACCTACGTCTTTTATCAAGCTTTTGGTCTTAATATCTCCCTATGTGGTGTTTGGTGACACTCCTGTGAAGTGCCTTAGGACGTTTTACTATGTTAAAGGGGCTATATAAATGCAAGTTGTGTTGTTCTAGTGATTGAGGTTGTACATTGGTTGAAATTATTTCAAATACATCAGTGTTATGCCCAATACGGTGTGGGAATTGTTAATTTTGTTGTTAATGGAACTGTGGCAGAAACAGCCATGAAGAACAAAATACCTATATTCACACTTTACAAAGTGAATGAGTTGATTGCTGTTGGATTTGACTCAACTTAGTAACAAATAGCTTTCTTAGTTGATGCTGCAGTTGCAACTTGAAGCGGTTAAGCCACTTCTTTATGGTAAAACAAGTGAACTGATTGTGTTAAAGTAAAGTGCCGTAAATGGTCAGAGATAGCCTTACTGACTTAACTACAATGACAAGGCATTTCTGCAAAGGTTACATGTGGGTTAAAATAATTATTCTGATTGATCTAAAGCTGTATTATCTTCAGCGATTGTCATCATTGCGGAGATTTTCTTCACAGGCGTCCGCAAACAAATTTGAAAGCGATGTCATTGCAATTGTGTTGTTGGTCAAACTGACTTGTCCTCCTTTGATGAGACTGCATGAATAGTCAGTTGCTGTATGAAGCTTGATCATGCTGTCACTCCCACCTGTTGTCAACCAACAGTTTTTCATAGAGTGGGATTATAAGATTTGTGATAGTCATCATACTGGGTAGATTTCAAATTATTTGATCGTCAATGCTAAGGAACGTATACCATACAGATTAGCAAATTCTCTTTTGTTTAAAACCTGAACACACTCGGAGGAAGTGTAGAACAAGTAGGATTTTCAAGCCAGAAAAACTTCTTAAAATTGATCTGCCGTTCCTAATTGCTAGTAAGGTTTGTGGAATAAATCGCTTTTCACTGTTTTTATTTGTGAGGTCTTATCATTTGTAAATGTAGAACTTTTCAGTCAGAGCTAGCTTTATTCAATAGCTGAGTAAGGTTGTCGAGAAATCCTAGCTAGCTGTAAGAATCAGTGTAAATGAAATATACCTGCACATATTGGTTTTATCTATTAACACATTCTGAAGCTGTTATGATTGCAGAAGTCTTGCAAGGTAAAAACTGTCAAGGTTGTATAAAGGTGCAAAAACCTAAAATACATACTTGAATTGTGAAATTATTTTGCACTATTGTTCTCAGATGCATGCCCATCACTTCTCTCCCCAGTCAGCAAATTTTTACTCTTTTGTGAGCACAGGTGAAAGTGGTCTGAGTCCCTTTAATATTAAAAAGACTTTGCAGTAAATTCATAAAGTGCCCAGAAGATCTAATGGACTGAGTACGTTTTAATCTGGCTTCACGCCCTACTTGGTTTTAGTGTATTCCAAGTCAGCGTGGGAGGTTGAGGCAAAACTGCATTGATGCAAAAGTGACAACTTGAGTTAGTCTTAATAAAGATGGCAAAGAAATCAATGTGCTAAAAAGTGTCTGTCTTATTCAAATCTGTAATTTTTAAAAATTTACCTGACACTTAAATTCATGCTTTTACTTTCCCACCATTATCTTCCTGTCCTGATTATTGAAGTACTCTGGCAGATGCTGAAATGATGCATCTTAAAGATGATGGCCCAGAAATTAGGTTCGGGGGCTTGCCGTGCGTGCAAGCCCCCGATGTGCACTTACCCGGCGCGCCGACAGCTGAAGCCTGGGCCTGCTTGGAATTCCTGTCACTGGCCCGGTTCAGCTGTCGGCGCGCTGTGCTTGCCTGATCCAGCGGCGTAGTTAGTTCGATGTGCCGGCTGGGATCAGGTGAGCACTGGGCAGCCAATCAAGAGAGGGAAAACTTCATTCATGAGTTTGATAGTAAGAACTGTCAAACTCATGAAAACTACGGGCGCCCAAAACACTACTTAAACTTTAAATAAAATTTTAAAAAACATCCCACTAATTAAATGAACTATAAATAACTTTAAAAAACTATTTTAAACAATTAATCAAATTTTTGAAAAAAATAATTTTTTAAGAAATCGGGTCTAAAAATACACTTACCTTACTGTAAAGTCCTTAAAAACAATAAAGCTGTGGAATTTTTTTTATAATTTTAAGTACTAGACCACTTACCTTAAAGAATTAAGTCCTTACGTCTCCTTTTTACATTTCTAAAAAGTTGAGGCCCTTACACACGGGCAAACCTGTCAAAAAGAAGGAAGTTCAACGCGTGCGCGCAGAGTCCTGCGCGCACGCGTTGGACCTCTGAACCCCTTGGAGGAAATGCCGGTTTCCCACGCATGCGCTGTGCATGCTGAAATCCGGCACTTCCAACGGGCTCACGCGTGAGTACACCGTCCGTACTCACGCGTTGGGACCGGAATTACTGGGCCGATGTGTTTTGAAGAGGCAACAGGGAACTCTGATACACACTCCTTCCAATTCAGTTCTGCACCTGGGGATTCGTTACACTACTGTTGCATTTTAAGAGAATTCTGTCTTCCCAGACAACAGTTGAGTTGCATTTTTCACCTTTTTATTGAATTATCATCACATTAGAGCACTCTCACTATCAGGCACAGGAAACAGATAATGTTACACTAACCCAGTTCCAGTTCAGCTTTGTATTTTCCCAAAATAGCCCTGGGTAGCACTAAGCATCTCTGTGCACTTTCCTGTAAACTATCAAAAGCTATGAACGCAGCCTGTAAAAGGAAATATTTGCAATTAGGCTGTTTTGTGGTATAAGAAATGTCGTCTGGTTTTTAGCTAGTTCATTTATAAGGCCATGTGCAGCCCTATTGCTCTCGAGTTTGAAATGCTTACATTAGCTATGAGTGGAATGATCCAGACTGGGGTATGCATTTGTCTCTTTGCAAATAAAGTTTTGCTAGAGTTTTCCCGTTCACACATGAATCGCTGTGGGAGCCTGGGCATTATGTTGGGATCCACATGTGCCCAGCAGTATATTTAGAATGGCAGGCAGTGCTTGGGATGTTTGACTTTGGCACAGCTCTTGGATTCTTGAAACTTTTTGTTTGAGCCTGTGCTTATACCCAGTTCACAGTCAAACCCTGTTGACTAAATGTTCAGTTACTGTGTTTTGTACTGGCCTGCAGACAAGCTGATGGATACGGTAAATGTTAGTCCTTACTTGACCCACCAGGTGGTGTACTTAAGAGGTGGCTTCCTCCCCCAAATGGATTTTCTTTCCTTCAACATATAATAAAGCCAAAGCTATTAAAACGTTCTTTCTAAAGAAAGCCTAAGTTATAAGACTGTGATTGGAATTCGGGTCTATTTAACATTGTAGCTGCTCAGCTGTAAGACTCATCACTTTTATTGAGACTGAAAAGGGATGAAGTCATGAGGAGACAGAACTGGATTATAGCCAGCTGGTTTGTTAGGGGGCAGGAGTTAAGGAAAACCCTTGAATATTAATACAGTGGAGGTCAGTTATACTAAATAACATTTTTTTTTTAATTTGAAAAATAGTAACTTATGAATTTCAGCATCTTCAGAAAAACAGCTAAGCAATACAGCTGAAGTTATTTAAATGATTTTTATTATTTTGGATAATATTTGGATTATGGAAGTTTTTGTACAAGTAATTCACTACTGCAACAGTTCACAAAGAATTCTGAATGATTATCCTGTGCACATGGGGAGCAGTGTCCAAAAATATTGCAATGATTTGCTGTGCATGTTGTTGAGATGTCAGTGAAATATCAATTTTAAATATGAGTAATTACTAAAATCTGTTTACAGTCAGCTAAGTCATGTTGCATAATCCATTTCTGGGTGAACATTTTAAAGATGAAGGTTTACCAGAATAAATTGATCAAGAAAATGTATTACTGCATATTTATAAAATTTCAGTAATAGTTACTTGTAATGACTATTTATTGAATTGTCCATCTGGAACAGGAACACACACTCCAGAAAGGGAATTGCCCTCAAGTAGTTAGTTTGTAGAATTCATGCTGGGAACATAAAGTCATATCCACAGTTAAATACTTCACGACACACAAAACAGCAGGATGTTGATACAACTGTGACTTCCACAGGAAGTTATTTGAATTGTAGCAGACGTTCTTAAAAAACCACCTACTTGGTGGAAAGTCTCCTATGACAGTGTTTGCATCTAAGCAGACCTGTAAGACAACAGGCCTTGACCAGCTCTTTTCACACAAGCTTGCAAACATTGTAAAGATTAGAGGAAACCCAAACAAAGGCTTTGCTCACAATGTAGATGAAATATATTGGAGCCTGGTGAGGCAATTCTTACGTGAAAGGACCTAGCAAATGGGCAGAAAGCAATAAAACTCCTGTGAATAAGAATATATCTGGATAGCAGTCATTTATTTGGCAGTAAAAACTCAAATCAATTTTTTAAAAAAGAAGTGCGGTTGCTATGACATTGTTGCAGTGTTTATTATGTTTGGAACACATTCCCAAAGTGTACCATTGGAATGTAGTCATATAATGTCAGTATATTGTTATTTTGGTGATGAATTATAGTTGTATTTTGGGGGATGGCAACACAGTAACAGAATCACTACATTAATAAAAAGGTACAAAAGCAAAATGAATGCCTTCCATTAAATAAATTATATCATGTCTTTGAAATTGCAGTAGCCTCTTTGTCAGGTGTTGAAAAGTTGTAGATTTACATCCACTAACTGAACATACCTTGACTCCATTGTTTAATGCAAAATGGAGTCAAATAAATTCCTGTTTGCAAATAAATTGATTAGAGTATTGAAGATTGTGGTGGAAATGCAGGTTTACCATTTCTATTTTGAGAGAATTTTGAAAGTGTTAACTTCATGTGAAAGGTGCTCTGAAACTTGGCATTTGATTACATTTTTGAACTCTTAAGAAATATATTTGAACAGATTTTAGTGGACATAAAATTATCCCACCTTTTGGTTGCAAATTCAGGTCTGCCATAGATACCTAATTGGGTTCAGTGGCGTCAGTCTCTCCTTTAAAGAGTCTGAATGTCTTATGTTCTTTGGGAGGTGCTCATATTGCCCTATATCTACTTGTGCAAAAGCATAACCCAGGGATATAGCAATAGCATCCCTTGTAATCTGAACTTAATCCATGTCCCTCTTGCACATAGATTTGTTCAGCCTCTCCGAAGCAAGACCAAATTAACACTAGATGTGGCAAAGCTTGGTTTGAATTAGTAAACGACTTTATTCCGTAGTAAGGTGAATGTACAAAGAAATAGTTGTGACCAGATGCACGTAGTTCAATCAATGCAACTTAGCTTTTTTAACTTGCTTGAATAGACTGCTTCTAAAACACAACAATTAAAGTAACTCTTTCAAATATTTCTCTGTAAAAATGATCAAACCTTGCTGAACACCTCCCGAAAACCATGCACTACATGGAAGCCTGCTCAAGGACATGCAGCCCCTTTGCTTCTATCTCTGACACCTTACGGCAACTTACTGTATGACGGGGTATGCATGCACCATCTTGCGGGCCTCGAACTGCCAATGTTGCTCCTAGAGCCATTGCCCGGCAAGGCCCCAGCTTCATCGCAGAATGGTAGCTGGGTGCTGCGCCTGGGTTATGCCATACGTTACCTCCATCTATCTATACACCAATTAGACAAAGTACAGTAGATGCGTGTAATCAATGGCTCTCCCTGTCCCCAACTAGGAAGGGTACTGCGTGGCCTACCATGTCTTTCACTTGAGCAGGCAAGACACACTGCACTATGTCTTCCTGCACAAGATTCCCTGCCCACCTCCATGGTGCTTAAAGCGACCCAGCAAGCCTTCCAACTGAAATTGCTTTAGTTCCCTGAATTTTTACAGGTGTGGGAAGCTCTAGACCTGGTCAGCACCTTCTGCAGCAGCCTGCACTGGGCTAATAAGACCAGCTCTTCCTGGAGCTGCTTGGCAATAACCCTCTCTATCTTCATCACTCCTTCTTAAAATATCGAATCGCATGGATGTATAATCTCCTGTTTCCGTGACCCCTGCATAACCAGACTAGTAAAGCCAGTTTCTGGCCATGTGTACTTCTGTGGTCATCTACGGTGCCTAAATGCAACCAACTTTTCTATTTACATAATGGTAGTCCTTCAATAATCTGCCATATACTACTCTGAACGAGCAGCTCTCCCTCGTTTGTTCTGTTTGGGTGAAGGTAGAGTCAACCTATTTACATCAGCACTCACAACTGGCTGTCTCATTACCATACGAGCTCCTAAGAGACCAGCCATGGTTGCCCTCCCTTCGACCTTTCCCGAGCCTTGCTGAGCAGCAGGTTTGCTGACCAGTTTGTTGGTAGGATGGCATGAGGCATCTGATCCCTCACTTACCTGAGTTTGCGAGGCTATAAAATAATCAGCATGTGCCTAGCTACTCGAGAGTTCTATAACCCGATCCAATAACATTGGCCCGTATTTTCCGATCGCAGGCCTCCCGCAGGCGGAGGCCGGCAATCTGGAAAAATCTACGCCCTTACCTGAGGGCTCCCGGGACGCACACTCTTCCGATCCTGGGACTCACCAAACTCCAAGTGCGCAGGGCCCACGTACCCCAGAGCGCAGGTAGTTCGCAGCGTCCCTGGGCTTGCGTGGGCCACGGGGAGCCAATCAAAGAAGGGAATCTCCCTTCATACACTTGACTGGAAGACCTGTCAAATATATGAATGGAGATCACCCCAAAAACATAGTAAAACTTTAAATAATTTTTTTTTTTTAAATCACATTTTTAAACTGACTTGAAATTACAATAAATTAAGTATTTTAAACAAAAATTTAATTTTTTGAAAAAAATAATTAAAGTTTTTTACAGGGCTAAAAATAAACTTACTTTTTTAAAGTATTTTTAAATGATAAATCAGTGAAATTTTTTTAACATTATTTATTTCAACTCTTATCCTGGTGAAAGCAGGCCTTACGCCAGCTTTTACCAGGCATAAGAATTGTAAGGGTTTTCTGCGGGCGGAGGGTCTCCAAAAAGCAGAACTATCCACCCACGGAGGCCCTTCTCCAGGGCAGCCGGAGGACCTGTCAAGAGCTTTCTTGACAGATCGGAAATGCCAGTTTTCAGCACATGCGCTGTGCATGCCTGAAACCAGCATTTCCGATGTCCCTACGGGTGAGTACACAGCGCGTACACACCCGTAGGGATCAGAATATCTGGGCCCATATTCTTAAATCATTTTTAATTATCTCTAGAAATCTGTCCCTTAATATTAAACAACATAGACCTTTGTAGCCTGTTACGCTTTCGCTTTCCAGCCGTATCTGCCACGTGAGCTTGATAGCCATTTCTCTAAGTACTGCCTGGATTCTTAACCGGTTTCTTAAATTTCTTCTGTATGCTTTAAGCATTAAGTCGTAAGCCCCGAGGATAGCATACCTTATGCTATGATAACCCATACTATTGGTAGGATTAACATGATGAAACACCACAAGTGCTTTCCTGTTTCGTGGTGTCATGAATTGGTTGGCCCATTCATTTTTGTCCCATTGTGGTGACCAGCTAAAAATTCAAATGCCCGAATAAACTATCAATATCATGCACCTCTTTAAAATATGAAATAAGATGCATTGAAGAAAATGGTGAACCCCAAGGTCTGTGATTTCATTTCCTAGACTCATGGCTGATGCATGGTTTTCGTATAAAAATAATGGATATGCTACACTACCCCCTCTAAATGGGTCATCTCGTTCAACTTAAACAGACTAACTTCTCTGCATTCTAACTTTGAGCTCGTTACTTACTATCTCCGACCTTTTTTAACTTATTCGAATACATTATGCTTTTTAAACAATATTTAAATTAACTCTTTCGCTTTCAAATCCTTTCTCTTGAAAAATGGTCGCAAGGTCCTGCTACGTGACATTTCTCCCTCCCCTCATGTAGGTCCCTTGGCTGTGAGCCCTATAGCACGCTCTCTCCACTAGGTACACCACCTTGCTTGCTGAACCACTCACAACCCAGGAGCACAAGCACTGCATGGAAATCTGCCGGAGCAACATGCAGGTCCTTGTTTTCTGCCTCTGACTTCTTGTGGTAAATGCAGTTCCGCTTATTGTGCGACAGAGTGCGCCCATGCCATCTAGTGGGTCTTGAATTGGCAGTGTTGCGCCTTGCAGTTATTCCACCACACACACACACACACACACACACACACACACACACACACACACACACACACACATCTTCATCCCAGCATGGCAGCTGGGTGCTGCTGCTCCTGGGTTCCGCCATGAGTTGCCTCCACCTGTCCATTTGGGCGAGGTAAGCTGCGCGCAATGAGTGGCTCTCCTTGCCCTCAGCTAGGCTGTGTGCCATATGGCCTACCATGTCTTCCCTTCAGTAGGCAAGAGGCACAGGGCTATGTCTGCCTGCCTGCCTGAGGTGTAATGCCATCTGCCTGTGTGTGACTGAACACTCCCTCTATGCTTTTACAACACAACAATTAAAGGAACTCTCTTTCAAATCCTTTCTGTGGAAAAATAGTCAAAAGATCCCAGATCAAGACGATTGCTTTTTATGAAATAGATACTGTAGTCATCCTGCCACCCACCCTCTCTTTGGGATAATGTGCAGTCTCCAAAGGATACTCTAGGATAAATCCCAGTATTGGCCTCATACTTGAACATTTATGTGAAAATATGTCCATATCCATGTTTTTTAAAGATTACTAAGTTTAGTTTATTTCTGAAACTTCATTTGAAGTGGCTTGTGTTTGTCACATTTTTGTGGCATTTCTAAGGCTGTGCACAAAAGCATGCCATTTTCTTGTAGTATTACCACACAGAGGCAACTCACCCTACACATGCATGAAGAAAATTACCAGTCATCAGAGAATTATTTTTTTCATGAATACTTGATAAGACCATATCCTAGAGTGTTATAAGTGCTTAATCCTTTTTTTAATGTGAATTTTTTTATTCTTTCATTTAGCACTTCCCCTTAAAATAAAAGGTTGCGTACTGCTGCAAATTTAGGCTTTTCTCCCCAAGTGGCAACAATTTGGGAAAATTGATATAAGTAGTAAGCAGTAAAATTTATAGACTTGGATAGAACCTTATTCACAGCAAGGTTCCAAAATGCCATTTAGAGACCCATGCATCAAATTGAGCAATTTTCGATTTTACTTTTGGGAATTTTTTTTTTTTACAGATTGTTCTTGTGTGCTTGCGTTGTCTCTGAAAACTCAGCAAAGTATTTTAATTGAGAATATTTCCAAGTAGTACCTCTGCTCCTGGCTGTAATCTACTCGGAGTGAGATAACAACATCAAAAATGGTTAAGACTCTCCTTAAAATTAAATTCAGTGAGAACTTGAGAATATATAGAGTTTAAACATGGCTTGGGGCCTTTCTAATAATTATGCTAGGAATGTGGTCATGTCAGAGTTTATATGGCAAATTAAAATCAATAGGTTACAGGATCTCAAATTTCAATGCACTGATGGCATGTTTTTAGGCAACAGTTAAAGTTTTGTTTAGCCCTCCTTTTTCCCTCCAAATTTTCTCTCCTGAAGGCGATGACATCCTGACAGTGACGGTTCTCAATTACTTCCCACAAGCACCCACTTTTTCATGTATGAACTTAGATAGTGAACGTCAGCAAGCTATTTGATCATGGAAGCATCACTGTTGTCAGTTGAACCACATTTTTTTCCCCTTCTGTCCACACACATGCTGTTCCTAGTCGGGATCCCTGGATAGTGATCAGGAGCAGAAAGCTCGATTGATTTTTGTTTCAGTTCCCAAGTTGGGAGATAGGCAAATTGTGGTGCGCTATCGCTATCACAATCGCAGAACAGTTCAGTCTTTTTAAATCCTAGAGGAAGTGTCAAAATAACAAGCTAAAGAAGTCTGTCATTTTTAGATTCTTTTAAGATAAATTTTGATCTTTCAAAGCCATGGCATTTTATGTTATGGTGTCACTTATCTGCCTATGAATATCTGGCAATGTTTCAACCCTAAATTTTAGGCTCCATTTTAAAAAGGGGCACACTGAAACTTGACTGTCCATAAGCAATGACTTGTGATTTCTTAGCTCTAATTTTTTTTGTATTTTTACCAAACATAATTGGCTTGAATTTCATCGGGCCGTTGAGGCGTGTGGGGGGTTAAAATTGCAAAAACTGGCGGGCGGGCCCAACCCCGCCTTCATCCCGCCTCCAAGCAATTTTCATTAAATCTAATGGTCCCGTCTCCGTCCCGCCTCCAAGCAATTTTCATTAAATCGTGTCTACAGGTCCCGTCTCCGTCCCGCCTCCAAGAGGCGGGATAGGCCGTTAAGGCCCTTAACAAGCACTAAATTGCCTCTATAATGCCATTTTGATAGGCCTGTGTGATTTTAACCCTTTTCCCACGTGAAGCACGTCTGTTCTGAAACACGATGGTGAAACCTGGCGGTAGCACAATTGGATTGCTATCGGCTGCAGCTCAACCATTAAATAGAAGATATGATCAGCCATCATTTGCAGGTGGCAGGACTTTGTTGTCTCAGGTCTGGGGGAACTTTTAGAAGGCATAACCACAGCTGTGGAAGTTTGGAGCCTGACGCCCATCTCCAGTGTGATCTCCTGGGAAACCCCTCTCGCCACCTTGACTGAGCGCTTCCTCAACTGAGGCATATACCAGAAGCATGGGAGCCATTTATTTCTTTCCCTTCTGGACATCAGATGAGGACGAAGACCAGCCGCGGCACCAGCAGAACCAGGAACAGCAGCAGCAGCAACAACAGGAGCGCCAAGCTGCTGCTCACCCACCTGAAGCTGCACAGGCCAGAAGGGGCCAGCGCATGGAAGCCCGTCGGCGCAGGAGATACCCTCCAAACAGGGTCTACAGACACAGGGTCAGCTACCTCAACATGTCTGAGCAGCAGTGCCAAAGGTGGCTCCGACTTTCGCGAGAGGTAGTGGGTGACATCTGCGCATTGCTGCAACAAGACCTGGAGCCCAGAGGACCAGGTGGACAACCCTTACCAGTGGCCGTCAAAGTCACCACCACAGTCAAACTTTTTGCCTCAGGCTCATTCCAGGGATCAGCAGCAGACATCAGCGGCATCTCCCAAGCGGCCGCACACAGTTGCATCACGCAGGTAACCGATGCCCTCTTTGCCATCGCGCACAATCACATCCATTTCACCAAGGATCAAGCAAGTGTCACGGCATGTGCGGTTGGATTAGCTAATCCAGCAGGCTTTCCAAGGGTGCAGGGCGTCGTTGACTGCACACATGTGGCCCTTAAGGCACCCCATCGCAATCCAGGTATTTTTGTCAACCGCAAGGGCTTCCACTCCCTTAACGTTCAGCTGGTGTGACCACAAGAAGGAAATTTTGCATGTTTGTGCCAAGTACCCTGGCAGTTGCCATGACTCCTTCACACTGCGCCAGTCTAGTGTGCCTCCGCTATTCAGTCCGCCAGACCAACTTAACGGATGGCTACTTGGAGACAAGGGCTATTTCCTGAAGATGTGGCTAATGACGCCGTTGAGGAGCCCATCCAACGAAGCGGTGGAGAGCTACAACTCCAGCCACATGTCCACCATAATCGAGCAAACCATCGGTTTGCTGAAGATGCGCTTCAGATGCCTGGTTAGATCAGGTGGAGCCCTGCAGTACTCAGCAGCCAGGGTCTCCAGAATCGTCGTGGTTTGCTATGCACTCCACAACATGGCACAGCGTTGTGGCTTGCAGATTCCTGAGGACCAAGTGGCTCGTCACATATCCTCCTCAGATGAGGAGGAGGAGGAGGAGGAGAGCGAAAACGAACATCTTGCAGAGGCCCAGCGGCAGCAGTACGCGAGAACATTGCTACCCGGGATGCAAGGAACGCACTCATCTTGGCCAGATTTGCTTAGCCTAGCCAGTCGAGCACTTTTGCCTTGCAGCTTCTTACCTGAGCATTGACAATGGCCAAGAACCAGCGGATTCCTAGCAATTTGACTACCATACTGACAATTGCAAGTAATCCTAAGCCCTCAATGTGGAAGTCCCATTCGCGAAATGACACGCGCCACAACTACAGCAGTAGTCATCAGATTTTTTATTTACAGTAATCATCTGATGGCTTTTTAGCATAAAACATCAAATTTCACCCAAGTGACTACCCTTGTGACTATTTGTGCAGTATCTTTCTCTTACGCGTGCTCCTACGTGGTGCTTCCCCTGTGGCTTCAGCAGATGTGGAGGCCCCTTGCTCAGTTTCTTGCTGCTCCTGTCTCGACACCTTTGACGGGCGTCCTCTGGGGTTGCGAACCTGTGATGGCTCGCCAACAGCCTGTTGCTCCTGTGGCTGTGCAGGGGTTGAGACGGCGATCTCAGTTGGGTGCAGACTCTGGTGGGGCTCTGACCAAGGACTTGTCAGTGGCATGGAAGTGTGAACGCTTGGAGAGGAGCCCCGACTTCCTTGTTCTCTGCAAACAACATCCCTCTTATGGGTCAGGACCACCTCAGCACTTGCAAGTGGATTGAGAGCACCTTGCTGCACATCAGGGGGGCCATGGGGACCCATATCTGCACTGGAAGTCCTACTCAGAAGGACTTCCATGAAGGTCTGGTTTCTGTGTTCAATAGATGACCATCGCTCCTCCAGAGATGTCATTCTATTCTGAACACTCACCATGTTTTCTGCACTCTGGCGACTTATCTCCTCCATGGCCGCAGCCATCCTCTCGACGGAGGTTGCCATCCTTTCGAGGTTGCCATGGTGATGCGTTCATGCGCCAATGACTCCACAAAGGCTCTGCTCATGTTCGCAATGGGCTCCTCCATTCGCTCCACACTCGCAGCGACCCTGGAGATAAAACCTGCCAGAGACTCCTACATCTGTTCCTGGAGTTCCAGCACCGCTGATCTTATGGTTGGACCCAGAGGCAGAGGGTCGACATGCAGCTGAGCCGAGCTGGGAGAGTCCTGCACCCTCCGACTAGGACTCTCCACTGCTGTCCCTGTCTCCACAATCTGTTGATGCTCACTTGTGAGCTGTGATACACCAGGTGACAACACTACTCTATCTCGCGATGTTCCCTCTGAGGTGTGAGTGTCTGCGCTGGTGGTGGGTGCGGTGAATTCTGCTGACGCTGCGCCCTCGGAGGTTGCAGCTTCCTCTGAGGAGTCTTGAGGCTCATGCTCTTCCTCCTGGATAGTGGGGACGGGTGCCTGTGATGGTCCTGTGGGGAGTAAAGGAGTCAGAGATGTGAGGCCAAGGTTACTTGCACATTGCATATTGCAGATGATAAGTCCATCTGTTAGAGCTTCAGAATAATTATCAGCGACTCATACAATGTCATTGAGAGAGATGGAAAACTATTCTGTCACCAGCTTGCTATGATGCGCCCGTCTGTCCGTCCCCCACTTGGGAATCTTCCTCCACTCCCACGATCTCCAGGACCGCCTCCTCCCAGGTGGTGAGCTGGGCTACTGAGGGTGGCCCTCCTCCTGTCCTCGCTCTTTCCCTCTTATTGTGAGCTCTCTTTTCCTGCAATGAGGGAGACAAGTGGAGTTTGAGTGAGAATGAAGGAGTGAGTGTAGAGAATCCATAGCATAGATGCTTAGAAGGAGACAAAGATGGAGTGAGGTGGCAAGACCAAGGGTCTTGTATGTGTTGTAAGTTGTAATTGCATCACAGTGATAGGGAGTGTGAGGGCTGCATAGTCGAATAGTTATGTGAATGTGACCATAGAGAGAGAGGGAATGGGTAAGGTGCATGGATGTCAGTGTCAAGCGGGATGTGGAGGAAGAGATTGCTAAAGCTGAGTGCTGGTGAGGAGAGGCAATGGAGATCAGATTGAGGGTGATGGGAAATTCATACTCACTTTTCCAGTGCGCAGAAGGTCATGAAACCTCTTCCTGCACTGAAGCTAGGTTCTGCGGGTTATTGACAAAGAGTTGACCTCCTCTGCCACCTGGATCCACACAGCCTTGGTTTGCTGGGGAGGCTTCTTCCTCCCTGAAAAAGGGAAGAGCACCTCTTTATTTGCTCGCTCCCTCTACTAAAGCCTGCAGGGCAACGTCATCAAAGCGGGGTGCAGACCTAAGTCTCTGGCTGGCCATTCTTCCTGCAGGTGCCTCCAACATGCAAGGGCAAAGGCTTGGCAGTCTGCAGAAGAAGCAAGGCTTGTTGCAGACCTTAAATGCAGCAGCATTGATGACGTCATCGGAGACGACTTTCAGACCGGAAAAACTCATTGGCCATGGGTTCCCACACGTTGGAACTCAATTGACCACTTAAGTTAAAATCACATCATTCTCCCACATCGATTTAGAATCAGGTGGCTAACACGAAATGCGGATTACACGACCCCAGCCCGCCCCAGTATCAAAATCCAGCCCAATGAATTTCTATCTCTGATGTTTGGGTGTATTTTAACAATATGCAGGGAGCCACATATCTTAACTTGATATTTCAGTAACACAAAAATGCTGGACTTTGCAGCCCGCTTGATGCAGTACTTCAATTTCTAAGATTCAGAGTTCCTTCCTTCACTTCCCTCACTTTGCAAAAAAAATAACAATTTAAAATTTTTCCCTTGTATTTTGGTATCCCAGGATATGTATTATTTCTCCAGCTAAAAAAAGGTGCTGGTTACCTTGAAGCGGTGAGTAGAAGGCCCACCAGGGTGGATCAGTATGAATCCATCATTAATTGTTGTTCCCTTTTTTTGTGGTGGACCTGGGTTCTGCTGATTGCCTTGTTTCCCCCCACTTCCCCCCTCCCCAAATCAACAATTCACTTTGTAGGGCATTGAAGATATGAACCCATTCTCTAGCACTTTGTGCCACAGCATTGGATCTCCGCTCCATTATGGCACCACACTACCACTCACTTTATTACATTTTATAAACTTATTTAACTTCAGTTGACAGGACAACCATGGGTAGTTTTGAAAGCCCTCCTGATATCCATTTTCAATTGATAAATCACTAGTAGAAAGCTTATATTTTCTTTAGGGTCAAGCGGTTAAAAAATTGTCCGACCAGATTGGACAATTTAATATCTATAATAAATAATGGAAAGTTATGGAAACTTTATTGTAGTTAATGCTACATTTAATGAAAATTTATTCATGGTGTACTTGCATTGTAGGAAGGTAAAGTGAAGATGCATAACCATTGGTTTTGACAAATCTACTCTGCCCCAAACAATGACTGTATTGTATTGTATTAATCTATCTATGGTTGTTTCCCGTAGAAAACGTATTTTGCAGTGAATGTAACCTCTGTACATAAATCAGGTCCAATATTTTGTCACCATGTTTTACCTTTAAACTTGATTGAATTTTTGATACAAAGCGGTTTCAAGAGTGCATTGACACAGAAATGGCAGTATATCTTGGGAGTCAGATCCTGATCTGACACCCGAGCCACCCTTGCCAATATCAGCAGGTCAACGCCAAGAAAGAACAAACTAATACTCCTCAGAGATTTGAATGCTTGGGTTGGCTGTGATCACACGTCATGGAAAAAAGGTAATTGGACGCCATGGAGTTGGCAGCGAGAGCTCAATGGCACGCTGCCCCTGGCCAGCTGCATGAGACACCAGCTAGCCATCACCAACACCAGCTAGCCATCACCAACACCAGCTAGCCATCACCAACACCATGGGCTGGATTTTCATTCAGAAGTCGGGAAGGAGGCGGGACTACAACTTTCGGGTTTTAGTCCCGCCTCCATCGAGATACGGCCAATCCACGCGATTTTCACTTGATTGACCTTGTTGAGCCTGCTCAGCAGGCCAATTAAGGGCCACCCGGCAACAGGTGACGTCACAGACTGAAATTTCATCTGTCAAGACGTGTTGACAGATGAAATATCAGTGTTTCACAGCTGTTTGAAGCTGTCAAACACTGACAGTCTGACTTTTAACCTGAGTCCTTCTACGCAGACTCAGTTAGGAATCTCGCCGGCACTTTTGACAGCTCGCGGCCATTCTGCTTTCTGTGCCGGCTGAATGATGGACTCCCGAAACATAGAGGAAGGAAGGCTGTAAAGGTAAGTACAGGTAATTTAAACTTCTTTACACACTTTAGACACACCAAACACACTTACCTTTGCACTCATGCACCCATCACTTACCTGAACACTGACATCTCGACCCCTCCAAGTCCTTCAACCCGATGGCCCGACTCCTCTAATCTGGCGTGGTTTGGAGCCGTCGGGAATCCCACACGACACCCTTCAAAATAGGGATTAGGCTAAAAACTGCCTGTTAACTACCTGTTAACAGGCAGTTAATTGGCACTAATCCCTTCCCGCCTCGGGTCGGCGGGTCCCAGTGCGGGGCGGGTACCCGCCTCCTTTGAAACTTACGTGGAGGTGGGTTTTGGGTGGGATGGTGTCGGGACCCCCGAATTCAATTTTAGCCCCCCGCACGCCTAAAAGCCCGCCTCACGGCACACTGAAAATCGAACCCCATGTTTCAATAAGTACAACACCACATCCTCATGCTGTCCACTGGCACCTTGTTAACTATTATCGTGCGTCAGTGCAACATTCAAGATGTTGGGATCAGCCATGTAATGCGTGGTGCTAATTTCTGGTCTGACCAGACCGTGAGATAGATGCACTGTGAGAATGTGCATTCGTCTAATGCAGCTCCAGTATCACCGATCACCCTCAGTCAGACCACTCAATGCCCATGCCCTTGAGGATCACCAAACCTGTGTTGAGCCGACTAGTAAACTCAAGAAAGTCCTGAGATCTAACGAGCTATGGAGTGACACGTCTGAGCAACAACTAATGATGTTGAAAGCATATGGACAAACTTCAAGAAAACTGTATACACCACCTCTGCAGAAGTACTTGGCCTTGTTAAATGTGAAAACTATGATTGGTTTGATGAGGAAATCAGACCACTTCGGGCTTCAATGCATACTGCTCATCTCTCCTGGATCAACGACGAAAGCTACTCGATGAAGAGGACTTCATACCAGCAATTAAAGCAGCAAGCTCAAACTAAGCTTCGCTCTATGAAGGAAGATGAATGCTGAGGTATTGCATGCAGCCACTGACTAAAAGACCATGAAACATTTCCACGATGAGCTAAAGGCTGTGTTCGAACTAGCTTGCCATCCCACCTGACGTGGCTGAAATCCAATTTGTGATCAAACAAATGTCACGTAGAAAAGCAGCCAGTTCACAGAGATCTACAAGTACAGGCGCCATAAGCTTAAGAAGAGACTCATCACCTTCTACAATAAAATTTATGGAATTGCATCTCTGAATGACGGTTTGATTGATTCTTTATGGCCATCTTGTAGTCTTGGCACAGCAGAAAGAATGAGGGTTTGGACCTTCACTCTTTTCATAAACTTACTCCCATGTTGTAATGTCAATGGCCTAGAAATCTGGCTGCACAGTGCCTGTTTTCCAGGCGCAAAACGGCCTCCTAAGCTTACAATATGGCGGGCAGGAAGCGCACGCTCATTACGAGCCAGAATGGCTGAAGCAGTGAGACAGAATCACACACAATTGATCCACAAGTCTTATAGCTTCAATTTCAAATATCACAAGGTGGTAAAGAACAATTAGGAAAGAAATATTTCACAGTAAGTGCGCTGGTCCAGACCATCCCTTAAAATCGGTATCAATGTTCTCATTGCTGCTGAAGACACCATAGAGGACTAGTTTGAGTAAGGAATTTGCTCTGTCTCTGGGTGACCCTACAGCGGGTATAAGGATAAGGAGGGGAAGGCTTCCTCCTCTCTGAAGCTATATCTAGCTACGCCCAGATCATATGTCTCAAGCACACGGCCCAGAAGCGCAATATTTTGAATATCATTCCAAAGGTATTGTATCAACCTCGTGTTCAATTTTTAAAAAGCTGATTGGGGGAAACTGGTACAAAAAACAAGTGAGAAAAAGCATTGATTTGATGATACACAAATCCTTATAATCAATCATTTGATTACTAATACAAACAGCAAGAGTGTAGTATTGCCCTCAAAAGTGGGAATGGTCCAGAGATTGCATTCATTCTTGCTGCATCTTATGATTTCTCTAGTGCTTTTAAAGATTGCGACTTTGCATGTTGCTCATTCACCATAGCCAATGCTTTTAAGAATTCCATCACTTTCAGGTTCAGACACTTTGAGGGGGAATTTTAACCCCAAAAAACGGGTTTGGGTCGGGTGGGACGACAGTGTTAAAAATCTAAATCCCGACCCCAACAAACCCACTTCTGGTTTTAACGGAGGTGGGACAGGGGGCGGGCAACCAACCCTCTCCCAGGAGGCGGGTTGGTGATTTAAATAGAATGAGGCTGTATGCCTCATGTTTATCCATCACTTCAAATTTATAATATAAAATAAAAAGAGAAAATTCTGGAAATACTCAGCAGGTCAGGCGATGTGGAGAGAGAAACCTTCTGACGAAGGGTCATCGACCTGAAACGTTAACTCTGTTTCTCTCTTCACAGATGCTGCCTGACCTGCTGAGTATTTCCAACATTTTCTGCTTTTATTTCAGATTTCCAGCATCTGCAGTATTTTGCTTTTGTACTTCAAATTTATCCCCGGCCGGCTAGGGTTCCCGAGCCTTGGAAAACCTGGCAGGTAAAGGGAGGCGAGGACTGCTAGATCCAGGAAATAAGTGCCTTTCCACTTACCTGGTGGATCCAGTTTACCTGCTTCACCAACCCCCCGCGATCAGACACCACCCCCCCCCCCATACCCGAGGCCTCCAATCTCTCCCCCCGCCGCCTGCAAGGCCTCCGATCTCTCCCTCCGAGGCCGCCGATTTCCCCCCCCCCACCCCCTCCCCAAAGCCTCCGATCTCCCACCCCCTCGCAGCCTCCGATCTCCTCCCTCCTGCCCCCCCCCCCCCCAACCACCCCCGAGGCTTTCGATCTTCTTCCCACCCCCCTTACCCGAGGCCTCCGATCTCTCCATCCTCTGATCTCTCCGGCCTCCGATCCCTCCATTCGCTCTGCTCCCCGGCTGTGGCCCAGTGCCAAAGGCCTACCCGCCAGCCAGCCTCTCATTGCGGCTGGCTCTGGTTGGGAAATGGAGAGAAAAACTGTTAATCCGGTCCTGCCGTTAAATTCGGCAGGGCATGAGGGAAACCCGTTCTTCCAAGATTCCCGACCTCAGTTCAGCCGCCCCACCTCACTGCTCCCTCCCCGCCTCTAAGTAAAAATCCAGCCCTTTGTATTCAGAAGTATCTATGTGTTAATGAAGGACAATGAGCACATTCTGATCTGAAGCAGAGAAAGGGAAAAGAGTGATTCTAATCTGTTGGCCAACACAGCATGAGATAAATGACCAGATAATGACTCGGATTTTGCGGTAAGAATAACGGTGAGGTTATCCAGCGCGCACCGTTATTATGGAGAAAATTGGACAACAACTTCCAGCGTCCACGTATACGCAGTAAAATGTGGAAATCAGGACATTGCAGTCGGAGCTTCCCTGCTCCTCCACAAGCTTCGCTACACCGGTACCTCACCAATAGATTCGACATTCAAACACATGATGGGCGTGAAGTTGCAGTACTTACACATTAGATACCCACTAAATACACCAGAAAAGGTTAGGGCTTGTCCATTCAAGTGCAAGTGAATTTTTAACAGCATGATAGATCTTAATTACTACCAAATAACCCCTCTGGCCCTGAAAATGTACTTTTACAGAAAACTTTTTTTTATCCGGCACGGACGGGACCGACGTGGTGCCGGCTCATCAAAAATTCCGGATAACCGAAAGCTATAGTAAAAGATACAGAGCTGAGAGCTCTGTATAAAGCAACAAACCCTGTTGCTTAGCAACAGGTTCAAAACAATGGCCACAAGTTGCAAGCGTCTCTGTAGCTTAGCAACAGCTGCAGCCACACCCTTGCACAGCAACACATGGAGGAAGGCAAGTAATAAAAGTTATCTGAACCTACTCCTGAATTTTGCCGGTTAACCGACATTCCTGGTTATTTTGGTGCCGGTTAATCGAAAGTTTCCTGTACTAGTGTGGCGTCTCATTCATTCAGATTTTAATTATTGTTGGAGATTTTAAAAAAGTTTTTTTTTAAATTTCAACTTTTTCTTTCTGTCTCTTCTCTCTCTCTCTCTCTCTCTCTCAATCCCATCTTTCGTTCCCTGTCTTCATTTCACTTTCTGTACATGATTTGACATTGAATTAAATATTCTAACTTGCACTTCCTGGTTTAGACTGCATTTTTCAGTAAGCATTCTTCAATCTTATTGGTTAAGGAGACACGCTCTTGCTTGCCCTGTGCACACAGGTCCCAGATCCCCTGTAGAGGGCACCACACTGAAATGCATCTCTCTTTACCGTAAGTTGCCGCGCAAAAGTCTGTTAAAGGTCTGTAGGAAGCTGTAAGCATAATGAACGATGAGCGCCGTTCGTTCGCTGCCAACCGCAAAATCCGGGCCAATGTTTTTTTAGTTGGGTGAGGTATAATTATTGATTAGGATGCTAGGAGAACGCCCCTGCTCCTCTTCAAAGAGTGCTATGGGATCTTTTAATGGGGGTTTAATTTCTCATCTGAAAGATGGCACCTCCAATACTGCAGTACTCCCTCAGTACTTCAATGAAGTGTCATCCTAGATTATGTGCTCAAGTCTCTCGAGTCACAATCTCCTAACTCAGAGGCAGGACTGCAACCACTGAGCGAAGGCTGACACCCAGGGAACAGGTTTCTTTTGCTCTACAGAAACTCAATGGTGTATAGTGTGGGGAAACTGAAAAATATTAAATGAAATGGAGAATAGAGAAAGCTAAATAAGCCCCTCAGTGAAAGCGAAATTCAAGGTGGTTGTGTTGTCTGATTATTCAGGCAGTAGACCCAGGTGCTCTATATCTAAAGATGCATATTTCCACAAAGCCATGCCGAGAATCAGAGAACAGTTACCTGACTCCATATGGTGCTGTGTTACCAATACTGGATGCCACCTTTTACTGTAGCATCAGTGCCCAGAATCTTTACAATGTGTATGTTTTCAGTGAGATGCTCGTGCCAGAAGGAATTGAGTGAAAATCTTACTTACACATTTGGCTGATAATAACACACTCCAAGCAATGAAAGCTGTTGGCAAATCATTTCCACTTTCAGGCAGTTTGTTTTCTTGGTAAATTGGCCAAATCCCAGATGGAATTTATGTTATATCACATCTATAGAACCCGATTCCTGTTCCCCTGCCAGAGGAATGTTGGCCATGCAAACTGTGGTTCTCAAACTTCCTTTTCCTCTTGGAGTTTCACCTCTTTGCTAAACCAGACTAAGAAGAGTAGCTTTCCATAAGTAGGAGGAGAGGTTTGGCACCTGCATTGGCTTGTCTTTGTTTGCATAGTTAACAAAAGAGATTAACTGTTAGTAGACTACTATGTAGGTGACAAATACTGTTTCTGCATTTAGAAAACATACATACATAGATATACTTCGGAAAAAATGTTACTTGATGCCAGGATAATGTGAATAATCCCATTATATGTGACAAGAGTTTTGTCCTATCTACAAAGTTTACTAAATAGAGGATTAAAATCCAGTTCTTTTGGGTTACTTGCCTTGGCTATATGGGTATGAGGAAGGAACAGTATTCAGGTTTCATTCTAAATTCCTGCTGGAGATCATACTTGAATTCTTTCTTGCAGTATTCTACATTTCTTTCCTGATTCACATGAATCTAAGGTGTGGATATGAAAAGACAACGGCTATGTTGACAGAATAAAGTGATGGGAAATTTCTTCAATTGTGTACCACCGATGAAAGTAAGCTATTAAATAAAGCGGTTGTCACCAGGCACAGACTGGATCTTTAGTTGGTCAAACATGCACTCCACTGCTGCCAAATCAAAACAGGAGGTCAGGTGAAGTAATTAAAAGAATGTTGTGTTGGAGGACATTTGCAATGCAGCGCAGGTGCTTCCCACAATTCCTTAAAACATTATCATTTGGATTGTCTGCACTTACCTCAGCAGTGCTCTGCTGAACAGAGTCCTCAACAGAGTGGTTTTCCTTTCTCCCATAAAACTTTGAGTAATTCAAGACCTTCATTTTATTCTGCAGTTGTAATTATTCTGCACTCTGAATTATATTGTCATTCCATTTTTCATACACACTTTCTGTTCATAACAGACTAGAAAGAATGTTTTTGTGTTGTACTATACCTGCGGTATGTAGGAAAGAAACTGGTATAGCAAAACAAAATGTTAATTTGTTGTAACTTTGCAATTACATTCATTAAATTATTAAAAAAAGATGTTCCTATTTTAAAAACTATGGAAGGGTTAAATACATGGGGGGAAAACTGGGTTGGCTTGCGCCCCCTGGGGGCGCGAACGGGGCGCAAATCCCCTAGCAATCAGGCGCGGTGCCACTAACGCCTCCCGTGAAATTTAGCGGCGGTGGTAGCCGGTAGCACCACGTGGCGCTGCGCCATCAGTGATGACATCATCGCCGAGCGACGCGACCCCTTAGTGCCCTGAGCTGCGCGTGACCGGCTGAGAGCTGCGCACCTTAGAGGGAACATTGCTGCTGAGTATTTGCAGCATTTTCTGTTTTTATTTCACACAACTTTTTGATCAAAAAATGAAGAGAGATACAGCCTCCATTTCATACAAGATCTGCTAAAGTGGTCGAATTTCCACAATGGCAGGTAGAGGATGATTTGAATATGCTACTTAAAGATGAAAAATCTATCCTTTTTGTAACTAGATCTTGCTAATTAACCAGAAAATGTATCTTTGTTCATTGATTGCTACCTAATAATGCAGTACTGAATTTTTAAAGTCATTATTTTGCTGTTTTTTAAAAATATATAATGTATAAGTAAAACAAAGATGAATTTACTGCTGTAGGAGCTGATGAAAATATTAATGCGAAGGATCAATTGCAGTCATGGGGATTTTCATCTTCCTGACTTGTATCGGCAGCAGTCATTATGCGTGAAGGGCAGAACAGATAAAATAAACAATGAAGGAATTCAGTGTCAGAAGAGCAAACTTTGATGCATTGAAATATTTTATAAATGAAATAATAATGAAGGATGTGTAGGGAAAATGGGAGTGTTTGGAGGAATGTTTGTTTTACATTGCAGGGGCGAGTCATCCAAGAAATAAGTTCAGGACCAAACAGGAGAGAAAAACTGACAACAATGAAAGGGAATTCAATGGAAAGCAATAGTTATGAAGAAAGAAAGGGCATTTAAAATTCTGAAATATACACAGAAGCAACAGGTTAAAAGAGAACTATAAAGTCAAGCAGAGGAAAGGCCAAGAAACTATTAAAATACAAAGAGGGAACAATATAGCAGAAAAAAACAGAAGACTTTAAGTATATCTGGAGCAAAAGAACGGTATGGGGGTTGTTCGATCATTTACTAGTAGCAGTGGAGACGTATGCCCCGATTTTAACTCCCAGACAGTTTTGGTTGGCAAAGATATGAAATAGAAACTTAGCCGGTACTCCAGAACTGAGGGTCTCGCAATTGGGAAGGGGTTGCGAGTCCGTGGCATGGGAGGCCCAAGGTTTCCCAGACTATTTACCCGCCCAGTTTCTGACAAACGGGTAGAGTTAAAATCACCCCTGTAGTGTCTGAGGCCATGGAAGTGGCAGAATTACCTTGTGACTGTTACTACCATTGGAGGTGGATGTCGTGGGGGGGTGGAGGGTGGTTGGAAGGACGGTGAAATGCCTGAGTTGAGGTAGGAATATAAAGGAGGGAGCAGACCTTTAGTATAACAAAGGAAAGCATAGTATTATGGTTCAGAAACCTGAAAATAAGCAAGGCTGCAGGCTCTGACATTCCATCTAAGGATGTTGGTGTAGTTGGCTGAGGAGATTGCAAATCCCCTCACTGATATCTTTCAAAGCCCATTGGATACAGTAATTCCCAATCGATTGGCAAGTAGCATATTTGACCCCCAACTTTAAAAAAAAAAGGGCATGTATGAAACCTCAAATTACAGACCTGCGAATCTTAGCTTGATTATGCAGATAGCATAACCAAAGGACAGCATGGATTTAGAAGGGGCGGGTCATGTTGACTAATTTACTGGACGACTTTTGAGCAGGGTATCAAACTGGTGGATAAAGATGGACAGTGGATATTACCTACCTGGATTTCAGGAGGGTGTTTGGCACTGTCCACATAACAGACTGATTAACACTGTAACTGGGTTGTTTTGTATTGATGCATAGCTGAAAGGTAGACAACTAAGGTTGTTGATGTTTGGAGAGGTATCAGATTGGGAATTAGTTGCCAATGAAGTCCTGCAAGGGTCGGTGTTGTGACCATTGTTTCTTATCATTTTTATAGAAGTCTTGGGTACGCAGAATTTTGTCCAAGGTGTCTGTGTTTACAGATGATGCCAAATTGAGTGCATTGGCGAGTGATGCTAACTAATGTATGGTATGATCCAAAGGGATCTGGATATCCTAGTTCAGCGGGCATAGAGGTGACAGTTCTCACACAGATAAGTGTAAATTCATGAGATTAGGTAGAGGAAGCAAAGATATGGATTACATATTAAATGGTAATGTTCTTGAGGTAGCAGAGTAGGTATGGATCTGGGGATTTTGGTGGGTAGATCATTAAAACTGTTGCTTCAATGTTTGCAGATGATAAAGAAAGCAAAACAAATTTTGGGATGTATAGCTAAGAGTGTGACTTACAAGTTTAAGGATACGATGTTGAAGTTACATCTGCTTTTGGTGAAGCTCCATCTAGAGTAGTAGGAATGTAGAATTATTGGATGGAGTCCAGAGGAGGGCTGAGAATCGGATTCTTGCTCAAGAGGACTGCAGGACGAGGAAAGATTGTCTACTCTGGGGCTGCACACACTGGAGAAGAAGAGGATGAGTGGGAACTTGATAGAACTCTTAGAAGATTTTCTCTGGTTTGAGATTTTAGATCCAGGAAAGTTCTGTGAGGCACAGGATTTCAGGATATGGTGACACCGTTTAAATTTAAGGGTGTCAGAAGAAATAGGAAATTTAGGTAAGTTCTGTTTAACAATAAGGTGATAGCATAGTGGGTGGAGGAACAGAAAAATCATGGCAGGTTTTAAATTAGAACTGGATAACTTCCTTTGATTCTATTTGCATTAAATTAAAATATATTTCCTTAAAGTACTAAAATAGATTGTACATGATTACACAACGTTTAAAAATTGCAAGTTACAAATTATAAAATGGGTTTTTTGAGTTTGATGTTCCCTTGGGATCTGTCTCTGAGTCATGTGGTTTTGATAGTCTGAGTTGTTGAGAACAGAGTTACTTCTATCTCATTTTGAGCTGGCATAATATGTTACTGACCTGTGGCTTGGATTGTTTTAAAAGTCTGTGGCTATAGCTATTAATAGGTATTGGGTATGAATAGATTAAAAAGGAATAATTTTGACTAATTATGTATGGAACTAATTACAATGCATTCCTAAGATTTAAGTCTCAGTGCTTGTTTTAGGCCATTTTCTTATACGCAGGTAACCTTTTCAGCTGTGTACAGCATTCTGTGTGGTCTTTAAAAAGGGGAAATGAGTTACATATAAGTCTATGGGGCTTCATGCAGTACTGAGTGCTGGAGCTGTAATAGGCTTCACATTCAACAGCAGGAAAGCAGGTTTAGATTAGAACCGCATGCCAGCAGTAGAGCCACCTATAGCGTGCCATATTTCTCATACTGACATCCAACAGTCTAATGCATTTAATCCAGGATAAATGACTCTACCATTCATAAGGACAAAAAATTCAACCTCTGAAAAATTGCAAATATCAAATCGTGCAAGTGAAAAATGAATGCTTTCCAAGTTTTGGGAATGTGGCCTTCAGTGGAGAAAAGGTTAAAAGAAAGCACTTGAAATAAAAAGTGGTTTTACTGAGGAATCCGTGATCTAAAAGTTGTTACATTTTTAGCATCCTGACTTAACTGCTTGATTGAAAAACAGATATTATAGTTTGCACTTCATGCGAACAATATGATGTGTTTATTCGGCTGAAATTTAACATATAGGGAGTTGCTGGTTTTCTTTGCTGTGACACCTGTTTGCCTTAGGACAGTATTCATGTAGTGGTGTATTATAAAGTATTGGCAGTATTGGTGATATTCACATTTTAAGTAATTGGAGTATTTTTGCTAAGCTTACAAAGACAGCAACAGACCAACTCCAAAAAAGGCTTTCCATGTAGTGTAAGCTTTCCTACTCTGCACCATATGATTCCACTTATATCTTAATTGCTTGTCTGTATGAATTTAGAATTATGTTATGAAGGGACTATTTCAATGTGTTTACGATAGGATTCTTGACAGTCTTTTCCTTTTTCATGTAATTTGGCTCAGCTCCATATTCAGAATGGCATTAAATAATCCTGTTTTGTTACATTAAGAAGTCTGTAACATCACTGAGGAAGTTATCCAGCTACAGAGGTTTAGATCTGAATAGTTGAGGCATAGGGTATACAGCCCTGGTGGGACTGCTGGTGGAGAGAGAAAGAGTAAAGCCAAACTGTCAAGCTAAAAATACAAAGATATAACTCTACAGAAACCTATAATTTTTTTTAAAGGAGCAGATGCATTTAATTTGTTTTTGCAAGAACTTGTACCTGTTAAACTTATTTTTAGCTGAAGAAATCGGACGTAGTTGTCACCCAAGAGGAAATTGAGTTCAGGGTTTTATGTTTAATATTGAATTCAGCGCTTTTACATAATTTACCCTGACAAGTGAGAATTATGGTACCTAGCCAAAATAGTTTTATCATAGAATACAGCATGGTTATTTATGGCAAGGTGAATTACCCAGGACAAAACAGATACCTGGGACTCCCGTCATCTAATTGAAGGATAAGGTGATGTTGGGGACCAAAATCATAATTGGTATCTGAATCACAAGTTTAGATTACAGTTTTGAAATCACTGACTGATATGTTTGAGTCGTATTATAACTGTGCCAGATGGAGGTATCAGTGCATTCCGTGGCCTTGATGCGCGATAATGCTCATTCAAAGCTACCACTTTTATAACTATTGACTGCGCACCTGTATCAGTTGTATACCTTCATTCAAAACATTTGAGAAAGGTGTACAGCCCGTGGTTTTGCGCTGTTCTCTCCAGCACCTGCCACTTCTCATCCAATGCCAGCTTCTTCTACTCCAGTATTCTGCCCACATCCTTTTCTTGACTTCCTGTTCACTGCTGCATGGTGAAGAGCTGGTACTCCTATGGGAACAGCTAGAAGAGAAGGCGCATGTTCCGTTGTCACTAGTGAAGTAAGCACCTGACCAGGTTCCCCACTAGCCCATGCTGCTTCCCGGCAACCTGACCAGCTGATCAATGCACTGTACAAACCTCTCCCCGACCCAGGAACAGCTGATCAATGCACTGTACAAACCTCTCTCCCCGACCCAGGAACAGCTGATCAATGCACTGTACAAACCTCTCCCCGACCCAGGAACAGCTGATCAATGCACTGTAAAAACCTCTCTCCCCGACCCAGGAACAGCTGATCAATGCACTGTACAAACCTCTCTCCCCGACCCAGGAACAGCTGATCAATGCACTGTACAAACCTCTCCCCCCGACCCAGGAACAGCTGATCAATGCACTGTACAAACCTCACTCCCCGACCCAGGAACAGCTGATCAATGCACTGTACAAACCTCTCCCAACCCAGGAACAGCTGATCAATGCACTGTACAAACCTCACTCCCCGACCCAGGAACAGCTGATCAATGCACTGTACAAACCTCTCTCCCCGACCCAGGAACAGCTGATCAATGCACTGTACAAACCTCTCCCCGACCCAGGAACAGCTGATCAATGCACTGTACAAACCTCTCTCCCCGACCCAGGAACAGCTGATCAATGCACTGTACAAACCTCTCCCCCCGACCCAGGAACAGCTGATCAATGCACTGTACCAACCTCTCCCAACCCAGGAACAGCTGATCAATGCACTGTACAAATCTCTCCCTGACCCAGGAACAGCTGATCAATGCACTGTACAAACCTCTCGCTGACCCAGGAACAGCTGATCAATGCACTGTACAAACCTCTCCCCGACCCAGGAACAGCTGATCAATGCACTGTACAAACCTCTCTCCCTGACCCAGGAGCAGCTGATCAATGCACTGTACAAACCTCTCCCCGACCCAGGAACAGCTGATCAATGCACTGTACAAACCTCTCTCCCTGACCCAGGAGCAGCTGATCAATGCACTGTACAAACCTCTCCCTGACCCAGGAACAGCTGATCAATGCACTGTACAAACCTCTCCCTGACCCAGGAACAGCTGATCAATGCACTGTACAAACCTCTCCCTGACCCAGGAACAGCTGATCAATGCACTGGTCGAACCTCTCCCCGACCCAGGAACAGCTGATCAATGCATTGTACGAACCTCTCCCCGACCCAGGAACAGCTGATCAATGCACTGTACAAACCTCTCTCCCCGACCCAGGAACAGCTGATCAATGCACTGTACAAACCTCTCTCCCCGACCCAGGAACAGCTGATCAATGCACTGTACAAACCTCTCTCCCCGACCCAGGAACAGCTGATCAATGCACTGTACAAACCTCTCTCCCTCTGACCCAGGAACAGCTGATCAATGCACTGTACAAACCTCTCTCCCCGACCCAGGAACAGCTGATCAATGCACTGTACAAACCTCTCCCCCCGACCCAGGAACAGCTGATCAATGCACTGTACAAACCTCTCTCCCCGACCCAGGAACAGCTGATCAATGCACTGTACAAACCTCTCTCCCCGACCCAGGAACAGCTGATCAATGCACTGTACAAACCTCTCTCCCTGACCCAGGAGCAGCTGATCAATGCACTGTACAAACCTCTCTCCCCGACCCAGGAACAGCTGATCAATGCACTGTACAAACCTCTCCCTGACCCAGGAACAGCTGATCAATGCACTGTACGAACCTCTCCTCGACCCAGGAACAGCTGATCAATGCACTGTACGAACCTCTCCCCGACCCAGGAACAGCTGATCAATGCACTGTACAAACCTCTCTCCCCGACCCAGGAACAGCTGATCAATGCACTGTACAAACCTCAGGAACAGCTGATCAATGCACTGTACAAACCTCTCTTCCTCTGACCCAGGAACAGCTGATCAATGCACTGTATAAACCTCTCCCTGACCCAGGAACAGCTGATCAATGCACTGTACAAACCTCTCCCTCTGACCCAGGAACAGCTGATCAATGCACTGTACAAACCTCCCCCTGACCCAGGAATAGCTGATCAATGCACTGTACAAACCTCTCCCTCTGACCCAGGAACAGCTGATCAATGCACTGTATAAACCTCTCCCTGACCCAGGAACAGCTGATCAGTGCACTGTACAAACCTCTCCCTGACCCAGGAACAGCTGATCAATGCACTGTACAAACCTCTCCCTCTGACCCAGGAACAGCTGATCAATGCACTGTACAAACCTCCCCCTGACCCAGGAATAGCTGATCAATGCACTGTACAAACCTCTCTCCCCATTACGTGAACAGCTGATCAATGCACTGTACAAACCTTTCCCCCTGACCCAGGAACAGCTGATCAATGCACTGTACAAACCTCTCTCCCCGAACCAGGAACAGCTGATCAATGCACTGTACAAACCTCTCCCCCTGACCCAGGAACAGCTGATCAATGCGCTGTACAAACCTCTCCCCCTGACCCAGGAACAGCTGATCAATGCACTGTACAGACCTCTCCCCAACCCCGGAACAGCCTCTCTCCCAGACCCATGCATAAACGATGAATGCACTGTGCAAGCTTCTCTTCCCCCCAGCGCCCTCCCAAACTGTGAACACTGTACACTGGTAGCATTCTCATCTGAGTCAGAAAGTTGTGGTTTCAAGCCCCATCCAGAGAGCACATAATCTAGACTGACACTTCAGTGCAGTACTGAGGGAATAATGCACTGTTGGAGGTGCTGTTGTTAAATTGATGCTCCATCTGCCCTTTCAGGTGGACATAAAAGATCCAGTGGCACTATTCAAAGAAGAGGAGCAGGGAGTTTTCCTTGTGTTCTGGCCAACATTGAACCCTCAACCAACATTGCAAAAACAGATCTGGTCACTCTTAGGAAAAGGAATAGACCATTCTGCTCCTTGAACCTGTTTGACCATTCAATCAGATCAGAACTGATCTGTACCATAACTCCATTTACCCACCATTGTTCCATATCCCCGATACCCTTGCCTAACAAATATCTATCGATCTCTGTCAAAATTACAATTGATCCAGCATCCATAGACATTTGGGGGAGAGAATTCCATATTTCCACTTCCCTTTTTGTGAAAAAATGCTTCCTCATTTCACTCCTAAATAGTTTATAATGTTAATTTTAAGATTATGCCCTCTTGTTCTGGACTCCTTCACTGGAGAAAATAGTGTCTCTATATCTACCCTATTGAGTCTACTAATCATTTCAAATATCCCAATATGATCACCCCTCAACCTTCTAAACTCAAGGGAATACAAGCCAAGTTTATACAACCTATCACCATAATTTAACCCTTTAAGTTCTGGTATTCTGGTGAATCTGTGCTGTACACCTTCTGAGGCCAGTATATCTTTCCTAAGGTTCAGTGCCCAGAACTGAATGCAGTGCTCCAGATGAGGTCTGACCAAGACTCTATATAAACTATCACTCCTTCAGTTCCGAATTCTAAAACCCTTGCCAACATTCCATTACCCTTTTTGATTACTCATCCTATTGTTCTGTGGGGACCTTGCTGTGCGCAAATTGGCTGTCACATATTCTTACATTACAAGAGTGATTACACTTCAAAAGTACTTCATTGGCTGTGAAGCACTTTGAGATTTTCTGAGCTTGTGAATGGCGCTATATAAATGCAGATTCTCTCATTCTATCTATAAATTCGCTCTTGTAAAAGAAAATGCACTTGGTTGATTTAAACATTTTAACGGGTTCAGATGATGGCAGCAGTACAGCTTTCTATAAAAGGTGTGTTAAAGCAGCAGTGTCTTAAATATGATTTTCTATTCATAAATCATGAGATTTGCTGGGATTCTTAACAAATATGCCTTACAGGTCTAATAGTAAGTAAGGTCAACTTTTTAAATCTCTTTGTGGTGTAAATTCTGATTGTATCAAAAAGCTTGCATGAAGTATTAGATCAGTTTCCACTTCTGCAAGTCAAGATAAATCAGGAAATTAGAGGAGCACATAACAAGGGTAATGCAATAATCCTGGGGGACTTTAATCTTCATATAGACTGGACAAAGCAAATTGGCAAAAGTAGCTTGGAGGACGAGTTCATGGACTGTATTCGGGACAGTTTTCTAGAATAATACATCGAGGAACCCACTAGGGAACAGGCTATTTTAGATCTAGTATTGTGTAGTGAGACAGGGTTAATTAGTCATCTTAAAATAAAGGATCCTTTGGGGAAAAGTGATCATAATATGATAGAATTTCATATTAAGTTTGAGAGTGATGTGGTTAAGTCCGAAACTAGGGTCTTAAATTTAAACAAAGCCAATTACGGTGGTATGAGGGGCGAGTTAGCTGAGGTAGATTGGGAAATTAGATTAAAAGATATGATGGTAGATGAACAATGGCAAACATTTAAAGAAATAATTCATAATTCTCAACGAATATACATTCTGACGTAATAAAACTCACTACGCACTTGTTTCGATTATAAAGCAAGTATAAATCAACTTGTTTCAAAACATGGAGGTCTAGTTATCTTTCACCAGTTCCTGTTTACACAATGTCCTGGGAAAGCTGGGCCCACGCCCGAGTATTTATACTCCTTGGACAGCGCCACCAGCTGGTTGTCCTGTGTTATTTCATGAGTCTTTCTTCATGGATCATAAGATTCATAACATTCTTCCTCCCTAAAGATTTGGAAGTCCGATGCCTTCCTTTTAATGGATTAGCTGGACCACGAATAGCCGCAGTCTTTTAGCTCTTTGCTTGTGGCTGGAAGGCACATCTCCCCGGACCGTGTCTGGGTCCCTGGGTCGCTTGATCCGTACTGGTAGGTCGACAGGGCCCATGTCGCCTTGATCGACCTGAGGGAGACTGGGGAGATCGTGACTCCGGGTGCGGGTCCCCACAGGCGCAGAGCTGGCTTCATTTTGTTTGCTAGCCGGGGATTGACTGGCGTCCTGGCTTCGGGTGGCCATCCCATGGGGAGTGCTCGGCTTCCTGCGTTGATCCGGTGGAGTAGCCGGCAGATCTCTTGATGTCCCAGGTAGGGCGTCATCTTCAAAGGTGCGCTGAGTGTCGGCATCATTTGGGTCCGTGGGACCGGTTGGACAGGGAGCCAGATCTCTGAGCGAAACGGTGGACTCCCGGCTATCAGGGTACCGCACATGCGTGCAAGTGGGATTAACGTCCGTTAACTCCACCTCGTTGATGAGCGGATCGTTTTTGGCAGATCGGACGAATCTTCGGAGCAGCATGGGGCCGGGAGCTGCCAACCATGACGGTAGGGACATCCCATGTGTGGAGCGACACTGGAACCTGAAGAATCGCTCGTGAGGTGTAACGTTGGCGGACGTGGAAAGAAGAGACCTGATGGAATGCAATGCGTCAGGGAGCACAGTTTCCCACTGCTGGTCTGGTAGGTTGCGTGACCTCAGTGCAAGACGAACAGCGTTCCAAATGATAGCGTTGTATCTCTCAACCTGTCCGTTACCAATGGGATGATACGGTGTCGTTTTACTTGTGGCGATTCCCCGTTGGGAAAGATAACTTTTGAGTTCGCTTGACATGAAGGAGGGACCCCGATCAGAGTGGATGAAATTGGCCGTACTGCAAAGGGAAAAGACTTGATCAAGGCATTTGATCACTGTGGAAGTAAGCATATTGGGACAGGGGAAAGCAAAGGGAAAGCGTGAATTTTCGTCCACCATAGTAAGTAAGTAGGTGTTTCGCGTTGAGGAAGGCAATGGCCCTTTAAAGTCAATGCTGAGTCGCTGCATCGCGTGTATGAGCGAGCCATCCGATGGACGGAAGAATTGCGGTTTTAATTCCGCACAAATTCTACAGGAGGAGCATGTTCTTTTCACATCTTCCGTAGTATTTGAGTCAAGATGGCGGCCGAGACGGTCCGGTGCTAGCGCGCTCTCCCTGCTTCGGGCGGCCCGCTCTCGCCGCTCGCTCCCACAACTGGAGCGAAGTGTTCGGCGAGTCGGGCGGAGGCAGCGCAGCGCGGCGAGCAGCAGCAGCAGCCACGACGACTCGCTGGAGCACATCGGCTGGCAGCTCCTCGGGGGAAGGCATTCCGACTGGGAGGAGGGGAGCCGAGCATGGCAGCCAGAGGCCGGACCGTGAGCGGGAGAAGCAGGCCCCGGGCCGTCGGACCGTGGAGCCGGCGACGGTGAGGAGGAGGCCGCGGCGACCGGAGCATTCACATCCCGACGATGTGTTCGGCGAGTCGGGCGGAGGCAGCGCAGCGCAACGAGCAGCAGCAGCAGCCACGACGACCCGCTGGAGCACATCAGCCGGCAGCTCCATGGCGGGAAGCTCGCAGTCCGACTGGGAGGAGGGGAGCCGGGCATGGCGACCAGAGGTCGGATCATGAGCAGGAGAAGCAGGCCACCACACGTGGAGCCGGCAACAGTGAGGAGGAAGCCGCGGTGACGAGGAGGACGGAGCGGCTGAGGGACATCGTGCTCCCACTGCCACTGGAAGCCATTGAATTGACTTTCTGAACACGGCGCTGTAAGAATAGCTGACGTGTCCCTACGGGGAGTAAGCATTCCATTGTACTTGTACTAGTACTGGTTACTAAATAAAATAAAATTGAATTGAATTGAGAAAATGGGAGATTTTTAGATCGCACAAAGTGCAGCATATGGGTAACGCCAGGATGGCATAAGTCAGTGTGAAGATTCGCAAGAGTCGAAGTTGACATAGAAGAGCAGAATGCCCGCGTGAGGGAATCCGGGGCCACATTTTCTTTGCCGGGTCGATAATGTATGATGTATCCAAAGGCGGCCAATTCCATCCTCCAGAGTTGTATTTTGTTATTCTTGATCTTAGTGCATTTCCGGTTATCCAGCATAAAGGCCACGGAGCACTGATCGGTTATAAGTGTGAAATGGCGACGAGCGAGAAAATGACTCAATTGACTTACAGCTTCGATGATGACCATAGCCTCCTTCTCGACAGGAGGATAATGGAGCTCGCTACCCTGCAAAGTTCTGGACAGAAATGCAACGGGTCGACCACCTTGATTCAAGGTAGCCGAGATCGTCGCCTCCGATGCATCGCACTCGACCACGAAAGGGAGATTTTCATCAATGGAGCGAAGCGTGGCTTTTTCCAGTTGTTGCTTGAGGAGGTTGAAAGCTGAAATAGCCGTTGCCTCCAACGGAAATGACTTCGCGTGAAGCAGGGGCTGGATCTTGTCGGAGAAGTGGGGTATCCACTTCGCATAATAGGCGAACATGCCGAGTGCCCAATGAAAAGAGCCGAGATTCGTAGGGGCAGGGAGCTCCTGAAGCGGACGAAGTCGCTCCGGGTCCAGTTTGATGACACCGTTGCCCACCCAGTAGCCAAGGATGTTGACTAATGGTACTGATTTCACAGATTTGGACTCATTTAAGGTTAAGTTGCGACAACGGAGAACGTCAAAAAATTTCTGGAGGTTGGCATCATGCTCCTTCTGGTCATGACCAGCAATGGTGATATTACCTAGATATGGAAAAGTGTCCGTTAAGTTCTCCTGTTTGACTAGGCTATCCATTGCCCGTTGAACGACGGCCACCCCATTGGTGACCCCAAATGGAAGGTGACAAAACTGGTAAAGCCGACCATTGGCCTCAAAGGCCGTATACTTTTTGTCAGAGTCCTTTAACGGTACTTGATGGTATGCGCTCTTTAAATCAAAAGTTGAAAGTACCTTGTAGTTGGCAAGATTATTGACCATGTCATCGATGTGTGGTAGTGGGTAGGCATCCAGGTCGGTATACTGGTTAATAGTTTGCGAGTAATCGATGCAAAGACGTTTCTTGTGTTGCTTCAGAGGATTTTTAACAACGACGACTTGAGCCCGCCAGGAAGATGAACATGGCTCAATGATACCGTCAGCTGAAGGCGAGAGATTTCCACCTCGATAAAGGATCAATCATCTTGGCTGAAATGTCGTGATTTAGTGGCTATGGGCTTACATCGGGGGGAAAGATTGGCAAACAAGGAGGGCTCGTCGAGCGAAGCCGCCGAAAGCACACAAAACGGTACTTTGGAAATAGTAAGCTCTGGCTTTGACCCTCCAAACTCAAAAGTGAGTCTTTTGTGTTGTTTCTGGAAATCCTGTCCCAGGAGCACATCACTGCATAGGTTTTTGAGCACCCCGAGCCGGGTGGAGAAATAAGTGCGGCCATTGAGAATAAGGTCGACAAGACAAAAGCCGGAAGAATTGGTGGTCAGTGTCGTCCGAGCCATTGCAATTTCCCTGTCCGAGGGGTAAATACACAGTTTTAACTTACTGACAGCCCGCTCACTAATGAAGCTGTCAGAGCTGTATGAGTCGATTAGTGCGCTCAGAATGTGTCCATTTACCAAAACTTTCGTGGCTGCATGGGACAGACTTTGGGGAAAAACAGCTGTGATGGGAGGAGGGGCAATTTTACCCTTGACAGCTGTAACCTTAGTAATGGTTCTTGGGGGAGGAGCAGTTTCATAGATAGCAGCTGCAAAACTAACAGGAGCTCTCGACCGGTATACCTTAGAAAAGGGGCCTTTCTTGCTGCAATGATTGCAGGACAAAATTTCCTATAATGGAACGCACCTCCACAGAAGAAACACTTCCTTCCAGATTGCCAAGATGCCGCTAGGGCAGGGTCGTCATCAGTGAAGGCTTCTAGGGTAGGGTTGTCATCTGCTAGGTTAGAGTCATCATCAGTGAGGGCTTCTGCCCGAGACCTATCGAAGGAGTCATTAATAGTGATAGCAGCAGCCCGTGCACGAGGTAAAAGATAGGTATCTGCATTCCTCTTTGGTAAGTCCAGGGAACACGCCTGGTCATAGGCAGCCTGTAACTCGAGGGTTTTATTCTCCAATAGACGCTGGCATATGAAGGGAGACGTAATTCCATTAATAAAGGAATCGCGAATTAGCTCCTTCTGGTACTGCTCAGCTGTGACCGCTTTCAGGTTACAATCCTTGCAGAGCCTGCAAAGCTTTTGTGAATTTGGGTCCAGGTCAAGACGGGCGGGTCTGAGTAGTTTGTCCATGATGGATTGATTACTGTGCCGGAGTTCCCTTCTGCAGTTGAAGTCGTAGCCGGCTGTTCCCGAAATCACTGAGCATGGAGTCAATATCAAGTTGATTAAATTGACGTAATAAAACTCACTACGCACTTGGTTCGAGTATAAAGCAAGGCTTTAATCAACTTGTTTCAAAACATGGAGATCTAGTTATCTTTCACTAGTTCCTGTTTACACAATGTCCTGGGAAAGCTGGGCCCATGTCCGAGTATTTATCCTCCTTGGACAGCGCCACCAGCTTGCCGTCCAGTGTTATTTCATGAGTCTTCCTTCATGGATCATAAGATTCATAACACATTCCATTGAAGAATAAAAACTCCACTGGGCAAGACTATAGAGAGAAGTTAAGGATGTTATTAGATTAAAAGAAGAGACTTACAATGTTGCCAAAAAGAGTAGTAAGCCTGAGGATTGGGAGGCATGTAGAAATCAGCAATAGAGGACTAAGAAATTGTTAAAGAGGAAGAAAATAAAATATGAGAGTAAACTAGTAAGAACTATAAAACCAGTTTGTAAGAGCTTTTGCAAGAATGTAAAAAGGAAGAGATTGGCGAAAGTAAACATGGGCCCCTTAGCGGCAGAGACAGGAGAAATTATAATCTCTCTTAGGCAGTCCCTCGGAACCGAGGATGACTTGTTTCCACATTAAAAATGAGTTCTCAGGTGACTGATGAGTCCACTGTGGGACCTACAGTCTCTGTCACAGGTGGGGTAGACGGTGGTTGAAGGGGCAGGTGGTTGGGGTGCTTGGGTTGACGTGCGCTCCTTGCGCTTGACTTCCGCTTGCTCCCGGTGAAGAGACTCAAGGTGTTCAGCGCCTCCCGGATGCTTCTCCTCCACTTTGTGCGGTCTTGGGCCAGGGATTCTCAGGTGTCAGTGGGGATGTTGCACTTTTTCAAGGAGGCTTTGAGGGTGTCCTTGAAGCGTTTCCTCTGCCCACCTGGGGCTCTCTTGGCTTGTCGGAGCTCCAAGTAGAGCGCTTGTTTTGGTAGTCTCGTACCGGGCATGCGGCTGATGTGACCCATTCATCGGAGCTGATCGAGCGTAGTCAAAGCTTCAATGTTGGCCTGAGTGAGAATACTGACGTTGGTGTGCCTATCCTGCCAATGGATTTGCAGGATCTTGCGGAGGCAGCGTTGGTTGATATAATGGGCAATAAGGAAATGGCAGAGAGGTTAAACAAATATTTTGTGTCTGAAGACACAAAGAACATACTGAAACCAAGGGTCTAATGACAGTGAGGAACTTAAAGTAATTAATATTAGTAAAGGAAAAGTACTGGAGAAATTAATGGGACTATGAGCCGATAAATCCCCTGGACCTGATGGCCTATACCCTAGGGTTTTAAAAGGGGTGGATGCATTGGTTTTAATCTTCCAGAATTCCCTAGATTCTAGAACGGTCCCTGTGAATTGGAAAGTAAGAAATGTAACCCCGCTGTTCAAGAAAGGAGGGAGAGAGAAAACGGAACTATAGGCTTCATCTTGAGCCATCCTTTGTTTCTTAACCTGTCCTATTACCATCCCATTTTGCCTTGAATATCTCTTAATGTCTCTTAACCTCTGCCACCTTCCAGCCTATCACAGGCCTTCCCTTTTGTTCTTTCATCCCCTCCCCCCTTTCCCTGCCCCTACACTTGCTTAAAAATCTGTTCCATTTCCTGCTTTTTTCCAGTTCTGACGAAAGGTCATCGACCTGAAACGTTAACGCGGTTTCTCTCTTCACAGATGCTGCCTGACCTGCTGAGTATTTCCAGCATTTTCTGTTTTTATTTCAGATTTCCAGCATCCGCAGTATTTTCTTTTTGTGGAACTATAGGCTAGTTGGCCTGACAGTAGTAGGGAAAATGCTCAAATCTATTATTAAGGAAGTAGTAGCAGGGCACTTGGGATGATTAGGCAGAGTCAGTGCGGTTTTACGAAAGGGAAATCATGTTTGAAAAATCTGTTGCTAGAGTTTTTTGAGGGTGTAATGAGCAGGATAGATAAGAGGGAACCAGTGATGTAGTGTATTTGAATTTTCAGAAGGCATTCAATAAGGTGCCACACAAGAAGTTATTGCAAATGATATGGGTTCATGGGATTGGGGGTAATATATTAGCATGGATTGAGGATTGGTTAATGGACAGAAACCAGAGTAGGAATAAACGAGTCATTTTTGGGATGGCAGGGTGTAACTAGTGGGGTGCCGCAAGGATCAGAGCTTGGGCCTTATAATCTATATCAATGACTTGGATGAGGGGACCGAGTGCAATGTATCCAAGTTTGCTGATGATACAAAGCTAGGTGGGAAATTAAGCTGTGAGGAGGACATTAACAGGCTGCAAAGGGACATAGACCACTTACGTGATTGGGCAAGAAGGTGGCAGGTGGAGTATAATGTGGGGAAGTGTGAAATTATCCACTTTGGTAGGAAGAATGGAAATGCAGAATCCTCTTTAAAAGGTGAGAGGCTAGTAATTGTTGGGATTCAGAGGGAGTTGGGTGTCCTTGTACACAAATCACAGAAAGTTAACATGCAGGTACAGCAAGCAATTAGGAAAGCAAATCTTATGTTAGCCTTTAATGCGGGGGGGTTGCAGTCTAAGTGTAAGGAAGTTTTGCAGCAATTATACAGGGCTTTGGTGAGACCATACCCGGAGTATGTGTACAATTTTGGTGGTCTTGCCTAAGGAAGGATATACTTGCCTTAGAGGGAGTGCAAAGAAGGTTCACTAGATTGATTCCTGGGATGAGAGGGTTGTCCTTGAGGAGAGATTGAGTAGAATGGGCCTATAGTCTTTGGAGTTTAGAAGAAAGAGAGGTGATCTCATTGAAACATATAAAATTCTTGGAGGGCTTTTTCCCCAGGCTGGAGAGTCTAGAATTAGGGGTCATAGTCTCAGGATAAAGGGTTGGCTATTTAGGACTGAGATGAGGAGAAATTTCTTTACTCAGGGTTGTGAATCTTTGGAATTCTCTACCCCAGAGGGCTGTGGATACTCAGTCGATGGGTATATTCAAGACTGAGCTCGATAGATTTTTGGCACTAAGGGAATTTAGAGATATGGGGATAGGGTGGGAAAGTGGAGTTGATTTGGAGTTCAGCCATGATCTTATTGAATGGCGGAGCAGGCTCAATGGGCCGTATGGCCTACCCCACTCCTATTTCTTATGTTATTATGTTATCTCGGCATACATTGGAACAAAGGCACCTGTTGTGGGATTTCTCTCTGCCCCAAAGCAGACGGAGACGAGCGTGTACTGGTTCCAAGCGATCTTTATTCAAGAATGTGCAGGGAGAGGCCCTCTCAGTCTGAGCTGAGACGGGAGTCTAATTTTTTACATTCGAGCAGTTGGCTTATATACAATCTTACATCTTGTTTCCTTCACATCTTCGGGACTTGGCCAATTAATTGTCCAAGTCACGTACACTTAATCACATCTCCACAAAACACATCTTGCTTACCTCATTTGCCCTGTTTCCACATCTGCCATTATTATATCCAATTTACGTACGCTCAACCTTCTTCTTCTTAGGCAGTCCCTTGGAACTGAGGATGACTTGCTTCCACATTAAAAATGAGCTCGCAGGTGACTGATTAGTCCAATGCGGGAACTATAGTCTCTGTCACAGGTGGGGCAGATGGTGGTTGAAGGGGTGGGTGGGTGGGGTGCTTGGGTTGACATGCGCTGCTTGCGCTTGGCTTCCGCTTGCTCCCGGCGAAGAGACTCGAGGTGTTCGGCGCCTTCCCGGATGCTTCTCCTCCACTGTGCGGTCTTGGGCCAGGGATTCCCAGGTGTCGGTGGGGATGTTGCACTTTTTCAAGGAGGCTTTGAGGGTGTCCTTGAAGCGTTTCCTCTGCCCACCTGGGGCTCTCTTGCCGTGCCGCAGCTCCGAGTAGAGCGCTTGTTTTGGGAGTCTCGTATCGGGCATGCAGACAATGTGACCCATCCAGCGCTTCGATGCTGGGGATGTTGGCGTGAGCAAGAACACTGACGTTGGTGCGCCTATCCTGCCAATGGATTTGCAGGATCTTGCGGAGGCAGCGTTGGTGGTACCTCTCCAGTGCTTTAAGGTGCCTGCTGTACATGGTCCATGTCTCTGAGGCATACAGCAAGGCAGGTATCACTGCTGCCCTGTAGACCATGAGCTTAGTGCCGGGTTTGAGGTCCTGGTCTTCAAACACTCTCTTCCTCAGGCGACCGAAGGCTGCACTGGCACACTGAAGGCGGTGTTGGACTTCGTCGTCGACGTCTGCCCTTGTTGACAGTAGGCTCCCGAGGTATGGAAAGTGGTCCACGTTGTCCAAGGCCTTGTCGTGGATTTTGATAATCGGGGGGCAGCACTGTGTGGCGGGGGCAGGTTGGTAGAGGACCTTTGTCTTACGGATGTTTAGTGTAAGGCCCATGCTCTCGTATTCTTCGATGAAGGTGTTTACGATGGTTTGGATTTCAGCCTCCGAGTGAGCGCAGACGCAAGCATCGTCTGCATACTGTAATTCGACGACAGAGGATGGGACGACCTTGGATCTGGACTGGAGGCGACGGAGGTTGAACAGTTTCCCGTTTGTTCTGTAAATTAGCTCCACTCCAGTGGGGAGCTTACTGAGGGTGAGATGGAGCATTGCAGCAAGGAAGATTGAGAAGAGCGTTGGTGCGATGACACAGCTTTGCTTGACCCGGTTCGTACGTGAATTGGGTCTGTGGTGGAACTGTTGGTCAGGATCACGGCTTGCATGTCGTGAAGCAGGCAGAGGATAGTGACAAACTTTTGAGGGCAGCCGAATTTGAGGAGGACACTCCATAATCCCTCATGGTTGACAGTGTCGAAGGCCTTTGTGAGATCAAAGAAGGCCATGTACAGTGGTTGGTGCTGTTCCCTGCATTTCTCTTGTAATTGACGTGCGGTGAAGATCATGTCCATTGTGCCCCTTAGTGGGCAGAATCCGCATTGTGACTCTGGGAGGAGCTCTTCGGCCACTGGGAGAAGGCGATTGAGGAGGATTCTTGCGATGACTTTCCCTGTGGCAGATAGCAGGGAAACTCCTCTGTAATTACCGCAATCGGACCTGTCACCTTTCTTGAAGATGGTCACTGTTACGGCGTCTCTGAGATCCCCTGGCATGCTCTCCTCCTTCCAGATAAGAGAAATGAGTTCATGAATTTGCGCCAGTAGTGCTTCTCCGCCATGCTTTAGTGCCTCGGTGGGGATTCCATCTGCTCCTGAGGCTCAACCACATCTTCACAAATCACATCTTGGTGGCCCATTGTTCAATGCATGGCTTCCTTGATTCTTTTACTCCCCCAATCACCATGTAATATGCTTTTTCCAACTGTCTTTGTTCTGCCAGACTTCTCCTTTATTACATCAGCCAGTCAGTTAAGCCGCTAATCTAAATTTTAACCCCTTCAGCGCCTATACTTCTAAGTTCTATTTTTTGCCCCCGTTATATTTGCATGTTCTCTGTACGATATTTGATCTTTACCACACTCATAGTACAATTGTGCTCGACAAAATGTTGCATTATAATTGAAAATTACTTTGACAAACGTGTGCCGGAAATTGCTGTTTATTGAGACTTGTGTTTTCATCCATAACATGTACTAAAAAAAAACTCATGTTTTTTTAATTTCATTTTTTGCTGTAGATAATACTGTGGAATATTCTCACTGTCGATCTTTATTTAGTTCAATTTTGGAAAACAAGTCTAGACAATTTGCATTTTACAGGCAGACTTGTAGTTGGCAAGCTAGTCTGTCTCATGGGAAAGAGTAAGTTCTAACGGCGAAATAGTTGTTTGAAAGAAAAAATGATAATTTTTTATCTGTGGCAAGCAGGCATTGCATTCGAGCAAACCTATTTCATGCGTTCATAACAAATGAGTACAACTTGAAGTAGAACAGTCATTGATCTTTGGAATGCAAACTGAATCCAGACGTATAGATGTGTACTTGCGGACATGTATTGTCAATTGCCCTCCCCTTAGATTGTTCCAAATATCATTCAGTTACTGTGACTGTGTGTGTGACTGCTATGCAGTCATTCAAACAAAAGTGTTTTTTACTCATTTAAAGACTTCACTGAGTAAAGTGACTGGGGATCTGAGCTGACAGAAGGTGGCTGTAAATTGCAAAACAAAGACTCTTGATAACCATGAAGACATCTATCCTGATGTTTGCATTTCTGAACCTACATGTGGAGCTTGTGGTCTTCCCTCTGTACCACCAGGCTTGGCTTACTGTCATTCGGACTTATTCAGGAAGCATTTATTCATTCTAACTATGCACCACATCATCCAATTAGAGCCAGAGACTTGGGGGTCGATTTTCCCGAAGCTGTCGGGAAGAAGGTGGGACTACAACTTTCGGGTTTTAGACCCGCCTACATCGATGTCCGGCTAATCAGTGCGATTTTTCCTTGATTGACCTTGTTGAGCCCGCCCAGCGGGCTCAGCAGGCCAATTAAGGACCACCCGGCAACAGGTGACATCACAGACTGCAATTTCATCTGTCAAGAGTTCTTGACAGATGAAATATCAGTGTTTCACAGCTGTTTGAAGCTGCCAAACACTGACAGTCTGAGTTCTAACATCAGTCCTTCTGCACAGACTCTGTTAGAATGCTCAGCAGCACTGAAAGCTGAAGGCTGTCACTTTTCACAGATCGCAGCCATTCAACTTTAAGTGCCGGCTGAGTGATGCGCTCCCGATGCCTACAGGAAGAAAGGCTGTTAAGGTAAGTAAAAGTTCTTTACACACTTTAGATACACCAAACACACTTACCTTTGCACTCATGCACCCATCACTCACCTGAACACCGACATCGTGACCCCTCCAACTCCTTCAACCCGACGGCCCGCCTGCTCTAACCTGGCGTGGTTTGGAGCCGTCGGGAATCCCACACGACACCCCTCAAAATAGGGATTAGGCTAAAAACTGCCTGTTAACTACCTGTTAACAGGCAGTTAATTAGCACTAATCCCTTCCCGCCTCGGGTCGGTGGGTCCCAGTGCGGGGCGGGTACCCGCCGCCTCTGAAACTTGCGTGGAGCGGGGTTTTGGGCGGGATGGTGTCGGGACCCCCGAATTCGGGATTTCACCCCCCCCCCCCCCCCCCACACGCCTGAAACCCCGCCTGACGGCTCCAGGAAAATCGACCCCTTACAGTGGTCCCATGGCTAGCTGGCAGGACTGGACTATACCAGGTATACCTTGTAATTTTAAAACAGGGGAAATTGTGTGTAGGATGCTGTGGACACGGCTATTAATTGTTATGTTTAATTTGTTCGTTTGCACAGCCAGCAAGTTTTCTTTAGACTAAGTGACTTCAGGGTAAGGCTCAGAATTCTGGCTATATAAAACAAATTGTTCGACTTAATCAAGAGATGTCCTTATAGCTTGAAGTGTCTCTCTGACAACCTGACTTGTTCTCTAAGATAAACTTCTAACCCTTTGAGGACAAAAGCAACATGTCGGTACCAATATCAGTGTTTGTTTCCCCCCCACCCCCCAAACAATGCTATGAATTAAAATGTTTTAATCTCCATTTTACTTTAATTCTACTTAATAAGATTCACCAAGAATAATTATAGAAAATCATATTTCTATGCCTCCATAGAAAGAAAAAGTGAGTACTTTGGAATGACCTTTCAGTCTTCAAAGGGTTAATATGTCTATCTCATTTTATAATACTTTTTTCTTCAATGTAATTTTTCTTTTAAAAGGAGCCTTTGGCATCTGCTAATTTCTGTGGGGTAGCAAAATATGATCATTCTCTCTTCACCAGAAATTGTAGATTGGAGATCTGTTGACTGTTCAAAACCTGCAATGGCTCTGTTTTTGCAATCTTAAAAAAAAATCAATTTCTGGTTTATTATCTTCTGAAATATGCAATATTATATCATGCATGGTACTTTCAGCATAAATAAAGGAGTATTTCTATGTAATATTTCCTCCTATTTTATTATTATGGTACTTATCTATTCATTTAAAACACTTCATTTGATATTAACCACACTGTGTTAGTATCTTCCATTCATTAGATGCTACGTGCCTTATAAAACTGGCTATGCCATTCGCTATCCACAAGTGACGTTTGAAAGTCTGTAAGGAGTCATCTCAGCTCAAAATGCTTCACTACATTTTAAACAAATGTTTGGCTAATGTTTCTGTGTTCTTACTCTCTCCTGCAAATGGACTGAGTAGGTGTGTGTCTGTATACGTGTCCAATAATACTGAAATGTACTCGAACAGACCTGCACTTTTATAGCAAAGCAAACAGAACCAGCCATAAAAGTATATTGCTCTAGTGTTGCCTTCAAAATGTCACATTTGGAGAACTGAAGTAGTGTAAACAATGGCCCAGCAATTCGGGTCGGGGGCTTCCCGCGGGTGCAAGCCCCCAGCCTGCACTTAGCTTGCGCACCGGCCGTTGAGCTGTGGGACGCGTGGGATTCCGATGCTGGGCCTCATCCAACTGCCGGCGCGCAGTGCTTGCGTATCCCAGGGGCGCAGTTAGTTCGATGTGTCCCCTGGAATCACGTGGGCCATGGAGAGCCAATGGTAGCAGGGAATGCTTCATTCATAAGCCCCAAAACATCACTAAATCTTCAAATAATTTTTTTTTTAAATCACATTCTTAAAATAAACTATAAATTACATGAAATAACTATTTTAAACAATTAAAATTTTTGAAAAAAATAATTCTATTTTCTAACGGGGCTAAAAATAAACTTACCTTTCTTTAAAGTATTTAAAAATAATAAACCTGTGGAAAAAATGTTTTAATTTTAATTAATTCACCACTGACCTTGTCAAAAGCAGGCCTTGCGACTGCTTTTTACATGTCTTTCTGGAGACTTGCCTTCCCGGGAAAACCTGCAAAAAAAAAAGGGTAAGTTCGATGCGCACGCGCTGCCTCTCCTGCACACGCGTTCCACCTCTTAACCCCTTCTTTCAGGGGAACGGAAGTGCCGGTTTCCCGCGCATGCGCAGTGCATGCACGAAACCGGCACTTCCATTGGGCTTACGGGTGAGTACCCCATGCGTACTCACCTGTGGAGACCCGAATTTCTGGGCCAATAACTTTTTGCTACAATATTGCAAGCTAGTAATGAGAAAGGACATGTATTCCACCCAGCTCAAAATAATGTGACGCTATTTACATGATATTGTAAATGAAGAAATTGTTGTAGTAGTAAATTAATACTATTTATCAGCATTTGAAAAAAATCCATATAATTTTAAGAAAGTACTTCACTTTTTCCAGGCTTGCTTACATTTCAGTTACTTCCATTTTAAAGTGCGATTAGTAAATTTCATAAAAATTCTTGCGTAAATCAAATGACAAGCCTACCCATGGAAATTGCAATGGCAATATAAATTAAAATTACAAAATATTATACACCTTGCCGTGATTTGTTTCAAACTGATTTTGCAACTATTTTCTAAGTGGGTGTCTGTGACACATCAGCTCCACATGTTCAGTCTAAACTTTACATACTCCAGACTAAAGTTAATAGTCTCCAATATTAAAAGAAAGGAAAGGACTTGCATTTATATAGCGCCTTTCACTAACTCAGGATATCCCAAAGTGCTTTACAGCCATTGAAGTACTTTTGAAGTGCAGTCACTGTTGTAATATAGGGAAATGTAGCAGCAAATTTGCAAACAGCAAGGTCTACATGACCAGATCATCCATTATAGGTGTTGGTTAAGTGATGAAATTGTCCAGGACACCAGGAGAACTCTTCTGCACTTCTTCAAATAATGCGATAGTGGATCAGAGAGAAACTCTCGGGACAATGGGAATCAGAGCAACTCTCGGGGCGATGGGGATCAGAGCAACTCTCGGGACGATGGGGATCAGAGCAACTCTCGGGGCGATGGGGATCAGAGCAACTCTCGGGATGATGGGGATCAGAGACCAACTCTCGGGGCGATGGGGAAGCAGACCAACTCTCGGGGCGATGGGGAAGCAGACCAACTCTCGGGGCGATGGGGAATCACAGCAACTCTCGGGGCGATAGGGATCAGAGCAACTCTCGGGGCGATGGGGATCAGAGCAACTCTCGGGGCGACGGGTATCGGAGCAACTCTCAGGGCGATGGGGGATCGGAGCAACTCTCGGGGCGATGGGGGATCAGAGCAACTCTCGGGGCGATGGGGATCAGAGCAACTCTCGGGGCGATGGGGATCAGAGCAACTCTCGGGGCGATGGGGATCAGAGCAACTCTCGGGGCGATGGGGATCAGAGACCAACTCTCGGGGCGATGGGGATCAGAGCAACTCTCGGGGCGATGGGGATCGGAGCAACTCTCAGGGCGATGGGGGATCGGAGCAACTCTCGGGGCGATGGGGGATCAGAGCAACTCTCGGGGCGATGGGGATCAGAGCAACTCTCGGGGCGATGGGGATCAGAGCAACTCTCGGGGCGATGGGGATCAGAGTAACTCTCGGGGCGATGGGGATCAGAGACCAACTCTCGGGGCGATGGGGATCAGAGCAACTCTCGGGGCGATGGGGATCAGAGCAACTCTCGGGGCGATGGGAATCAGAGCAACTCTCGGGGCGATGGGGATCAGAGCAACTCTCGGGGCGATGGGGAATCGGAGCAACTCTCGGGGCGATGGGGATCAGAGCAACTCTCGGGGCGATGGGGATCAGAGCAACTCTCGGGGCGATGGGGATCAGAGCAACTCTCGGGGCGATGGGGATCAGAGCAACTCTCGGGGCGATGGGGATCAGAGCAACTCTCGGGGCGATGGGGATCAGAGCAACTCTCGGGGCGATGCGGATCAGAGCAACTCTCGGGGCGATGCGGATCAGAGCAACTCTCGGGGCGATGGGGATCAGAGCAACTCTCGGGGCGATGGGGATCAGAGCAACTCTCGGGGCGATGGGGATCAGAGCAACTCTCGGGGCGATGGGGATGAGAGAGCCACTCTCGGGGCGATGGGGATCAGACCAACTCTCGGGGCGATGGAGATCCTTTGCCCACTGAACCCTCTGAGAGTCAACAACAACAACTTGTATTTACAGTATATAGCGCCTTTATCGTAGTAAAACGCCCCAAGGTAGTTGCACAGGAGTATTTTAAGACAAGAAATTTGACACCGAGCCGCATAAGGATAAATTAGGGCAGGTGACCAAAAGCTTGGTTTTAAGGAGTGTCTTAAAGGAGGAAAGAGAGGTAGCGAGGCGGGCAGGTTTAGGCAGGCAATTCCAGAGCTTAGGTCGTAGGCAACAGAAGTTTGACTGAACTTTGCTTTGCGAGTGCTTTAATGTTTGGTAAGGTTGTTGATCTAGTGAAGTCCTGCACCTATAGGCTGACCGTTGCAACATTTCATTGTAACGTTCGGGAACCAATTTTTTGCTCCATCCGCTATGAGGCACCACGAGTAAGAGAGAAGGTCCCTTGTTTACAACTAGGACATCTCCTGATTTCCACCATGCAAGTTGTTGTTGGTTGAAATACAGTACAACGTTATTCAATCTTTTGTTAATTGTGACTGTATATTTGCATCACATTAGACTAATTATAACATTATACGCCTATAACAGTACATGACCATAACAAGCATAGTTGAGGTCGGCCACAAGTGTAATATTATGTGGATTATAACAATAGGTGACTTAACATTATGCATACTCATTTGCCATATCTAACTGCCCTTGCATTGTATCCTTCTCCCAGTCTTTTTGTGGGTCTTGCTGCTTCATAGCTTTCTGTTTTTATAACAACTGCCTGCACAGCAACCTGTTTTAAAGGCCTCCTTGCTTGTGTCCCTGACTCTACCTTGTATCTCTCACTGTACATAGTAACAAAAAGGGATCAAAGCCTTAATATAATGGATATGAGGTGTTTCTCCATTAACCAGACAAGCTAGCAAATTGCTTATTATTTACACTTTTTGAGGAAACATAAAAACAAGCTCATTAGCATTGCCTCAGACTTCTGGCTTGCATGAATACATAAGCCTCAAAACACAGCAATTAAAGTTACTCTTTTTCCAAATCCTTCCTGAGGGCAAATGATCAAAAGATCTCAATGTGACAACATGTTATTAAATTAATATTTTGATCTTAAGATTTGTTATGCACAGATGATGCCATGCAATTAAGGCATTTTGATATATTGCTATAATATGTTGGCAGTCTACAGAAATGACTTGTAAATATTGTGTTGAAGAAAATCTGTGTATACTTTGGAAGCTGGAAATATGTGTCCACTCAAAAAGTTCACTTAAAAACGAAAGTATTAAGAAATAATAAAAGTAAAATAAAGTTTTTGAATAAATTTTACACACAGATTATTCATGTGCAGTGCCGATCTCCTCAAGCACTCAGACTGATAGATAAGAGATTTTGAAAGTCGTTAATGCAGTCCGCAAGCTATTAAAAATTGTTTGAGACTTTATTCAGAACATATCTAAATTGGAAACATATTTCAGCTCATGCTTAATAGAATCTTGTTGCAGATGAATCAAACATGATGCCATAAATCAGTGACCGGACGGGGGTTCGCCACGCCACTCCCATTGGGGGCAAGTACCCTGCTGGATGTTAACCCAGTATTAAGAGGACGGAGTCTGTTCTCCTGATTGCCTGAGCTGCAATGGGGGGAGCAGGGGAGAACTCCGCTCCCATTGGGTGAGAGTATCCGGCTGGATGTCAACCCAATATTCAGAGATTGGAACTCTCGTCTCTGCTCCCCAGCACTTTTATTTATGTAGCTATGGAATAAATGAATTATTCCATTATAAATTATTAAACATCCAATAAATCAATAAATGTTATAAATTGTGAGCTTCAAAATACATTGCAAGTACCGAAATAAACTTGGTTATCAAGAATGTAAACGTAGACATAGCTGAAAGAAATAAAAAAGATACTGCCATTTTAATGGTAGTTAAATGGTCCCCTACTGACCAAAGTACACTCCAGGTGTGGTAGGGGCTGGCTAATTCCCAGGGTTATATGGAGCGGGGGCTAGCTGCCGCTGCCCGTGGTTAGATTGGGTCAGTGGGGGATCTGACAACTATACTGGGGTTGAGGTTGATTCTGGCGGGGAACTGGTTCCTGCACGAGATTTGGTTGGGCAGAACCGAGTACTCAGGGAAGGTCTTGGTGGGTGGGTGGGAGGGAGCAGAGATAAAGTACTCTGGGTGGACCTATGTAAAAAGAAGAGAGAAGGTGGTCTAAAAAGAAAGAAAGAGCGCAGAGGCTGGGTGAAATGCTTGAGGTGGAATATTAAAGAGAAGGCGGCGGTTGTGGGGGGGAGAGAAGAGGCAGGCTGACTTTTTTTTGTCCAGTGGTAAGACTTGTCTGTGGTGGTATGTGGTTAGCACTGACCGATGGTGGTGGTATGTGGTTAGCACTGACCGATGGTGGTGGTATGTGGTTAGCACTGACCGATGATGGTGGTATGTGGTTAGCACTGACCGATGGTGGTGGTATGTGGTTAGCGCTGACCGATGGTGGTGGTATGTGGTTAGCACTGACCGATGGTGGTGGTATGTGGTTAGCACTGACCGATGGTGGTGGCATCTGGTTAGCACTGACCGATGGTGGTGTTATGTAGTTAGCACTGACCGATGGTGGTGGTATGTGGTTAGCACTGACCAATGGTGGTGGTATGTGGTTAGCACTGACCAATGTTGGGGTTCGATTGATGTTATGTGGTTAGCATAAATTAATTAGCACAATGGGGCAGAAATTGAGGTCTCTGTGCCTGAGTGTACGCCGTCGTAATCCATCTGAAACCTCCCGCAACTTCCGGGTTTCTGCATGTGCTTGTGCATGCGCTAAATCTGGAACTTGCGATCTATCAAGGTACGCCGTGACAGATCATACGAACGGACTGTAAAATCAGTATCGCTGGCACAGAATTGGGCTATTTGCCCAGCAATTGCCCATGAAACTCTTACAGCTGGTAAAAGCAGGCGTAGGGCCTGGGTATCATCCTATCACCATCTCGTCTCGTTTTGAATTCCTCCTAATGTCTCTTCACTTCTCTTTTGTTCTTTCCCAGCCTGGCCTCTTAATCTATTTCATTTCCTGTGCTTCTTTAGTCTCGACAAAGGGTTCACCCGAAACGCTGACTCTATTTTCTCTCCACGGATGTTGCCTGGCCTGCTGAGTTTTTCCAGCATTTTCTGTTGTTATTTCGGATTTCCAGCATCTGCAGTATTTTGCTAACATACACTTGAAATTAGTTTATGAAAATATTGGCCTGGATTAAGATATTTAAAATTATTTATCAAAAATGTACATTTTTGTTGAGGTTGGTGCAATGAAGGAACTTATGAATAAAATTGAAAATCAGTACATTTATATTTATTAGAATTGTGTAAATTGTTTAATAATTTGGGGATTCCATTGCATGTCATTAGGTGATTCCCTTTGTAAATGACTGCAATGGAATCCTCCTTTGTGATTGGAGGACCAGGCCCACGTGATCCTAGGGATGCTTCCGAGCCGCCTGCGTCCCTGGGATCCGTGGGCCTTTATCCGGACGTCCACCTGGAAGCCTGAGACTGGAACTCTCCGCAGCCTGGAAGCATAAAGGTAGGTGCGGAAATGTTTCGTGGGTCAGAGGCATACTCTGGAGGTATGCCTTTGACCGCAATTTCTAGCTCATTATTTGGCTCATTAAAATATCAAATATTACAGATGCAAGATTTTATATTCTAGAGTTACAGTATGAGGACGAATGAGAAACTTAAATTAATTATCTTTTGCGTTGCTGTATAACTTTTTCTGTGAAGTAGTTCCAGTCCTATGAAATTGCCTGTGCAGCAAGCTCATATGCTTGTATCGAGCTCCTCAGACTTGTGTGCTGAGAGGGGAAAAAAACAGCTGTTCGAAACAGACATTCACTGAGCTTTGCACTTAAAATCAAAGATCCTTAGATTTTATTCTGGGGATCCTGTGCCTCTGGGAGTCACCAGGCTAATCTAACATGAAGGTGTTTCTTCACCTGCCTGCAATGCACAACAAACAAGTTAGCTATTGGTTCCTTTTGGGGTTTATTTATGTTTGACACGGTAAGAGAGGCCTGCAGTTTATCATCCTTCTGCAGTATTTGCATAACCTTTCCAAGCTAATGGCTGCCACCTTGACAAGTTAAATTGGTTTCCTATGTCTCTTTATGGAATAAAGTCCCTTGGACAAGCCTGCCCCCGCCCCTACCCCATTTCAAATGGTGGATGTTATTGAGCAGATGTCATTAACAAATTGGTTACAGGTTCCCATTATACTGGTAGATGAAGTTCATGGGGAAGATAATTGTCTTAAAAGTTTTGAAAGCACCATAGAGACATTTAAGCACCGGCCATAGAATTGTGACTCAGAGAAGCCAGTCCAAGATGCCTACCTTAATTACTATAATTAATTGTTATACAAATTAGGTACCGGTGGGATATTGTAAATTTGGCATGTTAAACAGTTACCTTAAAGTTAATAACTGAAAAAAGATAATGGCAGAGTTCTGATATAGCCTACCTGATGTCGTCTGTTGTTTTCAGACTGGTGTAAGCATACAGCCCACATTTATACTTTACTCACATCACTTGAGAATAGTGAAATTGTGTGCTTCAGAGACCTAGCCATGCATTTTCACTAAGGTTGGGTCTTAATTTTTACTTATATTTTGATGAACAATAAAAAGGTAGTTGCAAAAATACAGTACACAAAGCAAATCTATTCTGATGAACTTGTCAATAACAAGATTTCAGAATGGCTGAGTGCAATTAGTGTGTACTGGGGCTGTGGTAAAGTGAAATAGGAGTTAAATGCACTTCTCTCACTTACTTGGCAATTGCTTTTGCGGAAGTAGATGGAGAAATACTAGAGGAGGATTTGTGCTGCTAATTAATGGTAGAGATAATGAGGAATGAAAGGAAGATAACGGAGAAAGCTGCAGCTGGAGGCTTCTCTGAGAAGGTGAGAGCTGTGAAGAAAAACATGAATGAACTGTGTTTCCAAAGAGCCAGCAAGGCAAAATTGAAATGTTTTGAGGCTTGTACTGCATTGAGCTTAAGAGCGCCATTAAAAGTCTGCTGTTTGGGCTACAGAGATAGGTGTTAATGATGCCACCTGTGAGATCTGCTGTGGCTTCAGTATTCACTCCCGTACTTGGTCTGGTTGATAATTTACCCTGCCATATATCTGTTCTCACAATTGCTCTAGACGGGGTGGATGAGAGCTTATTCAAGGCGATAGTGGTGGGGGAAGTACATTAGCAGGAAAGGTCATGCTTCAAATAAATAAATAAATTAATGTGGAAAAAGACAGGGAAATAAATAAAGAGGAAAGGGCATGCTGTCAATGAATTAAGAAAAGTCAGAATTAATAAACTTACTAAAAAATATATAGTGGGAGCAGAGTTGTAATGCCTCAATTTTCCAAAGCCAATTTGTCAAAACTGGGAGATGGGACTTGGGAGGCCCACGGCTAGGAATCAATCGTTGTGAAATGACCCAACCAGAGGTATGAGTTTGTAATGTTTGTAGGTTAATACATTTTGGGATAATTATAACAACTATAATCCATTTGACTCTGCTCAAGTGTGACTGAGAAATGTTACAAGGAAGCAGTACAGGAGGTGTGACACAAAGTGTCAAGGTGTGTGACAATGCACATCATCCTGCAGGCTTTTAACATATAATGTAAAGATATCTAATAGAGATATTGTGCAGATTATCGTGTGTGTGTGTATATAAGTCTCTTCGCCGTATATGAGTCTCTTCTCCGGGAGCAAGCGGAAGCCAAGCGCAAGGAGCGCACGTCAACCCAAGCATCCTACCCACCCGCCCCTTCAACCACCGTCTGCCCCACCTGTGACAGAGACTGTAGGTCCCGCATTGGACTCATCAGTCACCTGAGAACTCATTTTTAATGTGGAAGCAAGTCATCCTCGGTTCCGAGGGACTGCCTAAGAAGAAGAAGGATATAAGTACACTGCACAGATGCAAGAGGCAAAATACTGCAGATGCTGGAAATCTGAAATATAAACCGAAAATGCTGGAAATACTCAGCAGGCCATGCAGCATCTGTGGAGAGAGAAACAGAGTTAACGTTGTTCAGTTCTGACGAAAGGTCACCGGCCTGAAACATTAACTCTGTTTCTCTCTCCACAGATGCTGCCTGACCTGCTGAGTATTTCCAGCATTTTCTGTTTATAGCACAGATGCAAGACATTATTTTCTAAGATCTAAATATGGGTTTATACCATTGTCCAGGCAAGACACTGAAAGGTATATATTTGATTATTCATTCCAGAAATTCATATTTTTGGCAGCAAGTTTATTTTTGAAATCTACTCTCTTAACTTTTCCAATCCCATTGTTATAATTTACCACAAATTTTAGGAGTTTACAAACTTTTTTCTACCATTTCTAATGCCAAACACTTTTTTGGAAGTGTTTTGAGGATTTTATTTATTCATTTTTGGCTTTCATTCTCACCCTCTTGGCAGTTCATTAGTTTTGCTTGTGGTGCACTTGGTTTTTATTTATTGATACCATCCAAGTGATTCCTTCCTCTCTCGTCCTCGCTTGGAAAACCTCGATCACATGATGGTCCAATGTCTTTCATTTCCCTAAATTAATATTTTCTAAATTGTATTGCTCACTGGCTTTCATTTCACATATTGCACCAAGAACAATCCCTCATTACTAGAATGGTTCCTGGGATGAGGGATTACAGTTACGTGGATAGGCTGGAGAATCTGGGGCTGTTCTCCTTAGAGCAGAGATGGCTAAGAGGAGACTTGATAGAGGTATTCAAAATCTTGAATGATTTAGATAGAGTAAATAAAGAGAAGCTGTTTCCAATGGCTGAAGGGTTAATAACCAGAGGGCACAGATTTAAGGTGATTGGCAAAAGAACCAGAGGTGACACGAGGAAAAACTTTTTTATGCAACAAGTTGTTAGCATTTAGCATGCATTGCCTGATAGGGTGGTGGGAACAGATTCAATAGTAGTTTTCAAAAGGGAATTGGCTAACTACTTGAAGGGGAAAAAATTTGCAGGGATATGGGGAAAGAGCGGGGGAGTGGGACTAACTGGATTGCTCTTCGAAAGAGCTGGCGCAGACTCGATGGGCCGAATGGCCTCCTCCTGCGCTGTACTATTCTATGATTAACCAGCACTTGAAATTTATTCAGAAGCTAAAACAGCACAACTGTATCTTATACGTTTGGTGAAAGATCTGGTTGTCCTCCTTCCCCAATAACCTTGAAATAAATTTGCATGAATAACAAATCCCTGTTTGTCTTCAAAGTTGTCTTTCTTTGTCCTGAATTACAAGCAAAATGGAAAATTCATATTAAAAAGGGAGTCGTTCAAAGCCTTTTAGCAGTAAATAAAAATTAGAAATTTAACAAAAAGAGACCTTTTTAGTCATTACATCAAAAACTGAAGAAATGGAGGAAACCAAGAACCCACAGAAACCTAAATTTTCCCAAATGTAGAACTTCATTTAGGAAGAAAGGCAGAAAGAACTTGTATTTATACAGAACCTTTCCTGTCCTCAGGACATCCCAAAGTGTTTCACATTTGATGAATTTATTTTGTAATCAGAGTTTTCATGTAAGTAAACGTGGCAGCCAGTTTGCACACAGCAAGGTCCCACAAACAGCAATAAGATAAATGACTGGTTAATCTGTGGGTTTTTGTTACGGTGTTGGTTGAGAGATAAATAATGGCCAGGACATTGGGAGAACTACCCTGCTCTTCCTCAAATAATGCTGTAGGATCTTTATTGTCCACCTGAACAAGGCACCTGATACTGAATTTCTGTAAGTGAGCCTAACAAAGGTGTTGGACCCCTCATTTACATATGTAAGGAGCCGAACACCTGTTTTTGACCACCGCCTGCAAAATGGGCCGACGCAATTTCAGGTGGGTCGTTTTTCAGACACCCTTAGTGCACAGGGCTTTGGTCAAAAAAATTAAGCCTCATCGTGCCTGTTTTACACCCATAAAAGGGTGCAACGAGTTCCAATTTCTACCCCATAGGTTGTCCACCAGCCCAACCCCAAAGATTATCTCTGATTTCTGTTTTAATTCTGTAGTTTCACAGAATATATCTTGTTAGGCAGTCCCTCGGAACCAAGGATGACTTGCTTCCACACTAAAAATGAGTTCTCAGGTGACTGATGAGTCCAATGCGGGACCTACAGTCTCTGTCACAGGTGGGGCAAACGGTGGTTGAAGGGGCGGGTGGGTGGGGTGCTTGGGTTGACGTGCGCTCCTTCCGCTGTTTGCGCTTGGCTTCCGCTTGCTCCTGGCGAAGAGACTCGAGGTGTTCGGTGCCTTCCCGGATGCTTCTCCTCCACTTTGTGCGGTCTTGGACGAGGGATTCCCAGGTGTCGGTGGGGATGTTGCACTTTTTCAAGAAGGCTTTGAGGGTGTCCTTGAAGCATTTCCGCTGCCCACCTGGGGCTCTCTTGCTGTGTCGGAGCTCCGAGTAGAGCGCTACAGGATAAATGAGGATAAATCCTCATTCTCACACTTCAACTTTGAGTATAGAATACAATCCTTGGATAACTGTTGAACTTTTTTTTCCTTCTGGTGTTCTCTCTGGGTGCAAACAAACTCTCCCAGCTCGGATATTGCATGAGTATAATGCTTTCACCAATAAACAGTCCACCTGAATCTCAGCTTCAAAAAGGTGCCTGCTGCTGCACCATTATGATCTTTCCGTTTCCTACAGTAACTATCCCATGGATTGTAGATGTGATGTAGTTTAGTCCAATTAATGGCAAATTCAAGTAGCTTTGTGTTTTGGACATTAGTTAGAAAATGAAAGAACCTTATTCCGAACCTTTGACCTTCACCATCTTTATCAACATAGGTAGGCGTTGCTTCCATTTTTGGAATAATATTGTTCTCTTGTGCTATTGCTCATACCCAATCACTCATCTCCCTTACCCCCTTCGCTCCCACCTCCCGCCCCGCAACATATTCTTGTTCATGCTTTGTTCTTACTCATTATCATCCATCTTCATGTTCTTATTGTAGAAAATTATCATTTCTAGGGATAGGAAATCCAGCTTTTTTTTTCTTGTATGGGTCTCATTGAAGTTGCATTTGATTTTTTTATGTTACATTCTTGGCCTTTGTGACAGGAAAAATTGACCGAAGATTGTGCCTGTGACATCTTGGGCAGCTGTTTCACTAAACTTGCAGCTATGTGGTACATTAAATCAAAGTAAAGGAGGAATATGTACATTATCTAAATATGCATATAAGATTGTTCAGTGAACCTTTGAAAATACTTAATGTAGATCATTAATTTATATCTTTCAAGCACAGATCTGTGCATTAGCAGTGAAACAGTTTTACTTGTGTCTTCCATTTTATGTGCACGAGCTCTTAGAAAAATTCATTTACTGGCAGAGGAGTAGAACACCTGCTCTTTCTAGCAGATATGATTCTTGAAATTGCAAGACTGTTTATCTATAGCATTCCTTTTGATAATTGACAGCATTGTGTGGAATCCAGTTTTAACTCTTAAGCCATTAAACGCTTGACATTGAAACATGAATAAAAATTTCAATATATACTTTTTTTTAAATGGCAATTTGAATGAAAAGCATTATGAAGTATAAATGCCTTCATGAAATCTAGTTCCTAGATTAAAGAGAGTAGCTGTGTTACTTTAAGGATTATGCTTTAAAAGCATTGTTGGTTTTTATAGATTAGGTCCTGACCTATGTAACTTTCCTGTCACCTTGGTGTAAAGGTCAGGGTATGTTAAATAAGTTTACCCAGAGTAAGTTAGAGCATTACTGAACTTGGCCATGCCTTTAAAGGGATGTTAGACCAGATACATTTTACCAATCAGATAAAGTGCATTAGTTGTGTTCAACTTTAAATGTTTTAATTGAATAATTAAACAACGCTTACATTTATACATAGACATGTAAATGTGTATTTTTGAGAGCTTTTAAAATGTCTAAAATTTAGTCTTTTAGAAACTAATCTTCGGTACTTGAGCCTATTCGTATTATGGGGTCTGTGAAACCTGAATTCTATATTCACCAAATTCCTCATGCCAGTAAGGTATGGTAAGTTTTTAAAAAATGTTTGTTGTAGAATAAGATATTTTGGATAGGCCTGTAAAAGAGGATACTGTCTCTTTAAAATAATTCCATGGTAAGTAGGGTAGAGGTGAACTTTAGTCCGAAAATTGTAATCCTGATTTTGCTGACATAATGTTTCCTTTATAAAAGCTGAGGGTTTTTAATATTGAGTAGTAAAACCATCATTATCAGATTGTACATGGAATCCAGTGTGGTTGTTAATCAAACCCATTGCAGCATCTGGTAAAACTTAGTCGGTATGGACTTGTTACAATTAGAGGTTTGCCATGTCAAAGACATCATTCACTCATTGCAGCGACCCATGTTGTGCTGAACAAACACATGAGTTTTTAATACAAAACAATAGTCTAACAAACTCTTTCCCAGCATCCTTGAAGGAAAGGTATTTGCCTGAGGCAAATCTGGCCTTAAGTCATGTTTTTATGATTCTGCTTATTTGAAACGTTGGCCCACTATTGAGTAAAATTAAATATGCAAACAATTCTCTTTATAAATGGGACTAAGTTATAATGATTGTGTAAGCACAAACGTCAGTACAACATTAAGTTAAAATAAACACACAAACAGTACCTCCATAGTAACCTTAGAAAAACTTTTTTTAAACTTTGTGCAGAGTGACTATAGAATAAAATATGTTTGTGAATATAAAACTCGAGTGAATTTATGGTACAGTTAGACAATATAAACAGTGCAGATTTGCTTACAGCAGTTCCTGTATTACCAGTTCTGCTGAATATTGTTGGTTAGTTTTAATAAAATTCAATGTGTGGTGATAATAGAAAGCAATAATAGCTACACAGTCATCTAAGCACTGCCCTTAATGTTATACCAGGCAACTACTATTATTGTTGATGCTCCTTTTACAAAAGGAAACACTGTCATGTGTGCACGTGTATATAAATATTATTTGAATAATATAAAAGAAATGTCCAGTGTATTGAGGAGCAGCCTGGAACTGCATTTAAAAAATTGCATTGTGATGAAATAAGTACTTGAATAATACAGCTACTGGCCTGGCAGTAGTAGGGGGAAATGATGCAAATAACTTGGAGGCAGTGATCTGTGCAAGCAGCATCATTTATTTTTCTAATTTTGTCAGTACTGTCTTCTATGATGGATCTAAGAAAAAATCACAACATTTAAAGTGAGTGTTTGCTCCATAAGATTGAGATGCTGTATATAACATTACAACAGTGACTTCACTTCAAAAGTACTTAATTGGCTGTAAAACACTTTGGGATGGCCTTAGGTCGTGAAATGCACTATAGAAATGCAAGTCTTTCTTTTTTAACTGAAGTATTTTCACTAATTTGGAAAGTGCTTGCATCAGTTTATGTGCAGCTAATGACTGCAGCTGTAATTCTTTATTCTGAAACTTTGAATCAATACATTATGTATGCTTTTTGTTTATAAGCCTCATCATCTTGAACATTGCTAGCCTGGGGTTTTCAGAATACAGAATTACAGTTGTTGTCGTGACCTGCACATAAACTGATGCAAACAATTTGAGGGAAATTGGTTAAAAAAAATATACCTTTTTGAGAAGAAAAGATTTTTCAAATATTCATTCCTGGGATGTGGGCGTCGCTGGCAAGGCCAGCATTTATTGCCCATCCCTAATTGCCCTTGAGAAGGTGGTGGTGAGCCGTCTTCTTGAACTGCTGCAGTCCGTGGGGTGAAGGTATTCCCACAGTGCTGTTAGGGAGGGAGTTCCAGGATTTTAACCCAGCAACGATGGAGGAACGGCGATATATTTCCAAGTCAGGATGGTGTGTAACTTGGAGGAGAACTTGCAGGTGATGGTGTTCCCAAGCGCCTGCTGCCCTTGTCCTTCTAGGTGGTAGAGGCTGTGGGTTTGGGAGGTGCTGTCAAAGAAGCCTAGGCGAGTTGCTGCAGTGAATCTTGTAGATGGTACACACTGCAGCCACGGTGGTGGAGGGAGTGAATGTTTAAGTTGGTGGATGGGGTGCCGATCAAGCAGGCTGCTTTATCCTGGATGGTGTCGAGCTTCTTGAGTGTTGTTGGAGCCGCACTCATCCAGGCAAGTGAAGAGTATTCCATCACACTCCTGACTTGTGCCTTGTAGATGGTGGAAAGGCTTTAGGGAGTCAGAAGGTGAGACACTCGCCACAGAATACCTAGCCTCTGACCTGCTCCTGTTGCCACAGTAATTATGTGGCTGGTCCAGTTGAGTTTCTGGTCTATGGTGACCCCACCCTCCCCCCCAGGATGTTGATGGTGGGGGATTCGGTGAAGGTAATGCTGTTGAATGTCAAGGGGAGGTGGTTAGACTCTCTCTTGTTGGCACTTATGTGGCGCGAATGTTACTTGCCACTAATCAGCCCAAGCCTGAATGTTGTCCAGGTCTTGCTGCATGCAGGCATGGACTGCTTCATTATCTGGGGAGTTGCGAATGGAACTGAACACTGCAATCATCAGCGAACCTCCCCACTCTGACCTTCTAGGAACATAGGAACAGGAATAGGCCATTCAGCCCCTCAAGCCTGTTCCGCCATTCAATGAGATGATGGCTGATCTGCGATCTAACTCCATATACCCGCCTTTGGCCCATATCTCTTAATACCTTTGGTTAACAAAAAGCTATCAATCTCCGATTTAAAATTAAGAAACGATCTAGCATCAATTGCCGTTTGCAGAAGAGAGTTCCAAACTTCTTCTACCCTTTGTGTGTCGAGGTGTTTCCTAATTTCTTATGACCTAATGATGGAGGGAAGGTCATTGATGAAGCAGCTGAAGATAGTTGGGCCTAGGACACTGTCCTGAGGAACTTCTGCAGTGATGTCCTGGGGCTGTGATGATTGACCTTCAACCACCACAGCCATCTTCCTTTGTGCTAGGTATGACTCCAGCCAGTGGAGAGTTTTCCCCCTGATCCCCATCCCATCCGAAGATAACACATATGGAAGCCCCTACTTAAATTAAACTCACTGCGATCCTAAAATCATTACATTTAGTACCTGGTTTTGTTTTTATACTCAGCACGGTGGGCAGATTCCTGAATCCTGATGGATAGATAAATCTACATAGGGGTAGAAATTGCTCCTGGTTGCACCCATTTTATGGGTGTAAAATGGGTGAAATGAGGCTCAATTTTGGGGACCAACGTTCTGCAATGCAAGGATGTCTTTAAAAAAAAAGTCCAACCCAAAATTGGGTCAACAATTAAAAACAGACATTTAGTCGCTTAAATATGTAAATGAGGGGCCTAATGCCTTTTTTAGGTCCCCTCACAGAAACTGGGCAGTGGTGAGTGAGGCAGCCGTCAGGCCTGCTCCGCTCAGGATTCTTCAGCAACTGCTGTGGCCTCAGCAGCGGCCGCCAAATAAAAGTAAGTTTTTGAATTTAAAAAAAAAACATTGCTGTGCAGCCATGAAGAACAGGACTACTTCCCAAACTCCACAGTCATAGCAATTGTTCTCTTTCCACCCCCCCCCCCCCCTCCCCCCCACTGTTGCCCGCTCGAAGCCCTGGGACTTAACTTCAGGCCGCTGCCAGCGAGACAAGCCGCCCGATATTCTTCTAGGTACATGGGTGAGCTGCCTGTGGAGGGGTGGCAGGCGCCGGTAGCTTATGCAAAACATTTTTTAATGGATCAGAGACCCAATTTAGAGCCGGCTTCAGGCCTCCTGGTTGGGGTGCACGCTGCCTGCACAGCACCGGAAATGAGCCTGACGAATTTCCATCCCAGTGTCTGGACAGAAACACGTTACTCCTTCAAAACCAAGTAAAACTGAACATTATGTGTGATTCCGTCACTGTGTTACAGTTGTACACACAGACTGACAGTTAGAGGTAAAATTATTTGCAAAATATATTTGTTGTGATGTTAAAGAAATTATAAATTTAAAATGGCTTTGTAAACCTTTGTTATCATGGCTTATACCCTGCATGTAATTTTTAACATTAGTCCCTATTTTCAAAATGCCGTTCAAAGTTTTCTGTTGCGAGTTATAAGACGCTTCACATAAAGGTGTTAGAGTACCCGCTATGTTTAGAAGATGCTTGGTCACTCCCTCACCTGGGCAGAACACAGAAAGGAAAGTGTGGTGGGGGGATCACACATTGGTAACAGAACGTGCCTGATTTTCCTCCTATTGAAATTAATCAAGGGAAAATCTGGCTGGTACTGTAATCCTCCCGGCCACATTTTCCTTTCTGTGCTTCACCCAGGCGATAATTAGTGCCCGTGCAGTAAAGACGAAAGCCTACCCCGATGACTCATTTCACTTCTGGGACCTGGGTTTGAATTAAAACTGGCCTAACGAGATATGTCTGTTCTTCTGGCATAAGGTCCTAACTAAAACAAGTTTGAGCTGCCTCAAATCAGTTCAGTGCTGATGCGCTCACTGGACAAGGTACCCATAATTTTACACCGATTAGCACTAAGTTGACAACCTCACTCAAAAAGAGTGCATGGACGGGTGGTGTCCAGTGTTCCCTCTAAAAAAATAAAAATAAATTTCCAGGGATGCGCGATTTTCCCATTTAAAAGCCGGTGAGCTGGCTGTGCAGGACCTCCAGACCGCTGCACAACCGCGCAGCTTAACAGGAACATTGGTGGTATGGGACATGAAACATGGTTTGTTGCATTGGTGCAGTTGCTGAGGTTGGATTTACAGCATGCTGTTGGAGTAAAATAAAATAAAGTCTTGAAATACTGAACCTAAGGGCACTTGATGCTGACATTGGACAAATGTTGGAAAATGTTCCATACTTCAACATAGACATCCCTCATTTTGTACCACATTTGTACTACAAACTAGAAACACAGTAATAAGTATTTATAAATGTGAAATGCATCACAAATATGAGCTCAAACTGTATAGTTCACCCATGCTACTTGATCCCTTGCATTCTTGGGAGAGCTTCTTTGTTCAATGGTTTATCCCTGACTATTCGCTGAATAATATTGGCCCAGAATTTGCTAGGAAAGTAACGGTGAGTTTAATGTGCATTATTAATGTGTAAATTGTCCAACAATTTGTGGCGAGGAAGAAATACCCCGTGAGTTACGAAACAGCACAAATTGCTGGATGATTTGCGCCGCTCCACCGTTAGACTCATGGAAATTGCATTTGCACAGTAATACGAATTAAACTCGCCGCAAAATGTTAGGGCTGGTAGTTAGCAGCAAAAGGAGCCTTTTAATTATGAGATTTATGATCCTGCAATGCCACTCAACCTCTCCGGCCCAGAAAGAGAACAGTTGAAATTGTGGAATCTCATTCCTGCAGTTAGGAAATTGTCCTAAGAGATTATTTTAATTTAATTTTTTTTCTTGCTTCTCCTTTCTGCCTTTTCTCTCTCTCTCTCTCTCTCTTAATCCAATCTTTCTTTCCCTCCCTGTTTCTCTCTTCGTTCCAAATTTGACTCTGATTCATCCTATTTTTCTCTCCATTGTTCCTCAATTTCCCAGCTCCAGCAAATTCTGGGCCAATATATCCATTCTGTACTGCTTTTTCTCCTATCATTTATTAAATACCTGCAAAGTTTCCAATGCTATGTATTGATGGGAATATCATCTTGCAGCTTTGCTTGGGATGATCAGTGCTATTAGAGGAACTTGCTTTGCAAACCCATGTACCTATTTCTGATGTTACCCAGTAGAATCTTGGTTTAAATATTTAAATCCTTGGCCAGAGATGTTCTACACTTCTGTGAGGTTTTTAAAATAAAAGGTTGGGTAAAAATACAAACATCACAACCACAAAGAGGACATGGTGTATGGGTTTACCTCACTATTATTTAATGTTGAATGTTTTAGTGTTTTGCATCATAAAATGCACTTGCTTTCACTCTGTCTTGGTGCGCTCTGCCAATAAAGTCTTCACACCACGTGAATTCTCCAAGCTGTCAAGAGACGACGACTTACTGTTTCACCAAGAACAAATAGATATCTCAAAATTAACACCAGTGTGTGCTAACAAAGGCTCTTTACTCTCACACCAGACACTTAGATTTAGGGCATTTAATTGCTTTGCGGAATTGTTAATAGTCATAACTATCAAATCCTTCGCACACAGCTAAAGGATGAATTTGAAATTCCTAATAAACTGCCACTGTTTCCAGACGTGTCAACTTTTCTCTTGCCACCCCTGCTTTGAATTCCAGTAAGGGCCAATAAATACCATTTCAAAACAATTAGTACCAATTGGAATTTAGAGCAGGAGCCAGTCTGAGATTTAGTGACCCGTGTGCATTGCAAATGTAAGAACAAAGAAAGGCGGCCTTATTTTGTTCCTGTATATTATGTGCCTGTTTCAGTGTATGCAAGAAATCTGAACTGGCCTACAGAGGGCCAACAGAATGGAATGTTTTTATTGGGGACTGACCCCATGGGTTAACGCCTCCATTAAATGGTGGACAGAGAAAGATCATATGTGTTAAAATGTTCATCACCAAGAATAATTTCTAGTCTCGTGTTTTAACATTTTAAAAACACAAAATGTATGAACTGCACAGTAGATTGATCAGCATCGAAAAGAGGAAAAGGCCGGTTAGTTTTTAGGTTTGACCCTGATTACAAGTCAGCTCTAAGGTTTTTTTTCTTGATGATATTGACTTACCCTTTCTACCTGAAGGTAGTTGTTTATTTAAACTAGTTAATTCGGCAAACCGTCAATCCAGGTAATCCCTCATCTGGCTGCCATGGGGTCCAGGACAGGGACAGATGTGATGGTGAACCAATTTTGCTTTGTGAATGTAGAATGCATGGTTGGTTAGAATTGTTGTAGGTACATATTGTAAAAGATTTCAACCCACAATTAAAGTGATGTGTTTGAGGCTAGATTGCCAATGAAAGAAACTAAATCCTGTAAAGTGTATTGAAGTCCATATAACTACTTTTATTTTCATAATTAAAATATCTGTAAGTTGACCATCAACGTCTGAACTCACAAGAAAAATGTGCTTTTTTCATTGGGATTGAAGATCGTCAGTATCAACCAATTAGATCAGTTGGAAGGTACAATTGGAGACGGTCAGAATTAATTGATTAGATGTTATTTTCTCCCCTAGTTTATGGCACACAAACTTCAGATTAAAAAGTTTTAAGATGAGCTAATGGTTTCTGAGAGCGGCAGCTGCAGGTGTGTTGGTTTAGTGTTTGTTGCCAAAGAGGTTACCTGTAATACATAGGTTGCTAAAGTACAGCTTTGATAAACTTCTCACTTTCATCAAAGAAATATTCTGGGGCATTGTTCTGGCCCAGCTGTTCCTATGTGAAGACTTATTTTCTTGGTGTCTAGGTACAGTGCTTTTTGTGATGAGGTGGGTGGTCCCTGGTATAAATGCATCAAATGGTTTTATTTGAGCATTTCTGTTGAATTTCCAGAGTTTGGAAATAAAATGGAGAGTGGGCTTGGAATGGTCATGAGTTACGTTACACTGAGATTTACATAATTAGGATTTCACTATAGTGTACTACTGTGAAATGTGATTAAGCCCCAATTTTAACGCTGCCCACCCAACGGGAACGGGGCAGGCAGGTGGTTCAACTATCAGTACAGTACATACCGCTACATTCCCAACATGCTCCCGTCCATTGCCATTTTAACCACAAATCACACAAGTCCTGCCCACTGCCCAACCTACAGTAAATCCTGGTGGGATTGGTCTCTCAGAGCCACAGAAGCATTATTTAAAGAGGCACTCATTTGCAGCTAATTGGATTGCAGGATCATTGCGCTATTTAGATTGCCAGGAGAGTTCCCAGCTTCCAAATCACCCCTTTCTCCCTTTTTTTAATGTGTTGCTGTCAATAAGCATTATCTGCTTATGGGTGCCATTAGTGCTAGTTTAATTTGGATGGAGGAGCACTTGGAGGGAAAATAATAGCCTCAACAAGCAGTGTCAGGAGCAGCTCGGCCTATGTGAAGACTGCTTGTAGGAGGCCCTACCCAGTGCACAGGCCATAGGTCACTTTCTTGGATGTATCTGAAGAGCAGTGCATCAGGAAGCTGCTCAGATCTCTGCAGCGTCCCGCTTTGTCAGTGACTGTGAAAGTCACTACAGCCTTTAGTTCCTTTGCCTCGAGCTTCTTCCAGTCTTCTACAGGGGTCACCAGTCGCATCTTCCAGTCTACAATACACAGCTCCATTAAGCAGGTCACCACGCCCTGTTGCCAGGATTGGCCAATACTTGCCCTGGAGATGAGAAGGTTAAAGGGTGGTTTGATTGAGGTGCTGAAAATAAAGAAGGCCCTTGATGTGGATAATTGGGAAAGATATTTTCCTCTAATAGGGAATCTTTAGCAAGTTAAAATCCAGGAAAAATTTCTTCATACAATGAGTTATCATAGAATAATACAGTACAGTAGGAGTCCATTCGGCCCATCGTCCCTGTACTGGTTCTTTGGTGGAGCTATCCAACTAGTCCCAGCCCCCCGCTCTGTCCCCATAGCTGCACATTTTTTCCCTTCAAGTATTTATCCAATTCCCTTTTGAAAGTTACTATTGAATCTGCATCCACCACCCTTTCAGGAAGTGCATTCCAGATCACAACAACTTGCTGTGTAAAAATAAATGTTTCCTCATATCACTTCTGGTTCTTTTGCCAATCGCCTTCAATCTGTGTCCTCTGGTTACCGACCCTTCTGCCAGTGGAAACAGTTTCTCCTGATTTACTCTTATCAAAGCCATTCATGATTTTGAACACCTCTATCAAATCTCCTCTTGACCTTTTCGGCTCTAAGGAGAACAACCCCAGCTTCTCCAGTCCCTCCACATAACTGAAGTCCCTCATCCCTGGTACCATTCGAGTAAATTTCTTCTGCACCCTCTCTAAGGCCTTGACATCCTTCCTAAAATGTGGTGCCCAGAATTTAATATTCCAGCTGAGGCCTAACCAGTGTTCCTGAAAGGTTTAGCATAACTTGCTTGCTTTTGTATGTTAAGCCTCTATTAATAAAGCCAAGGATCCCATATGCTTTTTTAACCGTCTTCTCAGCTTGTCCTACCACCTTCAAAGATTTGAATACATACACCCCCTTTAAAATACTATCATTTAGTCATATGACAATATGGAATGCATTGCCACAGTAGATTATAGATCCAAAGTCAATTGAAGTGCTTAGAATGGAGTTAGAAGAGGAATAAAAGTATTAAGGGATGGAGAAAAGGGAGAGAATTGGGATTTAAAAAGAGCTACCATAAGCAAAAAAAGGTAGAGCAGACTTGATGGGCCGAATGGCCTACTGCTCTAACTATGCTCCAGACCGACTGGTTGAAAGTCTTCTCTCTGCTAGCTGCAGTGTTCCTATATCCAATGATTTTCAACAGTCTTAACCCATTTTTAGTCAATCTCGTCCACAACACAAAAACTGTTACTAAATTAGCTATCTGACTTTAAAAAATTTAAAGGGATGATTGGTGTGAGAAATTAAAATACATGCTGGTTCATTCGGTGTACTTTTTCTAATGTTGTGGCTGAGGCATATTTTTGGGCAGATTACAAGAAGTTTTATTCTATATCCATGTATGTTATATTTGGCCTGGGAGTTTAAGTACCTGAAATAGGAAATGTACAGTTCCACAACTTGACGACAAAAAAAAGTCTTGTTTTCTTTTGCTACATACATAGCCTGAATTATTTTATACAAAAATCCGAGAACTGAAGTAAGTAAGTTTGTGCAAACTCACTAAGTGTTATGGCTGGTTCTGACCCAATGCTACTTTTCTATTTGTATAAGCCTATCTCTCAATCTCTGTCTCCTTAATGTTCTCAGCATTTATTGTGCCCTAATTGTCTGCATCTCGGATGCCACTGAATTTCTATTATTTATATACAGGTACTTTGTTTATATTCTTTGGTGCGTTGCTTTTTTGTTTTTTATTCTCTCCCTGCTTTTATAATGGAAACTGCCTCTGTAAACTTATCATGCTGTAATTACACTTTTCCACCAGTGTGGTGCTGAACAACTCTAGTTTTGTATCTCCCAACTTCTGAACTTGTGCTGCAGAAAAACTTCTATGCTGCAATCAACTCTCCTTCTCTGTTTTTTAAGTTGCCATAAATTTGGTCAAAATATTACATAAAATGAGTACAGTATAATAAATTATATTGTGACTAATTTATGACATTTAAACTTACCTAACTTTCCTGCCTTAAAGGGACAGCCTAACTTAAACATAGTTCCATTATCAGCAGAATAACACATTGGCCCAGAAATTCGGGTCAGGGGCTTCCCGCGGGTGCAAGCCCCCGACCTACACTTGCATATCGCGCTGACATTTGAAGACTGGGCCTGCTTGGATTTCCAGTCTGTGGCCCGGTTCAGCTCCCGGCGCGCTGTGCGTGCGTGATCCAGCGGCGTACTTAGTGCGATGAGCCGGCTGGGATCACGTGAGCACTGGGCAACCAATGGGAGTTTACAAAAGTCCATTCATGAGTTAGGCATAAGACCTGTCAAACTCATGAAAAGTACGGGTGCCCAAAACACTACTTAAACTTTAAATAAAAGTAAAAAAAAACATTCCATTAATTAAATTAACTATTAATAACTTTAAAAAACTAATTTAAACAATTATTCAAATTTCTGCCAAAAATTTTTTTCAAAGAAATCGGGTCCAAAAATACTTACCTTACTGTAAATTCTTTAAAAATAATAAACCTGTGGAAAAAAAATTCTAACTTTAATTATTAGACCACTTACCTTATAAAACTAAGTCCTTACGTCTAAAGTGGAGGCCTTCACGCACAGACAAACCTGTCAAAAAAAAACGAAGTTCAACGCGTACCCGCTGCCTCAAACGTCGCTAGGGAACCGCCTCTTAACCCCTTGGTTCAGAGGAGAGGAAATGCCGGTTTTCCGCGCATGCGCTGTGCATGCTGAAATCCGGCACTTCCAACGGGCCCACGCGTGAGCACCCCGTCCGTACTCACGCGTTGGGACCGGAATTACTGGGCCATTATGCATTTCATGGTATAATCTTCCTGTCGTAAAACCACATACCATCGGAATACCCTCAGCCAAGGGGAATCTGCTAATATTTTATGCTTAGAATGCATCATAACACACACCTATATTAAAAAATGGATTTTTTGCAACTGATTCACTCAAAGGTTGTATCCATAAAATAGCAACACATAACAACCGAAGAGGATGAAAACGTGAATTGAATAGAAGGAAAATAGGTAGAAAAGTTACAATAGGGGAATTACTAAGGATATTTAAAAACAACAAATCGAAGCGTGAGTAGTTAGCAAAATCTACCATTAAAAGAAAAAGAGGAGCCAAAGTTGGTCAAGCACAGGAGTTGATAGGTAAGTGGGACAGTGCTGGATAGGATACTTGCAACAGACTATTGGGTGAGCTGAAGCTCACAGAATGTGGAGAATGGCGGGCTGGCCGGGAGAGCCTTGGCAAAGTCAATTCTGGAGGTGACCAAAGCCCGGTGAGAGCTTCAGCAACAGATGGGCCGAGGCAGGGATGGAGGTGGAAATGGGCGGTCTTTATAACGGAGAGGATATGGGGTCAGAAGCGCAGCTCGGTCGAATAGGGTCAAATTAGTTTAATCTCCTTTCGGCCTATTTTGAAGGCCTAAGCCTGGCATAAATTGGGCAGTAGCAGCCTGAACATGGCGTTGGGTCACACTGCCCTGCTCCTCCTGGGCCCAGAAAAATCATCAGCCTGCCGCTGCCTCGTGCCAAGGCCCTTCCTGAACCCCCACTGCTCACTGCGCCTCAAATTAAAATCAGTTTTATGTATTTCTTGAACTTTGCTATCAAAATCCACACTCTGAACTGCACTCTAGATATTGAAGGCAAAGAGATGCTCCCCCAAGTTACTTGTAGATATTTATTTATGTAGGTGTGATATGTGAGGGACATAAATTTATTTATTTTTTCTACCTGCATTAGGTGAGGAAAAGTTCAGGAACCGGTCCAAAACAGTTCTTAAAAAGGAAAAAAAACTGCAAATGCTGAAAATCTGAAATTAAAACTAAAAATGCTAGAACTGCACATCAGGTCTATCAGCATCTATAAAGACAAGACAGGTTAGCATTTAGAGTGTAAACCCTTTGTCAGAGCGTGAAATTAGAAGATAAGATAAGTCTCTTGGGGCGATACCTTGCAAACTTTTCTGAAGACTTTCAGTGGAGATGTGCCTCTTAAACCTAGTTTCACATCCTAGCAACCTAGTTTACTCTAACAAGAAATGTTTATATAAGCAGACATAAAGCCACTGGCTGCAAGTGCTTTTATTTTTTTTAAAAATCTGTCCACCACCAAAATGTTATAAAATAGGCTAAATCTACAGTGACCTATCAATTCGAACCATAATGAACAATTTTCCATCTCTCATCTTATCCACACAAGAGTTTTACTTTGTTCTTAGAGGTAAAATAATGGAACAAAAGAATGCAAAGTAAAAATATAGCACTTTTAGGCACATGGGATTGACAGAAAACACTAAAATACCAGCATTAAGTGCCCATTAAACAGGCCTGTCAAATTGAAGTTCTTCGCTCATCTTTATCTGTCCGTCTCCTATTGCCCATTACCTAATGCACAGAAACCTCTTAATAATGCTTCTAAAACTGTTGTAAGTATGTCTAATTAATTTCACCATACTTATGGAAGCATTAGGAGCAGAAAAAAAGTAAACTTGGCTAGAATCCATTCCAAGCGATTCAACTGTAAAGGTTCCCAAAATACTAACACCAACCAATACTTCAGGGTGATCAAACAGAGTTGCACTGATTGATGAATGAGCCTCATCACTTACTGTAGATTAAATGCTGATGTTCAGAGCTTCACGCACACAAATGTTTAGTGCAATCTGGTAATGGATTTAGGAGGAGGTATGACTTTACATTTTTGGAGTGTTAAGATTTCCGTGCCATTGCAAAAATGTGACAGCCCAGTTACTGCGATTTCTACCATGTTTTGCTGCAGCGAACAGTAATTATAACTGATTGATGGCTTCCTTTTCTTTATGTGCAATGTGAGATTAATCATCCTGCTTATAACTTGGTATCAGATACAAAAAAGTCGATGCTAATTTTACATATGCGCCCCCTTCCAATTGAACATCATTCCTGACACTGATGTTCAATTTTGAAACAACCGTGGATTATGCACTGCTCCTTATTTTATGGGTATGTGGTTTTAATTATTAGTAAGATGTTTAACTATACTGAAAACTTGCTTTACTTTTAAATTGGAATTTGGCCTTAAGATGTTTGACAATGTTCTGGATCTGCATGTTTTTAGAATCTCTTCCTCGAATTTTACAATAATGGTATAATGGTATTGTATTTTCTTAATATTTATTTGTACTGCCAATGCTTTTGTTCATCAAACCACTTTAAAAATAGAGATTTTTAAAGTAATTTCCATTCTTAAAATCTGCCTAAAGAGGTACCAATTAAAGGCTGAAAATCAAGAGCTACAATATAGAAGTTGACCTGAAGAAATAAATAGAAATAGAAAACCCTTTTTCTGTTTATGATGTGTATTGAAAAATAATTTTGACCAGAATTATTTTATGTAATGTATGCTACCTTTCGTTTAAGAAAGGGCCAAAATACACCTCCAAATGTAAATTCAAGTCCAGCACCCGTCGTTGTTGTATTATATAAATATACTTAATAATGTTTTGTTCTGTTAATGTGTTTGGGTAACTTAATACAAAGAAAACACAACTATAGCTCATCTGTTTTCGTAAAGAAGATCATGTGGCCTATATTTACTTAACACTTCCTGTTAATTGACCTTAATCTTTGCTTTACACAACTTTGAGAATCTTGAGGAAATTATTGCTAGATTTAAAATATTTTATTCATACAAATAATTTACAAGAGTAGGTTAGCTGATTATATAAATTTGGATTTTGTTGTTTCTTGAAATAATGACTGTAATGAGGGTTATGTAGTCTCACAGTTAACGTGTCACTTCTAAGATTGGTGTAAGATACAGTGGGCCATATTTTGCGACCCCAGGGGTGCGTACGAGGTGCCTGTAGGGACCACACAAGTTCCGGGTTTGGGCATGCGAAGCGCATGCGCTGAAACCCGGCACTTGCGATCTGTCAAGAATCTTCTTGACAGATCCTCCGCATCCGCGAGAGAAGGGCCTCTGCGGGTGGAGTGTTGCGCTATTTGCACAATTTCCGCCCGCTAAATGCCTGTCAAATTCTTACGCCTGGTAAAAGCAGCATAAGAGTTTTAAAAAATAGATAAATAAAATGTTGTCACTCATTTATAAATTAAAAATACTCTTCAATAAGGTAAGTTTATTTTTAGCCCTGTAAAAACATATACTTAAAAAAATTTAAAAAATAAAATGATTGTTTAAAATATTTAATTAAATGGCATTTTATTTCATTTTAAATATGTAATAAAAAACAATTATTTCATGTGTTGGTGAATTTTTTAAGTGATCCCATTCATACTTATTGGAGTTCTGTACGTATGGCATCCCCATAAGTATGAATGGGGATTCTCTTTTATTGGTTGAGCCGGCCCATGTGATCCCAGGGGTGCCTACGAACCACATGCGCCCCAGGATACGGGGTCCTCTACCCGCGCGGACCCAGAGAGGCCCATGATCGCAAGTCTCCGTATCTCCCGGGCCACCAGGTACATTCGTAGAAATTTTGCAGTTTGGAGGCATCCACTCGCGGGAAGCCTCTGATCGCAAATGTTAGCCCATTATTATTTTTTAAATTACAGGCCTATGCTCTAGCCTGCACTCTCTGTAACTCTGACAAATGATTACTGCATCTTCCCTGAATGATTACTGCATTTTCCCTGCTCTTTCCCTGCTCTATCAGTGAAGGTCAATTTTTCAGCCACTGCGCCCAAACCGCTAGACTTATCTTCCAAAGCACCTTTGCCTTGCTACCTCTCTTCCTGCTTTCAAAAGCTTCCTAAAAATCCATCTCTTTCACCATGCCTTTGGTCTATCTTGCTCTCTTCAAATTCCTCCAGTTCCTGTTTGGTGTTCTACTTTCTGCATTGTACAATGCTCTAAGACATTCCTCTGAATAAGGAAAGCCAGTTAATGTAAGTTATAACTAATTTAATGTTAGTCCTAATGGGGGAAGCTTCATGCTTTGAAGAAGAAAGGAGAAACAATACTAAGCGTTCATTGAATTGAACCTGGCTTCTCTTGGAATTTAGTGTTGTGCCATTTATTTTATTTGTTTCATTTAATCACGTCTTTAAGCCGCCCCATGTTTCCTGAAATTCCATGGCCAGACAACATGCTGGTGACGTCTGCCGAGCCACTATTGAGCTGCATACTAGGAAGAGTATGAGAATAGCCATGGGAGATAGTCCCTCCTTCTGATTGAAGTGCAAGCCTCTTTGTGGATTCCCTGACAGCATACCCAAAATTGTAAATGATCAATATATGGAACAACAACGTACGCATGCTCAGGTGTAGCATTTTTGTATCACTTTTCTTCACCATAACAATGCTTTCTGTTAAATCTCTTGAGGGCGACATTTGACTTTGGCAGTAGCCCAAAACGGGCGCTAGCGAATCAGCTGCCCATTTTGCACCTCGCCTGTTTTTCATTGGTTGAAAAGAGAATGGGGGCAGGGTTTAAAATGGGCTGCAAATTCACGATCGCCTGTTTTGTGCTACCGCAGAAGTAGAATTTCACCCCTCCATTTTTTCACAAGGCAATGTTCCCTTTGTTGTCACTTCCAATTTTCAACAAAGTTTCAAACCCAATCAATTTTAAAACTTATCTGGTCACGCAACTGAGATACAAGTATCTGCAACTTTAATAAGTCATTGCAAAAGGTGACTCTATTTAGTGATTTTATTTTTAAATAAATTATCTTGAATATTTCTCTGAGATAAACTTTGCATTTTACTTGCGTGAAATGCTGCTTTTTTTTGTCACGGGCTTGTCATTTCTTTGCCTGACATCTAGAGCATGACAGCTACAAGAATCCCCTGTTTTGAAAAGGTTCATGTCTATTATCTTTGTACAAGTGAATTGTAAAGTAGTTACACAATTCAAGGGGTCAGATGATATGAAAACTGAAAGAACAAAGCTTGAGGGCAGTCTAAGCACCAAGATTTTGTGTAACAATCTATCATCGCTTGCTGTTTTATATAATACAGTCGCCCCCTCTCCACATAGAGGTGTCAGTAGCCATGGTAACAGTCATGACTTGGCTTGACCTGCTGGATAGTGAAATCACCACTGTTTGCAAAGGCAAGTGCTGTTTTTTTTTAAACCACCTAATGCTGCTGTAGCAACAGACTGTCAATTGAGAAGTATAAAATATAACTTGGCTCGTGTCATTTAACTGTTAGGCAATCTCCCTTAAGGAATCTAGAGAAATGATTGCCAATATTGAAAATCAAGAGGAAAAACAAAGCCAAATGACCTCAGCTCACCAGCTCCCTCACAAGCATCTCTTCCAGTGGGCTGCTTTCCTAGAACTAATCTAATGCTGCCCCTGACTAATCGAACATCTAACCCACGTGGGCTTTTCAACAGAGGGTGAAGAAAACCAGAGTAAAAGGGAGTGCTAAAAGTGTGTGCGTCTAAATGTTGCAATCTGAGATTGCCTGCCATTTACCTTTAGTGCTATGCTGTGGAGTTGGAGATGTGAAAGAAGAGAATGAGAAATCTTTCTCCAATCCATCTTCACTTGTGCTTCCAGTCTGTTGATGTCTGGGACTCTTGTGAGCTATACCCCATCCCACATCTTGCCCGAATTACCACTTACTAGTATGACTTAAAGCAGCACTGAGTAACCTATATTCTATTACACAAATGTGTGATTCACTGACATTTTTGTGAGGTATTTCTTTTCTTCCCTTCCTTTTCTGTGGTCGGCTGGTGGGCCACACTATTGCCAGCTAAATGAGCTGGGGACGACCTGCGGTCAGGTATAAGCAGCCATTAAAAAGTGCATGGCCTCTCTTCCACCAGAACTGGGGAAAATGTGCAGAGTCTACAAAGGACTTCACGGAATGCCGTGGCAGAGATAAGGGGGATTGTGGAAAACAACCCTATGCCCTATTGTTCCGTGGTACCACACGTTACAGCTCCAGCACACTGCTCACATTATTTGTTCATTGTTACATAAGTTGATTCGAGACATGTTTTAATGTAAGAAAGGCTAAACTGCACACTCCCATATCTGGTAGAAAATGTTCAAGGCTGTTTCTTTGAGATGTCGGATTCTCTATGTTAAAAAGGTTTTCAGCCTGTGTTCTAGATAAAATTTCACAGTAACAATTAAGCTTAAGTTCTGTCAGTGTTGTTTTTGCAGGATGTGGTATAAATTTAATTTCCTTGTGACTATTCAATTTCTTTGGTACTGACACTGAAATGATATTTGGCGATGTGTTACTAAATCTGCCAGAAGGTTTAAAACAGGATGGGAAAGTTATTTTTACCTCTTGTGTGTCTGAGGATAAAAGGACCAAAATTGCAATGGCTTTTTATTTAAAAAAAACCCTTCCTGCTACTTTGTTTTTCACAGCCGCAAACTCTTCCATCCATGGAACTGTGGTATCAAATAAACCAGGCATGCCATAATTGGCACTAACAACAAAGACACACACACTTGTAGCCTCTAGGCAGTTTAAAACCCAGACTCTTCTCCTCACATCCTCTTAAGTAACAGATGCAGTGGTGAACTTTTTTTTTAAGTGTTAATGTTTTTTTTAAACTAATAATCTTGAAATGTGTAAGATTTGCTTCCTCTGCTTCACTTTTATATTTAAAACACAGACACTCACATTTGAGACCAGTATCAGCAAAACGCACGAATAATGCTCTCCTTTGATGTTATTTATTTTTTACTGGTACCTTATAACTGTAAACAGACCTAATGCTCACATAGAGATCTGGCTCTTTAACTTTTGCAATAAGTTCCTGAATTGTGGTTTCTAGGGCTGGAAACGAGTCCTGGATCTTTTGTTGCTTAAAGGTATGTGTTTGGTTACTAACTATCAATTATTTTGTGGCAGAGCGAACACATTTTTTGTGCAAAATGTGTTAATTATTTTTTAAAAGAGCAAATAGTCTGTGATCCATTTATATTTTTCAAAGGGCAATCCATTTGTAACACACTCTTTTTAATAGTGCTTCAATAAAATATGCAATTAATAAATCAGAAAATAATTACAACATGACTATTTTAGCTTATGGTATCTGCATTAAAAACTTGGAAGTGTTTCTATTTGAAAAGCGGTATGAAGTGATGGGATATAGGCTTATTGTGTAATCCCTTCACACAACTTCACTCCTGATCTTAACCCCATCACTGCAGGGGGGGTGAATAGAAAGCAAGGACACTCCCCAGAGAAGTAAGGAGAGTCATCTCCACATGTATCTCCTAAAACGTGGTTTAGAGTGAACTCGCGGTCCTGTTGGTCACAGCTGATAGTGTAGGGACTCGGGAATTCCACCTGGAAAAAACCCAGTTGCTTTATAAATTGAGAATAGCTCTTCTGAAATTTTCGGTTTCCTAAACTCACTTGTGGTTGCTATTGAGAAGGGGTTCTCTGACTTGCTCGACCACATCCTGGTTCTCAAAATCAGGTCCCCTGTTTGCTCAGGGTCCATAACGACTTGTTCCGTGTGACAATCCAGGATCATGTCTTCACGCCTCGTGCATCCTTTATAGACTTCACAATTGCTCCCCGATAAGCTGAAGTCACCCATAAAAACCGCATGTGTTACTGGACATGCTCCCTTATTTAACTATAGTTTTCTTGGTGTCCCATGTGCCGATACCCTTATACTCCCCACACTTGTCTGCTGTACCAATGTTCTATATCAGCCCTCTTCTCTGCTATATAATATATAGCTTCTGTATCTTCTTTTATCTTCAGCACCCTTTGTTTTCCTTCTTTCTAGATTTGTGCAGTTTACCCCTCCCTCCTGCCATACTTGTGTAAATACTACCTCACTGCTAAGATATTGGTACTGGTTTGATTTAGGTGAAGCCCATCCCATCTGTACAGCTTCTCCCTGCCCCAGAACATGTCTTAACATCCTGGAAATCTGAAACCAATCCTTCTACACCATTTTTACAGGCACATGTTGACATATTTAACCTGCTTTTCCCTAACTCATTCAGCACGTGACATCACCAGTAATCCAGCGATTACTACGCTTGAGGTCTTGCACTTTGGTCTAGAATCTAACTTGTCTGTGCAAGATCCCGTCCTAGTTCTTTCTGTGTCATTCGTTCCTATTTAACCCTCAACCTCTGCATGGTTTCTCTTCCTTTTCAGAAGTTTCTCCACCTGCTTTTTATGTCCTTTATCCTGCACCTGTGAGAAAATGAACCATTCAGGACTTCCAGTTACAGTTGCAAAACAGGCTGTCTATCCTCCAATTATCAAATCCTCCACAGCTACTATTCAAATAGTCCCATGGCTCGTATCTCTCTCTTTACCATGATTAACCCCTTGCTTCATTGTGCTGTGGTCCTGCTCTTGATTACCTTTCCCTGTCCCTCCATCCTTATTATCATATGCGTCAAGAAGTATACGCTTTTCCTGCGCAGGTTCCTCCTGTCTTTTCCCCCTCTCCTTGCAGCTTGTCAGAATCTAGAGTGCTTCGTTAGTTTTATCTGTGTAGTGTGACCACTTTCTGGAATGTTTTCTAGAAACCTTCCCTCCTCACTTAGGTTGCAGACAGTAGCTAGCTAGTCCTTGACCTCAATATTCTTCTGCTTGCGCAGCACAACTCTCTCACATGTCATGCAAGCATCCTTCTGGATAATTTACAGATCCAGGTTATCCCACATCTTATATGACATACACCACTAGCCTAATTATACTCCAGACTTAATTTGTGTTACTGCCTTCCAGAGCATCTGTTGGACTGTTTCTTTTAGATGTGGGAATGAAGCCCTTTTTTCTTGTTGCAACTGGTATTCCCTTCATGGAAATATGTCTCAGGATTCCCCAATGGTTCTGTGAGTTTATCCAGTGAGCAGCTAAGCCATATAGACTGTGGAGGATCCCAGGGTTGATTCCTGGTCTTTGCTGAGATATCTGATTTCAGCTGTGGTGGCAGTACTATGCTTCAGTGCTCTTGGGTAATGGAGGGGAGAATTGGCCAGGAATCTTGCTCTTGATTGCTATCTAGCAACTGCTGTTGGAAGTGAATGTCAGATGAGGACAGAATCAGGCTTGGCTGTGATATTCCCTGCAGCCAAATAGCCTGCCAACACTTACTATGGAAGTTTACATCTGAATAATTTCCATTTGGACAATGTAAGACGGAAAGAACTTGGATTTATATAATACCTTATTACTTCCTCATGACGCCTCAAAGCACTTCCCAACCAGTTAATTACTTTGAAGTGATGTCACTTGGTATGTAAGCTAACATTGTGGCCAATTGTGCACAGCAAGGTCCCACTAAATGTAAAATAGGTGAATGGCCAATTAATCTGGGTTTTTTTTGATGGTGTTGGTTGAGGGATAAATTTTGGCCAGGACAACAAGACAACTTTCTGCTCTGTTTAAAATTGTGTCATGGAATCTTTCCATCCATCTGAGCAGGTGGACAGGGCCTCAGTGTAATGTTGCATTTGAAAGACAACATTTCTGATACAATGCCGTACTCTCAGACTACTGCGCTGAAGTGTCACCTGAGATTATATGCTCAAATGTTGGAGCGGGGCTTGAATACATCTTCTGACTTGGAGGCGAGAATGCTAACAACTAAGCCAAACTGACACTTGTCAACTCTCCTTTGATTCAGTGTCTGTTGTTCTCACGCCTCTGTCAAGCCTCTTAGGGTGTTTTTTTTGTGTTAAAGGTGGTTTATTAATGTAAGTTGTATTAGTATTAGAAAGTTTCCAGCAACCATTAAAAAGTATCCCAGCAAGAAGCTACTGCCTTCTGAAGATGATGGAAGAAATTGGTGGAGAAGACTGTTGGAAGAAAACAAAAGGAAATGTGCCTCCCCTAATAAAAACTTACATTTCCCACTATTAAAGCACTAAAATGTAGCCTGCAAAGCAGATGGCTGAGTTGGCTGAAGGATATCTGTTTTCTGAAAAGTAGATCAAATAATTGAGGTCACAAACAAAAGAGACCTGTTCATCTTAGAGACTGGCACTTCTAAAGCCAAGTGCAGACAAGAGACTGGGATTAGTAATGGTGGTTGAGCAGGAGACGGAATAAACTCAGGACAGCATTATTGTTGCTATACACACAGCCACTCATTCCTCAGACCCTGGTTTTTGCCATTCCCAATTCCAAAAAGACATTGTAATTATCCCCGACTTCCCAAACATGACAAAAATTCATGTTGCCAGGAAATTCTTCAAATAACTTAATCCTCAAAAGCTTGAATCTGACTCGAACTGTTACGCTGGCTAGGCTATTGCATGCTTTCAGCATTTTTTTTTTTTTTAACATTATATGAAGTCCCTAAATTATAAGTAGCTTAATGTTATACTTGCTTCAATTTAATGAAATCAACTGTGGTTCATCTTGTGGATTGAATAGAAAGAGTAAGTTGATAGTGAGAGAGTTCAGATTTTTTGGAACATATACTCTACCTGAAGTCTGTACTGTATTATAATTTCCAATTTAGTTCCATTCAGCTATAATAGATCTTGGGAAGCCTAATTTGACTTTTCAGGTTGTATGCAGTTCTGTTCATAGCCTCTACCTGACCTGCAGTAACTTGTTGCTGCAACTTTTTATACTCCTCTAAATAAAATTAGTATTTTAATTTCCCGATTGCATTTATGACTGTAGATGAGATCGTGATAAACAACATATGAAACTTTACCACAATTTTGAAATTGGACTTAAAAAGTTGATTTTTTTTTTTAAGAATGGAATCATGGAACCTCACCTGTCTTTGCCCTACCTCAGTCCCTGAAGCACTTATGTATGCTTTTGTCACCCTCTGGCCTCAACTGCTCTAACATTCTCATTAGTGGCTTCTCATCCTCCACCCTCCATAAATGCCAACTTTTCCAAAACTCTGCTGCAATACTGCTTCCCAATGCCCCAATGGATTGGCCTCATCTCACCCTATTTCAACAATCTCGTCCAGCCCTGCGACCCCTATTGAACACTTCAGTCCACTGACTCGAGCCTTTTGTGTAACCCCCTCCCTCCACCCACCATCAGTGCAGAACCTTCAGCCACCTTGGTCCTACTCTTGAATTCCCTCCCATTTTTTTCCTTCTTCAGCTCACTCTCCTCCTTTGAAAGCTTCCACCAAACCCATCTCTTTGGCTAAGCTTTTGGTCACCCCTTCTAATCTCTCCCTTATTATCTCTGCGTCCATTTTCCTTATGCCTATCTGCTTTGGGATGTTTTTATGTTAAAAGCGCAATATAAATACAAGAAGTTGTTGTTGGTGGTTTAATATTCTATGCTACTCCATTTGAAAAAAAGATTTAAAAAAATTAGAAGAGAAAGGAGACCTTTTTCCTTTTTATTCATGGGGGGGGGGGGTGGTTGTGGCTCTATATTACACAGGCTAACGGCAGAGTGCAATTGTAAGCAGAACAACTGTTTGGTCCTAATTTTATGAAGTGTCAGCAGGCGAATCAGACACTTCATTTTGGCTAATCCTTGCTCCAGCAAATCAAGTTCAGTCAATTCTGGTTAACTCTGCATTTGAACTTCTGAATCTAAAGGATAGAGACATTTTTCAACACTACACTGTCTCATGATGTTTTAAATGAAATTGCTCGCATGATCGAGATATTGGGTGGGTTCTTTTTCCCCTTTGCACCGTTTGTTATCTCTGTCTACCTATTTTTTCTTTCTGTTTATTATCTGCAGCTGCAAATTTGTTACAGCAGCAGTCTCGTTTCCTCTTTAAAAAGAACTTAACTACTCTGGATAAAGCTGATACTCTAAATAAAATAAAGTTAAACCAAATGTGTTCTTTGGAGGTTACCACACACGCACTATTATATCAGATCACTCAGTTAACTATGCTTGTGACAGCGCAGTTTTGCTTGGCCTTTCGAGTCAACATATTAGAAACAGCTTCATTGAACCTCATGGGCTTTATTTGATCGCCACTGTTTGGGAAAAATTGGTCTGCAGTTTTTGTTTGGACAGAATCCAGCATATACTTTGTTCTTTATGAAAGGTTAAATAATATTTGATGTCCGGGTCAGATAAAATTGCTCCAATGCATTGGTAATGTGAATTAGCATCTCGCCTCCATTTAACCTGCAACTTTCAGTGCTTCTAATCATGGTTTTTCTCACATTTGCACTAGGCTTGCTTAACCTGCATCGCACATTATTGGTTTGTTTCTTCACTTAGGTTTTCAATTTATAGATATGCATTTGCTTTTGTAAGATGACACAAGTACCGGTGTTAACTATTCTAAACTTGTCTCATTTCCTGAGCTTCGTGTCATACCGGAGAATAAACATAAACCATGTATGTTTTCTGTACATGGCATTGAATTCTCTACGGCAAGCCAAGCTTTTGAATGAGAAACTAAAGATTAGAAAATATGTTTGGAATATTTCCAACTAATAAATCATTTTATATCCACTACAGATTGCATTTTTCTCTTTTTTGATGCTATTTGTCATGGATATACTGCAGTTAATAAATTGGACTGCAACTTGTGCATGGTTTCCCTGACAAAAGAAGAAACCTTTAAGTATTTTCCAGTCTGTTGGTGATATATCCCAGAGACTAATGCTGATCGCTGAATCAAGAAGAATTGGTTCACTTATGATTGTGCCAATTGGCATTTCTCCATAACTTAGAAACATGGAGATCATTGAGTGTTTTGCTGTAGAAGACTTTAGTTAGCATCTTAACAAACAATTTTTCATTAAAAATAAACCAGGATGATAATTTGCAACAAGTCTAATAGTGGTCAAGATATATACAGAATCTAAACATACTAGAAATGCAATACTTAAATGTATATCCCACCCTGCAGGGAATCATTGTCCATTACTAAAACCTTTCATGTAAAAGTGATTGTAGGATCAATCGCATTTTACTGTTATAAAGAGGAAAGATTTCAGAATTCCACTCCACCATACTGAGAATAGAAATTTGCAATATTTTATCAATTATTTGGGCAATAGCCCTGTACCAGTGAATAGAGATAGAGGCCACAATTTTGCTGACCTTGGCGGGTCCATGTCGGGCGACGTCGGTGGCAGGTCCCAACCAGGCTGCTGTCTCCCGACCCCGCTGCTGTCTCTATCCCGACCTCTGAAATGAATTTGCCTTGATTTGGACTTGTTAAGCCCGCCCAGAGAGTTTGCTGGTCAATTAGAGGAAGCGGATCTGGTGACATCATTTGATGACGCGTCATCAGCCAGTTTCCTTAAAGGGATCATGGCCAACTTTATTTTGACAGTTGTGCTGTCAGTGTTCTACAGCATTGAAGTGCTGCAAACACTGACAAGCACTGCACAGAGGTGCAGGGCTGCACCCAGGCTCTCCCACGACTCCCTTCATATGCTTATGGAGGGAGTCACAGCATGCAGGGAGATTCTCTTCCCTTCCCATGAGCGGAAGAGACCTCCCCAGGAGATCAACACAGCCTGGTTGCGCATTGCACAGGAGGGCACAAGCAGTGATGTGGTCAGGAGGACCTGGGTGCAGTGCTGCAAACCCTTCAATGATCTCAGTAGATCACGAAATATTACTGCAAAGCCACATTCAACCTCATCCTGCTGTGCCTCTCATCACATCCCCATCACTCTGCCTTCCCTACCCTACTCCCACACATCCTTACTCACACCAACTTACCTTGCACCTCCACCCATCCCTCTCTATCTACATTATCACTTCCCCATCTCACTAGCCACTCCTCACACTCACCCTCATCCTAGTGCAATCATACCAACTAACAACACACAAGGGTAGGCACTTAGGTGTTTTATGCAATCTTCATGTAAAGTTTCTGTTAATGTGATGTCAAACATTGAAACCTTTATTTTCAACAGTTTGCGTTATTGGACTGATTTGTGTGCACCTTTGGATGTGGCTTAGTGAGTTACAGTGAATGGCGAGACATAACGGTCCACCCCCCCCGCACAATGGTGATGAGCTTGAAAAGAATGGCTTGGACATTGTAGGGATGCTTTATGGTGCTGGTGTGGGGTGGTGCCATCCTGGCGCATCATATGGCAGCCAGTGTGTACAGCATCAAGTGAAGTAAATGTGGCCATGGTGAAGCCATCCCTGGCCTCCCGGGCAGCAATGTGGTTGGGTGCTGATGGCCTCTGTCCTGTGCAGCATCAGTTGATTGCGGAGAATGTTGTTGGTGCTGCTGGTGTGCCTGGTGCTGCTAGTGTTGGGGCTGATTGTAGTGGGATTCTGAGGACCAAGGTGAGAGCGTATGAAGGGCACCCATGCTGATGGAATAGATGGCAGGTGAAGTAGAGATGACAGAAGCGATTTGTCAATGGTGAGAGCGGTAATCAGGTCAGACTGGATGGAGACTTGTGTAAAGATTTGCAGCATGGTGAATCTGTTGCGGAAATGCAGTGAAGTAGAGCTTGTGGCTGAGGGAAGATATCTCTAAGGTGGGAGCTTTTACTGTACATTTGAAGCTGCCAACTCAGCAGCTGATTCAATGGCCACTGAACTCCCGCCTCAGCTTAACAGCTGATTCCCCCCGAGCAGCGAGCTCCCTCTGGGCGAGCACGTAAAATAAAAATGTGAGCCCAAATGTGTTCTTAATCATCTCTAAACAAGGTCATAATGACTTGAATTGGGTGTCCCGTTGCTGCATGTCGGGTCTGCTCAGCGCTGACAGACTCGACAATGGGGAAAGGTGCGTGGCGGTGGGTTTGCAGCGGGGTCCCGACCCGCTGGGGAAAAAATCCACTTTCACACCTGACCCGCCACTGATCGCGCCCGCTGACTCCCCCAGAAAATCCAACCCAGAGTTTCAGTTGATATGCCTTTCATTTTGAAAAGTAGATAGTTTGCACATAGTAAATAGTAAAATCTTCTTGAAAAATTCCACAGAATCAACAATGTAATACAATAATTTGGTTAAACTGAAAAAGCAAGTTTGTCATTTGAACAAATCTAGGTAATAGTTTAATGACAGTTTTATTGGATGTGAAAATGGACAGAAGGGCCTATTCCATTTAGGTTTTTAAACTTTGAATGTACAGTATATTGTAAATGTCAAAGTCTTGCAAATGCTGGGTGACGCAGGGGATTTCTATAACTTATTGGTGTTTCGTAAAAGCACTAATTACCTCTGAGGTTTGGTGTCGTGCGTGGCAGTGGTAATGAGACATCTCTACTGTATATTGTTTCACAAAAGTTTACTGCATCCAAGTAACTGGAGTGGTCTGGTTCTTGCATATGTTTTGTATTCTTATTTTAGGCTTTAAAGGGCTGAGCTAAGAACTGGAATTAATTATCCGGGACCATTAGGTAAAAGTGATCTTGTAACTTTTAAAGAAAGAAACATGAAGGACATTGGCTATTGTTAGTGTACCTTAAAACAGCATTAGCCTGGCAAACTTAAGTCAACATTACTTTGTCCCAAAGAAATAAAGAGGATTGTAGCTAGGCACCTTGATTTTATATTTAATTATTTTCTTATATTGACTTTGCTTATTCAAAAGAAACCAGTACTGAATGTCTCTTTTAATTCATCAGATTTTATTAAATGTATTCCATATGAACAGAATGCATTATGGAGGCCTTTGAGAGTCGGAATTAATCCTGTAAATTGTCAAGTGTGCTAGGGTCATCATCGCTAGTTGAGCAAATTTAGTATTCAGATGTCTCCAGTGTATATTGTGTTTATATCACACAGGGATTGAACAGGCTGAAATAGTTGATAGTTTTGATTTCAACTGTTGTTTCAGTGTTTTGCATCAGACTTCTATTGTTGGATGATAGAGCAATATTTGAACGTAAGAACATAAAAAAAAAGAGGAGCAGCAGTAGGCTATTCGACTCTTCGGGCCTGCTCCAGCATTCAAATAAGATCATGGCTGATGTTCAAACTCAAGTCCACTTTCCTGTTCTATCCCCGTATCCCTTTGGATTCCTTTAGTATCCAAAAATCTATCGATCTCTGTCGTTAATATACTTAATGACTGAGAATCCGCAGTCCTCTGAGGTAGAGAATTCCAAAGATTCACAACCCTGAGTGAAGAAGTTTCTCCTTATCTCAGTCACAAATGGCCACCCCTTTATTCTGAGACTGTACCCCTGGTTCTAGACGGACGTCGCAAAGCGCTTTACATCCAATGAAGTACTATGATTGTATAATATAGCCTTAAGTAACAGTAATGAAAATGATAGAGCAATAGTGTGGCTTTGTATTGATCATTCCCCAATTAATACATTTTGTTCTGAGCTGTGCCTCTGAGTGGGGGCAAGGTATGAATGGTGAGTCACCCTAAGCGTTGGTCATAGAGTACTCAGCAGCCCCAAAACAGTGTAGCATTGGCAAAGAGACCTTGGAGTAGGTTGTCAACCTCCTCATCCTCTCCATGAAACTGCTTTTGTGTACTATATGATGAACGTCGTATCGTTTTTTTTTATCTTACAGGATTTGTTAAAATGCCAATTGTAAAAATATATCCTAAGAATTTCTATTTATGTGCAGCAAACACTCTAATCAAAGAAAGTAGAATAGATGTTTTTGTGTGTATACTTGCATGATCCCAACATTGAAGTGCAAGGTACCAGATTGCAACTTATATAATCTCAATGCATTCAATTAATTTATGACATTATCCATTTTCTAAAGATCTGCAACCCAAGCATGGTTTGTCCATTGTCTAATTTCACTTGGAGACAACAGCACATTTTAGAAGTCCTAAATCATTTTTGTGTAGAATATTGTTTACGTTTTTATTGTTGCCTTTGTTTAGATTAAATTGCATGACAGATGACTAGTAGGCTCCAGTACAAAGATCCAAAAGTTAGCTGTTTTATCTGCGGTTTACAGAAACCCTGATCCAAGCATAAAATACTCTGCAAATGAGCCAAACGTTTAGCAGGATTCAGCCAGGATGCACTGGGTTTCTATTGCTGTCACTTTCAGTTTAGCAGCCAAAAAAGTGATGAGCATGAAGTGGCACTATCATGGTTTCACTGCGAAAAACTTCCAGGCATGAATCATTTTAAAGTTGCAGTAAGTTACTGTTTTCAATGGTTACAACTTTGTGAAGATCTTTATTGTGCTGCCCTTTGGACAGAATTTTCAACAGCTACTTCTTCTGACTGGACAAATAACAAAGTATAAAAAAGGGACAAAAGTTGGAATGAATTACAGTGGAACCTCAATTATCTGCCATAATAGAGGGGACCACCACATCCCTCACCCAGACAGATAATTAAAATAATTGATAATCGTGGATCCACTGTGTAGTTTAATGCAGTATATAGCGCATTTTATTCATGTTTAAATCTGTGTTTAAATTAACCAGCGCTAAAGTTTACAAGTTTTACTGTGGTTTGATTTCAATTTTATAATATGAGAAAAAGTCGTCAGAATTCAACAGCCCCTTCCGCTGAACTGAAGGTATCATTGCCGCATCAGACAAGTAGCCGAAGCTCGTCAATAGCAGCAGTACTTCTGAATATATCACTCCTGCAGAACATCAGGATGAAGTAAATATACCTGACGCTCACTGGTATTCTGGTTCTCGCTGCACTCCTGCACAGAACCAACTTCCATGAAGATTTTCATAGATGATGTGGGTATGAGAATAATGGGGGGAGCGGTGCAAATAACCAGTGTCACACTGTAACACTATCAGAAACAAATCATATATTGAACAGCAAGAAATAATCAAAGCACAACTACTTGCCTCACAGTTTGGAAAGCAATTTTTTTTATTCGCTTATGGGATGTGGGCGTTGCTGACAAGGCCAGCGTTTATTGCCTATCCCTCATTGCCCTTGAGAAGGTGGTGGTGAGCCGCCTTCTTGAACCGCTGCAGTCCGTGTGGTGAAGGTACTCCCACAGTGCTGTTAGGTAGGGAGTTCCAGGATTTTGACCCAGCGACGATGAAGGAACGGCGATATATTTCTAAGTCAGGATGGTGTGTGACTTGGAGGGGAACTTGGAGATGATGGTGTTCTCATGCGCCTGCTGCCTTTGTCCTTCTAGGTGGAAGAGGTCGCGGGTTTGGGAGGTGCTGCCGGAGAAGCCTTGGCGAGTTGCTGCAGTGCATCTTGTAGATGGTACACGCTGCAGCCATGGTACACCGGTGGTGGAGGGAGTGAATGTTTAAGGTGATGGATGGGGTGCCAATCAAATGGGCTGCTTTGTCCTGGATGGTGTCGAGCTTCTTGAGTGTTGTTGCAGCTGCACTCATCCAGGCAAGTGGAGAGTATTCCATCACACTCCTTACTTGTGCCTTGTAGATGGTAGAAAGGCTTTGGGGAGTCAGGAGGTGAGACACTCGTCACAGAATACCTAGCCTCTGACATGCTCTTGTTGCCACAGAATTGATGTGTCTGGTCCAGTTAAGTTTCTGGTCAATGGTGACCCCCAGGATGTTGATGGTGGGGGATTCAGTGATGGTTACGCCGTTGAATGTCAAGGGGAGGTAGTTAGATTCTCGCTTGTTGGAGATAGTCATTGCCTGGCACTTCTGTGGCGCGAATGTTACCTGCCACTTGCCAATGGCACACAAAACAGTAATTAAAGAGTTCAGTATTGTTGCTTGTCAATTTAACATGTCAATTAGACACAGGATTTTAATTATTTGTATGGATATAGCACGTAGCCAGAGAACAGAGGCATTTTACTGGTAATTCATGATTTCCTGCATACAATTCCTTTCTTTAAACTGTCTATTTATCCTCCTGTTCAGAGGTTTTTCTATTTTGTAATTTTCATAGTGCATTGCACATTATTGTCACTCTCAAATTAAAAGACTGTTTATAAAAGATAGCTGTGCTTTGATATTTGGGAAAAGATCCAGTATTGGAGTAAGAGTTTTTGTTCTAAGGGTACAGTCATACTTTAACATTGATCTATAACAATTTTAGGGGCACGTTGTCACAAAAATAGCAGTATAAAAAGAAAGAAAGACTTGCATTTCTATAGCGCCTTTCATGACCACCGGACATCTCAAAGCGCTTTACGGCTAATAAAGTACCTTTGAAGTGTAGTCACTGTAGGAAACGCGGCAGCCAAATTGCGCTCAGCAAGCTCCTACAAACAGCAACGTGATAATGACCAGATAATCTGTTTTTGTGATGTTGATTGAGGGATAAATATTGGCCAGGACACCAGGGATAACTCCCTGCTCGTCTTTGAAATAGTGCCATGGGATCTTTTACGTCCACCTGAGAGAGCAGACGGGGCCTCGGTTTAACGTTTCATCCGAAAGACAGCACCTTAGACAGTGTAGCACTCCCTCAGTACTGCACTGAAGATTTTTGTGCTTAAGTCTCTGGAGTGGGACTTGAACGAACAACCTTCTGATTCAGAGGCGAGTGTGCTACCAACTGAGCCACGGCTGACAAACTGGGAGTTCGGTCAGTAGTGCACTAATACAAAGCTCTGTGAGCCCACCTGCATGAGAACATCTCAAACCATTGGGCCTAGGATCAGGGTTGTGCTCCATCCAGTTTCAAACGTATTCAGATGGTCTGTTGGATTTCCTGAGCACTTTTTAAACTTAGTATTGAGTCTTTTTTAATGTTTATGAGAAAACAGATGCTCCCACCTCTTTCTCCTAACATATAAAAAAAAGCCCAGGGGGACCAGAGCTCCTCACATATGTGTAAATACTCATGCACAGAGCTTTCTTCTGTTGGCAAAGAGGGAGTCGCAGGCCACATTAAAACTTGGGTATTGCCAGCAGCTTTTCGCACACTCCAGCTACCAGTTTCGGCCCGGCAGTTTATATATAATTGAGCCTAAGTATGTCATTGTATACTCATTTTCTGATCTTGACACTCTTTTAACATAATGGCCATAACAAGCAATGCAAGGCTCTTGTATCTAACTCCTCTTTAAAAAAAAATTTTTTTTAAATGCTGCTATTCTAGAATCAGTATGTTAACTGGGTCTTGTTTCCAATATTTAACATGGTCACTAACATCTGCAAAACAGTTTTGAAATACTGAAAGCCAGAGTATGAGTACTAAAACTTCTTACAGTCTGTATGGCTTTTAACAATTTTGTGGAACTTCTTAATGAATATATAACTGAATATTTCTAATTATTGTTTAAGTAATCTTTGACTTAAAAAAAAATCTTATTTTGTGAATTTGGGTTTGACTCCTTTCCTATCTGCCAGTTGTAATGAGCCCGAAGGGGGGATTTTAACTGGGGGCAGCACAAGTGGCAAAGGCGCCTGATGTTGACAGTGTGAGGCCCAGGTGATTGTAACTCTAGGGCATCATTTGCATGCCGCTTGCCCGAAATGGGTGGAAAGAGGCAGCTGACCAGCAGGCGGGAGCGGAAGTTTGGGTGGCAGGAGGTCGCCTGGCAGCACCAAAGGGAAGCTCATTGGCAAGTAGGTAAGCCGTGGGGAGGGGTTTTCGGGATGGTCTCACAGTAAGGAAGGGGGAGGCCAAGGGCAGGGGAGGCCCATACTTTCCTTGTGGGGCCTGGCGGAGCTTTGGCCTCGGAAGGAATGTTAAAAAGAAAAGGGCCACTGCTAGTCCCAGTCCTCTTCTCTCTGTCTACACCTGGCGGGAAAGTTGTAGCGGCTTGCCCTCTCAGACCAGAAATAAAATTACGGTTGCGACCCGATGCAATCTGCATATTTAGAGAAGGATCCTGCCAGCTTTAGGCGGGTCCCTTTACTGCCTGCTGAGAAGCGCCGGTTAAAATGGAAGAGAGTGGGATCCAGGTGGGACATCGGTAGTTAGGTCACTCAGTTGATTTTAATTGCCCACCCGTCCTTTTCCCTCCGGACAGGTAGAGTTAAAATCAGTCGCTCCCCAACTGTTTGGGTTTTCTCAACCTGGTCCACAGTTGGCATGAGTCCACAACACACAACTTTCCATAATTATGTAATTTTAATCTTTGAAGCTTTGTCCTATTGATCTGTGCTTCAGATGCTTAAAGTGAGCTATTCTTATTAAGGTGACTGATTCAGTTGCCAGATTTATGACTAGCACTTGTTCATACAGTACAAATAGAGTCTTGTACTTGGTATGAAAGCTCATATACTGAGAATTTGAATGATGGCTATTTAATTTCACTTTGTGTTAAGTTCCCATTTTCATTACCATATATGTCATTTGATGTGCTCTGTCTTCATAGTCTGTATCATTCTCTATGTGGTTTCTCTGCACTCCTTTGATTCTCCCTTAACCCTGCATTGTCCTCCGACTCCTCTCTTTTCTCGGCCATTCTGCTCAATATTCCTCACCACAGCTTTATATTTTCTTGATTATTCCCCTCCCTTGTTTTGTTTTTTTCTCCTGTTTGTATTCTTTTTCGGTGTCTCTGGTTTCCTTTGTATTCCCCTGTTGTTTCTATCAAGCTACCTTGATGAATAGGAAGTGAAAGAATTTGAATGCCAGTGAAAAGAACTGAAAAATTAAAATTGTTGAAAGATTGAGGGAAAACTGCACACTGGCAAAAGAAGAAAATTAGACACAAGGCAACAGAAAAGCAAGAGGAAAGGATATAGGAAAGTTGATGACTTACAGAATAATTGTTGCTGAGCCATGTTAAGTATGAGTGAAATGTCCAATCTGGTGAATGAACTTTTATTAAACTACAGGTGGCTGGCCTGTATCACTTAATTTGCTATTAACATTACACTGGATTTTGACTATCAAGTTCAAATAATTTTTTGTTTGTCTCCAGTATGTCCTGTCACTTTTTGCTGCTGCAGTAATGGAAAAATGTTATGGCATCCTTTGACAGTGTTGTGGACAGTCACATAGTGCCTCCACAACTTTAAATAGCAAATCGATGATATTGTCAATGATTATCCTATAATGGAAGAGTACATATCTGCCCCTGTGCAGCGTTTCATATTGTTTGTTTATAGTGTGTTACTCTGCTTCTCATGGGTAGTTTGATGAGGTGTATAAGTTCATCCTGAGGTTTCTTGAAAATTTGCCCCTCATACTTGACAATGTGTTGTAGACAGTAACACCAAGACAGTTGAATGCTCTACCACCGAGTGAGGAGGGCTGGCAGGAAAAGAAGCACAGATGGAAAGAATGAGATGTTGTGGCAATAACTGAGACCTGACTCTCCAAAGGGAAGGATTGGGTATTAAATATTCCTGGTTATAAGGTGTTCAGGAAAGATAGGAGGTAGTGTGGCAGTATTGGTTAAGGAGAATGTTACAGTGCTGGAGAGGGAGGATGTCCTGAAGGGGTCAAGGATGGAATCTATATGGCTAGAGTTAAGAAATAATAGAGGTGCCATTACACAACTAAGTCTATTCTATAGACCACCAAATAGTGGGAAAGATATGGAGGAGCAAATTTGCAGAGAAATTACAGAGGTGCAAGAACTATAGTGAAGTAATAATGGGGGACTTCAACTATCCTACTATAGACTGGGATCGTAATAGTGTAAAGGGCAGAGAAGGGGAAGAATTTCTGAAGTGTGTTCAGGAGAACTTTTTTGATCAGTATGTTTCCGGCCCGATGAGGGAGGAGGCATTCCTGGATCTGGTTCTGGAGAATGAGGTAGGTCAAGTAGAGTAAGTGTCAGTAGGTGAACATTTAGGGAACAGTGATCATAATGTCATAAGGTTTAGATTAGCTATGGAAAAGGACAGGGAACAATCTAGAGTAAAAATGTTTAACTGGGGTAAAGTCAATTTCAGTGGGATGAGAATGGATCTGGCCCGGGTAAACTGGAATCAAAGATTAGCAGGCAAAACTGTAATGGAACAATGGGCTACCTTTAAAGAGGAAATACAGTAGCTCAGGTACAGTTCAGGTATATTCCCACTAGGGGGAAAGGCAGGACAACTAAACATAGAAAAAATAGGAGCAGGAATAGGCCATTCGGCCCTTCGAGCCTGCTCTGCTATTCAATATGATCAGGGCTGATCCTCTATCTCAATACCATATTCCCACTCTCTCTCCATACCCCTTGATGCCTTTTGTGTCTAGAAATCTATCTATCTCCTTCTTAAATATATTCAGTGACTTGGCCTCCACAGCCTTCTGTGGTAGAGAATTCCACAGGTTCACCACCCTCTGAGTGAAGAAATTTCTCCTCACCACAGTCCTAAATGCCCTACCCTGTATCCTGAGACTGTGACCCCTCATTCTAGACCCCCCAGCCAGGGGAAACATCCTCCCTGCATCCAGTCTGTCTAACATCCTCCCTGCATCCAGTCTGTCTAACCCTGTCAGAATTTTATACGTTTCAATGACATCCCTTCCCATTCTTCTAAACTCTAGTGAATACAGGCCTAGTTGACCCAATCTCTCCTCCTACAACAGTCCTGCCATCCCAGGAATCAGTCTGGTGAACCTTCGCTGCACTCCCTCTATGGCAAGTATATCCTTTCTTAGGTAAGGAGACCAAAACTGCACACAGTACTCCAGGTGTGGTCTCACCAAGACCCTGTACAACTGTAGTAAGACATCCTTGCTCCTGTACTCAAATCCTCTTGCAATGAAGGCCAACATACCATTTGCCTTCCTAACTGCTTGCTGCACCTGCATGTTTGCTTCCAGTGATTGGTGTACAAGGACACCCAGGTCCCTTTGTACATCAGCATTTCCCAATCTATCACTATTTAAATAATACTCTACCTTTCTGTTTTTCCTACCGAAGTGGATAATTTCACATTTATCCATGTTATACTGTACCTGCCATGTATTTGCCCACTCACTCAATGTGTCTAAATCGCTTTGAAGCTTCTTTGCATCCTCCTCACAACTCTCAATCCCACCTAGTTTTGTGTCGTCAACAAACTTGGAAATATTACATTTGGTTCCCTCATCCAAATCATTATATTGTAAATAGCTGGGGCCCAAGCACTGATCCCTGCGGTATCCCACTAGTCAATGCCTGCCACCCCGAAAAAGACCCATTTATTCCTGCTCTCTGTTTCCTGTCTGTTAACCAATTTATAATCCATGCCAGTATATTACCCCCAATCCCATGTGCTTTAATTTTGCACACTAATCTCTTATGTGGGACTTTATCAAGGGCCTTCTGAAAATCCAAATATACCACATCCACTGGTTCTCCCTTATCTATTCTACTAGTTACATCCTCAAAAAACTCCAGTAGGTTTGTCAAACACGATTTCCCTTTCATAAATCCATGTTGATTTTGTCTAACCCTGTTGATATTTTCTAAGTGTCCTGTTATCACATCCTTTATAATAGACTCTAGCATTTTCCCTACTACTGATGTTAGGCTAACCGGTCTGTAGTTCCCTGTTTTCTCTCTCTCTCCCTTTTTAAATAGTGGGGTTACATTTGCCACCCTCTAATCTGCAGGAACTGTTCCGTAATCTAAAGAATTTTGGAAGATGACAACCAATGCATCCACTATTTCCATGGCTGCCTCTTTTAGTACTCTGGGATGCAGATTATCAGGCCCTGGGGATTTATCAGCTTTCAGTCCCATTAATTTCTCCAGCACTACTTTTTTTTCTAATACTAATTTCCTTTAATTCCTCCTTCTCACTAGACCCTTGGTTCCCTAGCATGTCTGGGAAGTTATTTGTGTCCTCTTCCGTGAAGACAGAACCAAAGTATTTGTTTAATTGCCCTGCCATTTCCTTGTTCCCCATTATAAATTATCCCGTTTCTGACTGTAAGGGACCAACAATTGTCTTCACTATTTTTCTCTTTTTTACATACTTGTAGAAGCTTTTACAATCTGCTTTTATGTTCCTTTCAAGTTTACTCTCATACTCTATTTTTCCCCTCTTAATCAATCTCTTGGTCCTTTTTTGCTAAACTCTAAACTACTCCCAATCCTCAGGCTTGCTACTTTCTCTGGCAACTTTATATGACTCCTCTTTGAATCTAATACTATCCTTAATTTCTTTTGTTCGCCATGGTTGGTTCGCTTTTCCTTTTGTGTTTTTGCGCCAGAAAGGAATGTATAACTGTTGTAATTCATGCATTCGTTCCTTAAATGTTAGCCATTGCCTATCCACCATCATGCCTTTTAATTAAGCTCCCCAATCTATCATAACCAACTCACTCCTCATACCATCGTAGTTTCCTTTGTTTAGATTTAGGACCCTAGTTTCAGATTGGACTTCATCACTTTCCATTTTAATGTAGAATTCTACATCATGTTATGGTCACTCTTCCCTAAAGGACCCCGCACAACAAGATTATTAATTAACCCCTTCTCATTGTTCTATCTGTTTTGTCATCCAGGGCTCCCTGGTTGACAAAACAGATAGAGAATATGATGAAGCAGAAAAAGAGCGTGTATGACAGATGTCAGGTTGCAAATACATCTGAGAATCAGGCTATATATAGAAAGGTCAGAGGAGAAGTGAAAAAGAAAATAAGAGGGGCAAAGAGAGGGTATGAGAATAGAATGGCAGCCAACATAAAAGGTAATCCAAAAGTCTTCAACAAGCATATAAATAGTAAAAGGGTAGTAAGAGAAGGGTTGGGGGCGATTATGGACGAAAAAGGAGACCTATGCATGGAAGCAGAGGGTATGGCTGAGGTACTAAACGAGTACTTTGCATCTGTCTTCACCAAGGAAGAGGATGCTGCCATAGACATAGTGAAGGAGGAGGTAGTGGAGACACTTGATAGGATAAAAATTGATAAATAAGAGGTATTAGAAAGGCTGGCTGTAATTTAGATAAATCACCAGGATGGGATGCATCCTAGGATGCTGAGGGAATTGAGGGTGGAAATCGCGGATGTACTGTCCATAATATTCCAATCCTCCATAGATACGGGGGTGGTGCCAGAGGACTGGAGAATTGCAAATGTTACACCATTGTTTAAAAAAGGGTGTAAAGATAAACTCAGCAACTACAGGCCAGATGGTTTAACATCGGTAGTGGAGAAGCTTTTAGAAACAGTAATCAGGGACAAAATTAACAGTCACTTGGATAGGTGTGGATTAATTACGGAAAGCCAGCACAGATTTGTTGAAGGCAAATCGTGTTTAACCAACTTGATCGAGTTTTTTGATGAGATAACCGAGAGGGTTGATGAGGGTAATGCGGTAGATGTAGTGTACATGCATTTGCAAAAGGTGTTCGACAAAGTGCCACGTAATAGGCTTGCCAGCAAAGTTGAAGCTCATGAAATAAAAGGGACAGTGGCAGCATGGATACGAAATTGGCTAAGTGACAGGAAACCGATAGGGAGTAGTGGTGAATGGTTGTTTTTCAGACTGGAGGAAGATATACAATGGTGTTCCCCAGGGGTCAGTTCTAGGACCACTGCTTTTCTTGATGTATATTAATAACTTGGACATGGGTGTACAGGGCACAATTTCAAAATTTGCAGATGACACAAAACTTGGAAGTATAGTGAACCGAGAGGAGGAGAGTGATAGACTTCAAGAATACATAGGCTGGTGAAATGGGCGGACACGTGGCAGATGAAATTTAACGCAGAAAAGTGCAGTGACACATTTTGGTAGAAAGAACAACGAGAGGACATATAAACTAAATAGTACAATCTTAAAGGGGGTGCACGAACAGAGAGATCTGGGGGTACATGTGCACAAATCGTTGAAGGTGGCAGGGCAGGTTGAGAAAGCAGTTAAAAGGCTTATGGGATCCTGGGCCTCATAAATAGAGGTACAGAGTACAAAAGTGTGGAAATTATGATGAACCTTTATAAAACACTGGTTCGGCCCCAACTGGAGTACTGTGTCCAATTCTGGGCACCACGCTTTAGGAAGGATGTGAAGGCCTAAGAGAAGGTGCAGAAAAGATTTACGAGAATAATTCCAGGAATGAGGGACTTCAGTTATGTTGATAGACTGGAGAAGCTGGGGTTGTTCTCCTTGGAGCAGAGAAGATTTGAAAGAGGTGTTCAAAAATTATGAGGGGCCTGGACAGAATAGATAGAGAGAAACTGTTCCAATTAGCAAAAGGGTCGAGAACCAGAGGACACAGATTTAAGGTGATTGGCAAAACAATCAAAGGCGACGTAAGAAAAAACATTTTTACGCAGCGAGTGGTTAGGATCTGGAATGCACTGCCTGAAACATAGAAACATAGAAGATAGGAGCAGGAGTAGGCCATTCGGCTCCTCGAGCCTGCTCCGCCATTCAATGAGATCATGGCTGATCATCCAAACTCAGTACCCTGTCCCTGCCTTCTCCTCATATCTCTTGATCCCCTTAGCCTTAAGAAATATACCTAACTCCTTCTTGAATATATTTAATGAATTGGCCTCAACTGCCTTCTGTGGTAGAGAATTCCACAGGTTCACCACTCTCTGGATGAAGAAATTCCTCCTCATCTCTGTCCTAAATGGCTTACCCCTTATCCTTAGACTGTGACCCCTGGTTCTGGAATCAACGACCATCGGGAACATCCTTCCTGCATCTAGTCTGTCTAGTCCTGTTAAAATTTTATAAGTTTCAATGAGATCCCCTCTCATTCTTCTAAACTCCAGCGAGTATAAGCCCAATCGACCCAATCTCTCCTCATACGTCATTCCTGCCATCCCAGGTATCAGTCTGGTGAATCTTCGCTGCACTCCCTCCATGGCAAGAACATCCTTCCTCAGATAAGGCGACCAAAACTGCACACAATACTCGAGGTGTGGTCTCACCAAGGCCCTGTACAACTGCAGCAAGACATCCTTGTTCCTGTACTCGAACCCTCTCGCAACGAAGGCCAACATACCATTTGCCTTCTTAACCACCTGCTGCACCTGCATGCTTACCTTCAGCGACTGGTGCACAAGGGCACCCAGGTCTCGTTGCACTTCCCCTTCTCCCAATCTATTACCGTTCAGATAATAATCTGCCTTCCTGTTTTTGCCACCAAAGTGGATAACCTCACATTTATCCACGTTTTACTGCATCTGCCATGCATCTGCCCAATCACCCAACCTGTCCAAATCAAACTGGAGTTTCTCGGCATCCTCCTCACAGCACACACACGCCCACCCAGCTTTGTGTCGTCTGCAAACTTGGAGATATTACATCTAGTTTCCTTGTCTAGATCATTAATATATATTGTGAATAGCTGGGGTCCTAGGACTGATCCCTGCGATACCCCACTAGTCACTGCCTGCCACTCGGAAAAAGACCCGTTTATTCCAACTCTTTGCTTCCTCTCTGCCAACCAGTTCTCTATCCAAGTACCTTGCCCCCAATCCCATGTGCCTTAACTTTACACACCAATCTCTTATCGAAAGCCTTCTGAAAGTCCAAATACACCACATCCACTGGTTCTCCCTTATCTATTCTACCAGTTACATCCTCAAAAAATTCCAGTAGATTAGTCAAGCACGATTTACCTTTTGTAAATCCATGTTGACTTTGTCCGATCCTGTCACTGTTTTCCAAGTGCTCTGCTATTACATCTTTTATAATGGACTCTAGCATTTTCCCCACTACCGATGTCAGGTCTATAATTTCCCGTTTTCTCTCTACCACCTTTTTTGAATTGTGGTGTAACATTAGCTACCCTCCAATCCATGGGAACTGTTCCAGTGTCTATAGAATTTTGGAAGATGACCAGCAATGCATCTACTATTTCTAGGGCCACTTCCTTAAGTACCCTAGGATGTAGATTATCAGGCCCTGGGGATTTATCGGCCTTCAATCCCGTCAATTTCCCTAACACTATTTCTCTACAAATACTGATTTCATTCAGTTCCTGGGGAGCCAGTAGAGATCAGTGAGGACTGCATAAGGGGTGCCGGTGGGAATGCGGACAGTGGAGTTTTGGGTGAGTTGGAATTTGCGTAGAGTGACTTTAGACTGGTGAGGAGACCATTGCAGAGGTTGAGTCTTGAGGTAATGAAAGCATGGATACAAGTTTTAGTGACCAATCTCAAATTACTTTTCTGTGAAAGGCCAAGCTATGGTTTCCGGAAAGAGTTGTTGAGAACTTTAATTATTCAATTGGTCTCTGGTCTCTTGTTTCGCACAATCGTAGAAGGAGCATTAACAAATTAAGTTGCTTCATCAAGAGCAATATCACCTGCAAATATTAAGTAATTTAAGACATTGTCAGGATCTTTCCAATACTTAGTTGAGCGGATTCAAAAATGTGAAAAATGTGTTGGGTGTCAGCAATGAAGAGAAAGGGGGCAAAACATTTCCAGTTATGATTGAAATGGTGACTTGGCCATATGCCTAGACAAATTGGCTTGAGCTATCAAGCAGAACCCTTGACTGTTACAGCCACTGTTTTAGAGATGGACAATAATAATCAAATCAAGTACTTCTTGAAATCTACTACAATTTTAACATGCAGGAAGTCTTAATATTGTACAATACAATTACATTATTCCTGTCATTTTTCAGGAAATAGTTCACCCCAGGCAACTGAACCTCATCACATTTCCTGTTTCCTAATAATGGAATTTGCACAGTAAAGTATATTCCATGCTGATATTGCATCATTGCTCAGACGACAGTGATCTGAGATTTTTCAGCCACCTTTTTTGTACGAACATTTGAAGTAACATTCTAAGAGCAGCCTGACTATTGTCTGTGTTCTCGTGATTGTCATTTTATGAAAATTTGTTCACAAATCTTTAAAACCATCCTGTAATTAGTTGGTCTTTCCAAATGGTTACTAAATAAGTGCAGTTATGGGGCAAGAACTGAACAGAGTTTAACCTTGCTGCAAGTAAAGATGTGTATTTTGTTTCAAAGAATTCAACAGTCTGGTAAAATCATCACAGCTGGAAAGGTAGCATAAGTGCAATGTAATTTGAATATAAAATACTTCTGAACAGTTAAAGCATGACCTTGCCTTGCTTTGCATCTGTATTCATAGTGTACAAAAGACCCTGGCTGTCACTGGATATCATATGGCTGTTCTCCCTCTGGTTCTTTGTAAGTCGTGCTATCCATGTTTTTCCAGCTAGCTCAGCACATTACTATTCATGTTTTTCGATGTTACATTCCAAACAGTAGCTTAACTCATTTCCAGTCTGATCTTCTAGAAGGGGAGGCTGATATTTGGAAGTAAGCTGAGCGAGCTCATTTATAGAGCAAAGATTCCACAATAACATCAGCTACATTCAGAGAATTTGGCCTAGAAATTCAGCGCCAGTCTCGCCAGGGCGCCGGAAGTACCGCCCCGGAAGGAGTCGCGGCCGCCCGCCGCAAATTCAGTTTCAGTGCCCCAGACGGAAGCGCGGCGCTACTCGAGGCACCCCGCATCCGTCTTGGGGCGCTGCAACTGAAAATCGCAGCGCAACGTGCCGCAGCGCCACATGCTGCAGCACGGCGTGCTGCGGTACTGCAGGCCTTCCTCCCCTTCTTAAAGGGGAGGGGCCTGCTGCAGCGCGCTCGAAGATCGCGGGTGCCGGCAAAAGAGCCCGGCACCGAGGAGAAGTACCGGGCTCTTGGGACACAGCCGGCACAACGCGGGGTGGGGGGGGGGTGCTCAGGAGGCCGGGGACGGCGGCGCGGAGAGGTGCTGGCAGGCGGCCAGCAAAAAAAATGGCCGCCCTGCACCTCGACGCCTCTACCGTCGTAGGTAGGCCCCCCTGAACCGGTCGCAAATTGCGACCGGCGTTAAAGCAGGGAGCACTACCAAATTTCGTGATCGGGGCGCTGCGCACACCGATGACGTCATCAATAGCGACGCCATTAGCATCCCGCGAAATTTAGCGGGAGGCATGGCCAGTGGCGTACAACCCACTAAGTGCCTGTAATGTATATACCTTTAAGGGGGGAACTATCTTTTACAGCTCATGTATACTGCAGTACCGGCAGTGACCACACCTGTATATAGCACTGAGTAGTAATCTGTACAGACCAGTTCCAGTGTGAACCACGTTGAGTAAACACCTGTTGTACCGTTCTCCTGCAGTCTGTGTCTTATTATACACAGACACAACATTGGCGACAAGGCAAGTTCGAACCTACCTGCAACTCTGCATCACCTCCCGGGGATTCATTCCTGGAGATCAGTGGATTGGAGGTCAAGGCCAGAGACTTGGGCGTCGACCACGGGCAACCGCCCAGTCATCCAGCAGAGACTCGAGAATTGCTGGGGAGGCTGTCGAGAGCCAGGCTTGGCTTTCCAGTCGAGGTGGTCCAGCGAAATGGGCTGGCAACAGGTAGTGCGCAGACCCTTCCCGGACAGCGGCGGGCTAGAGCCCGACCGAGCGGCACAACAAAGGGCCGAGTAGCGTCGACGGGGGAGAGAGAGAGAGGGCAGAGCGCACAGGGCGCAGCCGTTGTTCAGGGGCGGAGCAGCGTCGAAGAGAGGGAGAGAGAGACGCGCAGAAACCCGCGAGGTGCCGCCATTGCCATGAGGACCGCCGAGAGCGGCGTTGGCAGCAGCGCAGGAGAAGCGCGCAAAACCTACAGGGCGCCGCCATTGCCACGAGAACCACTGGGAGCGGCGTTGGCAGCAGCGGGGGAGGAAGGAAAGCGCGGGAGACGTCATTTTAAGCCATTGGGAGACGCCATTTTAAACCACACCCAAAATGCCGAAGAGTGGCAGTATCACCGCATTTGACAATGAAGTCGAAGATTGGACTACATATGCCAAACGAATAGAGGTATACTGCAAGGCAAATGAGGTGTCAGATGAAAAGAAAGCGTCGGTATTGTTAAATTTAATGGGTGCAAAGACATATGGTTTATTACGAAATCTAGTAACCCCAACGAAGCCAATGGAAAAGAGTTTTGAAGACATAGTAACGATACTACAGGAACATTTAAACCCCACACCGCTGCTGATAGCAGAAAGATTCAAGTTTCACAAACGGAACCAGCATAAGGATGAAAGCAATGCTGATTATTTAACAGAACTGCGCAAACTATCGAAACACTGCCAGTTTGGAGCGGGACTGGCAGATACCTTAAGGGACAAGTTTGTGTGTGGGCTTCAAAGTGAAGGAACCCAGAAACGGCTTTTAACTGAAAAGGACCTTACGCTGGAAAAGGCTTTCAGCATTGCGGTATCATATGAAGCAGCAATACGGGGCGCTGCAGAGATACAACAGAGACCGCAAGAATATGGCACAAACGAAATGTCATATAGAACAGAGAAGTGCTATCGCTGCGGCAGAACAACACACGACCAGAATGATTGCTGGTTCAAAGACAAAGTGTGCAGACAGTGTGGAAAAGTAGGACACATAGCATGAGTCTGCAGGTCGGGAAAGAAAACCAGCAATAAGAAACCTACCAAAGTAAAGTACAAGAAGGTACATAAGATGACGGAGAATAGTTCAGACGAACAAAAGAGTGATAGCGACTCCGAAAGCAGGGAACTGAGTTGTCTGAAACTACATAATGTGATCACAACGGAGGATCACCGAACCATTTGGGTCACTCTCAAGATAGCAGGAGTCCAGGTAAAGATGGAATTGGACACAGGATCAGCCCTAACAGTCATAAACCGACGGGACTACGAGCGGCTATTCTCACACATACCCTTGAGAGAGACACACATTATTTTGAAGATGTACACGGGGCAAAAAGTCTACCCCAAAGGAAAAATAAGGGTGACCGTTATATATAACGGTAAGGAAACACCAAAACTAGACCTGTATGTATTGCAAGATGGAGGACCACCATTACTGGGACGTGAATGGATCCGTAAAATACAACTGGATTGGCATTCCATACAGGCACTGACTGTGGCTGACAAAAAGGATGACGACGTCACACCTGGGCGACTGTCAAAGATCCTAACTGACGCGAAAGAAGTGTTCCAGCAAGGACTCGGAACACTAAAAGGCATGACAGCGACAATTAAAATTGAAGAAAAAGCAAGCCCAAAATTTTTTGCGGCCAGACCGGTACCTTATGCGATCCGCCCAGCCGTCGAAGCAGAGCTGGAGAGTCTGGAACGTTCAGGTGTACTGTCCAAGGTAGACTGGAGCGAGTGGGCTACACCCATCGTCCCTGTGATGAAAAAGTCGTTGAGCAGCACGCCTGGGGAACCGAGGAAGGTTCGCATCTGTGGGGACTTTAAGGTAACAGTGAACCCGGTCCTTCACACCGTACAATATCCACTTCCGCGAATTGAAGATATTTTCGCCTCGCTATCTGGAGGGAAACGCTTCACTAAGATTGATCTGGCCCAGGCGTATCTGCAAATGGAGGTAGAAGAAGCATCAAAAAAATACCTCACAATCAACACCCATAAAGGTCTCTACCAATACAACCGGCTGGTATTCGGGGTAGCATCAGCTCCGGCTATATGGCAGAGGGCAATGGAACAAGTCCTGCAAGGGATCCCAGGGACCCAGTGTTATTTGGACGACATCCTGGTCACGGGCGAAAATGACAGTGATCACCTTGCCAACCTGGAGCAGGTGCTCACTAGATTGCAGGAATATGGGCTCCGAGCTAACCGCCCCAAATGCGAGTTTTTTAGAAAACAGATCTCGTATTGTGGCCACGTTATCAATAAAGAGGGGTTACATAAGTTCCCAGAGAAGATTGAGGCAGTAGTCAAGGCTCCAGCACCGGAAAATGTGTCACAACTGAGGTCGTTCCTCGGGCTGGTAAACTACTACCATAAGTTCTTGCCAAATTTGTCTACAATACTACACCCACTGAACACCCTACTGCAAACTGGGGTGCCATGGAAGTGGAGTGACGAATGTAGACGAGCTTTCCAGAAGAGCAAAACACTAATCACATCGAAAGAGGTATTGGCCCATTACAACCCAGCATTACCAATTCGGTTGGCATGTGATGCGTCACCCTACGGCATTGGAGCGGTGCTGTCGCACAAATTCTCGGACGGCTCAGAGAGGCCAATAGCCTTTGCGTCACGATCACTAACCTTAGCCGAGCGTAACTACGCCCAGATTGACAGGGAGGCCCTCAGCCTAGTGTGGGGAGTGAAAAAGTTCAATCACTATCTGCACGAGCAGAAATTCACCTTGCTAACTGATCACCAGCCTCTTGTCTCCATTTTTAATCCGAAGAAGGGCGTTCCGGTGATGACTGCGCAACGACTACAAAGATGGTCACTTTTTCTAGGGGCGCACCACTGAGATTGAAACAGCATGGAAATGCTGATGGGCTATCACGCCTGCCACTGCCTACTGCGGAGGAAGCACCAGCAGTGGATCCTGTCGAAATATTCCATTCGACTATAGTTGAATACCTACCGGTAACTAACGCTTGTATCGAAAAGGAAACCCGAAATGACCCGACACTGTCTCGGGTATATGATTTGACGGTGAAGGGATGGCCAGCACATGGCGACTCACTGTTGCCAGCATTCTCGACAAGGAGAGAACAGCTGTCAGTGTGCCGGGGGACCTTGATGTGTGGATCCCGAGTGGTAATTCCACCCAAGTTAAGGGATAGAGTGCTCAATGAGCTTCATGAGGGTCATCTGGGAGGGGTAAAAATGAAAAGCCTAGCCAGGGCTTATGTGTGGTGGCCGGGAATCGATAAACAAATCGAGGACCTGACCAAGAGCTGCTCAGGATGCCAGAAAGTCCAAAATGCACCACCACAGGCCCCTCTACACCCATGGGAGTGGCCCTCGTCTCCATGGCAACGGGTGCATATTGATTTTGCTGGTCCATTCATGGACTCAATGTTTTTAATAGCCGTGGATGCGCACTCGAAATGGCCTGAGATCATCAAAATGTCCTCCACCACCACGGAGAAAACTATTGCAGTCCTACGGACCATTTTTGCCAGGAATGGCTTGCCAGAACAGATTTGCTCCGACAACGGACCACAGTTTGTGTCCGAAGAGTTCCGGAGGTTCTTGAAAAAGAATGGGGTAAGGCATTACGCATCCGCCCCGTATCATCCAGCCACAAATGGATTGGCTGAGAGGTTCGTACAAACCTTTAAGAAGGCAATAAAGGCTATGTACAATGACAACATTCCGCTGCAGCACAAGGTGGACAATTTCCTGTTCGCCTACCGGAATGCGATACATGCAGTCACCAACCAGGCCCCAGCCATGATGTTCTTTAACCAAAGGTTAAGATCTCGCCTGGATTTGCTCAGACCAAACGTACGAAGAGATGTTGAGAGTAAGCAATTCCAGCACATCCATGAGAAGCCAACAAGGAGCTTCAATGTAGGGCAACCAGGCTTGGCCCGCGACTACCGAACAGAAAAATGGCAGCCAGGAACGATATGCACACGGCAGGGCCCACTAATGTACACAGTGGAGGTTGGGGAGAGCATTGTGAGATGCCATGCTGACCAGATCCTAGAGTCACAGCAACGAGTCAACCCCATGCCTCGCCCATATGTACCTGGTGATAAACCCGACGTACAGGTCGCATCTACCCCAGAAACAGTAGCATCGGAAGCTGATGAACCAACCGACGACAGGGGACCAGAACCGCCTCCGCACCAAGTGCAAGACACTCGGGAAAGGCGCTATCCAGAAAGGATCAGGAAGCCTCCCCAAAGACTGAATATATAAATAGACTATTTTCAGCTAATGTTGCATGTTAAAAGTGTTAATTGTAATTAGTTTGATATTTAATTGTTAAATGAGTGTTATGGTACTGTTAATCTAAAAGGGGAGGAATTGTAATGTATATACCTTTAAGGGGGGAATTATCTTTTACAGCTCATGTATACTGCAGTACCGGCAGTGACCACACCTGTATATAGCACTGAGTAGTAATCTGTACAGACCAGTTCCAGTGTGAACCACGTTGAGTAAACAGCTGTTGTACCGTTCTCCTGCAGTCTGTGTCTTATTATACACGGACACAACAGTGCCCTCTTTGGGTGCTAACGGGTGGCGCAGCCCACTGAATTTCTAGGCCTTTATCTCCAAACTGCTGTTAAAAAATATGCTGCAAGACCTGATAATTACAACAACAACAACTTGTATTTATATAGCACCTTTAAAGTGGTAAAATGTCCCAAGGCACTGCACAGGAGTGTTATAAGACAAATATTTGACACTGAGCCACAAAGGGTAAATCGTGCTTGACTAATCTACTGGAATTTTTTGAGGATGTAACTGGTAAAATAGATAAGGGAGAACCAGTGGATGTGGTGTATTTGGACTTTCAGAAGGCTTTCGATAAGGTCCCACATAAGAGATTAGCGTGTAAAGTTAAGGCACATGGGATTGGGGGCAAGGTACTGACTTGGGTAGAGAACTGGTTGGCAGACAGAAAGCAGAGTTGGAATAAACGGGTCTTTTTCCGAGTGGCAGGCAGTGACTAGTGGGGTACCGCAGGGATCGGTCCTTGGACCCCAACTATTCACAATATATATTAATGATCTAGACAAGGGAGCTAGATGTAATATCTCCAAATTTGCAGACGACACAAAGCTGGGTGGGCGTGTGTGCTGTGAGGAGGATGTCGAGAAACTCCAGGATGATTTGGACATGTTGGGTGATTGGGCAGAAGCATGGCAGATGCAATATAACGTGGATAAATGTGAGGTTATCCACTTTGGTAGCAAAAACAGGAAGGCAGATTATTATCTGAATGGCAATAGATTGGGAGAAGGGGAAGTGCAACGAGACCTGGGTGTCCTTGTGCACCAGTCGCTGAAGGTAAGCATGCAGGTGCAGCAGGCGGTTAAGAAGGCAAATGGTATGTTGGCCTTCGTAGCGAGAGGGTTTGAGTACAGGAACAAGGATGTCTTGCTGCAGTTATACAGGGCCTTCGTGAGACCACATCTTGAGTATTGTGTGCAGTTTTGGTCACCTTATCTGAGGAAGGATGTTCTTGCCATGGAAGGAGTTCAGCGAAGATTCACCAGGCTGATACCTGGGATGGCAGGAATGACGTATGAGGAGAGATTGGGTCGATTGGGCTTGTACTCGCTGGAGTTTAGAAGAATGAGAGGAGATCTCATTGAAACTTATAAAATTCTGACAGGACTGGACAGACTAGATGCAGGAAGAATGTTCCCGATGGTCAGGGAGTCCAGAACCAGGGGTCACAGTCTAAGGATAAGGGGTAGGCCATTTAGGACAGAAATGAGGAGGAATTTCTTCACCCAGAGAGTGGTGAACCTGTGAAATTCTCTACCACAGAAGGCAGTGGAGGCCAATTCATTAAATATATTCAAGAAGGAGTTGGATATATTTCTTAAGGCTAAAGGGATCAAGGGGTATGGGGAGAAAGCAGGGACCGGGTACTGAATTTGGATGATCAGCCATGATCGCATAGAATGGCAGAGCAGGCGCGAGGGGCTGAATGGCCTGCTCCTGCTCCTACCTTCTATGTTTCTATAAAGAGAAATTAGGGCAGATGACCAAAAGTTTGGTCAAAGAGGTAGGTTTTAAGGAGCGTCTTTAAAGGAGGGAAAAGAGGTAGAGAGGCAGAGATGCTTAGGGAGGGAATTCGAGCTTAGGGCTTAGGCAACTGAAGGCACGGCCACCAATGGTTGAGCGATTATAATCAGGGATGCTCAAGAGGGCAGAATTAGAGGAGCACAGATATCTCGGGGGTCGGGGTTGGGTTGTTGTGGGGCTGGAGGAGGTTACAGCGATAGGGAGGGGCGAGGCCATGGAGTAATTTGAAAACAAGGATGAGAATTTTGAAATCGAGGCGTTGCTTAATGGGACCCAATGTAGGTCAGCGAGCACAGGGGTGATGAGTGAACGGGACTTGGTGCGTGTTAGGACACGGGCAGCAGAGTTTTGTATGACCTCAAGTTTACATAGGGTAGAATGTGGGAGGCCAGCCAGGAGTGCATTGGAATAGACGAATCTAGAGGTAAGAAAGGCATAGATGAGCTGAGGCAGGGGCGGAGGCAGGCTATGTTCCAGAGGTGGAAATAGGCAGTCTTAGTTATGCCGCAGATATGTGGTCAGAAGCTCATTTCAGGGTCAAATATAACACCATGGTTGCGAACAGTGTGGTTCAGCCTCAGAGAAATGCTAGGGAGAGGGATGGAGTCACTGGCTAGGGAACGGAGTTTGTGGCGGGGACCAAAGACAATGGCTTCGGTCTTCCCAATATTAAATTGGAGAAAATTTCTGCTCATCCAGTACTGGATGTTGGACAAGCAATCTGACAATTTAGAGACCATGGAGGGGTCGAGAGAGGTGGTGGCGAGGTAGAGCTGGGTGTAATCAGCGTACATGTGGAAACTGATGTTGTGTTTTCGGTTGATGCCACCAAGGGGCAGCATGTAGATGAGAAATAGGAGGGGGCCAAGGATAGATACTTGAAGGACCCCAGAGGTAACGATGCTGGAGCGTGATGAGAAGCCATTGCAGGTGATTCTCTGGCTACGAATTACTGTTGTAATATTTAGCAAGACTTCTATCTGATACATATTGGTGAACTCAATACAGTAAAATAAATGGACACTCTAACATATTTTACTTGTAAAATACCAGAATAGATGGAATTCCATTGATTTAAATGCATGCCTTCATGCCATTTATTTAGTACTTTGATTTTTTTTCTCTGTTTCATTACTATTATATGCCGATTAAATGTCTATTGTTTCCCTTTCATATGTCTTACATATGATTTTAATAAACAGCACTCCAATTTTTTTTTACACAAGCCAGTTTCAGTGATGTAGTCGAAGAACTATTTTTTTCAGGATATAACACTGTCTTGTGTAGTGTGCCTGGACTGTTTTTCCCCTCAAACACAGATTGCTCTTATTAGGAGTTGTCATTCTTTTCAAACCACTCTTAAACCTAAGAATGTGGTACAGGCCCTGAGTATTTAAATGTGGCTGGTCCTTTTTGTACATCAAAGCCTTAATTTAGGATATAAGTAGATCACTCTGTGAACTAGATTAGGTCTCATTGTGAAATATTTGTCCCATTTTGTTTGTTTCGCCCCCAGTAAATCTATTAAAAATAATTTTACTGCAGCATCTCTTCCAGAGCAAAGAGCTTCACTAAACGTGAGTTACGGGTTCTAGACTACATATTGTTGGTGGCTACCCTGGTGGATTAGTCAGCTTTATAGTGAATAGCTGAGCTGTACAACCCAGAAAGGCCCCAAGTTCGATCTCTGGTCTGTGTTGAGTTGGCAGCTCTCAGCCATGACTTCATTAGAGGCACAATAATTGGCTTCAGTGCCTTTGGGGTTAGGAAGGGGAAAAATTAACCAGGATTCTCGCTGAATGTTTCTAGCAACTCTGCTGGAAGTGCCCTGAGTGGACATTGGATGTGAAGAGAAGTGGGCGTGGCTATGATGCCTCCCAAATGGTTGAATAGCTTGCTGACACTCGCTGCGAAAGCTCACACATGAACAATGGCGACTTGGGTGAAGTGCCAGCGGCTAGCTTATTTGTGGAACTATAAGGAAACATTGCTTTCAGAAAAGGAGAGAAAAATTGGTGATAAAGTTTTTTCTTTAAATGTTGATGGCATTGCAACATTTTTGAGATGTATTAAATTATTTTGACTTGTGCCATCTTCAAATGTTTTCACAAACTTTCTTACCATTTGCCAACTATGGTAATTTCCTGCTTATATTTGATACTTTGAAATCCCTTGCCCATAGTCAGTGGTAACTAAATTCCTTCAGTTCGCTTCAGCCTCCCTTTTTCATTATTTTTGACAGCTGTTAACGCTGCAGTTTTGACATTTGTTAGAAGTTGATGGTGCTCCGCACACCGTCTTCCATTTTTGCCCATATTTGTTTAAGAACTATTCCTTTGACAGCTGTTTAGGCTAGAGCTTGATAAAATAATACACTGTACTCCTTTTTATCAGTATTCAGCAGCTCCATTTTGTGGATTTTTGCCCTTTGGTAGTGTGTCGCCTTATCTATTTTTCGTGTGGTATTAGGTTTCCCTATTAAATTTAAAATCCTTTCCCTATCATTTGCCAGCTGTCCCAAGAATTGTGCTTTGCATGAGTATACCTTTTCTGTTTTATAGCCATCTTAAGCTAAGTACATATTCTGTAACCCTAGACATTATTTTGTGGATTTATATTCCACTCCTCTCAAGTTGCTTGTTTATTCTGGTTCGCTCTTTTTGAGTAAACTAAGAATGAAAGGATTGGGAGACAGAGCAATATTAAGTTGAGGCAGTTGAATGAAATGATTAATGTTGCGATTAGGCACAGAATCAGAGCCAGGATTCTGTGCTAGACATAGTTAATTGAATATACTAGCCAAGTCCAGATGTTTTCTTCAGATAATTGCACCAAAAAAACGTGGTGCTGAATTCCAGAAGAGTAATGTTGTTTATTTTCAAAGTTACAGTATGGATTAAAATGTGAAAAATGGCCTTTATTTTTAAGGAAGAAATTCTGGATGGCTTGTATTTTTAATTGAAGAGGCATTTCAGATGAAGATGGCATGCACCAAATGTGTTGTGCAGCTGTTGTTTTCCGATTTGTGTTCGTATTAGCTGAAGTTTGCTTGGATGGCCAACAGCAAATGGATGTTTTTCACGTTTTTAAGAGTACTTGTAGAATACAGACAGATAGACCCCAGCCACATATACTGTAATAAACAAAACTAGTGCCTGTCCTCTGATGTTTAAATGTACTGTAGACTCGGTGAACCAAGGGACCATATCCTCTTTGTAATCCTATAGATTATTTTTAACTGACTCTTGAAAACCCTATATGGCAACGAAGAAATAGGCGTATGCCATTCGCCCCTTCGAGCCTGCACTGCCATTCAATAAGACTACCATGGCTGATCTTCTGCCTCAACACCACCTTCCCGCCGGAACCCCATATCCCTTGATTCCCTTAATATCCAAAAATCTGTCGATCTCTGTCTTGAATATACTCAATGACTGAGCATCCACAGCTCTCTGGAGTAGAGAATTCCTAAGATTCACAGCCCTTTGAGTGAAGACATTTCTCCTCATCTCAGTCCTAAATGGCCAACCTCTTATTCTGAGACTATGACCCCTGGTTCTAGACTCCCCAGCCAGGGGAGACATCCTCCCAGCATCTACCCTGTCAAGCCCCTTAAGAATTTTATATATTTCAATGAGATCACCTCTCATTCTTCTAAACTCTAGGTAATGTAGGCCTAGTCTACTCAATCTCTCCTCATAGGACAATCCCCTCATCCTAAGAATCGAGTGCATTGAACCTTTGTTGTACTCTCTCTAAGGCAGTTATATCCTTCCTTAGCTAAGGAGACCAAAACTGTACACAGTACTCCAGGTGTGGTCCCACCAAGACCTTATATAATTGCAAACAAAGCAATCATATGGACTTAACTTCGTGCTTTTATTTAAGTTCCCAGTAATAGTGGCAAAATATGTGGGAAGGGTTTTGAATAAGCCGTGTGCTTTATTTAGACTAGAAACCGTTTAAGACGGCGTCAATTAGATTTGATTTTAACAGTTAATAAAAGGTCACTGTAGGCCCCAACAAAGCTTTAATGTCTTAATGAGAAGTGCATGAAGTAGACCAATTCCTTATTCTAGATTTTGTTTTCGAAAAGAAAATGATGAAGCACCCCACAGTCATATTATCTGCTGGCCACTGGAAGGATGCCCAACTGTTTTGAATGCATAACCTTTCAAGGAAAAAGTCTATTCTTCAGTGTAGTGCAGCAATCTGTACAGGGTAAATTATTCAATGAAATTTGATCTTTCTGATTCAGTAGTGGTTACTCTGCTCTTGGTTTAAAGTTGAAACAGCTAACATGCTCCTTTGCACAGAGAGCAGACATGTACTAATGTAGAAATACAATAAGAAAAATACTGTGGTTGTTGGAAAATAATTTGTTTTTACTTTTTTTTAATCGAAGTATTGTGATATGTGGCTAATACTAATCACTCCGGTACCTTGGAGAAAATTTGAATTAAAAGGCCAGAAAAATGTATCTAATTTAATAGAAAATGGTTCCTCAAAGCAAATGTATTTTGTGTCTTTTAAAAATAAATTGTATTCATCAAGGTGAGGGATGAGGAATGTCAGTGCTGGGGAATTGATTTCAGGCACCCAGTGTCCACATCAAGCACTCCCAGGTCATGTTCTGCATTTAGCTATGCTCTACAATATTCCCTCCACGCTGCTTCAACAAGATGCTTCAGCCTCAAACTCAAAGGAGCACCTCCTACTGCACCAATGTGGCATTTTTACCATTTCCCACAGCAACGTCCTTCGGACTGTCAGTGCCAAATTAGTTGCAGTTTTGTGCCATAGCCCATGTCTACTAAATTCTAGTGGACATGGGCCTACAGCACAACACTACATTTAAGTTGGCATTGACTAGGCTAATGCAATTGCTATGGAAGAAAATGCCACACTGGTGCAACAGGAGTTGGTCTGAGTTTGTGGCTGAAGCCCCTTGTTGGTACAGAGTGGACAGAGTATTGCTATGTATTTGGAGACAATAATCATGAAATCTGCAGATAGATTATTGTCCCCAGCTCCAAAAATGAATATATTTGAAGAAATATGAATAGTAATAGGAATTTTCTGTTCAAGCATGTGAAATTTATAAACATGAAGTAAAATTTCATATGGTGGCTCCTCATTGCCACTGTCAGATAATTATGATGATCCCTTGACCAGACTGTGATTTTTCTTTTCGTTGCAGGCAAGAAGCACTTCTGGCAGCCATCAGTGAGAAGGACGCAAACATCGCCTTATTAGAATTGTCTGCCTCTAAAAAGAAAAAGACACAAGATGAAGTGATAGCTCTTAAACGTGAGAAGGACCGACTAGTGCAACAGCTGAAACAGCAGGCAAGTTCCATTGTGTTTGGTGTTGTGCTAAACTATTCTACAGGAGAACAAAAAATACATCTTTTAATTCTATAATTTTATGGCCAATTGTCCTTTAGTAGATTCTGTAAGTCATAACAATTAAATTTGGAAAATAAAACATAAACGGAATGCCTAAAATATATAGACAGTTACCCAAGTATACATTAATATGTACTAATGATACCTTGATGGTCTTGTCGAAATGAGAAAGAACTATAAAGTAACAGCAAAAAAAAACCTCTGTCCTGCTAAAAAAAAAGCTCTACTAATTTTTACAAGATTACATTTTAAATTCCTTCACTGTAAAAAAAAAAAAGTACCATTCATACAGGTTCTTCAGATCATGCAGGTTTGCCAAAAACCTTCAAAGAACCTGTCAGATATAAGTGAGACAAATTAATGATCCAGGAACACTTCCCTTTCTTTCATTTAGAAAAGTTTGTTAATGCAGGTACTATTAACTATACTGTAAAAGTTTCATTTTGGACCAAAATTTTAATTGTTGCCCTGTACTTTTTGCAGTTTGTTTTAACTCAAGTTGAGGATTCAAATATTTGGAACTCGCTGAGAAGCTAGCATGTTTTAATTCAAATAACTGGATTTGTATATCATTGTGTGAAGATAGTGCTGATGATTACAGAACAAAATATTAAAAAATACAGAAACAGTAGTGTGCTTTGGAAAAGTGTAACCTTGTATTATTATCAGATGTTGTTGCAGCCCTCAAAGGGTAAGCATAATAAATTATAAACAGTCAATTCCAATCTTTTTAAACAAAATTAATATACCAAGATGTGCACCAAACATGAAAGTAATTTGCATGTGCAGAGGTTTGACTTGTTTAATGTTGTCGTTATATTTGCCACGCTAGTTTTTCAATTATACCACGCTAGTTTTTCAATTACGCTCTGATTCCAACAAAGTAGATCCTCTGTAGACAGCCCGGGTATACTAGCTGCTGGCACTAGAAGCAGCAGCCCTCCACATGTGCAGGGTCTTTCCATTCTGGGTGACTCTTGGCTGCTGTAGGGATTTCAAAATCACTTAACTTTATTCTTGCAAAGTTGCAGAGCGTTTATTTATTCATGCAAAGTTGCAGAGCATATATTTATTCATGCAAAGTTGCAGAGCATTTATTTATTCACATTTTGAACACTAACTGTATTATGTAATGGGTCCCACTTAGTGAAACTTGGAACAATGTGAAATACAATATTGACTTTTAATTCTGAATGGGCTCAGGTTTGTGCTCTTTTGGTGCAGCTTTTACGAAGATAGTGGTGTAAAGCTGCACCCCAGATAGTATAATGGGGGTAAAAGTTCAGCAATTGTCAGGAATAAAAAGAGAAAATTCTGCAAATGCATAGGTCTCAGTATTTGAAGGAGAAAGGTGGGTTCATGTTTTAGGTGCGCCCTAGTCAGAACAAGCTTAGCACCATACAGTTTGTGTTTAGCCTATATTCCCTAGTGTAGGCGGCTTCAATCTCAGGTTTTTCTACCACTCCGCATTCCAAGAGATCAAAAGTTTATCGAGAATCTCCACCTGGCAGTACACTACATGCTTTCTGCAATTTAACTAGGATTCGTAGAATTGGCAGTGATGCTGCTGGTATCCTGTGAAGTCCCAGCAGCATCAACCCAGTCATTACTGTGCATTCCTGGTTTTGATGTCCCAGTCTCTAATGCTGCCTCTTTGCACATTAACCAGAGGCAAGACAAAATCCCATGACACTGAAGTTCAGCTTTAATGTTCACTGCTTGTGATGACCATTTGGCTCTATAGATCAAATCTTACTTTCCGAATCTATTTCCTATTTGTGCTAGCATGCTTAACCTTGTTTTTAATAATCAGCAGGATTTAATTTACAAAGATAAGATTAGCGGTGATTTTTTTTTTGTCGGTGTTTCACAGGCAAGCAAGATTTTTTGCACCTTGTTGAGCACATCTCTGCTGTGGGTGAAGAATGTAACAACTCATGGGAAATGCCAGTTAGAACTGCCTTGGCAATAAAATCCGGCTTTGCCAATTTGATGTGGAATGCCTTTTTTTCTTGCTTTCTGCAGTTTTTCTCATTGATTTAAAACGTGTGGCATTACTTGCTCAATGCTTCCCTTGCGAAGCAAGGTGGAGATTTTGTAAAAAGTTGAGGGGATCCTGAAAATTACCCTCAGAGTTCTGGTGAAACATTTTCACATCCCATGGAAACCTGATAAAGAACAACGATAAAAATCACAAAAGACTAGCCATCCAATCAGAACCCAGATTGTAAGCATGGATATGATGGTAAATACCCAGATATTGAGAATACACACCCAGTCTTGTCACTATATGCTGCTAATGTTTTTATCTTGTACCTAGTATCTGTAGCACTATACTGCTGTTTCTTTGTAAGTAATATCAATAAAATTGGTCCCCTTGACTCTGACTAGTGAAGTGCACTCCTGCATGCAACAGAATGGATTTGCTTGGAGCAATCAACCGAAACTAATAGAAGCTGACGGGTTTAAGAGTGAGGGATCGTAGAACGGTTCATCTGCACAAGGGTTTTTGCTCTTGCATTCGTGTAGAGTACCTCAGTGAAGACCTTCCTGTTGAAAATGTTTCACTCTACACTGAGCTAACTCTGATCAGTTTCTGCCGGCTCCCATTCTGATTTGGCTTCTGCTTCATTGCTGCCAAGTTACCTTTGCTTTGCTGCCTACTTCGCATTGCCGCTGACTCCATTCATCCTTTCGCTGGCATACTGGATCCGCTTGTGTGCACTACTAATCACCAAAGCCACTAGACACCCCGCTGGACCCCTGGATTAACTTATGCTGGCTCCTGGTCGATATTCCATGCTTCCTCGGCTCTCCATTTCCCATGGGAAATCTTCAGCAGTCAGCCCACTGATACTCTGCTGCTCAAACAGCTCCTGGACTCTCTCACCCTCCAGAAATATCTCCGAGTCTGGACATTAGTTTGTCGGTGCTCCAAGCTGACTCAATCCTATCTACGTCAACTTCATCCCACCACAGAATCTCAGACTTGAACATAAGAACATAAGAAATAGGAGCAGGAGTAGGCCATTCGGCCCTTCGAGTCTGCTCCGCCATTCAATAAGATCACAGCTGATGTTCTACCTCAACTCCACCTTCTCGCACTATCCCCATATCCCTTGATTCCCTTAGTATCCAAAAATCTATCGATCTCTGTATTGAATATACTCAACGACTGAGCATCCACAGCTCTCTGGGGCAGAAAATGCTTTGAGTGTAGAAATTTCTCTTCATCTCAGTCTTATATGGCCGACCCCTTATTCTGAGACTGTGACCCCTAGTTCTAGACTCCCCAGCGAGGGGAAACATTCTTCCAGCATCTACCCTGTCAAGCCCCTTAAGAATTTTATATGTTTCAATGAAATCACCTCTCATTCTTTTAAACTCTAGGGATATTGGCCTAGTCTACTCAATCTCTCCCCATAGGACAATCTCCCACAATCCCAGGAATCAGTCTAGTGAACCTTAATTGTACTCCCTCTAAATATCCTTTCTTAGGTAAGGAGACCAAAACTACACAGTACACCAGGTGTGGTCTCACCAAGGCCTATATAATTGCAGTATGACTTCTTTACTCTTGTACTCCAATCACTTTGTAATAAAGGCCAACATACCATTTGCTTTCCTAATTGCTTGCTGTACCTGAATGTTAACTTTCAGTGATTCATGTACAAGGACACCCAGGTCCCTGTGAATCCCAACATTTCAGTCACTCACCATTTGAAAAATATTCTGCTTTTCTATTTTTCCTACCAAAGTGGATAACTTCACACTTCTCCGCATTATATTCCATCTGCCATGTTATTGCCCACTCACTTAGCCTGTCTATATCCCTTTGCAGCCTCTTTGTGTTCTCCTCATATAGCTTACTTTCCCACCTAACTTTGTATCATCAGTAAACTTGGATATATTACACTCGATCCCCTCATCTAAGTCATTGATGTAGATTCTGAATAGCTGAGGCCCAAGCACTGATCCTTGTAGTACACCACTAGTTACAGCCTGCCAACCTGAAAATGACCCATTTATTCCTACTCTGTTTTCTGTCCGTTAACCAATTCTCAATCCATGCTAATATATTACCCCCAATCCCATGAGCCCTAATTTTGTGTAATAACCTCTTGTGTGGCACCTTAATGAATGCTTTTTGAAAATCCAAATACACTACATCCACTGGTTCCTTCTTATCTACCCTACTAGTTACACCATCAAAAAACGCAAATAGATTTGTCAAACACGATTTCCCTTTAATAAGTACGTGTTGACTCTGCCCAATCATATTATGATTTTCTAAGTGCCCTGTTACCATATCCCTAATAACATATTCTAGCATTTTCCCTACTAGTGATGTCAGGCTAACTGGCCTATAGTTCCCTGTTTTCTCTTTCTCCCCGTTATTGAATAGCGGGGTTACGTTTGCTACCTTCCAATCCACGGGGACTGTTCTAGAATCTAGGGAATTCTGGAAGATCAAAACCAATGCATCCACTATCTCTGCAGCCACCTCTTTTAAAACCCTACAATGTAGGCCATCAGGTTCAGGGGATTTGTCAACTTTTAGTCCAATTAATTCCTCCAGTACTATTTCTTTTCTAATACTAATTTCTTTAAGTTCCTCATTCTTACTGTCTCCTTCCTATTTTCTGTTTACAGCCAGGACATATCTATTCTAATCTTTGCCATGCCTATGTAACTTGAATTTGCTGTGTCCATTCGCATGCGCATTTTGGCTGCAACTTCGGACCCGAGCCCATTACTTCTATCTTCCCTTTTTTTTCCTCTTCTCTTTACCCCTCTTGGGTCTTTCTCTCCTGTCTCCTCCCCTTCCTGTCCCCAGTCATGCCACTTTCATTTGCCCCCCTCTCAGGTACTTTCCCTTCTACACTCCCCCCCCCCCCCCCCCCACCCACCCCAATCCCTACCCCAACCTTTCACTATTCCTCCGCTTTCCTACATTCTGCGCCATCCCAGACTTGAATCCCTCTTGGATAAACCCACAGCTACCCTCTGTGTGTGTCTCTCAGCATCATGTAAAGGGTCCATCGAGGCACTTGTCTCTGCCTCATTACGAGCAACAATTGCCCATCCTTGTCGCCAATCTTCCCATCCAGAGCAGTCACCCTTTCCATCACTGACCCCTTAGACTCTGCTAGCAGATCAACAATCGCCACCCCTCTCCGCATTTCCCTCTAGAATGTCATTCACTTGCGAACAAGACCTTTACCACCCATGATCTTATTGTGGATGATTGCATTGACATCATAGCTTTGACAGAAACTTGGCTTCCAGACACTTTGACCCTAACTGAAGACTACCCGCCTATCTATACTTTCCACATGTGTCCTGCCCAAACCGCCATGGTGGTGGTGTGGCCCTTATCACCTCACATTTGTCTCTCCCCCTACTCCTCTGGCATCTTCTCTTCCTAACACCTCACCTTGTTCAACCCCTCTTGCCTCTCCTTTAAAATCCTCATTTTCTACTACCCACCCATGCCCCATCCCGAGTTTCTCACTGAGATATCCTCACGCCTTACATCTCTCAGCCTATGTACTGGTCAACTCCTCATCCTTGGTGACCTGAATTGTGATCTCAACTTCCCTGCCCTCCCTCCTCTGAGTTCATTGCCCTCCTGCACTCCCTTAACCTCACCCTTGATATAAACTCCTACCCATATTCACGGCCACCCCCTAAACCTTGCCATCTTGCGTGGCCTCACTATTTCCATCACCTCAATCACAGACAAGACCATCTCTGATTACTTCCTTGTTTCGCTCAACACTCGCATCCCCCTTCAAACTCCAGTTCTTTCTGCGTCCACACCTGGAAAACCCTTCCCCCAAGTTGCTTACAACTGCAATTTCAAACTGCCAACTTTGGCCCTCTGTTAGCCACGATACTTATGAATCTGTCGATTTGCTTAATCACCCTTTGATGTCCTTGTCCCCAGTAATACCCCAGCTCTTTCCCACCCTGACCATATCCTGGTATGGCCCCTATCTTCGCTTCCTCAAGTCCAAGGGGCACAGACAGGCATATCTTGCACACAACCGGCTCAGCCATTTGTTGCCAGATCTGGCTGTACCACATCAAGCACCAACAGGCCCTGCTTGCCTCTGCCAAAACTGTTCATTACTCTAAAATCATCCTCGAATACAAATATAAACCCTGCCTTCTTTTCTCCACTATCAAACTTCTCTTTAAACGCCTTTAACATGACTGGTCCCTTTGTTGCAGAGGATTGGGAACTTGCTGAATTTGCAGGTACATTTCTGTAACAGATGGTGATCTGGTGTTCCAGTTTCCTGCTTCAGCTGCATCTTTGAAGCTGCTTGAGAACAAACGTGTTCCATTCTGCTATAGTCTAGCTGTGCAAGTAGTATTATAGTTTAATTTGACGTTATTTCAGAAAGCTGGCTTTGTTAAATTTCCTCCTTTGATTTTGTTGTGATGGTGAAAGAATAAGGGTCTTCCCATCTCTGTACTTTGGAAATGGCACTTGTGGTCGCACCTGGGTACCCATTATTCTCCATGTAGTTTGGACGATTATTAGCAATATATCATTTAAAGGACCTTTAGCCACCCAATCAGATGACCGGTTCCAAATTTCTAGTATTATGTCCCAATTTATTTAGTTCTAGTACTCTTTACATAATACTAACTGTGACTTTTTTCTTTTAAGCTCTTCCAGTCGTTCAGAGCAAACTCAGTTTGTGAAGAAACAATTTCCTCTTAGGAGAGTCTCTCATCAGTAGTTAGCAATTTGTTGTTAACTGATCACAGAAAATATTAAAAAGGATAAGTTGCTTCTGAAACAAATGGAGAAATATATCATGTGCAGTAAATTTATTTTCTAAAAGCCATGCACAGGCTGCTTTTTAGGTGATCCATCCATGGAACTGCTGAAAGTGGAAGAGGAGCTATTTACTGTTGGCAGGCATTTAGTCCCAATTAAAATGGGGAAAATTAAGGCATGTGGTAAATCGTCTATTAAGTGGCACTTGATTCCTTTGAGGATTGCTGTTAAATGTTGTTTCTTGTAGCTTGTTACAATTATTTCCTCCAGTGGAAGAGATTTTATTTCTTGCCTGTCCATTGTTCTGCATTTACTTGTCAAATTCAGCAGCATTGCACATGGATAGCCTAGATCAATTAGAATTTTTCAGGTCCACCAGAGTTAGAGAGTGGGGGGAACCAATATGGGGGAAGTAGGAGAAGGAGACAAATACAAAGGAGGGAGAAAGGGGAGGTGGGGGAAGAGAGGGAGTGGAGAAAGGAGGGGATAAGGGGAAAGGAGAGGAGCATGGGAGGGGGTGATGTTCAGTATGAATGTCTCTACCTGGGAAATTCTGCCAGTGCAAGGGGAGGGGTGTTGCCAATCACTGGAAATTTCAGCCAGCTGTGGAGGTGAAGTGCTGTGGAAAGTGAATTCAAACCAGCGGGGGTAGGGGATTGAGTGCAGCCCAAGACTTGCTGCTCATTGGGGGAGGGGTCCATAAATCTTCATTGCGGAGGGTGGGAGTAGTCTTTGTTAATTTCAGTTACATGCTGGCAATTCCACTGCTTTAGAGTTTCTGTGCCACTGTCTCCTAGACAACATAATTAGTCATGACTTTTTGATGGCACTTCTTCCCCATTTTGGTTGAGGTGGAGAGGATCTTGGTCGGGGTTGGGTCAGAACACTTTCTCAGTCTCGCCATCTCTCTCATCCTCTTCATCTTCACACCATCAATCACTGATGAGACTATCTCTGACCACTCCTCAATCCCCTTATCACTCACAATTTCAGCTTTTCTCCAATTCCACATCTTTCATTCTCTCGTCCCCAACTCCCAAATTCCTTTCCTCTCTGGCCTTCCACCCATCATGATACCTCTACCGCTGTCAACCTGATCAATTGCTTCCTCAGCTATGCTTTCAACACCCTTGCCTCATCTACATTTCCTTAAATCTATGGGCCATAAATGCAAACACACTTGGCACAGGACTGGCCTAATTGTTTAGCAGATTTGGCTCAAGCATAATAAGTGCAGCCATGCTTGGGAGATCTGAAATAAAAACAGAAAATGCTGGAAACTCTCAGCAGGTCAGGCAGCATCTGTGGAGAGGGGAGGATAGGATTAACGTTTCAGGTCGATGACATTTGCCAGAACCCTCTGAAACGTTAATCCTACCTTCCTTTCTCCACAGATGCTGCCTGACCTGCTGAGTGTTGCCAGCATTTTCTGTTTTTATTTAAATATTTGAAAATGGCGGATGAATTTTCTAATATTTTAGCATGTGACCATGCTGTCTTTGGTCTTTCAAGTAAACCTTGACTATAGGTCCAATAGCTGAAAGCGAGTTCCCTGAATTGTTGTGCCGAATAAAAAAAAAATACACTACAGCCATTAGGACCGAAAGTAGTAGTTTTCTTTTCAAATATTTTATTAATAACCTGACCTTTCAGAATGAAATAAAAATTGGGAGGAATAAATACTGTAAGAGACACTGTACATATTGTTTCTAATGGTAGGCAGCATTGAATCGAGTGCTAATGCTGTACCCTATTTCCAGATGGAGGAAAGCATACAAATGATTGATGCCCTGGATACACACCCCAGGCTTATGGTAGAAGCTATTGTTGTATATTGTAGCTTTCTGAATGAATAAACTATGCCGTATTATTTTCTTGCTAATATTTTCTAGGATTAATTTTCATTAACCAGGTTAACCTCTACTTGCCAAAGCAGATGATCTAATTCCTTTAGGATTTGCTTTTGAATGTGATTAAATGAAAGCTTTTGCCATTTTGAATGAGATTGCTTTTCTTTAAGTATACCATGATTTTTTAAAACATTGTTAATTTTTGCATGACTACCTGAATATCAGTTGCATTGCCATAATTTGGAGGAGAAGCATTGGCTGTTAATGGACTGTTTTCCTTCTCTTCAGCGGTGCTTTGACAGAATGAAAGTCCAAATTAAAGCTGAATTCCAGCATGCAGTTCTTTTCATTCCTCCTTTTGTTTTAGTCATTGGCTCTGCTTTGGGTCGGTTTCAATATCAAAGGCATTTTGGCTTTTATCCTATAACAAGTCTTTGAAAGATTAGACCATTTAATTCATTACTTTTCTTTCCTTAGACACAAAATCGGATGAAACTCATGGCAGATAATTATGATGACGATCATCACCACCATCACCACCATCACCATCACCATCGTTCACCGGCAAGATCACAGCACAGTAACCATAGACCCTCTCCTGATCAGGTGAGTCACAAACAATCTTGCCTTTAAATAGCCTTACACTTCTGTTAGGTCACTTTGTACCAACCACTTGATAAATTCCATTTTGCACCCATGACAAATTAGAAAAGGTGCTGCCAGCCACTGATGACACAAGCTCAACCTTTATCATAATTGCTTTCCAGTTCAGTCGACAAGGCAAATTTATTACAAGAATTGAAAGTGCTTGCTATCTATACTTGTCTGGCATCTGAATAGTGCTGCTAGCTAAGTTTGAGAAAGGGGAAAACTAATCTTTGTGAATGATGGTGTATAGTTGTGTGTGCATGCACTGTAACATACTTCTTATGTTCACATTTTAACATGTCATTTATTTTTCTATTATTGTTCACTTATTTGCATCAAATATTTTCAGTTTACTGTGGAATAGCATAACTGAAGGACTGTTCCTTAATCCTAGTAAACCAGGAAGTACTTGCTGAACACTCTACATGATGGGATTATGAACATCTACTCTAATATGAAATTTGGTTCACAAAGGATTAATAATAATTCCCTTATCTGGATGCTTCAGTGATTATTTTTACAGATAAAACGATGTATAACAGATGCCAGGTTAACACAGATCTTTCTGTGAAAAGAAATAAGGTTCTTCAAATGTTCATTTTATTGATGATAAACTTCAGTGATTTGTTATTTAATGTATTTCCAATCAGGATACTGACATATGCTTTCCATTACATTGTGGAAATGCCTTGTCTTTGCCTTCCTCTGTTATCTGAACTTCACTTTCCTTGTAGGCATGGTCACTTGTGGCTAAAGACTTTGGGGTAGATTATCCTCTTCACTGCCTGGGCAGTGAAGACAAAAATCTATACTTTTATCCAAGACTTGGTTTTATAACTTTAGTAGTTCAAGTGTTATCCAGAGCTGGAGTTATATTTTTAGTGAATGCCCCTTGAACAAGAATATAACCAAAGAGCATTTGTACAGCATTTTTAGTGGTCAGTAAGATGTTTGCAAGTAGACAAATGCAAAGGTTTTGGTGATATATTACTGTTTATGAATTGAATCAAGTGAGCTTTTTATATAGGGTTCATAAGGCCACAAATCAGGCTCATATGAAGAAGGCCCTTCAAGTCTATATGATCTCATCCTGCGAGAATACCAACTCGACAGTCTTCCCATTACAGCATCCAGCTGTTTCCCAGATGAACCTAGTTTCAACTACCCTTCCTTACATCTGTCCTAAATTTGCCCTCCAAAACCCTGAACCTGTATCTTGTTCTGCTGCCCTGGCTTATCTGTAAATATAGTTTGCAGTTTATTTCCCTCTATATCATTAAGTATTTGATGTACCATTACATGGTCGCCTCTGAGATGTCTCTTTCCAAGTCTGATGAGCCTTGTTTATTTGATCATTCCTCTTAGGAACATAGGAAGGAAGATAGGAACAAGAGTAGGCCATTTAGCCCCTCAAGCCTGTTCCGCCATTCAATGAGATCATGGCTGATTTGTGACCTAACTTCATTTACCCGCCTTTGCCCCATATCCCTTAGATTTTTGTTAACCAAAGGTGTTATCAATCTCAAATTTAAAATTAACAATAGACCTAGCATCAGTCGCCGTTTGTGGAAGAGTTTTCCAAACTTCTACCTCCCTTTGTGTGTAGAAGCGTTTCCTAACTTTACTCCTGAAAGGCCTGGCTCTAATTTTAGACTATGCCCCCTAGTCCTAGACTCCCCAACCAGCGGAAATAGTTTCTATCTATCTATCCGATCAGTTCCCCGTAATATCTTGAAAACTTTGATCAAATCACGCGTTAATTTTCTAAATTCCAGGGAATACATCCCTAGTTTGTGTAATCTCTCATTGTAATTTAACCCTTGGAGTCCAGGTATCATTTTCTGTACCTATTGATGACATTTTAATCTATGTACATGGGCCCCTAAGTCTCTTTGGACCTCCACTATGTCTAGCTTTTCACCATTTAGATAGTACTCTGTTCTATCCTTTTTAGGCCCAAAGTGGATGACCTCACACTTGCTTACAGTGAAATCCATTTACCACAGTTTTGCCCATTCACTTAATCTATTATTATCTCTTTGTAATTTTCTGCTTCCAGCTAGCCTGCTTACAATGCCGCCTGTCTTTGTGTTGTCAGCAAACTTGAATATGTGGGTTTCTATCCCACCATCTAAGTCATTGATAAATATGGTGAATAGCTGAGGCCCAACACAGATCCATGCAGGACACCACTATTCACATCCTGCTAATTAGTGTCCATTATCCCGACTCTCTCTCTCCTGCCACTCAGCCAATTTCCTAACCAGGTCAATAATTTGCCTTCAATTCCATGAGCTTCAACTTTAGCTAACAGTCTCTTATGAGGGCCTTTATCAAATGCCTTCTGGAAGTCCATATAAATAATATCCATAGACAATCCCGTCTTTAGTCAACTCTTCAAAAAATTCAGTCAGGTTCGTCAAGCATGACCTACCCTTTACAAATCCATGCTGGCTCTCTCTGATCAGCTGAAAATGTTCACGGTGTTCGGTCACTCTATCCTTAATTATAGACTCTAGTAATTTCCGACTACAGATGTTAGGCTAACTGGTCTATAATTCCCTGGTTTCCCTCTCTCACCTTTCTTAAATAGCGGCGTGACATGCACAATTTTCCAATCTAAAGGAACAGTTCCCAAATCGAAAGAACTTTGGATGGTTATAGTTAGGGCATCTGCAATGTTCTCACCTACCTCCTTTAAAACAAAAAGAAAATACTGCAGATGCTGGAAATCTGAAATAAAAACAGAAAATGCTGGCGAAACTCAGCAGGTCAGGCAGCATCTGTGAAGAGAGAAATAGAGTTAACGTTTCAGGTCGATGACCTTTCGCCATCGACCTGAAACGTTAACTCTGTTTCTCTCTTCACAGATGCTGCCTGACCTGCTGAGTTTCTCCAGCATTTTCTATTTTTATACCTCCTTTAAAACCCTGGGATGGAAACCATCTGGTCCTGGGGATTTGCAACTCTTTAGTGCTATTATTTTCTTCATTACTGTTATTTTGCTTATGTTAATTTGGTGAGTCCTCATCCCTGATTCAATATTAGCTTCCTTGGGATGTCCGGCATGCTATCCTCTTCTTCTACTGTAAATACTGATGCAAAGTAATTATTCAACATGTCGGCCATTTCCTTATTTTCATTTACAGTAGCACTGTTATCAGTTTTCAAGAGGCCCACATTGCTCCTGACCATCCTCTTTTTCCTAATATAATTGTAAACATTTTTTGTGTTGATTTTGATATCCCTTGCAAGTTTCTTTTCATACTCCTTTTTTGTAGCTCTTATTATCTGTTTTGTCACCTTTTGTTCTTTTTATCTCTCCCATTCGCCAGGATCTGTGTTAGTTTTTGCAATTTTATGCTTTTTCTTCTAGCTTTATGTTGTCCTTTAGCTCTTTAGTCATCCCTGGCTTTTTTTGGGCAAGTAGAGCTCTTGCCCCTTTAGTATATAAACTGGTTCTGTATCACATTAAATCCTGTTTTGAACACGTCCCTCTGATCTTCTGTTGTTTTACCATTACCAGATTTTCCCAATTTACTGTGGACAGTCTCCGTTTCATCACGTTGAAGTCGGCCTTACCTAAATCGAGAGTCTTAGTAGCTCTTTTGCGTTTCTCCCTTTCAAACATTACGTTGAACTCGATCATGTTATGATCGATATTGGATAAATGTTCACACACCTTTAGGCTGTTAACTAAATCTGGCACATTACTCATTACTAAACCTAATATGACCTGCCCCCTAGTTGGTTCTAGGACATATTGTTGCAGAAAAATATCCTGAACACACTCAATAAATTCACTACCTTTCTGACATGAGCTAGTCCGCTTATCCCAATCTATATGAAAGTTAAAATCCCAAATTAAAACCACTCTGCCTTTGCTACATGCTTGTCTAATCTCTGCATTTATACATTCTACTACTTCACAGCTGCAACCAGGGGGCCTATACACAACTCCCACTACAGTCTTAAATCCTTTTCTATTTCTTAATTCTACCCATGAAGTCTCCACTGCCTGCTTACCTCTCATTATATCCTCTCTTATCATTGAAGTGATTTCATCCTTAATCACTAAGGCTACTCCTTCTCTTCTACCATTTTCTCTATCTTTCCTGTAGACCATCACAGCTCCACTCATAGCTTTTTCCTCTAACACCAGGGATCAGCTTTCCTGTTCTCTACACAACCTCCAAATCATGGTTGATGCAGTGACTAGAACTTAAATAGTTGTAGTGATCTGCTAATGGTCTGTATTGGTGCTTCTGGTTAAATTCTTGCTCTTATATTTTTATTATTTTTATATAAATACAATTGGTTTAGCCATCCATCAGCAGATCAAGCTGGACCACATCAGCCACTTTAGATGGCAGTTAGGAGTCACTCACCTTGGTGTAGGACTGGAGTCGCATATAGGCTAGACTGGGTAATTACAGTAGGTTTCTTTCCCTAAAGGACATTAGTGAACCAGTTGTGTTTTTACGATAGTCCGACCTCCATTTTTACTGCTAAAAGCTTTTTAATTTCCAGTTTAAAAAAAAACTGAATTCAAATTCTCACACTAGCATGGTGGGATTTGAACTCTCGTTCTCTGAATTATTCTTCCAGGCCTCTGGATTACTGGTTAAGTAAGATAACCACTGCACTACTGGTGTCCATTTTTATCTGATTTCACCTCCATGAAGCACCTTGAGATGTTTTTCTACATTATATAAATGCAAGTAGTTGTTGTTCAAAAAAATCAAACAAGCACACTATAAAACGTTTGACTTGGGTGATGTTAAGGTAACAGTTGTATAATGTCTCTGCCCACTTCTGAGAAACATGGAAACAGAATTAAACAGTTCAGAAAATACATAGACTGGAAGGATTTTATAATGACACTACAGCTATGCTTTGTATTCAGGTAACAAATAGAGCTGGAATATATTAAGCTGCCATTATTGCCTTCACTTTTGCATTGATGTGAGGTGCTTCCAGATGTGCTTAAATGGAAAAATTACAGTGTGAAGTCAGGAGTCATTTTCCAGTCGGATTCCCAAGTGCACTGAGCCATTATCTGTGAGACCCTTTTTTAAGTAGTCTCATACTACTTGGACGGAGTGTAGTATAACTGCAGCCCAATGCAAAGGCCATGGTTTTTAAATTGTCCAGGTCTGTGGAACTGCCCTTGAACTTTATAAACTAAATATTGAATACTTTTACCCATACTGTGATAACATAGGAAATTAGCTGCCCCATGAGCACAGTGCTTTGTGCACCCAAGTGGGCAGATGCCGAACTCAATGTGACCTGTAATGTGGCTCTACTGGCTGAACATCGCACTATACAGATACTGGTATGATTACTTTTTGATTACCTTTTGTGCCTGTGCGCTAGCTTTTAGCGATTTGTGTACATGGACACCCAAATCTTTTTGCTCCTTTACTGTTCATAGTCTCTCACCATTAAGAAAAATGAAGATCCTAATCCAAGCGTAACATTTAATGGCAAACTGGTAACATGTTTATCAGGATTCCCATGAATTCAAACTCTCAAGTGTCGCACATTTGAATTTCGTAAAGATGAAATGTCTTCTCTCAATCCCAACTCTTCCCCCCCCACACCCACCCCCCCCCCCCCCCCAAAACTGACAGACGATTGGAAAAATCATACAATATTCATGGAGCCACGGATATCATTATAAACAAGAAGGATTTTTAAAAAATCTATTTCTTTACGTCTTAATACCTTTTTGCCAGAAAATATTGTGCATAATTATAGTGCTTGTGTGGTATTTTTAAATATGCATTTTGTGTTATTTCAAACACGTTTGCACAATTTTGGCATTAAAGACATTTAACACAATACTTAAGGGAGATTCCAAGTAAATTACCTGTATTATTCAAATATCTAAGAATATGCTGTTTAGTTATTGTACTCTTTTCATTGCAGCTGGAAAATAAGGTATAAAGGTCTAACCTCATTAGAAAAGGCTCATCGCAATTGGTTTAAGGATTTTAATTAATCCGCTTAAGTGGGTTAGATCTTATTTTCCCTCCCTAAATCCCTCTGCCTCTCCACTTCCCCGTCCCCCTTTAAGGCCCTCCTTAACGAACAGCAAAAGATGTATGACTCTGGTAGGAGTTGCCTACAGACCTCCTAATAGTAATGATGTATTTGGCTATGTATAAATACGGAGGTCAGGTAAACACATAACAAAAACAATGGGCCAAAAATTCGGGTCGGGGGCTTCCCGCGGGTGCAAGCCCCCGATCTGCACTCACCCTGCGCGCTGACATCTGAAGCTCGGGCCTGCTTGCATTTCCTGTCACAGGCCCGGTTCAGATGTCAGCGCGCAGTGCTTACCTGATCCAGCGGCGTAGTTAGTGCGATGTGCCGGCTGGGATCAGGTGAGCACTGTACAACCAATCAGGGGAGGGGAAGGTTCATTCATGAGTTTGAGAGCAAGAACTGTCAAACTCATGAAAACTACGGGGGCCCAAAACACTATTTAAATTTTAAATAAAAATTTTTTAAAATCCCAATCATTAAATTAAGTATAAATAAGTTTAAAAAAATAATTTAAACAATTTTTTTTTTTGACAAAAGTAAATTTTTAATAAAAAGGGTCTAAAACTAAACTTACCTTATTGTAGATTCTTTAAAATAATAAACCTGTGGGGAAAAAAATTCTAAATTACACTAAAACACCACTTAACTGTAAAAATAAATACTTACGTGTGCTTTTTACAAGCGTAAAGACCAGAGGCCTTTACACATGCGCAGATCCCCCAAAACAGAGGAAATCCAAGACGCACGCGCTGCCCCCTACAGCGCACGTGCTAGCCTCTTCACCTCTTGGGTTAGAGGAGAGGAAATGCCGGTTTTCAACGCATGCGCTATGCATGCTGAAAACCGGCATTTCCTCCGGCCAGACGCGTGAGTACCCCTTCCATACTCACGCGTTTGGGGAGGAATTTCTGCCCCAATGTGGTTATAATGGGAGATTTTAATTTTCACATAGACTGGGAGAAACCAAAGAGCTCAAGTAGCAACGGCAATGAATTTCCAGATTGTATTTGAGAGAGTTTTCCATAACATTGGCCCAGAAATTCCATTCGCAGCCCTCTCGCGGGCGGAGAACTGCGATTTGGAAAAATCTCCGCCTGGACCGGAGAGCTCCCGGGAGGCGCAGAATTCCGTTGCTGTGCCTCTTCAAACTGCCGGTGTGCAAGGCATGCGTATCCCAGGGGCGCAGGTAGTTTGCAGCGTCCCTGGGATCACTGGCTCCCCATGGTCCACATCAGAGCAGGGAATCTCCATTCATAGATTTGACAGGAAGACCTGTCAAATCTATGAATAGACATCAGCCCCAAAACATAAGTAAAATTTAAAATAATGTTTTTTTTAAATCACATTTTTAAAATGACTTAAATTACCTTAACTATTTTAAACAAAAATGTAAACTTTTGAAAAAAATAAAGTTTTTAATGGGGCTAAAAATAAACGTACCTTTCTTTAAAGTATTTTAAAATGATAAATCCGTGGAAATTTTTTTTTAACTTTCTTCACTTAGCCTGGTAAAAGCAGGCCTTGTGCCGAGGAGCTGCCGGCCTTACGCCTGCTTTTCCAGGCGCAGCTGTTAGACTTACCTGGACTGAAGCAACTGTGGAAAAAAACGGAAGTTTCAGCCGTACGCACTGCCTATCCGGTGCAGGCGTTTGACCTGCGAACCCCTTTCTTCAAAGAACGGAAGTTCCGGTTTCCAGCGCATGCGCAGTGCATGCCTAAAACCGGCACTTCCGTTGGCCCTACGGGTGAGTACACAGCGCGTACACACCCATAGGAAATGGAATTTATGGGCCAATATGTTTTAAAATCAACAAGGGAATAGGCCATACTAGATTTAGCGATGAGTAATGAACCGGAATTAGTTAACATTAAGGGAACCTCTTGCGATTAGTGACCATAATATGATTGAATTTGATATTAGGTTTGAGGGGGAGAAGGGAGAGTCACAAACCAAGGTTTTAAATTTAAATAAGGTAAACTTTGAAGAGATGACAAATTAATTGATCACAGTAATCTGGTCTGAACTGAGTAAACCTACAGACGAACAGTGGAAAGTATTCAGAGAAGGATTTGGTACGATACAAAACGAATACATACCCCCTAAAATGCAAAAGCTCCACTTGTGTTGTTAAGCAACCATGATCAACAAAAGAGGTAAGGAGTCAGTATTAAGCTAAAAGAAAATTCTTACACAAATGCAAGGAAAAGTGGCAATCCAGTAGACTGTGAGAGCACCAAAAAGCAACAACGGGATACAAAGAAAATAATAAGAGGTGCAAAAAGGGAATATGATATCAAAGTTAACAGCAAACGTTTTTATAAACATATTAAGAGAAGGAGAGTGGTAATGGGGAATGTGGGCCCATTAAAGATAGATACTGATGAGACTATAATAGATAATAAGGAAATGTCAGACTTGTTAAATGTGTACTTTGTATCCATTTCCACAGTGGAGGAAGAGGACAAAATACCAGTGTACAAGGGAACCTAAAAATACTTCAAGGGGAGGCACTTAATATAATTTTTTATAATGGTAATGGAGAAAATAATGGGAATTAATAAAGACAAATTTCCAGGACCTGCTGGTATTCATTCCAGGTTATGAAAAGAAATAGATGAGGAAATTGCAGATGCATTCGTCATAGTTTTGCAAAGCTCTCTAGATTGAGGAATTGTTTGTTTGCATTGGATTGGAAACTTACAAATGTCATGGTTGGTGTCTATATGGACTTCCAGAAGGCATTTGATATGGCCCTGTGCAAGAGATTATCAGCAACAATGAAAGCACACGCAATTGAAGGTAACCTTGTGACATGGGTTGGTAATTGATTGAGAGGTAGGAGTCACAGAGTAGGGATAAAGGTACGTACTCTGATTATCGGGATGTGACAAGTGGTGTTCCCCTGGGATCTGTACTGGGACCTTAGCTTTTATAAAAGTAACTTGGATAAAGGAATAGAGTGCCGTATATCTAAGTTTGCAGATGACACTAAGTTAGGATGCACAGTAAAGTATGTGGATGGCAGCAGGAAGTTACAAAGAGACATAGACTAAATGAGTGGGCAAAACTGTGACAAATGGAGTTCAATGTTGGGAAGTTTGAGGTCATCCACTGTGGATCTGAGAAAGACAAATCAAAATATTTTCTTAATGGTGAGACACTAGGAGCTGTGGTGGAGCAAAGGGATTTATGTATTCATATACACAAATCACTAACATTTTCAAATCTGAGAATGATAAATTTTTGTTAATTAAAGGTATCAAGGGATATGGCGCAAATGCGGGTAAATGAAGTTGAGGTACAGATCTTCCATGAAGTGATAAAGTGATGGCACTGGCTCAAGGGGATGAATGACCTACTCCTGTTCGTATGTTCTTAAACTGTAGATAAAAATAACCAATTTACAGATTATTATACCATAGCCTATTTAATCAGCCATTCAACAATTCAATCTAATTGAAAACAGGTTAAATATTTCGTAGAAGAGTGACCAGCCTGTTACTGCCTCAACCAATTAGATCATTTGGCAGGACTAGAGCCTGTCAAAACCAATCAAATTAGTTGGAAGTTGGGGCTGGAAGCAACCAGAACCATTGGAGGGTGGAACTTTAGTCAACCAGAACCAATCATAGAATCTTACAGCACAAAAGGAGGCCATTCGGCTCTTTGAAAGAGCTGTCCAATTTAACCCCATAATCCTGCAAATGAGTCCTCTTCAAGTACATGACCAATTGCCTTTGGAAATTTCCCATGGGATCTACTTCCACCACCCTTTCAGATAGCACGATCCAGATCTTAACAACCCACTGTGGGGACAAAAAAATTCTCCTCATTTCCCCTCTACTTCTTTTGCCAATTATTTTAAATCTGTGACCTCTGGTTACTGACCCACTTGCCAGTGGAAACGGTTTCTCCCTCCTTGCTCTATCAAAACCCATCATCAATTTGAATGCCTCTGTTAGGCCTCCCCATAACCTTCTCTACTCTAAGGAGAACATTCACAGCTTCTCCAACCTCTTCTCATAACTAAAGGCCCTCATCCCTGGTATTTTCCTGGTAAATCTCCTCTGTACCTTTTCCAAGGGCTTGACATCCTTCCTAAAGTGTGGTGCCCAGAATTATACACAATACTCCAGCTGAGGCCTAGCCAGTGATTTGTAAAAGTTTAGCATGATTTCCTTATTTTTGTATTCAATGCCCCTATTTACAAAGCTAAATATCCCATATGCTTTCTGAACTGCCTTATCAATTTGCCCTGCCACCTTCAAAGATTTGTGAATATTTTTTTTTATTCGCTTATGTGATCTGGGCGTCGTTGGCAAGGCCTGCATTTATTGCCCATCCCTAATTGCCCTCGAGAAGGTGGTGGTGAGCCGCCGCCTTGAGCCGCTGCAGTCCACATGGTGAAGGTACTCCCACAGTGCTGTTAGGGAGGGAGTTCCAGGATTTTGACCCAGCGACAATGAAGGATCGGCGATATACTTCTAAGTCAGGATGGTGTGTGACTTGGAGGGGAACTTGGAGGTGGTGGTGTTCCCATTTGCCTGCTGCCCTTGTCCTTGTAGGTGGACGAGGTTGCGGGTTTGGGAGGTGTTGCCGAAGAAACCTTGGCGAGTTGCTGCAGTGCATCTTGTAGATGGTACACACTGCAGCCACGGTATGCCAGTGGTGGAGGGAGTGAATGTTTAAGGTGGTGGATGGGGTGCCAATCAAGTGGGCTGCTTTGTCCTGGATGGTGTCGAGTTTCTTGAGTGTTGTTGGAGATGCACGCATCCAGGCAAGTGGAGAGTATTCCATCACACTCCTTACTTGTGACTTGTAGATGGCAGAAAGGCTTTGGGGAGTCAGGAGGTGAGACACTCACCGCAGAATACCTAGCCTCTGACCTGCTCTTGTTGCCACAGTATTTATGTGCCTGGTCCAGTTAAGTTTCTGGTCAGTGGTGACCCCCAGGATGTTGATGGGGGATTCGGCGATGGTAATGCCGTTGAATGTCAAGGGGAGGTGGTTAGACTCTCGCTTGTTGGAGAAAGTCATTGCCTGGCACTTTGTGGCGCAAATGTTACCTGTCATTTATCAGCCCAAGCCTGAATGTCGTCCAGGTCTTATTGCATGCGGGCATGGACTGCTTCATTATCTGAGGAGTTGTGAATGGCACTGAACACTGTGCAGTCATCAGCGAACATCCCCATTTCTGACCTTATGTTGGTCAGAATATGCACCCAGCAAAGAAACTCCAGTATGATTTGAACAGGTTGGGTGATTGGGCAGATGAATGGCAAATGCAGTATAATGTGGATAAATGCGAGGTTATCCACTTTGGTGGCAAAAACAGGAAGACAGATTATTATCTGAACACCAATAGATTGGGAAAGGGGAAGTGCAACGAGACCTGGGTGTCCTTGTGCACCAGTCGCTGAAGGTAAGCATGCAGGTGCAGCAGGCGGTTAAGAAGGCAATGGTATGTTAACCTTCATAGCGAGAGGATTCGAGTACAGGAGCAAGGATGTCTTGCTGCAGTTGTACAAGGCCTTGGTGAGACCACACCTTGAGTATTGTGTGCAGTTTTGGTCGCATTATCTGAGGAAGGATGTTCTTGCCATGGAGAGGGTGCAGCGAAGATTCACCAGACTGATACCTGGGATGGCAGGAATAACGTATGAGGAGAGATTGGGTCGATTAGGCTTATATTCGCTAGAGTTTAGAAGAATGAGAGGGGATCTCATTGAAACTTATAAAATTCTAACAGGAGTAGACAGACTAGATGCAGGAAGGATGTTCTCAATGGCGGGGGAGTCCAGAACCAGAGGTCACAGTCTAAGGATAAGGGGTAAGCCATTTAGGACTGAGATGAGGAGGAATTTCTTCACCCAGAGAGTGGTGAACCTGTGGAATTCTCTACCACAGAAGGCAGTTGAGGCCAATTCATTAAATATATTCAAGAAGGAGTTAGATATATTTCTTAAGGCTAAAGGGATCAAGGGATATGGGGTGAAAGCAGGGACAGGGTACTGAATTTGGATGATCAGCCATGATCTCATTAAATGGTGGAACAGGCTCAAGGGGCTGAATGGCCTACTCCTGCTCCTATCTTCTATGTTTCTATGCACCCCAAGTCCTTCTGCTCTTGCACCCTCCTCACTTATCCGTATTAAATTGCATCTGCCATGTGTCTGCCCATTTCACCAGTCTGTCCTCTTGAAGTCTGGTACTATCCTCCTCACTATTTACTACATTGCCAAGTTTTGTATCATCTGCAAACTTCAAAATTTTACTCCCTATCCCCAAGTCCAGGTAATTTATATAAAACAAGAAAAGCAATGGTTCTAACACCGATCTCTGTGGGACCCCACTGCATCTCCGGTCCGAAAAACATTTGTTCACCGCTACTGTCTGCCTCCTATCCCTTAGCCAATTATGTACCCAAGTTACCACCGTCCCTTTAATCCCATGTGCTTCTATTTTCCAAATAAGTCTGTTATGTGGTTCTTAATGCCTTTTGATAATCCAGTGGATTGGACGGGAGGTTTTTGTGCTGTAAGATTTTTTTTGTAGGCTGTGTCAGCTTTATTGTAATTGTCAGCTTTTGCTAGTTTCCTCATTGGTATGAATTATATATTGAAAATATTGAAATTTCTTCTTCCTACATCTCCTTTTAAGTTGCCTTAACTGAAGCCTGGCTGCATCAATCACAGTAGAATGATTTTAGAATGAAATGGTTTGAAACACTATGTTTGCAGAGAGTGTTTGTGCTAATCAGAGCTTCAGAATGAAGAAAAGGCTACGGAATCTAAAAAATCAGCACGTACCTGCATGTTTAAAAGAGTAATATGAGCTTTCCTGGGTCCCACCATTTCCCCTGGTGTTCAGAATGGCGGCAAGCAAATTTTAGAGGGGAGTACCAAGGATTTTCTGGGTCTCCTTAATAATTGCAACATTAGTTCATTTAATTCTAACATACTTTGAAAGGATAACTGGATCAGTGACCAAGTACAAAATGGATTATTTTGCACTCCTGCTGTTTCAAAAAAAATTCTCCCTCTCTTTAAAAAAAAAAGGGTTCATTCTGAATTGTAATCACCAAAGCCAAGAGAAGATCTATTGCAATTTCTGAGTGGAGATTAAAGCAAACTGATCTGAGGCTGTAATAAGATAGGTATTAGCGTGTGAAATGGGCAGTGCTTGTTTCACTAGCAGCAAGTGATTAACTTACCAATCCATGCTAAGTGGCAGAAGTAGATAATTGCGGTTGGTGTTCATAGAGGCACATAGCTGGGTCATCCGTCTCCTAATGCTGCTGTGATTAAGTCTGTACGTGTTTATCTTCATTTTTTTTTGGTGAAATACTAGAAGTGCTATAGTTCTCATAGTCTACAGCTAAAGGCAACAATTTGACACGCCTGCTTGTTGAAAGTCCAAATCGTTAAGCCGCATATTCAAATTGATTTCTCCATTCTTGCAACGATCTAACCAATTCATGCCTAAAGATCCATCTGAATTTATGGGTGTCCTCCTTATATTATTCACCTTTGGCCCAGGTGGCCATAGGAACACAACTGTCTAAAGTTTCAAAATGCAAAATGTGATGAAGTAAATGTTGGAGTGAATAAGATTGGTGTGTCTACTTTAAATCTATTTTTAAGACACTGTTATGACATGTAAGTTAATTATAACTTTTTTGCTCTGTTGAATTTTGCATGAACAGGAATATCTTGATCTCCTTTATTAAGAAGCAACATGTTATTAACTCTAGCAGAAATTAAAGGAAATCCTCTTTGTTTTACAGGGTATATTTTCCAATCAGTACTGTTCCACTGTGAATATCTAACTCATTGTTTGCACTCTTTTTAAAACATGCAATAATCTATTTACTTTAAACAGGTAAACACCAGCATTAAAAAAAGGCATAAAGGAATTTAGTACAAATCCAGCCTGGCCAGAACATATACCAATATGTTTCACTGCCCAGTTTCTTTATTTTCATCTCTAGCTTTTCAGATGTGTAGTAACGTGCTTTCTTCTAATAGCTGACACTTTTAGACCTCCCTTATTCCTGGGATAGCTGAAATCAGCAGCAAAATTGGCGTTCTGTAAATAAAGAAGTGTTATTAATTAAAGATTGCAATACTTTTTGTGAACTTGAAATCTATCTTTCACATTAGTCATTAAGCAGGCTCCATCATCCCTCGACTATGATAGATGATAAAATTCATTCGGCCTTGCCGTTTGTTATTTTGATTGCAGAGGACTTGTGTCAAAAACTTGAAAAGGAAGTTGCACAATATGATTCTTTTCATTGAATGGCTTGCAGCAGATATTTGCGAGCATCATGAAAATGCACAGTCTAAGCCTACGTAATTTTTGTCTTTGTTAGAAAATTGTTTCATGAGAATAGTGTTTGTTTATTATATAGAGTATATATAGGGATTACAAAACAGTCAAGAAGCAGCCTTAAAATTCTAAACTCTTATACTGGGTAAGTACTTCTATAAAATGGACTCTGGTTGTTCTTTGCTTGTTTTTGCTTCAGCTTCTGTTTTGTAGGTTCCAGTGGGGTGAAATCGTCTCTGTAGACAATCTATATGTTTGTTTGTCTTTGTACTGAAGCTGCAGGCTGTCTATTTTAAACAAACTCACATTTCTACCAACAGAGATAAAAATGTCCTAATGCGTCAAACTGACTAACCCTCTCTTTGTTTCATTCCAATGCTGCCATGCATGTCCTCAAACATATCGACCAATAGGATGATGAGGAGGGCATATGGGCGTAACAGTACACATGAACCAAAGCTACAGTTTTGTTCTGAGGGGTGAGAGCCTGGATTTTCTCTTCTCAGATCAGATTGCACTGGACGCTGTAATGCTCAAATGTTCTGCTCTTTGTGCAATGTTTCTTTGTGTGTGTTCTACCGTTTGTTGTTCCTGTGTCACCGTCTCTGTCCACATTGCCTTCTAAAGAAATGTGAATTTGAATTGTAGCAGTATGGGTGAGAAATTATTCACAACAGTAGATTTTTGCATCAGTGCTAGCGATGTGAATAAAACGAATACTTCAGGCCTTGGTAACATAACAGTTAAATTACACACCCACACGTACACATTCTAGTGAAGATCTGTACATAACATTTACTATTAGCCAAATAAATTGTTATGTGTGGAGCTTCCTGGTGGGGAGATCCTTGCATTTGCTATAAAGCAATATTGCTTTTGAAATCAGGGATAGAATTCATGGCCAATTTTCCAGACTGGAGGAATGTGAGGAAACTGGTTTGGAAGAAAGGAGTAAAGGTCAACATAAGGAAAAAGAAGGAAAATTGGGCTTCAAAAGCTAGGTTGTTAACACACTACTTCATAGGGATGGTTCTCACCAGTTACGAACTTTTAACCCTAACCTGATCAAGTTGAAGACAATTTCCCTCACACATTTGTACCCAGGTAATTGCTTTTTGTTCTCTACTTGATCAGTAGAGGCTGTATTGAGATGCTGCGTGAACAAAGTAGTATTGCAGGTTTTCCACAATATGATTTAGTGGCTGATACTGAAAGTAGTTATGCCTAAAATTCCAGTAAAATGATGTACTGAGTTAAGATATCTATATTTTTAAAAGTAATGTTCCATCAAATCAAAAAAGTTTGATGTTTGCATCAATTTCACACATGTGTGTTCAGAAGCCAATGCACATCATTCCTTAGCAGCTTTCATTATTGACCTGAAAAGGTGGAAATTAAGTTAATTAACTTAATTTGGGAAGTACTTTTGCTCAACAACTTGTAGGGAAAACGGAATGTTTGAACAGAATGGCGTGACAGTGATATGACTTACTTACAGTTAATTTATAAATGCTACACATGAAAAATAAAGATTGCACTATTGCAAAAATCACTAATTAATTCTAATTTCCTGTCTCTTTTGGTAATTGAATCTAAATGAAAGAAAACACAGATGAAGAACCAAGGTTACTATAGACATCTGTCTCTGTACTCTGCGGGAATTTTAATACGAATTTGTTTTGACAGTTTGATGTTGCTTGTGCAGGGATTTTTATGGTCTGTGAAACTAGAGATTCTTGTAGAGACTCATTTTGAATCGGTGTTTAATCTTGGTGTTATACAAACAGTTGAGCTCTCATCTGATCGTGAAATTCCATTCTTATGTCTGGAGGTGTCAGTTACAGAGTTTTGTTTAGTTCTGTTCCTTGCATCAACATCTGATCAAAAATAATTTTACTGCTTTATAATGTCCGAATGATGCTGCTTCAAGCTTACCATTATATAAATGGATTTGTAGATTCTTGTTCAGAAAGAATTGGGTATTGAACGCACATTAAAGCATTTTCGTATTTTTGTACTATGAGGGTAGATGCTGGTGGGAGTTTTAACACAGTAAAAATGCCCCTCGTGACTGATGCCCACGGATTCCGCTGCCTTCCCACGAATCCCAATATTAACCTGCTCTTTTTAGCAGGAGAGCAGGACACCTGCTAGAAAACAGCGAGGCCCTGCTTTAAATATGTAGATCGGGCTCCGATGACGTCATCGGGGCCCAACTGCAGTCTTGGCCCTCGGCCTGCACGGGAAAGACCTTGTGGCTTCACCTCCAGGCCGAACCTATTGGGAAGAGGATCCAGGGCCAGATGAGGCCCAGAAAGGTAGGTTACTTTTTATAAAACATTTTGTTTCCTTATGGGCCAGCAGGAGCAGGAGTGCTGCTCTGGGCTCCACAAGAAAATCTTGGGCCTCCCCTGCCCAGGGCTTCCCTCCCCATCTGATCACTCGACCCCACCCCCTTCCAAAACATTTACCTTAGTGTCAGGGACCGTTCGATTTGGACCCCAGTGGCAGCCTCCTGCCGGCCACATAGTTTTTCCCACCGAGTTCACGCAGGAGATTCACTCCAATCAAAAGCTGAGGCCCAGGAGTTAAAATCTCCAGGAACTCATACTACGGAGGGCTGAACAGCTTCCCATCCACCTAGGCCCGTGACCGTACCAATTCCGTTTATCCTTAAAATCGTCCCCACTGTGTATCATTTTTTATCCTCACCATATCATGGATAAGCTGAGCCAAGCAACCAAACCATCAGAGCTAACTGTTATTAACGACTGTTTAGATAAAGTTTAATCAGTTATTTTTCTCATCTTGTGGGTCGCCTTCCTGTTGATTTTATTACCACAAGAGAGAAGCTTTTACACAATCAGTGTTGTGTCTCGTTTTAGACTGTTGACAAGGAATTGTTGAGTTGTGTTTAATAGTTTAGAGATTATATTGAATATTTTTGAACAATTTACGAATGATCAACAATTTACATAACTGTGCAAGCTCTTTCCTGATAAACAACATTCCCAATGCCATTTTGAATCATTCACGTTCTCTTATGTGCTATTAAGGAAAGGAAAAAGGCAATTCCCCCATCTTCAGTAAGCCGTCAGGTGGGTGAGGCAGAGGTTTTCAAACATAAGAATTGTGAGTCATGACCAATTTATTCCATAAATGCATTTTTACTCTCCTGCCTAAGGCAGGCTACTGAGAAGCATTGGGAATTCATGACATTATCCTCCTTCTTGTGGTGCAAACCTTTACTGTTCTCTGCATCAAAGTTAGTACTTTTGAAACAAACTTAAAATTAAATTCTTCAAAAAAGAATATCTTTGTTATTTTGTGAGCTCCTTTCCACACTTGGTCAACATGAGGAAGCGACAACTTGAGGCAGTTGTTAAACCAACTCTGAAAGCAAATGCGTTGAGGTATAACCTGTTTTCAGATGCCAGGGCACCTAACCCTGATTTAGTGGATAACCATCCATCAAATATGTCTGCATAATCAGACTGTTGAACTGAATTCCTTTGGACACGTGTCAGGTGATACTGTCGCAACACCAAATTTCTACATCTGCCAATTGCTCAAATAGGATTTTGCTAACAGTGGTAATGCCCAGAAATGATGGGCTGGATTTTATCAATGGAGGCGTGTAGGAGGCGGGACTCCAACTTTTGGGGTTGTAGTCCCGCCTCCATCGAGTTGTGGCCAACCCACTCTATTTTCCCTTGATTGACCAGTGGGCTCAGCAGGCCAATTAAGGGCCACCGGCAACAGGTGACGTCACAGATTGACATTTCATTTGTCAAGAGCTTTTGACAGATGAAATATCAGCATTTGACAGCTCTTTGAAGCTGTCAAACACTGACAATCTGTACTCCAAGTTAATTCCTTCCTCTCAGGCTGATTTAGAGATCTCTCCAGAACAGAAAGCAGAGGCTGCAGCTTTTGACAGCTCGCGGCCATTCTGCTTTCTGTGCCGGTGAGATGAGGGACTCCCGAGACCTGAAGGAAGGAAGGCTGCATTATTAAGTAAAGGTAAGTAGAACTTATTTAAACATTTTACACACACCAAACACACTTACCTCTGCACTCATGCACCCATCACTCACCTGAGCACCGGACATCTCAAACCCTCCAAGTCCTTCAGCCCGACGGTCCGCCTCGCTAACTTGGCGTGGTTTGGAGCCGTCGGGCAGCCCACACTTCAGGGATAAAAATAGGGATTGGGCTAAAAACTGCCTGTTAACTACCTGTTAACAGGCAGTTAATTGGCACTAATCCCCTTCCCGCCTCGGGGAGGCGGCTCCCAGCACAGGGCAGGTACCCGCCTCCTAGGAGGCGGGATGGGTTCGTGCCCCCCGATTTCGCGATTTTAATCCCCCACACGCCTCCAATCCCGCCTCAACGGCCCGATGAAATTCGAGCCCGATGTGTTTAGTACTTTAATCTCTCTTATCGCCTGATCAAAAATTTTGAAGAGATTATTGCCTTTACTCATGACATTAAAAACTTGCAAGCCAACTCATTTATGTGATCCTTTTTAGGAATCCAGGTTGTACCAGGTGCTGCTGTCTTTTTTGAAACTTGCTACTTTTCTATTTTGAACAAAGTTGATGTGTAGATAAGTACAAACATAGTAGTGAGGGAGATGCATTGTAGTGATCTGTGCCCCAACGTCAGTCCATCTGCTGCTGAAACCGTCTTCAATGCCTTTGTCACGTCCAGGCTCAACTGTTCCAATACTGTTCTGTTTTGACTATTGTGTGATTGGGTATGTGGGGATATGAAACCGGCTTCTAGTTCCCCCTGCAATTCCTGCAACATGAAGCATTTCTGCTACTCAGCAGGTCAAGTGATGGGGCTGTACCGGGGTCCAGAATGCAGGGTCGATTTCTATCTGCCCTTCACAATTCTTGTTGGTGGAGGTTACGTAGATTGCAAGACATATTGCCCCAGTTGTTCATCTGGCATTTCATGTTAAGGTATCACACAAAATCTTTTTAATTTTGCTGGAGATTAGTGGACATATTGAGGTGGGGATCGAATGTCTGAGGGAGCTAAGTATATGAAGCCTTTCAGGATCAATGGTTGGGTGGCTTTTGCCAGCATGTCCTTCTGTGATGGTAGTAAAAGGCAGTATGGGTAAACATTCAGCTCTCACTAACGTGAAACCTGAAAGAAGGAGAAAAATCCTGAAACGTGACGGCAGCTGATGAGAAACACAAATGAGCTGCATGTGAAAATTAGCAATATTCTGCTGAATTGTAATGTTTGCTAATATAACCAAGTTCAACATTTTGGCAAATACTGTATTAAGTTAATATAATGTACAAACACCATAGCAAATGTGGTTTTAATATTTGTTAAATTGTATCACAGTTTCACAGGTAACTCTTATGCAGACATCACCTATTATCACCACCCAGTAATTTGTACTTTATGAAGAAAAACTTCATTCAAATATCCCCCTTTGTTCATTATCACTTACTCTAGATACACTGAACACAACAACACTACCCGCCACCACAAGCTGCTTTATAATGGTCTGTTTCTTTCCATAGACGCATAATAATTTTATGTTCATAGTTCATAATAACCTGTTTATATATATGAATACATTCTTGGCCCTATCCGCCCTTGCCAGGAATTGTTTGTTATTTAAATAGAAGTTGAGCCCAGGCAGCCTGTTGAAAAAAATGTTTTGACTATAGCCCATCGCTGAGTATCAATATAGCCGGACTTGGAACTTAATAAAAGAAATATAACAATGAGCAATTTTTCAATAAGTGGTAGTTTTTGAAAAGTAAAAATCAGTGGCAGCATTTGCAGTGTAAAACTTGTAACTCATGCCAGGGAATTACCACACTGTCCTTTTACCGCTAGGTTTGAATGAAGCACAGACTAGTAGCTTGAAAATGTTCCTTTCTCTAATGCCTATAAGGATCCTATCGGAATTAAGTTTGGGAAGTCTCAACAACAACTTGCATTTATGCAGCACCTTTAACGTAGTAAAATGTCCCATGGTGCTTCACAGGAGCGTTAAGAACATAAGAAATAGGAGCAGGAGTAGGCCATTCGGCCCCTTGAGCCTGCTCCGCCATTCAATAATAACATGGCTGACCTTCTGCCTCAACTCCATTCACCGGCCCTATCGCCATATCCCTTGATGCCTTTACTGGTCAGAAATCTATCGACTTCTGTTTTGAATATACCCAATGACTGAGCCTCCACAGCCCTCTGGGGTAGAGAATTCCAAAGATTCACCACCCTGTGAAGAAATTTCTTCTCATCTCAGTCTTGAATGGCCTACCTTTTATCCTGAGGCTGTGGCCCCTGGTTCTAGACTCCCCAGCCAAGGGAAACATTCTCCCAGCATCCACCCTATCAAGCCCTGTAATAATTTTGTATGCTTCAATAAGATCCCCTCTCATTCTTCTGAATTCAAGAGAATACAGGCCTAGTTTGCTCAATCATTCAGTTGTTAGTGGGGATAGGGCTGCAGCACAAAATTGTTCATGTAACTCCCCACTAACTAAGCGCTTGCACTCAATTTCTGTCGGACTTATATAGGCAGTAGAGAGGAGGAACTTTATCCCACTGTTGTATACTGGTTTAAAACCCAATTTCTAGAGTTGAAGGGACACTGTGCCATTCTGTCTTTCAACAAAAAGTAACATTTATACTCACAAGGGGTGCAGGTGAGAGAACCGGGGCTACAGTGTTATGGCCCTGTCTCAGATCGGCGCTCATTTTCAGCGTGGCTTCGTCAGTTGCAGTGCAGAATCATGGAATTAACCATGTTTTTTATGGGCTGGAATAGATGAAAGGAAATAAGGTATTGGGCATTGAGGAGCTTACCATGTGGACTAGGCTATAGTTGGAGCCTGGGTTTTCTTACTTCCCTCTTGCACCTCACTTCTATGTATCTGTTCCAGCTCCTGACCATGCCCAATCCCATCTGTGACTTTACCGTGACTGGTTTGTGGTGGGGGGGGGGGGGCGGGGTGGTATGTTAAAAAAAACCCAGCTTTTTTAATGTGGCGGTAGCAGGATTGAAATAAAATCAATGTAAAGGAGGGATTTGAACCTGCAAGGGTATGAGTGAGGCCAGAATGGAAGCAAGTTTTTAATGTATTTTGTATGTTTATAGCATTCCTTATGCAGAGGTACATCGTGGCTGCTTTACAAATGGAAGTGGAGTTAAGTAAGAGATAGGAAAGCTTAAATGGGGAGACTGAAGGAATGATTGAAGAGATGGGTTTTTAAGAGGCCTTTGAAGGAAGAGAGAGAGAGGCAGTAAGGCAAAGTGGTTTAGGGAGAGTTACAAAGAGCAGGAGCATAGTGACTGAAAGAATGGCACCGATTATAGAGCAGATGAAGTCAGTCCAGAAGTTTGAATGATGTAATGGAATTTGTTTTCAGGCCAAACTATGGAGAGAGAAATAAAAATAAAAATAAAATAAAGATCGAAGGACAGATATGGAAGAATACAAAATAACTAGAATAGAAGTAAAGTTGGAAATAAAGGAAAAGAGCAACACGTTTGGCATTGAATTCCTGAGGCAAAAGAGAAACGGAAAACAGTTATCTATAAATAGTGTTTATTTTGTCAGTTAGATTTGTCTTGTATACTCTTAGTTAATGAACTTCGAATATCTGATTAACATTGGTACAGAATTTCTAGTACAGTGTTCAATTTAATTTTCTGTGTGTTCTTAAAGCACATGGCCAGTAAAGGGATGGCAAATTGAAGTATCCAAATGTAAAGTACGCTACAGTGGAAAGCCTAAGGAAACGAGTCAAATTCATTTGTTAAGCATTACTGAAGATTACATTTTGAATAGACGATTTATTGATTCATCTCAAATACGTGAATTATTTTGTAAAAAAATCTTAGTTTTATTTGTCCATAATCTGTTAAGCTTTTAGTATTCATTGTACCTTAAAGATTTTCTTTATTGGGTGCTTTGAGTTTTGTCTAGTTGATAAAGTCCTGAATTAAGCTGTAATAGTGGATCTGTAGTGTAGCTAAGTATATTGTAATGCAAGGACACGGAACTTTGATGTGTAACAAATACATCTGTTGAAAACTGCAGTTTAAGAGCAGCTGTGGATTTCTTTAATCTGATGCATCCGGTCTGCATAGTTTATATTTCATAGCATAGTTCATAAAAGCTTGCACGAAAAACTTGTGCCGATCCTATGGAGCAAACTGGCTAGTAATTACGTAGCATAAAAGATTCAAACCAAAGTTTGAATATTTTTGAATCAACATCTCCGAGGCGGCTACTTTCATGCCAATGCTACGTACCTGATGGTTTTGTCTAGTTCAGTTTCCCACTGTCTTTTATAAATCTGACTGCATAGCAGAATATCTGATTCATTAAATGCCCCAGATTATAAATAGTTGCTAGTAGTTCACACGGTGCATTGGTATTCAGCAGCTGCTTTTGTTTCCTTTTTTAAAAAAAATCACAAAACCCTTTTGTCTGATGTTGTAAGCCAGCCTCTGGTTATAAATCACACCCGCAACACGGGATTGTTTGAGTAATTAATGCAATTTCTTGTGTATCAGCTGACAAAATGGACTTTTGCTGTTGAACACAGAGCCAGAGTTCTTCGCAATATTTATTCGTATGATAGGGACAGTTAATCATTAAGCAGACTGAGTTATATGGATTTTAATTTTGTCTCAGCGGAATGAACTTGTTAAGTATTGTACCTTTGCCAGTGTCCCAACTTTGGTGTATCTGCTGGGGCAAGTAGAAATACTGCAGTTCAAATGTAGTTGGAGTTAGAAACAGGTCGACCAAATACAATGGGATCTGGATAAGTTGGACTAATGAATGGAAACCAGCATTTAATGTGGACAAGTGCAAGCTAATGAGACAAGGGGAGGGAAATATATATTGTGGGAATACAAACTCAATGGTTCGTATAGAACCTTGGTTCAACCACACTTGGCGTACTGTGTGCAGTTTTTTTCGGTGATATGGACATCGCTGGCAAGGCCAGCATTTATTGCCCATCCCTAATTGCCCTTGAGAAGGTGGTGGTGAGCCGCCTTCTCGAACCGCTGCAGTCCGTGTGGTGAAGGTACTCCCACGGTGCTGTTAGGGAGGGAGTTCCAGGATTTTGACCCAGCGACGATGAAGGAACTGCGATATATTTCCAAGTCAGGATGGTGTGTGACTTGGAGGGGAACTTGGAGGTGGTAGTGTTCCCATGCGCCTGCTGCCCTTGTCCTGCTAGGTGGTAAGAGGTCGCGGGTTTGGGAGGTGCTGCTGGAGAAGCCTTGGCGAGTTGCTGCAGTGCATCTTGTAGATGGTACACACTGCAGCCACGGTGCACCGGTGGTGGAGGGAGTGAATGTTTAAGGTGGTGGATAGGGTGCCAATTAAGCGGGCTGCTTTGTCCTGGATGGTGTCGAGCTTCTTGTGTGTTGTTGGAGCTGCACTCATCCAGGCAAGTGGAGAGTATTCCATCACACTCCTGACTTATGGAAAGGATTTGGGGAGTCGAGGTGAGCCTCTGGCCTGCTCTTGTCGCCACAGTGTTTATGTGGCTGGTCCAGCTACGTTTCTGGTCAATGGTGATCCCCAGGATGTTGATGGTGGATTCGGCAGTGGTAATGCCGTTGAATGTCAAGCGACGGTGGTTGGATGCTCTCTTATTGGAGATAGTCATTGTCTGGCACTTGTGTGGCACGAATGCTACTTGCCACTTATCAGCCCAAGCCTGAATGTCGTCCAGGTCTTGCTGCATGCGGGCATAGACTTCATTATCTGAGGAGTTGTAAATGGAACTGAACACTGCAAGCATCAGCGAACCTCCCCACTTCTGATCTTATGATGGAGGGAAGGTCATTGATTAATCATCTGAAGATGGTTGGGCCTAGGACACTGCCCTGTGGAACTCCTGCAGCAGTGTCCTGGGGCAGAGATCATTGGCCTCCAGCAACAACAGCCATCTTCCTTTGTGCTAGGTATGACTCCAACCAGTGGAGTGTTTTTCGCCTGATTCCCATTGACTTCAGTTTTACTAGGGCTCCTTGATGCCACACTCAGTCAAATGCTGCCTTGATGTCAAGGGCAGTCACTCTCACCTCACCTCTGGAATTCAGCTCTTTTTTCCATGTTTGGACCAAGGCTGTAATAGACTCATAGAATAGTTACAGCACAGAAGGAGGCCATTCGGTCCGTCGAGCCCATGCCGGCTCTGCAAGAGCACTTCAGCTAGTCCCACTCCCCTGCCCTTTCCCCGTAGCCCTGCAATTTTTTTTCCTTCAGGTACTTATCCAATTCACTTTTGAAAGCCACGATTGAATCTGCCTCCACCACCCTCTTGGGCAGTGCATTCCAGATCTTAACCACTTGTTGTGTAAAAATGTTTTTCCTCTTGTCGCCTTTGGTTCTTCTGCCAATCACCTTAAACCTGTGTCCTCTCATGTGAACTCATCCAAAACTCTGCTGCCCTTATCCTAACCCGCATTAAGTTCCGCTCACTCATTACCCCTGTGCTCGCTGTCCTACATCGGCACTCAGTCGATTTTAACATTCACATTCCCTTGTTCAAAACCCCCCATGGCCTCACCCCTCCCTATCTCTGTAAGCTCCTCTAGACCTATGAGGTATCTGCGCCCCTCCAATTCTGGCCTCTTGTGCATCCCCGATTTTAATTGCTCCTCCATTGGCGACTTATTTCCTATGTCAACTTGCATTTCTATAGCATGCAACATAATACATAACCCCAAGTGCTTCACAGAAGAGAAACAAACAAGCAGTAATAGAAGAATGGATGTACAGGAAACTATGATGTAATGATGTCTGGAGCGAAGTGGTCCTGGGGGAACCCAAACTGAGCATCGGTGAGCAGGTTATTGGTGAGTAAGTGCCGCTTGATAGCACTGTCGACGACATCTTCCATCACTTTGCTGATGATTGAGAGTAAACTGATGGGGCGGTAATTGGCCGGATTGGATTTGTCCTGCTTTTTGTGGACAGGACATAGCTGGGCAGTTTTTCCCATTGTCGGGTAGATGCCAGTGTTGTAGCTGTACTGGAACAGCTTGGCTAGAGGTGCGGCTAGTTCTGGAGCACAAGTCTGGAGCTAGTCCAGTAACATAACCACTACGCTACCAAACCGAGTTCTGGTATCCATACTACAAAAAAAGATATTGAAGCACTGGAAAAAGTGCACAAGTGCACAAGGATAATACCAAAATTGAAAGGATACACTATCAGGAAAGATTGAGCAGGCTGTGGATTTTTGCTTTGGAAAAGAGACTAAGAGGAGACCTGATGGAGGTGTTCAAATTATGAAAGTTTCAATAGGATGGATGTGGAAAAACTGTTTCCACTTGTGGGTGAGTCCAAAACAAAGGGGCATATATATAAGGTAGCCACTAAGAGATCAAATAAAGAATTTAGGATAAATGTCTTTACCATGGTGAGAATGTGGAACTCGCTCCCACACAGAGTGGCTGAAGCAGATTGCATTGATACATTTAAGGGGAGGATTGGAGCATACACGAGAGAGAAGGGACCAGAGCGGCAGGATGGGAAGAGATAACGAGATGAGACAGAGGCTCGTGAGGAGTATAAACACCAGCATCGACCAGTTGGGCCAAATGGCCTGTTTCTGTGCTACAGATTCTATGTAATTGTATGAGTGGGTTCTGGGAATATTGGTGGACAGCTCACTGAAACTGACAGCACATGTGTGGTACAGGTAGACTACCTTTTATCCGAACTTCCGAAAACCGAAACCCTCTAGGCTTTTTCGTTCAGCGTAAGTCGTGCGCACGACATGACCAGAGTGGCGCACGACCCCCCCGCCGACCCCGACCCCCCCGCGGACACCCCCGCCGACTTACGCTGAGCAGAGGGTCAGCGTAAGTCGTGCGCACGACCCCCCCCCCCCACGGAACCACCTGACTCTCTTCCAAAGGCTCGAAAGCAACGAGAGCTCTGAGCCCGCGGCGGTGCCGGCCCCTGTTCCGACCGAGCACGACGACCTGTTGGTGGAAATGCGGAACTTCATTGCATTCCAGGCTAGCAGCGACGGACAAGCCACGACTGCGGACCCCCCCCCCCCCGCCGACCCCGACCCCTGCGGACCCCCGCCGACCCCCCCCCCCCCCCGCAGACCCCCGCCGACGCCGGACCCCCGCCGACCCACCTTCCGAAATCCGAAATTTTCCGAAGACCGAAACACGGCTGGTCCCGAGGTTTTCAGATAAAGGATAGTCTACCTGTAGTAGTAAGGAAAGCTAACTGGATCTTGGGATGTGTAGCCAGAGGAATAGAGCAAAAATTACCAAAAGGTGGATGAGTCTGTATAGGCCACATCTGGAGTATTCTGTACAAAGATATCCAGTCATTGGAGGTAGTGCTTGTGTATCCCAGGGGCGCAGTTAGTTCGACGCGTCCCCTGGGATCACATGGGCCATGGAGAGCCAATCGTAGCAGGGAATCTCTATTCATAGATTTGACAGGAAGACCTGTCAAATCTATGAATAGAGATCGGCCCCAAAACCTAACTAAAACTTCAAGTAAATTTTTTTTTTTAATCACATTTTTAAAATAACTATAAATTACATAAAATAACTATTTTAAACAGTTTAAATTTTTGAAAAAATTAATTAGTTTTTAACGGGGCTAAAAATAAACTTACCTTATTTAAAAATAATACACCTGTGGAAAAAATGTTTTAATTTTACTTAATTCACCACTTACCTTGTTAAAAGCAGGCCTTGCGACTGCTTTTTAAAAGCGTAGCTGCTGGAGACTTACCCTCCCGGAGAAACCGGTTAAAAAAAAAACAGAAGTTCCAGGCGTATGCGCTGCCTCTCCGGCGCACGCATTCGACCTGTGAACTCCTTCCTTCAAGGGAACGGAAGTTCCGGTTTCCCGCGCATGCGCAGTGCATGCACGAAACCGGCACTTTTGTTGGCCCTATGCGCGAGTACCCAGCGCGTACTCACCCGTGGGGATCCGAATTTCTGGCCCTTTGTGCCTCTCTTCACGGAAGAAGATAGATGCAAAAAACTTCCCGGAAATAGTGGAGAACCAAGACTCCAGCGAGAATAAGGAACTGAAAGAAATTAGTATTAGTAAAAAAATAGTACTGGATAAATTAATGGGACTGTAAGCCGATAAATCCCATGGACCTGATGCACTGGTTGTCATTTTCCAAAATTCCATAGATCCTAGAACAGTTCCTGTCGATTGGAAGGTAGCAAATGTAGCCTCATTATTTAAGAAAGGAGGGAGAGAGAAAACGGGGAACTACAGACCAGTTAGCCTGACATCAGTAGTAGGGAAAATGCTAGAATCTATTATTAAGGACGTGGTAACAGGGCACTTAGAAAATAATAATAGGATTGGGCAGAGTCAACACGGATTTATGAACAGGAAATCGTGTTTGACAAATCTGTTGGAGTTTTTTGAGGTTGTAACGAGCAGTGGATGTGGTGTATTTGGATTTTCAGAAGGCTTTCGTTAAGGTGCCACACAAGAAGTTATTAAACAAAATGAGGGCTCTTGGGATTAGGGTTAATACACTAGCATGGATTGGTTAATGGACAGAAAACAGAGCGTAGGAATAAATGGGTCATTTTCAGGTTGGCAGGCTGTAACTAGTGGGGTACCGCAAGGATCAGTGCTTTTGCCTCAGCTATTCACAATTTACATCAATGATTTGAATGAGGGGACCAAATGTAATATATCCAAGTTTGCTGATGATACAAAGCTGGGTGGGAATGTTAAGTTGTGAGGAGGATGCAAGGAGGCTTCAAGGGGATATAGACAGGCTAAGTGAGTGGGCAAGAACATGGCAAATGGGATATAATGTAGAGAAATGTGAAGTTATCCACTTGGTAGGAAAAACAGAAAAGCAGAGTATTTTTTAAATCGTCTGAGATTGGGAAATGTTGGTGTTCAGAGGGATCTGGGTGTCCTTGTAGAAGAATCACTGAAAGTTAACCTGCGGGTACAACAAGCAATTAGGAAAACAAATGGTATGTTGGCCTTTATTACAAATGGATTTGAGTACAAGAGTAAAGGCGTCTTACTGCAATTATATAGGGCCCCGGTGAGACCACACCTGGAGTATTGTGTACAGTTTTGGTCTCCTTACTGAAGGAAGGATATACTTGCCATAGAGGGAGTGCAACGAAGGTTCACCAGACTGCTTCCTGCAATGGGAAGATTGTCCAATGAGGAGAGATTGAGTAGACTAGGCCTATATTCTCTAGAGTTTAGAAGAATGAGTGGTGATCTCATTGAAACATACAAAATTCTTAAAGGGTAGATGCAGGGAGGATGTTTCCCCTGGCTGGGGAGTCTAGAAGTAGGGGTTACAGTCTCAGAATAAGGGGTTGATCATTTGGACTGAGATGAGGAGAAATTTCTCCAGTCAGAGGATTGTGAATCTTTGTAATTCTCTACCCCAGAGGGCTGTGGAGGCTTAGCCGTTGAATATATTCAAGACAGAGAGCGGTAGATTTTGAAATATTAAGGGAATCGAGGGATATGGGGATAGTGCAGGAAAGTGGAGATGAAGTAGATCAGCCATGATCTTATTGAATGGCGGAGCAGGCTCGAAGGGCCAAATGGCCTACTCCTGCTCCTATTTCTTATGTTCTTATGTAGTACAGAACAGAACAACCAAACTAAGAAAAGGTTAAGGTATTTGAGCTATGAGGAAACATTGAAGGGTCTGGGGTTGGTTGTTCTGTGGAAGAGAAGGCTCAGAGGAAATATTATTTAAGTAGTAACGAGTCTCAATGGAAATAGATAAGCTGGACCCTGATAGTACATTTGAGATTGCCACACACACTAGAACCCGGGAACACAGGATCAAACTTAGAAGAGGGAAGGTGCACAGGCAGTTTAGATTTAACTCCACAGGAGGTGGTAAACCATTGGAACAGACTGCAAAGGGAATCAGTAGAGGCAAACAACGTGGAAAAATTTAAGAGCGAGTTGGAAAGATATTTGAGGTAGTGGGCTTTGGAGAGTTATTAACTTTTAGGGCTGCACAGATGGACTACATAATCTTTTCCAGTGTGGTACTTTCCAATATGAAAACAAAGAAATAAAGACATGCATTTATATATCGCCTTTCACAACCTCTGGATGTCCCAAAGAGCTATACAGCTAATGAAGTACTGTTGAAGTGTAGTTACTGTTGTAATGGAGGAAATGCGGCAGCCAATTTACACACAGCAAGGTCCTTGGAATATAAAAGGCTAAGGGGTGATTAGGTTTTAAGGAATTTGAAATGAATTGATAGGGTGGATAGAGAGAAACTTTTTCTGCTAGTGGGGGAGTCTAGGACAAGGGGATATAACCTTAAAATCAGAGCCAGGCCATTCTTCAAGCAAAGGATGTTAGCAGCGTGGAACTCTCCCCCACAAAAAGCAATAGATTATAGATCAATTAATCATTTTAAATTTGAGATCGATAGATTTTTGCTAGACAAGAGTATAAAAGGAGATAAAGCCAAGGCAGGTGGATGGAGTTAAACTACAGATCAGCCATTATCTCATTGAATGGCAGAACAGGCTCGAGGGGCTGAATGGCCTGCACTTGTTCTTATGTCCCACCAACAACAATGTGATAATGACCAGATATTCTGTTTCAGTGATGTTGGTTCAGGGATAAATATTGGTCAAGGCACCAGGGAGAACTCCCCTGCTCTACTTCAAAATAGTGTCATAGGATCTTTTACATCCTGAGAGGGCAGACGAGGCCCCAGTTTAACGTTTCATTCAAAAGATGGCACCTCCGACAGTGCAGCATTCCCTCAGTACTGCACTAAAGTGTTAGTCTAGATTTTGTGCTCAAGTATCTGAAGTGAGACTTGTCCCCACAACCTTCTGACTCAGAGGCATTAATGCACATCACTAAAGATTTTCTTTACATATAAACTTAGTGTGGCATAGAATTTAACATTTTCTATACTGCAAGCTCCTGATTGTTTCACAAAATGGTCTTGAATATTGAACTTTAAAGGACCAGAATATGTTTGATTATCTAATTTTAGGCACTCCAAGAATATGATACTTGTGAGATGAGAGAAATAAATGGAAAGCTATTAATTAGGACAACGCACTGAAAATTAATCTAATTTTTCAAATCTGCTCATCAAATCAAGACATATTAATACTGATTGTGAACAAACTGAGATCTGTTGGTAGCTAAGAAAACATTGGTAACCACGGAGTCCCATTTCATCATATTCTTGGAGTGCCTAAAGTAAATAGAAATAGTCATCACAAATAGCTGTGTGAGAAACTGGTATTTTGCAAGGTTTGGAAGCTGCCCTAAATGAAAAGGCTATACTGCTTTTGTGAAGTGCCGTTTTAGACTAATGCGCCTCGACATCCTTAGTCTTGAATGTTATAGCTATGCAGTTTTACTGCAGGTGTAGCTTTTAACATTTTATTCTCTCAACTCTTTGAAAGCTTCAACAATAAATGCTTAACCTACTTGTTTGTTACTCAAGATTTAAACATTGCACTGGCAAACATAAATTTTGGAAACATAAACAAAAGAGAAGCAAATTTCTAAACAAGCTTTTACAATTTGGTCAACGAAAGGAGCTAGTCCCTTTTCAACATGTGACATCCTTTAGGGTTGGTTTGAATTGGTAACGTTTCGATGGTCATCATGTGAAAGGACCACAAACAGTGTTTGGATTATACCCTGATGCCTTGAGTGATGGTATGCAATAAGTAACAAAATACTCAGTATAAAGAGAAATCCTGAAATTTATCCCTGCAGCAATGGGTCAGTTTAAAGAGAGACAGGATGTAATGTAAAACCATCACTTGTCCCTTTGATCAAAGGACAGGTTATCTACCTTCACCCAGCAGGCGATTAACACACAAGTACATTCCGCTTTAAACAACAGTGACAAGGCCGTGCTAACTATTTGAAGTTTGTCTTCTTACACGTACAAAGAAGTATGCAGATAACTTCAGTTTTTCCTAGTGTATATGCGAAGATTATTGTACTACAGTTTGCATGTTAATTTTAAACAATTCATTATACTTCAAGGTGGTTAATTTTTTTCACAATATACATATATTTGGCCGGGTCATGGGTTTAAGAAGATACAGATCATGTATTCTTTAGTACAAAAGCTTATTTAGAAACATATTGCTCTATATCAAAAGTGGCACAATTTAATGAACTTTGACAATGAATAATGAAGTGTCAAACTGACCCCTTTGTGAATGGTTAGCAGATTTGCAATGGCAAAGGTAAGAGTGAAGATTGTTAATCCGATGCTTAAAGATTTTAAATTTACATACAATCATCAAAATTATATACCAAAATGAAAATTAACCAAATTGAAGAGAGGGAAATTTAGCTTTATAAAATAAACTCTGTTTAACCAGGGTAAGCGCTTAAGTGGAACAGGCTACATCTGTTTTTTTAAGCAAGAGTCATTTTCTCTCTAGCTTTAGAATCCTACCTATTGACACCACACACTCCGAGTCCACAAACAAAAGGGCAGGTGCTCAGCATGCTCCTGCCAATTCTGCAGCATAGCTGCCCATCAGAAGTTCTGTAAGTGGCCTGAGGTGACATGCCACCAGCTTTCCTTCCTTATGGAGAAGTGTTGGGCCTACAGTCTGTGGGACTCATCCAAATAAACTGCTTAAGATTGAGAAGCAAATGAGATGTTAATATGTTTTGTAAACAGCAGAACAACTTGCATTTATGTAGTGTCTGTAATATTTTCAAACATCCAAAGGCAATTTGCAGAGAGGAAAAGAGGGTTGGATACTAAGGTATAGAGTGAGAGTAGGAGAGATGACCATAAACAAGAGGTGTGTCGCAAGAAGGCTTTTAAAGGTGGAAGGAGAAGTAGAGAGATGGAGGAAGGGAATTCTGGAGAACAGGGCTGAAGCAGTTGCAAGTTCTGCCATCAAGGGTAGGGTCAAGAAGGATGCACAGAAACACAGATTTGGAGGACCCAAGGTTGCTGTAGGGAAGTAAGGTTGGAAGAGTTTGCAGAGGAGGGTGGGGCAAGGTCATGGAGAGACTTGGAAATGAGGATGAGGCAAGGTCATGGAGAGACTTGGAAATGAGGATGAGGTTTTGATGCATTGGAAAATAAGAGCCAGTACAGGTCAGTGAGGTTGGAGGTGTTGGGCACACAGGACAGGATGTGGGTGGTGGAATTTTGAAACACTTGGAGTTTATGGAAGCTCAAGGGTAGGAGGTCAACAAAGAGAAATCAAGTCGACAGGTGACAAATACATGGTTAAAGGTTTTGGCAGCATTGGAAGTGAGGTAGGGCGGAGGTAGAAATAAGCAGTCTTGGTGACTGGGATAAGTCTGTACATGAAGGTATGCTGTGTTGCAACACCAGTTTACACTATTCATTTTTAACTAATGAAAGTAAAGGTACAAAGAGTACAGAATGAGTATCAGACAACACAACTGACCTGCTTTAAGAACTAATTGTGCAATTAGAATCTACTTTGGATTTAAACCGAAGGACTTAAACTAGTCATGAAATGAGGGTAATATTTCAGGCCTTTATTATTATCTAGTAGTTAGTACTTAGCTGTCCCAATGATGTAAGTTATTTAATAAGGGCATCATGTTTCCATGAATAGTGTGTGATGACAGCTGCAGTGCCCCATAATTACAGTTTCTCAATGTATAAGTGGCAATTTTTTTATTTAAACTTCCAGGTTTTCTTAGCAAAGTTCGATTAAAGGAGTGCTTGATCAAACACTGCCAAAGTGCATGACAAAGAGTGGGACTAGGATTTTCATTCTAATGCTACATTCCTGAAGTTAGAATATCTACAGAATAAAATGGCATTGCAAAGAAAATCCAAGTTTAGGAATTGTTTTCTCCTATGTTGGAAAAATGTAATTGTGCAACACTGTAGGTTTCATAACTAACTCTTGCACCTCTTCTCAGTATTGAATATCATTTTAATTATCATCTGAAAAATAAAGTTATGCTACTATAATAATTCAATAAACCAGTAAACATAGAACTATAGCCAATTTATAATTGTTGTATAATATGTCATGTTTTAATAAATGCTAATTATGAGCATTACAGTTTTGCTGTGACTTTGGCCCACCATTTAAGGCTCATTTCTTTGTCTTCAACCCTGTGCAATTTCCACAGAGGTGCTTATTAGGAAGTTAGGAGTAAGCAGGGAAGCAGATGTTTTAGAATGATTTAATGAGTTAGGTAAGTATAGACACTTTTAACTTTTATCAGGGTCCAAGTGTCAAGTGAGTGCTTACACAGTAAATTGGCTCTGACCTCTGTGTAACCAGTTATGTAAATATGCTGTCCCAAGCATGTGCAGTTCCCTTATGTTGGCACGGTGGCATTTGTTGTTCTGCATATGCACTACGCTTATTGCAGTGACACCATGATGGTCCCTTGTATTGGCAAGCTTGTGTCCTGATGACGAACACCAACTTTCAGTTGAGTTCTGAATTTAGGAGGCCATCAGGCAGAAGTTCTGGTTCCAGTGGTAAATTGAGTGAGCCAGAAAAAGAGGGTCTTCATTTGTGTCAGTCATGTAGAGGACCAGTAGATTTGCATTTGTCAGTGCCATCGATTGCTGGGGACCCGCTCAGGAATCAACAATTCTGGACAGAAACCACGATCTACAAAGCAATCCTTACAGTAGCTATTATTTACTGCAGTTTTATATATATATATAAAATTAACTGAATTGGGAACATTTTATAATATCTTTGTTCTAGTGAATAGTTCAAATCTGGAAAACTAGTTGTATGCTTCAAACGGAAGGTGTATGAAGTCAATCTTAATGTTCTACATGTTTCAAACCTAACCAAAAAAAATGTTAGATGCCTTTTTAAAAAAAAATTAGAACTATCTGGCTAAGCCACCAAGTAATGCAGAATTCTTAATCAGTCGGTAAATGTTAGCTAAAGTTGTGTTGTGTTAGTTTAAAACAAATGATGAATGGTCTAATGTTTATTTTTTTAAAGGTGAAACAGTAAGTTATTGTGAGTGTAGGATGTTTGCAAATGTATTTATAAATGGTCAATAAATCCTTTTAAAAGTTCCCATAGCTACAATAGCCCACAGTATAAATAATGGATATGCTGGGAACCAGTCCACAATACAGAGTTAAAAACTTGAATGAGTGAATCCCTGATATCTGATGCAGGACAAAGTTGCCTGTAATTTATAAAGGATCTCCAGAAACTACCTTCTCTGACCTTCCTCCTCCATACCTTCCAACTTTACCTTTTTTATCAAATGTGAGGAACTCATGTAATGCGTCCAAAATCAAGGCCATTCATGTGGCTGTTTCAATCTCCCCTGCCCTCTCCTTTCCCCATACCCCACTTCTGTCAGGCACCCTCACAAACATAGTCCCCTTTCTGCAGTTTCCCTCTTATCTCCCCAGATCCTCATCACCTCCATGAAGCTTAGCATCTGCTCCCTCGACCATATCCCAACTCACTTTCAACCTTCCCCCTTCTTGGCCCCATACTTGTCGACATCTTCATTGTGTCTCTATCTGACATTGTCCCCATCCTTTACAAAACTGTATCCTCTCTTCCCTCCCCACCTTCTTAAAAAGCCCACCCTCAGTTCCACTATTTTCTACTGCCATATCTCCAATCTACCCCTTCTAAGGTGCCCAAACACATTGTTCCAATTGTGGCCTCACTTCTCCCGCCGCTCCCTGTTTAGGTCCACCCAATCCAGTTTCCATTTGCAGTAAGGTTGCCTTGGTTGAGGTCACTGATGACATCCTGTGTAACTGTGACTGTGGATCACCACCACTCCTCATATTCCTCGACCTCTCTGCTGTCTTCCCCACCTTTGACCACTCCATTTTCCTCTGTAGTCCATCTCCTTGGTACTGCTCTGTCGTGGCCACCTGTGGTGTGCCTCACAGCTGCATCCTTCATCCTTTTCACTTCAGTATCTACATCTCAGAAAAAATTCTGAGGGACCATATTAATTGTCATTTACAAAGGCACGGATTAATCAAAGAAAGTCAGCATGGATTTATTAAGCGAAGGTTGTGTCTGACTAGCTCGATTGAGGAGGTAACAAGGAGGGTCGATGAGGGTAGTGCATTTGATGTAGTCTGCATGGATTTTAGCAAGGCTTTTGACAAGGTCCCACATAGCAGACTGGTCAGAAAAGTAAAAGCCCATGGGATCCATGAGAAAGTGGCAAGTTGGATCCAAAATTGGCTCAGTGGCAGGAAGCATGGTCGATGGATGATTTTGTGACTGGAAGGCTGTTTCCAGTGGGGTTCCACAGGGCTCAGTACTAGGTCACTTGCTTTTTGTAGTATATATCAATGATTTAGACTTCAATGTATGGGGCATGATTAAGAAGTTTGCAGATGATACAAAAATTGGCCATGTGGTTGATAATGAGGACTGTTGAGCTGTAGACTGCAGGAAGATATCGATGGACTGGTTAGGTGGGCAGAAAAGTGGCAAATGGAATTCAGTCCAGAGAAGTGTGAGGTAATGCATTTGAATACACAATAAATGGTAGGATACTGAGAAGTGTAGAGGAACAGAGGAACCTCGGAGTGCATGTCCACAGATCCCTGAAGGTAGCAGGACAGGTAAACAAGGTGGTTAAGAAGGCATACAGGATACTTTCCTTTATTAGTCGATGCATAGAATATAAGAGCAGGGAGGTTATGCTTGAACTGTATAAAACACTAGTGAGGCCACAGCTGGAGTACTGTGCCCAGTTCTGGTCACCACATTACAGGAAAGATGTGATTGTACTAGAGAGGGTACAGAGGAGATTTACGAGGATGTTGCCAGGACTGCAGAATTTTAGCTATGAGGAAAGATTGGATAGGCTGGGGTTGTTTCTTTTGGAACAGAGGAGGCTATGGGGAGATTTAATTGAGGAGTATAAAATTATGAGGGTCCTCGATAGAATGGATAGGAAGGACCTATTTCCCTTAGCAGAGAGGACAATAACCAGGGGGCATAGATTTAAAGTAATTGGTAGAAGGATAAGAGGGGAGTTGAGGAGAAATTGTTTCACCCAGAGGGTGGTGGAGGTCTGGAACTCGCTGCCTGAAAGGGTGGTAGAGGCAGAAACCATCATCGCATTTAAAAAGTACTTGGATAAGCACTTAAAGTGCCGTAACATACAAGGCTACGGACCAAGAGCTGGAAAGTGGGATTAGGCTAGATAGCTCTTTTTCGGCCAACACAGACATGATAGGCCGAATGGCCTCCTTCTGTGTAGTAAACTTCTATGATTCTATGACTACCCTTCAGCAAGATCACATTACTTGACCCTGAGCTTAACTTCCTCCCCCACATCCGATCTGGCGCCGAGACTGCTTTCTTTCCCCTACACAACATGGCCTAGTTGCAGCGATGCTACCTGAAATAAATGATCACTTCATAGTGATTTGAAAGAAAGAACTTGCATTTATATAGTGCCTTTCACATTATCAGGATGTCCCAAAACGCTTCACAGCCAATGGAGCACTTTTGAAGTGTAATCGCTCCAGTAATGTAGGGAAACAAGGCAGTGATTTGTGCACAGCAGGGTCCCACAAACAACAGGGAGATAAATGACCAAATAGTCTGTGTGTGATGTTGGTTGTGGGATAAATATTGGGCAAGACATCAGAAGAATTCCCATGTTCTTCTTTGAATGGTGCCATGGGATCTCTTTCGTCCACCTGAGAAGGCAGACGGGGCCTCGGTTTAATGTCTCATCTGAAAGGCAGCACCTCTAACCGTTCAGCACTCACTGAGAACTGCAGTGAAGCGTCAGCCTGAATTATTCTGCTTAAGTTTCTGGAGAGTGGCTTCAGAGGCAGGAGTGCTTCCACTGAGCCAAGGCTGACACTTCAAGACACATTTGAGCTGGTAAACCTACAATGGATGTGCCATTATCAGAATAACCTAAATTAGAATTATGCATCATTTAAAATGTAAAGGATAAACTTTCAACAAGGGCACAGATATTAATTTTATGATGAACATTGAATGTTAATTATGTAGAAAGTAACCAGTCACTGAGACTCTTGCAAAAGATGATTCAGTTTTTCTTTATCAGACAGAGTAATCTTAAGTGGTTTAGAAAGCTTGTGCATCTATTACAGAAACCACAGAAGCTTACTATATGAAAGGAGGCCAGTCAGCCTATCGCATTTGTGCTAGATCTTTGCTAGAGCAATCCAAAACTAACCCCACTGCCCTGCATTCTCCTCTCTTTCAAATGTTTCTCTATTAGTCCTTTAAAAGATGCAATGGTCTCTGCATCAACTACTCCCACTAACAAAGCATTCCATGCTGAAACAACTCCCTGTGTAAATAAATTTTTCCGAGCCCCTATCCTCACTCCTTTTGTGACCATTTTAAATTGATGATCCTTTGTCACTGATTCTCCAACCAGAGGAAACAGTCTTTCCCTAGTCAACCTATCAAAAACCCTTCAGAATTGTTTTAAAACTCGATTTGTTTGTTATGCTTTAGCACCAGTTAACAAAGCTCTGAATATAAGGTATCACAATATATCCTAGAGATCCTCAGGCAAGAGTAGAAGAAATGTTAACAGTGTCATTAAATTTGGTTTGGTCTGATAACTTTGCAACTTGATGTTGGGAGGCTTTGGTCACCTTGTGTAATTGTATTCTCGTCATTGAGTCAACTGATGTCTCGGGTTCTTAATTAGATTGGATTATTATATTTAAAATTTCATTCTAAATTAATAAATTAATCTGGAATTGGCAACTTGATAGTTCTGAAAGGGATGTTGTAATCAAAAAATGAGCTTTGCGATCTTTTAAATATTTTATCCCAATTCCAGTTTTTTCCACGTACACCCAAGTGTAGATGTTTGCCATTTTTAAATAATTAACTTTATTGTACTCTTATTAAACATCATTAAAACACATTTTGGACAATTAATAAATATCAGTATGCACTAGAATCCTTTTATGTTGTGTAACTGACAAGTTAAAACTATTTAAAAAAGTACACTCCCAAAACAGGTGCTGAGATCAGACCTAAGTGATCTGTTTTGTGCTGTCACCTCATGTGAAACTGGAGGGCTCAAAGGCTATTCATTGTTCTGTTTACATGTTAACTTGCTGTGTTAAATAAAAGATCAATTCCACTATGTTGCTGTTTAAGCCATTCTTATCTGGGTGCTTTGTGGAGTACTGACAAGTGTCCTTCCCTAGCCAGCCCTTGACATAATGTCACAACTGCCAATCACATAGAGCCTTAAGTAATCGAGCAGTGCCTGGGGTGACTATTTGTTTGTTTTTCTGTGTTTCCTGTCAGAAAGGCCACTGGGCTTTGTTACACCTGTAGGTCATGAATGTCACTGACCTATCACCTTTACTGGCATCAAGTGTGAACTTTAGTTAGAGCAGCATGTTTTAGCATCCAGTCTTAAATAAAAGCCACTAATTAAAGAAAGTCCCTTGTCTGCAGTCCATACTTCTCAATTTGATACTGTTTTAATGGTGGTATCTGTAACAGAAGTAGGCATTTAGCAAGTGAGAAATGTTTGTTTGACAAGCTGTAATCGGAGATGATTTTAGTTGATTTTTATTTAAATGCATTTGTCCATCTCATTATCAGGCTACTACAGGACAAGAAGGTCATTGCAGGTTTTATAGAGAAATGGTCAAGCATTTTCAAAAATGGTTTACTTTTTTCAGTTCATTTATGTTTCTGTTGGAGAAAGATACCTAATTTGAGTGAAGTTAACACTTATCAGTATCATGACTTATGCTGCATTGATTTAATGCTAATAGTAGAATATTTAAAAATAGAACAAAATCAAGCGTTGGACAATGAAGTGTCTTCAGTTAAATCAGTTCCAGCTTATTTTCAAAAAGGTTGTATTCATATTGTGCCTATGGTATGGGTTGGTTACTGCTCTGTAGGGTCCCAATCCATCTGAAGCCCCCCTGAATCCCAATCTCATGATCTGTCGCACCATTTCAGTATTGTACAGGCATTAAAAAAAAGTCACCAAAGAAGACTGGAGGGGAAAAAAATCGAAGGAGACAAAAAATAAATGTAGCTATTGGAATTCCAAGTTTGATTAATGGGATTGCACTATATTAGAATGCAATTTAGATCTCTTAAGATCTCTTATTGGCTGGACACAGCAAAGCCATTGACAGCATCTCACTATAGCGCTGAAGACCTGTTCACCAGAGCTAGCAGCTTCCCTAGCCAAGTTATTCCTGTACAACTAAGGCACTGGCATTTACCCAACATTGTAGCAGATTGCCCAGGTATGTCCTATCCACAAAAAACAGGATAAATCTAACCCAGCCAATTTCTGCCCCATCAGCCTCTTCCCAATTACAGGAAACTTTGTGTTATCCGGAGGCTAAGTGTCCGGCAAGCTCGAGCCACCGGCAAAAATCAGGAGCCGTTTTGTTAGGTTTTTTTCTTCTCGTGGCTTTTTTTTCCAACAGTCAGGCTCTGGAAAGTCTCTCTGAAGCTGTTGCTAAGCTACAGAGACGCTGCCAAGGTACAGGCTGACTGTTTAAAAGCTGTTGCTAAGCAACAGTGTTTGTTGTCAGATACGGAGATGAAAAGCTCCGTATGCTTCAACATTAACGCTGGAGTGTCCGGCAGTTTTGAGGGAACGGCAACAGCTCGGTCCCGTCGGTGCCGGATAGCACAAAGTTTCCTGTATCAGTAAAGTGATTAAAGGCATCATTAATAGTTCCATCAAAAGATACCTGATCACCAATGTTCACTCTAAGTTACGGCAGAACCACTCAGCTCCAGACTTTATCACAGCCTTGAAGCAGAAGTGGACGCAAGAACTGAATGAAAGTCAAAGGGTGAGTGTAACTGCCATCGAGGTAGCATTGAACTGAATATGCCACCACGGAGCTCTAGGAAAACTGAGATTAATAGGGATCAAAGGAAAACCCTGCAGTGGTTGCAATCATAACAGATACAAAGGAGGATGGTTATCGGGAGCCAGTCATTATGGCCCCCAGCACATTAGTTCAAGAGAAATTTCCCGATCAACATCACCATGTCCCCCACTAACATCTTGGGCATTACCATTGACCAGAAGCTACTGGACTAACCATATCAACACTACAGCTGCAAGACCAGGGCAGATGCAAATTACCCTGTGACAAATGGTTCACTTCAAAGCCTATGCACCATCTACAAGGCTTAAGTCAGGAGTATATTGGAATACTCACCATTTGCCTGCATAGGTGCAGCTACTGTAACACTCAAGAATCTCAACACCATCCAAAACTGAGCAGTTCACTCGATTGGTGTCCTTGCCACTGGGCTCAACATACCCCCATCCGCCACTGGCACGTTGTGGTTGAAGTATGTACAATCTACATGATGCACTGCAGCAACTTGGCAAAGCTACTTTAACAGTACCTCCCTCCTCTGTGGCCTCTACCACTGAGAAGGACAAGAGCAGCCATGTCATGGGAACACCATTACCTCCAAGTCCCACACCATCCTGACTTGGACATATATCACCATTCTTCATCATCATTAGATCAATATCTTGAAATTTCCTACCTAACTCCATTGTGAGAACAAATATTGAAAAAATCTCTTACTCTTTTTCTCTCTTTCTGAAACAGCACCATCTTGGTTTCTTCCCTACAGGTGTCCTTTCTCTCACCAATGCATTTAGTCACAGAACTGTGTGATTGTATGTGGCTGACACAACACCCCTCCCTCGTGTGTGTTATTTGTTGGATAATTTATTTTATGCCTGGTGGCACAGTTCGGGATCTCTTTTTAACATTTTAATATAGAAAGGCTTTGGAAAGAGAGTTACTTTTTGCACTGGGTTTTTATAATCCTAGTGCATTCACTTGAGTTAAAAACAAGGGTGCAGGCAGTAGGTAGTTACGATGCTAATAAGCTAGTGTTGATTTAGTCTAAGGATAATAATCAATTCTTTCAACTGTCAGAACAATCAAAAAATACCTCACACCCATTGTACCTTTGAACCCCTTTTCTGGCTATGAATAATTAGACATCAAGCACAGGCAGGCAGCCAGATTTCTGAAATGGAATGCTGCAAAGGTGTCAGGCCACAAATATTTCAAGAAGGTTGTAGTGCAGGGGAGAATAATCAGATATTATCTTAAGTCAATTAAGATGACCCACTAATGTGGGGAAGTTTATTTTGTGTTATTGTGCAAAGCTCAGTTACTGATGAAATTAAATGCATCTAATTATAGCTGATACTCTATGTTCACCTTACTGTGAAATAAAGCCACTTATCAATTCATATCAGCCTTAACTTCACCAATGTTTTTGATAAGTCCACCTTCCGAGAGATTGAAAAAGCACTCGTGAAATACATGAATACCTAGTTCAGATCACAATGGGATGCTATTACAACATTCCAGGGTTACGCTATCTTTCAAATAGATATAGGGCAGTGTGGCTCAACTTCCATATTACTAAGACATTTGGATTATTAATGGAAGCGATTGACTCCACTGGTCTCGTCTTTCTATATATTTTTTTTTAGAAAATTGAATACAGACTAATTCAGACTTGCCTCTCCATTCCAATAAGATTGAAAACAATGGGAGAAATACTCAGTATCGACCATTTTGGGGTGCAAATGCACCCAATTTCACCCCCAGTATGCTTTAGAGATATATTGCATAAGAGCCTTTCACGGAACTGAAACCATGAATGAAAAGTCTATAACAGTTTGGATTTGCTGTTTATCATATTTAAGAATAATAAAATTAAAGATTATATAGAGGATGTCTTTTTAATTGTATATTTGGATAAAAATAAATGGTCAAAAGCAAGAAGAGTTGTTTAAGTGTTTACAAGATTGGAGTCCGCATTAAATATTTCCTAGTGTCCCGTGAACGGTCTGATTTTTTGCTGCCACATTTGCCTACATAACAACAGTGACTGTGCTTCAAAAGTAATCTGTTAGTTGCAAAGCTCCTTGGAACACTGGGGACATGAAATGTGCTATATAGTTTTGCTTGCTAACCTTTTAGGATCAGTGAGTATGTAAGCAGAACTTTCCCTGAGCAGATTAAAAGGATGGAATGGATTCAATGAATGCTCAGATTACTAAATAGTGACAATCACCTAGGGGACAGGCGGAGTTAAGCAGTGTCTCTATTGGGTAGAGGTGGCTCCCAGATGATACATCACTCGATGCAAGTTCAGGACAAAGTCAACCCCTTATGACAAACTTGGTAATCTGATACTTAAACCAGGCAGGTGTGCAGTAATCCAAGCGGTGTTTGGCTGTTAGAAGACAAAAATCAACAGAAGTTATTTTATCCACATTTCAACAAAAGTTGGCCTGTTGATGATTGACCAGCCAATGTGCATCACTGATGCAAGTGGAGGGGAAGCCTTGTCATTTGGGGATTGGCATCTTCCCACTCAGCTCTCGATAGCCCTGCAAGTTAATGCCCTATCCGAATAGGGTGGTCCTACCTGGAAGCTTAGTAGTACTCTGCTCTGTTAATGGTGGGTGATATAGAGGCCCTGGAAAAGAAGATAGCCACAAGAATGATACCTGGTTTTACGGCCACGATAGACTTAAAGAGCTGGTTCTTTTTACACTAGAAAAACGTGGACTTCAAGGAAATTTGATTGAGATCTTGAAAATAATCAAACGATTAGATTCAGCCATTGTGGGTTGGCTATTTGAGTTAGAGAGGATGAGGAGACATGAGTATATATTATGGCTTTTAAGCTAAAATGTCATTCCTTAACTATAATTTCAGCTCTGGAAGATTGTTTGTAACAAACAAATTGAAAACATTTAGATATGTTGGATAATGTTTTCTTAAAAATATGCCAGTTCACAAAATAAGTTACACACATTCCATATGAAGCTATTTTTTCCCATCAAGCCAGCTGGTATGGGGATGCAGTAGTAATCATGGTCATGTCAACCAATTATCCAATAAACTATCAAGCAAACTGCTTTTGGCATAGTGTATTGCTGTACGTGGATCAGACCTGGTTGTGCAAAACCTTTAGTGGCGGAGGTGGTGACAACTTTCTGATTTTAAAAAAACCCAACATTTCCTGTGTTTACTGCTTATTTTGTTACCTTAGCTTTTGACCATGTATATTGATGAAAAAATTAAATTGCAAGTTCCCTGATGCTCAAGACTTTCTGCGGCTTAAGTACATGCAATGCATATGATTGTTCTGAAGGCTTTAGATTAAATCTTTGGAACATTATGTAGCAGTGGGATGTTCCTGCTTTAAGGTAGAGGGAAAACAGGATGGACCAGAAAAGCCTAGCAGAAGTGCATGTCCCGCCACCCCTCCCCCCCCCACCCCCCCCCCCCCAACCACTACCATTAGCTCATAGCACACCGCTGACAGCAGCCTTGAAGTCTGTGTTGATTTGAAGGTGAGAACAAAGCAGCAGTGGAACAATACAGACATGGAAAGATGTAGGGAGGGGGAGAAATGATAATTGTGTATACCTTGTATAGTAATTTATTGACAGTTTTGGAATCATTGAGCTCATGTAATGTTCCATATACTAGCCTAGCTGAAAACAAGTAAACCTCAGCGATGCAACAGTGACTACACTTCAAAAAGTACTTCATTGGCTGTAAAGCGCTTTGGGACGTCCAGTGGTCATGAAAGGCATTGTATAAATGCAAGTCTGTCTTTCTTTCAAATATTAGCAATTACAATTTAAAACTCATTTTTCTTCTCCCCCAATTTCCCAAGTTTGATTCTGTAAAATTAGAACTACCCTGCAAGTTTAGTTCAAAGCACTCTTGACTTTTTTTTAATTGCAATTTTATATTTCAGATGTTTTCTTTCCTCTGTTTAGGTTTCATCCTGCAACATATCATTTCCCAGTTGAACCCAGATAAATTCAATAAAGATAGCACTCTGCTCTGCACATTCTAGATGTAGTCAACAAGCTGCACCTAAAATTGGATACTTTTTCTTCATTCCCATTAATCTGTTGTGCCTAGAAAACTATGCAAATTTATATTTCATAAACCATTCATCTAAAAGATTCAAAACATCTCATAAATAAGCAGACTGGTAGTTCTGGCATTACAGACCTTGAGCAGATAAACCAATCCCAAGCCTCCCTACGTGTTGCTCTTATGTTGGCAGCTGCAATATCTGGAAGAATACTTTGCTTGATTTACTCCCTTTAAGAAAGCATTTGGCTTCCACTTTGGAAACCTGTCTCTGAGATTGGCAATCTCTTGTGTGGGGCATAACAACCTTGAATTTTCAGACTAGCACATCATGACACAGCATGTGGTTACTGTGTACTTCAGTACCATGCCCCCATGCCTTAAAAAAAAAACGAGTAAACACTGTTTAACCACAAATGAAGACTGTGCTCCAATCCCCTCCCCCCGGTCAGGTCTTCCCTTGGCCATGCACTTTTGAGGCAACATATGTGGCAACCTGCAAAATGCAGAAAAGCTTATGAACCGTTTCAAAAAACCTGACTAACGGCTTTAATAAAAGTTGACAAAAAGAATAACATGCTACTGAAAAAACAATCAAGACCACTGTTTCAAGGTAACTGAATTAGTTAAAAAGAATTTTGACTAGTAGATTTCTACGTACCCTGAAAACTTCACAATCCAGAAGAGTCAACATTTCTTTGAATCATTATGTACTCTACATTGGGACTGACTTTGAGAGGTTCATCCATGACAATGATACTCTAACATTGCTGACCTCATGGTTACCAGCTGGAACACCAGGATGAGCAGAATGCCCACGTTGACTTCATTTTGTCTGAATAGTTACAGTTGGAACATAATGGTATGAATGTGAAAACAAGTCCCGGAACTAGAGGTACATTTTCATGCAGAGCAGATAGTCCTGCTGTACCATCCAGCCCTTGCTTTGTAACCTACTTTACACGCAGGTTTTTACAGAGATGATTCAGCCATCAAATTCCATTGGTCTACAGTTCCTGGACATCTGAATGATTGATTGGTTCTGAAAGCTTCCCATGATGTACAGTTACTGGCTAATTTATTTTAGGCTGTAACCATTTTTTGAAATGTACTATGAAGACCGCTGTGATCAATTCTGATGTACACAGTTGTCATTGAGGTCTTATCTCCTGTTAAGTAGAGCTTGGCATTGTAAATTGGGCTGCAATTAATGAATGCAGAAACTAATCTTGATCCCATATTTTAATTATGGCCCTATGAGATACATAGTCTACCGAAATATTTTGTTTTCTCTATCTGGGCAACAAACTTTTCAAAGCCATGTGTAAAAATGAGGAAACAACTCGTTACTTTACATGACTGCCTTTTTATTATAATTGTTTCTCTTTCTGTTGGGTTATAACAGTCCTGTCACCAAACGTGATTTATAGCTGTATAGCTTTATGTTCTTTTCTTTATCTGCAAAGCTCATCCAAATCTGCACATGTAAAACCATATTCACCACTAGATTAATTCCCAAATAATTCAGTTCAACTTTTCAGATGCTGTCAATTAGCTCTTTAATTCATTGGCTGTCCTGTGTTTTGTGAAAGGCTGTAATTTTGCAATTATTCAGAGTGAGCATCTTTCTATAGCACATGATATGAATGTGGTCTTTATGTTGTCTCACAGACATTCACCTTGGTTAACAGGCAGGGGTCCATTCTAATACAGTGTGCAAAAGTGTGAATAGTTGATGCTCTTTAGATAAGTTGGCATTTTGAGAATCAATATCTGACTACCATAAGAAAAGCTTACGAAACCACAAAAAGGATGTGCAAGTTTGTACTAGCTCCAGTTGATAAAACAGTTGCCGAGGTAACACTTGTCTACATTCCTACATTACAACAGTAACTACACTTCAAAAGTACTTCATTGGCTGTAAAACGCTTTGGCACATCCCAAGGTCGTGAAAGGCGCTATATACGTGCAAGGTCTTACTTCACCAAAATTAAAAATACACATTTACCCTTGGTATTTTATCAAATCATAAGCCATGTCAAACTGCAAAATCCACATTTCTGAGAAACAAGTAAATCAAGTAGACTAGTTTACTCCATGGGTTATTTTTCACTAAACTGCTGAGTTGTATATTTTTCTCTCCAATATTCCCCCTTTCTGTCTTCTCACTTTAGGTATTGACTCCTTGTTGGGAAGCAATTTCCTGTGCATCTAGTGGCTGTCCAGTCTCTCTCCCAAGTGGTTATGTTTGTGTATTATTCTTGACTGTAATTGTCAGCAAGCTATTCAACCATATGCGCATCACGGTCTTGTCATAAGAACATAGGAACAGGAGTAGGCCATTCAGCCCTTCAAGCCTGTTCCACCATTCAGTTAGGTCTTGGCTGATCTGTACCTCCATTTTACCTGCTTTTGCTCCATATCCCTCGAAGCCCTTAACGAACAAAAATCTATTGCTCTCAGTCTTGAAAATGTCAATTGATCCAGAATCCACAGTCTTTTGGGGAGAGAGTTACAGATTTCCACTACATAAGAACATAAGAAGTAGGAGCAGGAGTAGGCCATATGGCCCCTCGGGCCTGCTCCGCCATTTAATAGGATCATGGCTGATCCGAACCTAGACTCACGTCCACTTCCCTGCCCGCTCCCCGTAACCCCCAATTCCCTTATCAGCTAGGAAACTGTCTATCTCCGTTTTAAATTTATTTAATGTCGCAGCTTCCACAGCTCTCTGAGGTAGCAAATTCCATAGATTCACCACCCTCTGAGTGAAGAAGTTTCTCCTCATCTCAGTTTTGAAAGGGCAGCCCCTTATTCTAAGATTATGCCCCCTAGTTCTAGTCTCACCCATCAGTGGAAACATCCTCCCTGCATCCACCCGATCAAGCCCCCTCACAATCTTATATGTTTCGATAAGATCGCCTCTCATTCTTCTGAATTCCAATGAGTAGAGGCCCAACCTACTCAACCTTTCCTCATAAGTCAACCCCCTCATCTCCGGAATCAACCGAGTGAACCTTCTCTGAACTGCCTCAAGAGCAAGTATATCTTTTCTTAAATATGGAAACCAAAACTGCACGCAGTATTCCAGGTGTGGCCTCACCAGTACCCTGTATAACTGAAGCAAGACTTCCCTGCTTTTATACTCCATCCCCCTTGCAATAAAAGCCAAGATTCCATTGGCCTTCCTGATCACCTGCTGTACCTGCATACTAACCTTCTGTGTTTCATGCACCAGGACCCCCAGATGCCTTTGTACTGTAGCACTTTGCAGTTTCTCTCCATTTAGATAATAACTTGCTCTTTGATTTTTTCTGCCAAAGTGCATAACCGCACACTTTCCAACATTATATTCCATCTGCCAAATTTCTGCCCACTCACTTAGCTTGTCTATGTCCTTTTGCAGGTTTTTTATGTCCTCCTCACTCACTGCTTTCCCTCCCATCTTTGTATCGTCGGCAAACTTGGATATATTGCACTTGGTCCCCTCCTCCAAATTGTTAATATAGATTGTAAAGAGTTGGGGTCCCAGCACTGAACCCTGCGGAACACCACTAGTTACTGATTGCCAACCCGAGAATGAACCATTTATCCCAATTTTCTGTTAGATAGCCAATCTTCCACCCATGCCAGTATATTACCCCCAATCCCGTGATTTTTTTATCTTGTGCAGTAATCTTTTGTGTGGCACCTTGTCAAATGCCTTTTGGAAGTCCAAATACACCACATCCACTGGTTCCCCTTTATCCACCCTGTTTGTTACGTCATCAAATAATTCGAGCAAATTTGTCAAACATGACTTCCCCTTCATAAAACCATGCTGACTCTGTCCGATTAAGTTATGCTTATCCAAATGTCCTGTTACTGCTTCCTTAATAATAGACTCCAACATTTTACCAACCACAGATGTTAGGCTAACTGGTCTATAGTTTCCAGCCTTTTGTCTACCTCCCTTTTTAAATAAGGGCGTTACATTAGCAGTTTTCCAATCTGCTGGGACCTTTCCTGAATCCAGGGAGCTTTGGAAAATTACCACCAATGCAGCCGCAATCCCTACTTCTCTCAAGACCCTAGGATGTAAGTCATCAGGTCCAGGGGATTTATCTGCCTTAAGTCCCATTATCTTACCGAGTACCATCTCCTTAGTGATTTTAATCGTGTTTAGCTCCTCCCCCCCATAGCCCCCTGTTTGTCCAGTGTTAGGATATTTTTAGTGTCCTCTACTGTAACGACTGATACAAAATATTTGTTCAGCGTTTCTGCCATCTCCATGTTCCCCACTACTAATTTCCCGGTCTCGTCCTCTAAGGGACCAACATTCACTTTAGCCACCCTTTTTCTTTTTATATAACTGTAGAAACTCTTGCTATCTGTTTTTATATTTTTTGCTAGTTTACTTTCATAATCTATCTTCCCTTTCTTAATTAATCTTTTAGTTATTGTTTGCTGGCTTTTAAATGCTTCCCAATCTTCTATCCTCCCACTAGATTTGGCTACTTTATATGCCCTTGTTTTCAGTCAGATACTATCCTTAATTACTTTACTTAGCCACGGATGGCTGTATTTTCTTTTACGCCCCTTTTTCCTCAGTGGAATATATTTTTCTTGAAAGTTGTGAAATATCTCCTTGAATGTACACCACTGCTCATGTACTGTCTTACACCTTAATCTATTTTCCCAGTCCACTTTAGTCAACTCTGCTCTCATACCTTCATAGTCTCCTTTATTTAAGCTTAGTACGCTGGTTTGAGATCCAACTCTCTCACCCTCCAACTGAATTTTGTGTGACAATGTGAGGCCTGATTTCACCCCTAAATGGCCTAGCTCTGATTTTAAGATTATACCCCTTTGTTCTGGATTCTCCTACCAGAGGAAATAGTTTCTTTATGTCTACCATATTGAATCCCTTTATCATTTTAAAGACCACGATTGGATCAGCCCTCGACCTTCTAAACTCAAGGGAATACAAGCCAAGTACAACCTGTCCTCGTAATCCTCATAATTGAATCTTTTAGGTATTCTGGTGAATCTGCAATACACCCCCTCCAAGTTCCTCCTGAGGTGCGGTGCCAAAACTGATGACCGTACTCCAGACGGGGTCAGACCAACATTCTGTACAACTGAAACGCCACTTCTTCACTTTTGTATTCCTAGCCCCTTGAGATAAAGGCCAACATTCTATTAGCCTTTTTGATCATCAGATGTACATACACCCACATCATCAAGAGAGTCCAAATATCTCCTTCATGCCATACAACTATTTGGTAATTAGTTCAACAATATATTTTTAAAACATTTTTGGGTCCATTTTGGAAATAGATTGTTAGGTGGAGCGAGAAAGGAAAGGACACATTGCAGGCCTTAGTTCAACTTAAGCAGTGTAAGAGCCGCAATCATCATTCTCTGTCAAACCAGGAAAGCAGACTTGCAAGGAAAGTATAGATGAAAGAAAGATACAAAGTGGGTAGAAAGAGCAAGGTACCAGTAAAAATTCAAGCAAATCCATTGGAAAGACCAACATGAGTACAAAAGAAATAAAAGCTGTGAATGCAATTGCATCCATTTAAACAAAATATAGCAACAGAGGAAGAAGAATTGTGGAAAGGACGGGAGAAGTTGTAACAATTTTGAATACATATAAATGAGCACGCAAGGGTGAATGAAATATGTTTGAGGTTGGAACAAGAGAATTTTTTCTGATTTGGAGAATGGTGAAATGAGCTTTCATTATTAAAGTGAGAGTCTCACCCCAGGGCAATGAAAATAATGCCAGTAAAAAAATACATAATGGTAAATGCACTATCACTTTAAAAACCTGATACAGGGCCTTGCATTACTGACAACCTATTTAAAAAGTTATTACTCATGCAGATATTTTTCTGGTATTTTTCTTGTAATGGACCACAAGTGGCACACCTTTGATGCAATACCATATTTTATTTATTGCATAAGTGAACATTTCTAGGCTTTTGAATGCACTCCTGAACTCTGATTTCAAACTGAAATGATGCTTGCTTCAGCAAAACATGGTTTTTGATTTCACAGTACTGAATTGGCAGCTTAATCACACCAGTGAAACAATTTCTGCAATCCTTCAGGTGTCTGCAGAAATTAGAACAGATTTAGTTTTGTTACTGAAAAGCAAAGCTTGCCATTTGAAATGTTCAAAGATTTGCTAATTCTTGCTTCAGTAACAATTTACAGGGATGGTTTGATTTTACGATCCTAAGCTGAGATGACAATTCCTCATATTAATGGATTAAGTGGCTATGGATGGTTCTTTCTAAAGAATGCTTGTACATATTTTAGATAGATTCCAAGTGACTCAGAGATCATTTTGCATTTTAAAATCACTTGGATTATGTTACAGTTTATGTTGCCAATATTTGAACAGTAAAATTCAAGGTGGACTGCAAACTTCCTAATGCACTACACATGAAATCAGAACAATTCTATTTGCTGGTGGATTTTATTTTTCTGCCTCCATGATGTCTCAACATCAAATCCTCTGCAAATGATTCTGGTTATATTATAAATCTAATAAACTACCATACCACCTCCAACTTCCCTTTCCACTCAAGTCCTTGAACGTGTTGTCGCCTCCCAAGTCCGTCCCCATCTTTCCTGAAGCTTCATGTTTGAACCTCTCCAGTCAGGTTTTTGCCCCTGCCTCAGCACTGAAACGGCCCTCATCAAAGTCACAAATGACATCCTATGTGACTGTGATGCCCTCTTCCTTCACCACACTCTTCACCATTGCAATTTCTATGACTATGATTGCTGCATTGGTTGCATTTGTTAAGCATGTTTTAAAGTTTGATTTCTAGAGAGAGAGGGAGAGAGAAGGTTGTAATGTAGAGATTGGTTTAGGTTAAGTTGGGGGAAAAAATTAAAATAAGGGAACGGGATGTGGGAAGTTTAAGCAAGCAGAAGCTGAATGTTTGAAATCATTTTTTTTTTAACTTTGTTTTGTATATTTATTTGTGTGGTTTAGGGTTGACATTCCAGTAACAAAGCTGCTCCTTACATTTAAGTAGCTTTATTACCAGAGTGTTAACCTTTGTTTCAGTATCACAGTATGTAAACTGGAAACATTTTTTAAAATGACTGGCCTTACCTGCAGCCTAACAGTTAATTCTAGTCTTTTAACTTAGAAAAGAAACATTCACATGTTCTGACACATTGGGCTAATAATATGGTCCTCTGCTCGTCAGATGCTCTGTGCTGACCTTGCTCTATAACGTGCGCTTAACTAATCAGCATATTTTGCTGGCACCCAGCACATAATGATGCACTAGGAGAGCAGCAAGATCACAGGGCTGGGATTTCAGGCACCTGCCGCTATAGAAGGGCTGCTGGCTGCCCTTTGAGCACTCTTGGCCCCAATTGTTTGGGGCATATCAACTCCATTCAACAATTGGCCTCTGGAGATGAAGAAAGAAAAGGAGGAGAATGCAAGGCCATGTAATTTTTTTAAAATTTTTTTTTTTAACAAAGGCCACCTTCCCTTACAGTGCCCAATAATAAAGAACACTGAGTGGCTGGAGTGCTGCCATTACATTATTGGCTCCACTGCATGCCGTCCAGTTGTTAAACATGCTTTTAGTAATTGTGTTGAAATCGCAAATGGTTCTCTTGGGTAACACTATGTAAGATTGATGAACAACAGTTCTCAGAAATTGTGAAACATTTGTCATGCTCAGATAATAGTCTTGAAATGGAATGTGGTATTTTCAAGCAAGACCGGTTAAAGATTTTTTTTTAAAAGGCTTAGATTAATTATTATTATTATTTTGTTCATCTCACTTTTGTCCTGCAGATGAAGTAAGGTGAAAGCAATGCAGCTGTAAAAGATTCATCTGGACCATTTATGAAAACTCTGTACAGGACCTTGAGTACACAGGCCCCAAAATACCACATGGGTTCTCTCTGTCTCCAACCATCATTTGGTAGGAGACCAGCGGAGCCCCCAAAGGAAACGGTGAGGACCCAGTTCTGTTGGGTCTCCACTGTTTCGGCCAGTTTCCATATTGACTTGTAAGGGGCAGAACTTCCATCCGCCTCTTAGAAGGCAAATGACAGACCAGAGGCCGGGCCCCTGAAGAAAATTACTTCCTGGATTAAAGCAGTGGCAAACCCAGGTAGCTTACCCTCAACAATAGGTATGCGGCCATTCCAGTTCCCTGACACAATGGGCAGTGGGTATCAAAGTCGTTCTCCAAGTGGTATTTGCACCCACCAGCCCCATATAAATGAGATGCCCTCCCACTGACCCGGAAGCTGTGTTGGAGGGCACCAGGAGGTGTGATCCTTGCCCAACAATCGGGAGTACCGCTCAAGGAATTTCAGGGCCTCGGTGTTACTTATAGACATGTTTACTTTGAAATTTAAAAACAATGGGGATGAATTTCCTCCGAGGTTCTCCCGTTTCGCTGTCATAACTTCACTGGACGAGAGATGGATACTCCATTTACCTGTGTAAATGGGATTTCTGCCACATTTTCAGTGAAGTTACGATGGCAGAGCAGGAGAAACACCGAGGAAATTCACTTCCCATAATTATACTTTTGAAGTAGAACAGGCTGTCTCTAGAATTTTGTTTTAGAAAATGGACTTCTAAGTTTCTGACCTAGAATAAACAGCAGATACTTGTCAGATCAAAGTAACTTCTGACCTGCCCCAGCTTGTGCTGAATCCTGGCCACACCCCATCCCTCACTTTGAATTCAGCCATTAGGTCACTACTACCCCTTTTGCCTTTTGCTTGTTTTTTTTAACCGTTTTTTTTTTTAAACCGTTTTCTAGTCTGCTTACCAAACTCATGCCCTGCCACTAGCTCACAGAGGTCTGCACTGGACCCAGAATTAGTTGAGGCAATTACAGTATCAAAACTTAAAAATCATCCGCACCTCCTGTAAAGTCACTGATGATTTTAGAGATGTCTGCACAATCAGTAATTATCATTTTCCTTCATTCCACGTGTTCAGATTTCTTACACTGCATTAAGACAGGTTCTCCATATTTCTTGTTGCTTTGCAGTTTACCTAGAATTTACAGTTCAAAAGTCTGAATTATGTAAAGTGCTGATCCTGTGTTATAATGCCAGGAGAATGTATTATGATTACAAAGAAATAAACTTATGCTGAGTTTTATGTTGGATGCAAACTTAGTCAATTACTTTTGTCAGCATTTGTAAGCAATATATGTTATAGGAGCAATAGGTTTGTAATTTTTCTTCACGAATAGGAGTGAAACAAACACTTTATTTTATGTACAGGTTAGAATATAGATGGAGACGAGTTAAAGTAACACAAATCTTTTTTTTAAAAAGCCCCTCCTTTTCGCAGCTTAAAAAATGATAGATTCTATATAAATCTGCTAAATGTTTAGATCTGTCCAGTAGCTTTTCACATTCTGAAGGATCCCATTTAAACCTAAGATGGGTGATTTGCGTTTCATATTCCACAAAGCCTTTATTTCTAAACATTGGGATGGAAAAACCATAATGCTGACACCTGCTTAATAGCAAATGCTTTGTATATATTTACCAGATGAAGAGGATTCACCGTTCAACAAGATTGTCTACAGTGTGTCTCCGGCAATGCTGTAATTCAGCTTTGAATTGTCTGCAAGCTAAATGAGTGGATTGGATTTGCAGATTGACTTCAAAGGTTTTGGTGTTCAGCTGCTTTTATCAAACATTGGTGTCATCTTAGGGTTTTTTGTGAAGTGTCTGGATGTCTGGCCGTATAACATCATGTTCACAGGGTAGACAGCATTAACAGAAATGGTGATGTACCAGGGAGGGAGCAGGGGCACCCTAGATAACCTGTCTCTTTGACCATGTGTCATTTAATATAACCATATAAAATATGGTTATATTAATGATGTATAAAATACTAATGTAATTATGACAACTGTTAGAAAAGCTGAGAAGATTTTCTGGACTATGTACTAATATTCCACTAACCCATTATTATGATACACTAGAACCAATTAATTCAATTGCGTTTGGTTTTTACAGTTATACTATACACAAAGGATCCAGAAGCTGTAGAGCAAAAGTTTCAACTGGAGCCTATAGAGTATTGTAATATAAGTTTATCAAATGCTTGCTATCTTCAGAAATGAAGACTAAAAAGATCTAACTGAAAAATTAGCTTTTTGCATTTTAAACGATTAATATTTAAATGTTCAAACTGCTGTAAACGAATGACCTGTTAGTTTTCGGGTATATCTGAATATATACAAGATAGTTTGTTTCTGCCACAGTGGTCTGGGTTATTCAGCTCATTGGCCATAGTCAGGCAGTGTGCCTAAAACCATCTTAAATTAAGTTGTTTATCATGCATGACAGCTTGTGATTATTTTAGACTTTGAGTGGTCTGGTTAGTAGTCGATGCTTGTGATTATTTTCAACTTTGAGTGGTCTGGTTAGTGGGTGATCCTTGTTTCAGCAGTGATCAGCAGCCAGTAATTTAGGCTGATCCTATTTAATTTCATGGGTGTCTTGGAAAGTTTGCCTGTCCTCATTCACTCAGCTTAGCAAATGGACAGATGCTTTCTGTCTGATATCTTTTTACTCAACATCAAGGGATGTTTTGCAAAAGGGGCAGGAATGTTTTGCAAAGGCTAGGGGACTGTTGCAAACACGTATGCATTAGTTATTCTAAGATCTTTGCTTTGTAAATGTGATATGCTGTCCATGTGTAAGGGCTTACATTCATGGCTAGTTAATAGTTTGAGATATTTGTATCTGGTATATTTTATTCTGATTCATGAAAATTTAAGACAGTGGACAGAAATGTCCAGAATTAGCACAGCATTTTAGTACATTGATTAAATCTCAAGTTATGCAGGCCAACCAGATGACAAAATGTCTGGATAGTCTGGCATATAAATTTCTACCCCAGGTTTAAAAAAAAATCATGAAAGTGGAACTTGTACATATTGGATCTTATGGTAAACATGCATCACAATACAGTAAACTCTCATTAAACGGCACCTAATCAACCGGAATTCTTTAATAACCGGCAAAATAGATAACCAGTAAACTTGCCGAATCCATCCATTTTTTCGTTTTTCCAAGTCCGAGTTTCCCGCGGTGGCAGAGTTAGTCACTGGTTTTGTTTTTTTTTGTTAAAAATTGCCTACCTCTCTGTTATCCGGAATTTTTAATCAACCGGCACCATCCGGGTCCCGTCGGTGCCGGATACGAAAGAGCTTACTGTACTAAGAAAAGGGCAATCACTTTGAAATGGAGGAGAATCCTCAGTATGCAAAGAAAAATCCATACATTATGGGAAGAGGAGATTTGATAGGGGTGTTCAAAATTATGAATGGTTTTGATAGAGTAAATAAAGAGGAACTGTTTCCAGTGGCAGAAGGGTCAGTAACCAGAGCACACAGATTTAAGGTGATTGCTAAAAGAATCAAAGGCGACATGAGGAAAAGTTTTTTTTTTACACAGCGAGTTGTAACCTGAAATGCACTGCCTGAAAGGGGTGGTGGAAGCAGATTCAATAATAACTTTCAAAAGAGAATTGGATAAATACTTGAAGGGAAAAAATTTACAGGGCTACAGGGAAAGAGCAGAGGAATGGGATTAATTGGATAGCTCTACCATAGACACGATGGGCCGAATGCTGTACCATTCTACGATTCTATGTAAAAGCATGGGATAAGTGTCTATTGGACCTATCGTTACAGCCAGTTCCTTCTCAAGTTATTAAAGCAAAAACGAGAAAATTCTTTGAATCCAGATTCCTCTAAAAATGTATTGCCTTGTCTGTTTGGCTCCTACAGATAGATTTCTATTCTGGGTTCAACTTGATTTCCAGGTTTTCAGTAGCCTAAAGCTATGGTCCCACGCTATGCCATTTTGTAATTGAACAGTTTAAAGCTTGAATGTTACTTTCTACACTTTCATAAATGTTTCATTGTTCTGATGCATCTAATATAATGTCTAAAGGATTTAAAATCACCATATTGAGACCATTCCTTGTTTGAAATTTTCATGGTTTGAAATTATCAAAAGACACCTGAAGTATAAGACCGTCTTCAATTGAGGTATGGCAGCTTTGCTTGACACTAATTTTACAACAGGAACAAATCAAAAAACACTTGACAAATTTGAACTGGGTCTAAAAACTACAAGATTGTTTCTTTGATAGTTATTTGAGACAAAAAAAATTATAAAACCATTGTAGTATTGTTTTCTAATATATTCTGTTTTGCCAAAAAAAAATATTGTTTTAAAAATAACATATATGGCATTTGTAATTGTGGTCAGAAATGCTTTTTTCTTGTTTGTATGCAAATCTGCAAAGTGGATACTGTACTTGGATGTTAAGTGCAATAGGTTGTCTACAATATTTAATCCTTTAAAGCCTTTTGATAAAGATGCATATTTGGAGGATTGCAGTATTCATGAGGTAAATCTATAACTGAGAAAAAAAACTGCTAACAGTTAGAGCAGAGCTATCATGAAGTTGAGCTATACCTAAGGGAAAACTGCAGTTTTAGACCTATTCCATTTTGTTTACAATAGGCAGTCTGCTTCAGTCTTTTGTGAAATTTGTTAAAGCTAGGTGACAGGAAGGAGATCAGTTTCTCTATGCCTTTTTAATCAGTTTGGTATTTACTCACTAGTCTGGATAGAAGCTTGGCTTTGCGATGACAGACTTTGCACTGAGATAAGGATCTAAGATTCCTATTACAGAGCTTTGTCTTCCAGCAGAGAAATCCATGTCGCTATTACTTATATTGTATCACTTTTAATTACAGTTAGCTTTTTAAGGAGTTACCCCTTTGATACTGTTAATTTCCTTTGCTTATCTCGGTCTTCATATAGTTAAAGGTCAAGTTCCTCAGCAGATATTTTATTAAGAAAATGTATTTTAAATATCAGCTGATTGGTACTTTCAAACTGTTATCATCTCAGATAAAATCATTACAGGAGCTAATAAATGAGTTGTCAAAATATTGAGTGGTACTCTTGAGGACATTTCCGTATATTTAGGATTATCGATCTCCACCCCCTTTTACCTAAAATCAGGAAAATCATTGTTTATTTTTTGTGTTTGTTTATTTAAAAGGTTTTATTACAGTGGGGATTTCTGGTTGCTGTTCTGTAACATTTTATTGAGCACGGAGAAATCATATAATGGGAATAGCAACAGAGGATGATACTGTCCCAGAGGCATGTTGTTCAAAGTTTGTAGCCATGAGAGGGTTAATATAAACGTAAAGCAGACCTATCATAACTAGTGCAACACTTCAAAAGTCAAATTACATTTTTCTAACATGAAGATCGCAAGAACTAACCAAAATATGTTTAATGAACCTGAGGGCATGTCTTCAAAGCAAAGCCTACGGTTTAACCATTGCTGGGGCCATTGCCTTTGAACTGTGAAGAAGTAGTTGATCCTAGGTTAGGTTGATCTTTCAGCTGCCTTCCTAATCTGGTGAAAAAGGCCTGAACATCAAGTGTTGCCCCCATGTGAAAGTGACAGGTTTGGATAAAAATGATATATAGTTACAAATACTACTCCTTTAAGTATGCGTACCTGAATAAAAGCTGATAAACCCATGGATTAAATGTGTGTAGTGAATCTTAACCCATGAACAATTCTTTTGAGTCTACTTCATGGAGCAGTCAGTCAAATTAGAATGGATTAAAATAATTTTGCTTTGCTGAGTGAACCTAAAAGGCAGTTTTCATGTTTTGAATTTTTCAGACTCTTTATATATTCTAGACTTAGGAACAAATTGAACCGAGCTGCTAATGTTGATTTTAACCAGTTGCTGTCATCAGTCTCCCTTTTCCCCAAAAATGAGACTAAAGTTTGAAATACTGTTGAAAATATTGAGTGCACAGGGTTAAAGAGATTATTGTGATAGATTGTGAAGTAAATGTGTGATAATGTGCACATACTTCATCATGAGTGTACAGACAAGGTAGGGTTACGCTAGGCATAAAGCATTTCTTACGTTGTCAGTTGCTTTGTCCTGTGAGTGGTGTTCTGTGAATGCAACACATTAGTTTTCACACTTTCCAGTCACTTTCTGATCTGTCATTAAAAGCAGCTAAGCACAGTGCTCCCACTGGTCAAAGCATCCTCCTGTTCCCGGACAGTGATTACACTGCATTCTAGCCTGTGATGATGGTGTTGGAAGAATATCTCTTAATGAGAAGGAAACATTGCACAATCCTTGGCCCTGTAGTCCTTCCAGAAATTGAATCAATCACCTGAGCAACAATATCCTGGAGGGCTTGCGTTTTCAGGCAGATTTAACTTCAAACAAAGCCCTCAGCTACTTCTAAGTAAATACAACAGCTTGAAAAAAATGAATTAATAAAATATACTATTCAGTTATGATTCACACAACTCAGTAGAAATGTAAAAAGCAAACTTAATAAGTTGATTTAAAGAATATATGGCAAGCCAGTACTTGACGGGATTTATTTAGTGTATCCACACTGTCTGCTGTTTACAGTGACTCTCTTTATCAGAATTAATCACATGTTTGAAGAACCTTTGTATCCTTGACCTTTAATTAAATTCAGCTGTTCTGCAATTTCTACTTTTTCAAAAAAAATTCTTTGCTTAGAATGTGAGTCAAGCCTTTGATAATGGGTTGTCACAAAACTATTGGTGCAGTTTGAAGAATAGAACCATGTATTTTGTCAGGTGCATATAAATACAGTATTTTTAACCTTTGCATTTGATCTTTCTTTGGATAAGAGAAGTGTGATGGACATGGGTTCATTTCTGTGTCATGTTATAAAATATTTCTGTGTTATGTGAAATTGTAACTGGACAAATACACTGGGATTTTTAATGAAGTTGTGTATGCTGTTGATGTAAAAATGTCCTTTATCTTGACACAAGGCCCTGGGTGTACGTAATTGTCAACTGTTGACTAGAAGATACATTCTGATTCAAAGAGGAAAGCCTGCCTCTGTTTATGGTATGCCCTGTATTCTGACCCCCACCGGGTTGAAATTGTTTGACTAAAATTTTAGACAGCATATTCAATTTTGTCACTGCGAGTAGAGAGACGGCCAGTTTCTGTAAGGGCTGACTGTGAGTATCCTGTTGGGGATATGGTTGTCTCAAAATTAACACCTGTGACAGGAAAAGCCTGCTTTAATCTGGAGAAAGTGTTTATCTCAAAGAACCTGGCCGTCACATCAAAAGAAATGGGGAGCTTATCTGAACGGCAACCCTAGGTCCATATCTTCACTCAGTCCCAACTGCATTTTGATGTCACAGTGGTGAAATAGAACTTTGTGGGGGGGAAATGGCATGCACTATGTATAAACATCAACAGCCTCCATTTAAAGACTCCAAAATGCTTTTGTTGTTTCTTTTTTCCCATCTATTGAAGAGGACAGGAGTGTGTTGTGGGCAACCTACATGGAACATTGTTGTGATATCACTCATTAAAAGGCTAATGGTTAATCCTATGACCTGAAAACCCATTCACTCCATGTCTAAAGTTAAATGTTTTGGATCATACGAGACATGAGTCTGCCAGTGGATGTTGCATTTTGAATTGGACATGAATAAAGAGTATTGGAAGATTGCCCAACTTGTAATGATTTGCATCTGTGTGGGATAAATTTCAACTGCAGACCTAAAATAGGCTGTTCAAAGTAAAGTAAATTACCAGAAGCAAACACCAGCAAAAATGAGACCAGAGCTCAGAAACATGGGCTCTGATTTTAACTCCAGGTAGATTCCCCGCTCAGGCCCGAGTTAGAATTACAGTCGGGTCTCAATGATGTCATCGGGCCACAACATGCACATGTAACGAAGGACCCTGTTGGCCCCGGGTGCATGTCCTTGCTGCCTGCTCAGGAGAGCAGGTTAAAATTGCAGATGTTGCGATCAGGGCGGCTTTCAGACAGGTAAGAGCCAGGCAGATTTTTAACTGCCCACCTGCCAGGTTTCTGCTGAGCGAGTAGGGTTTGGAATTAGCTCAGTCAAAGGAGGAAAAAAGAACAATGCAGGCAAGAAGATGCTCAGCGCAAGCATGAGGAGGAAGGAAATGAGTGATGACGTTAAAATGAGAAGGAACAAAATAAATGTTGTAAAAATGTGATGCTGAGCGGGAAAAAAATGAAAAACAATGTGTGTTTATATAGCACCTATAATGTATAGAAATGTCCCACAGCGCTTCACAGGTGTGAGCAGAAAAATAGTTGCTGAGCCAAAGACACAGATATTAGGAGGGTTCATCAATAGCTTGGTCAAAGAGGTGGGTTTTAAAGGAGGGAGTGGAGAGGCGGAGAGAATTCCAGACCATGGGGCCTAGGGGGCTGAAGGCACTGACTCCAATGGTGGTGCGAAAGGAGGGGGACAATGCACAAGAGGCCAGAATCAGAGGAATGGAGAGTTGGGAGGGAGTTCTAGAGCTAGACAATGAGGAGAGGTTTTGGAGGAGGATGGTGTGTTAACCATATCAAACACTGTAGAGAGATCCAGCAGGATGAAAAAGAATAATGCACCATGGTCACAGTTATAGTTAAAATTAATTCAGTGGTGTGGCAGGGGCAGAAACCTAATTGGAGAGATTCAAACAGGGAGTTGTTGGAGACATGGGCATGGATCTGGGAAATGACAACGATTTCAATGACTTTGGAGAGGAAAGGGAGATTGGATATGCGGCCATTATTTGCAAGGACAGAGGGATCAAGGTTAGCTTTTTTGAGGGGGGGTGGTTTGAAAGGGACAGCGAACCATTTACAATGTCAGCTGGCATGGGAGTCAAAATTACCCCCCATGGGATGAAGACAAAAATGACTACTGTGTCTCTATCCCCCGCTCCAAGATTTTCTCTCAATGTGCGGTGGTTCTGATGAAAGATGGCATTCATATTCTAAAACACCTAAGCAGTTAGCATGCAGGAGAATGCTATTTACTTAAAAGTGAATTTCATTCCTGTTGTGAGATATTTGAAATTATTCAAGATGCACAAAAAGAAAGATTAGATGGTACAAAATGCAATCTCAAGTCACCCCTTCCAAAAAAAGTCATTCTGAATGCACACATATACATATATATATAGTTTTAAACATATCATCTGTCTCCAAAGCACCACAATCAGCATAAAATCGATGGGGGGGTGGTTGTGACTCTCTTTATAGTATTAACCAGGCCAACAAATTAGCAGCTTTCCTTATTACAACTTATAGCATTTGCTTATATGTGTACCATAACTATTAGCTGAAGTAAATGGGTTTGTATTGTCTGTCATCTATATATTTTTAACTACCAGCTGTTAGGGGTAGAGCATTAAACTCGGAGTATGCTTAAAAATGTAAATGCTGTTGCATGAATTTGAGTAATCTTCATTTATTATTTTGTTCATACTGTACCCATTGCTAGTTTTGTAAAACCACCTGCAGCTGTCTCGCTGAATGAAATGGACGGTGAAAAATGACAAGTTTTGTGGCATGTGTCATGCCTGAACGCTCTCTAATTACAGCTTCAGATTATATTTATAGTATTTTTGTCTGCATACTCTAAAGAAAGGCCCAGTAAGTGTTTCCTAAAACAATTTTAAAATCAAAACTTCTTATTTTTCCTTCAAGGAACAGAACTTTCCAATAACTCTCATTATTCAGATCAGTTTCCTCCAGTCAGGCAGATATATCTTTAACAGATTGTGGCATTTAATAAGAAAAAAGAACTTGCATTTATATAGCGCCTTTCGTGATCTCAGGATGTCCCAATGCACTTCACAGCCAATGATTACTTTTGAAGTGTGGTCACTGCTTTAATGTAGGGAAATGAACACATTCCAACTAATCTGCAACACCCCTTTTTCAAAGATACTTAAATAATTTCAAAATCGAAAAATATTTTTCAGATCACATGGGCACTGTTGTGGAGACAGTTGTGCTGAATAAAATGATGTATAACCTGCCATCACCTTGATTAGACTTGAAATAATTAGCGTTTTCAAAATGGATGCTAGTTATTCAATGTCACATGATGATGGGGTTATCAAACTAATGTCATCTGACTGTCTCTCCGACCTTTCTGCAGCCTTTAACACGGTCAACCACACCATCCTCCTCTAACTCCTCCATTGTCCAGTTCGGGAGGGCTTATCCAGCGCATCTCCAGCAATGGTTTGTCTTCCCCTACCCCTTCCCCCAGACCATTATCTTTGGAGTCCCTCAAGGATCTATCTTGAGCCCCTTCCCCATCTATTTGCTGCCCCTTGGAAACATCATCCAGAGACTATGGCTGAGAAATTTGCCTTGTGCCCAAAACAGGAGGCAAGTCGGCAAAGAGATTGTTTCACAAACCTGCTAGCCTGACTCCGCAAGCCAAATTCGGCATCAAATCCAATTTGATTGAAGCCGGCGAGCTGCAGGCACAAGTCGGGCATGCTGATGGGAATCGCCGGTCAGGGTTTGACGAATTCCAGCCAGTTCCGAGAAGAGCAGAAGGGGAGGAGAATTATTCCAAGCCGGGCAGCGACCCGCAGTATTTTTGTGGAGCCAGGATGAGTAGGAGTGCTCCTCCTGCTCCACAGAAATGTAACTTGTAAAAAAAGTTGTGGCCATTTCTTGAGCGGCCTCCAGTGGTCCCTTTAAGGACTGCTGATTAGGCCGTTCTAGACCTGGTACAACTATATCTGCCCATTTATATCCAAATTCTGCATTGGGGTCCCACAACTGGCGTTTGGATCCCGATTTGCTTATGCAAAGGAGCCTGTTTCAGGAGGGTGCCCTCAAACTGAAAGAAGCCCACTTCCAATATAGCGACAGGCATACTTACAGATTGGACATGGAAGGTCACGACTCGAAATGCATCTCCCTATCGTTCATTTTATGTTCAAAAATTAGGCAAAGCCAAGTTGAATTTCTCCTCCATGGCGTCAGATTCCACATGTACTCAGCTCCACCTCCTGCCCCTCCACTGTTTTTGTGATGTCACTGCTTATCTGACATCCAATCTTGGATGAGTTGCAATTTGCACCAGTTGAGCATTGGGAAAATGAAAGCCATTGTTTCTCGCCCCTCGCCACTAACTTCAGACTTTGCCATTGATTCCAGCACCTTCATCAGCCGTTGTCTGAGGTTAAACCAGACCTTTTGCAACTTCGGTGTCCTATTTCACCCTGAGCTGAGCTTCCAAAGTCACAAAGGCCACTTACTTCCTCATTAATAACATCACATGCCTCTGCCCACCTACTGCTGAAACTCTCATCCATGCCTTGGTTACCTCCAGACTCAACTATTCCAATGCTCTTCTAGTTGGCCTCCTGTAAAGTCTGTGGGTTGTATAGCGAAGTAATACACAGACTACAAGAGTAACTTAAACAGGACTTTACTATTCGAAGGTCAGGGCGAATCTGCCCAATAAGTTCTGCCACAGCACTTATATACCGGTGTGGTCACCGTCGGTATTACAGTATACAGCAGCCAGGATAAAGTAGTGCCACACCTAAAATAGTTCTCTTAAAGGTGGACGGTTACATACAATAGTTCTCTTAAAGGTAGAACAGTTACATACACTACAATCCTCCCTTTTTAGCTTACAACATACTTATTCCCCATTAACATAACATCATAACATATCCAACTTCATGTTACAACAGTTCACAGAGGTAGTCTCTGCGGAAACAGTTCACAGATTCAGTCTCTGCGGGAAACAGTTCACAGATTCAGTCTCTGATCTTCTTGACTCGGTCCGGACCACGCCTCCGTGGTGTAGTCGGGTCACCTTGCTAGAGGGACTCATCCCATAGTCCTTCCCTAGACTTAACAGCTTTACTTCCATCACTTCTGAACCAGCATTGCTGACTTTTTTTAAAACAAACAAAAAACAGTTGGATTGCCTTGGGAAATTTTCCTACTTTCCAACTGATTTGGCTCCGTTCGGGGGACCACGTGTGTGATCGGGTAGAGGTAATAATGGTTCAGATGGTTATCATCTTCTGCTTTGTCTTTTCCTTTTTTGCTTCTTGGAGACTCTCGGGGCTCCATTGTCAGCTGCCAGCTGTAACGCCACCGTCTCCCTATGTTCCTTAGACTTTAAGTGATTCATCCTGATTTCGGCACTTTGGGAGTTCTCGGCACAAGCTGGGCAGACCAGGTCCTCGTAATATTCAGTGTCACTCAACAGATCATGGTAATATTCGGTGTCGTCCTGAGCTAGGCCAGCGAGAGGGTCTTCTATTTCCTCCTTACCCAGCTGGACGTTAGCCGACTTTTGTTCCAAATCCCGACATCTGTCCTGAAGAGACTTCATCATACGTTCAGATTCATCCCGCTTTTTCTGGGCTTCCTGCAAGTCTTTTACTAATGACCTCATTTGTGATTTCAATACTTCAACTTCATTCGGAGATTGATTGATCGGACTATTCAATCCCTCTACTGAAGTAGCTGTTTCAGTATTCTGTTGTTCTACATTGCCGTGCGTCAGCGTACTTTTGGCATCCAAGGGCTGTTCTGCTGCAGACTTCTCAGTCTGGGTTGCCACCTCAGCTCTTCCAATGACTTTTGAGAGCTCCCTTCCCTTTGAAGATTGAGGCTCGTATTTAAGTTTTTCCCATTTTAGAGTTTTATCCCTCAGCATATGAATGAGTTGGCTGACTGTTAACTCTTCTGCCATCATCCCTTTTCCATTAGCTGTAGGGCTGTTTAGAACCTTGCCCTGGAGGAGTTGGCTGACTGTTAACTCTTCTGTCCTCATCCCTTTTCCATTAGCTGTAGGGCTGTTTAGAACCTTGTCCTGGGGCTCCTTTGCTGCTTCTACTTCGCCATCATCCGCAGCCCCCATCATTCGAATTTCCACAAATGAATCGTCCGGTGATGCTGCACCCAACTTCAGTAGGAGCTCGGAAGTCATGTCGACCAACTCAGCTTTTTCTGCCTGCAACCTGCTAACCAGCGCCTTAAGTTGCGGTACATCTTGTTCCACCGGATTGGAGCACGCCCCTTCAGAAGCCGAATCAGCTTTGATTCGTTTGGCCTCCTCGTGCAGACGGTTTGTGTGCTCCTGCTCCCTTTTCTTCCCCAGCTGCTTCTGTTGTCTTTCCAGATTCTCCCATTCGGTATCATAGAACTTTTTCATTGCTTTCATCTCTTGCTCGAGACGGCAATTCAATTGTTCTAATTGCTGTCGTAATCTGAAATAAGTTTGCGTTCGAGCTCGATGTTCCTCAGTAATATATATGTCTGTAACTTGAACAGACTCAGAATTCTCTGTCAAGCTATGTTGTTGTTGTTCAGAGGAATTCTGTTCTGAAGCTTTGTTCTCCTCTGGAGCATAAGCCTTTATGCCCACATTCGTTCTACCAACCTTAGTCAGCAAGTTCATTTTAGACTTGTCTTTCATGCTTGGGCTGGTCTTATCGTCATCCGTTTCAGAGTCTGAGCTGATTGTCTGCCCCGAGTCCTCACTCATTATTGCTTTGAGGTAGTGCCATTCCATGTCTATTTTCTTGATCCACTCCCATCCTAGAAGTGGTGGTCCTCCCTCAGGTAGTACGTATAAGTCCATTCCGGGGTGTTCTTTGCCCCTGTCTCTCACCTTGACTCTTATCTTTCCCATGGGGTATACTTTATGCCCCGTGTATGTCTGCAATACGAACTTGGTATCTCTCAAGGGTATATGTGAGAATAGCCGGTTGTAATCCCTTCGATTTATGACTGATAGGGCTGATCCAGTGTCCAATTCCATCCTCACTTGGACTCCGGCTATTTTTAGCATGACCCAGATAGTTTGTAGGTCAGCTTCCTTACTCACATTATGAATTCTCAGACTACCCAGTTCCTGGCCGCTTGGGTCTGAATCCGAATTCTGTTCATCTGAACTCTTCTCAACCACCTTGTGTACTTTGTTGTACTTTTCCTGTGATGGCTTGTTTTTTTGGTTGTTGGTCTTCTTCCCTGACCGGCATACTTTGGCTATGTGACCCAGTTTGCCACATTTCCTACAGTCCTGGTTTTTAAACCAGCATTGGTTCTGGTCGTGTGTTGTCTTCCCACAACGATAACATTTCGTTGCACCCGAAGTAATTTGATCCACACTGAGGACCGCTGCCTTCAGCTGCATTTCCGCAGTTCCTTTCGCTGCGGCTTCGTGGGATGCTGCAATAAGGACAGCCCTATCCAGTGTAAGGTCGTTCTCTCCGAGCAGTCGCTTTTGCGTTCCTTCCTTCGACAACCCGCACACGAACTTGTCTCGCAATGCCTCTGTCAGATTTCCTCCAAACTGGCAGTATTTCGCTAGCCTACGCAGTTCGACCAAGTATTCCGCGTTGCTTTCCTCTTTCCGTTGCGTTCTCGCATAAAATTTGAATCGTTCCGCCAACATCAGCGGTGTGGGGTTCAAGTGATCCTTCAGAACAGCAACAATATTACCGAAGGTTTGATCCGCCGGTTTAACTGGTGCTAGAAGATGCTTCAATAGCCCGTATGTCTTCGCCCCCGTCGAGTTTAGCAAGGTTATAGCTTTATCATCATCCTCTATTTTATTGGCCTCACAATATATCTCAATGCGTTCTACATACGTGGCCCAATCTTCTACCTCGGAATTGAAATCGTTGATGTTACCACGCTTAGGCATCTTCACCTCCCTGATAAACAACAACGAAATATTTCTTTAACTTTTTTTTTTCCAAGATGGCGGTTTCCCCGCGCTTATCCTCTTTCCCCGCCCCTTTCAAAATGGCGGTTCCCGCTTCTGTCTTTTTCTCCGCCTACTGGCGGCTTCCTGCGGTTTCCCGCGCTTATCTTCTTTCCCCGCCCACTTTCAAGATGGCGGTTCCCGCTTTTCTTCCCCTGGCAGGAGGGGTAAGCTTTTCCCTCGGGCGACGGCCGCTGGCTTTCGGGGTTCGCAGCCTGCGCTTCGGCTTCAGCGCGTTCCCTTCTCTCGGCCGGGCAACCGGCTCTGGGTACAACCCGTTGACGGCGAACAGTTTCAGCCGCTGGGCTGGATCTCGCTCCATCTTCCTCAGGCTCTGTCTCTCCCGCTCGCGCGGCTCTCGCTCGCTTGCTCTCTCTCGGGCTCTGTCTCTCCCGTTCGCGCGGCTCTCGCTCGGGCTCTGTCTCTCCCGCTCGCGCGGCTCTCAATCGCGCCTCCCAGCCCTCTCGCAGTCCGGTGCTTCCCTCCCCGGCTGCGGCTGAGTTCTCCGCGATTTATTTATTTTATATCGTCCCGCGCCTTACGATCCGGTCGCAGCGCTTCGTGGCCTCAATCACTGTCTGGCCTTTTTCACCCCAATCGCGCCTCCCAGCTTCTCGCAGTCCGGTGCTTTCCTCCCCGGCTGCGGCTGAGTTCTCCGTGGCTTATTTATTTTTATATCTTCCCGCGCCTTACGATCCCGGTCGCAGCGCCTCGTGGTCGCGGTAGTTGTCCGGCCTTTTTCGCCGTCGCGGTCTAGCCGTCTCACGACGCTCCCCAGCCCGCTTGTACCGCGGCTTCTGCTCCACGCTGCCCCAGTCTCAGCGCCTCTGGGCCCGACTTCTGTCCGGCTCCTTTCCCCCTCGACCGTGGTCGAGTGCACCGCCCTTATCCTCCCGTTTATTTGTTTCTATTTTCCCTTTACTCACAGTCACCGTGGCCGACTTGCTTCTCGTGTTGATCGGCTCACTCACCACCGTGGCAGAAGGGACAATCCGTGCCTGTTGCTGATGGAAGACTTCGTGTTTGAAATCTTCCTCCTTTCTTGGTCTGCAGACTCGAGTTTTCTCTCAGCAAAACGACGAGGGCGGGTGCCTCTTTTTGACGCTCGTTTACTTCTTCAGAAGTATTGTTGCCGCAGGGTAAGATCGAACTCGTCGCCACTGTAAAGTCTGTGGGTTGTATAGCGAAGTAATACACAGACTACAAGAGTAACTTAAACAGGACTTTACTATTCGAAGGTCAGGGCGAATCTGCCCAATAAATTCTGCCACAGCACCTATATACCGGTGTGGTCACCGTCGGTATTACAGTATACAGCAGCCAGGATAAAGTAGTGCCACACCTAAAATAGTTCTCTTAAAGGTGGACGGTTACATACAATAGTTCTCTTAAAGGTAGAACAGTTACATACACTACACCTCCCATGCTCTAAACTTCACCTCATCCAAAACTGTGCCCATATTCCTATCCTGCCCTTAGTCCCGCTCACTCATCACTTCTGTCCTTGCTGAGCTGCATTGGTTTCCTATCCCCCCCCAATGCATCCAATTTAAAATTCTCATCCTTGTGTTTAAATCCCTTCATGGGCTCACCCCTCCATATGCCTTTAACCTCCTCCAGCCCTACAACCATCTCAGAACTCTCCATTCCTATGACTCTAGCCTCTTGTGCATCTCCCCTCCCTTCACCCCACCATTGGCAGCTGTGCCGTCAGTTCATTAATTCCCATCCTAACTCCCTCCCACCCCCCACAACTGCTTCATCTCGCTCTCCTTTAAGATCCTCCTTGAAATCCACCTCTTTAACCAAGCTTTTGGTCACTGCTAATACCTTTGATTCTGTGTCCATTTCTGTCTGATTATCCCTCTGCGCAGCACTTTGGGACATTTTTCTACATTAAAGGCATTGTATAAGTGCAAGTTTTTAAGATCATACAACTTTTTAATTAACGATTATTTCTAAGAAAAAATTCTGGGTTGGGCGAGATATTAATTAGAATGCTTACAAATAGTGTTTGAATTCAGCTGGAACTGATGATTGGTTGCATAATGTGAAAGCTGCATCTGTGCACCAGCGCCCTGTGTTTAGACTGCTAAACCAGCTCCCTTATCCAGAAGATAGAATCAGAGACATGTAAAAAAAAAAGTCTATGATTTCACCATCAGGAACCATCACTACCCTTCTGTGATCTGAACTAACTAAATATGAATGTAAAAGTGCTTATACTTCCATTTACATTGTGGTGATGTAAGTAGACAGCGCAAAACTACGCTGTGAATCTGCATCACTTGGAGAGCGGTTGAAGACCGAAGGAGGCCATGAGGATTGTAGGTGTTGGAAATAGAAATATTACAGTCTTTAGAGTTCATTGTTGGGATAATATATAAAAGACCTGTACAAAGCACCTGTTTGCGTGATCTGGGATGCTTGATAGTGGAACGACTCTCGTTAACTGTACAATAGTGGTGCTTAATTAGTCAAAATTTGCTATTGCATTTGAAAGTCACATCAGGATCATAATAAAATGTATATATTTGGGCCTGTCAAAGTTAAAGCAATAGCTTGCAATGTTATTTTGTTTGTGATCTCTTTTACATCTGACGCTTAAGGCAAAATGTTGTAGCTCAAATCCCTCACACTTTCAGAGTATTTAGAATGTTGTGTGCCCAAATGAGAAGAGTTAAGTTTGTTTTTTTGTCTCATAAATGTGACGGTGATTAAATGCACTTGGATAACTTTTTTATATGGTAATCAGCATAAAAAACATAATGTTCCAATCTTGTAAGGGATCGCAAGATAGTTTGTGTACACACAGTTCACCTTTTTATACTCCCAACTGATTCTGAAGTATGTTACACACTCTGATAATCTTCCTGGTTGTTATGTTTAAAAAGAACTATAGAAAAAGAGTGTGATGTGATGTTTCCATTCTTACCCTAGAAGGGTACTAAATTCATTAAACAGTGTAAAGTACAAATTGAATGCCTTTATTAAGGAACCAGTTGTGAACATTTACTGAGACTCCCTTGTACCTCACTTCAAATGTCGTCTATTCTTTATTGTGTGAAATGTGGCCTTACAGTAGCTGCTGCTGTAAATTGCACTTGAAGATTAATCTTGTTGAACTAAGGTTGTTCTAAATTCCAATGAAAATGTTTTACTATTTGTTTGAATCATTTTTGATGTAATTTGTCAGTCACTACATCTTATATCAGCAAAACTGCTTTTTATAATTGAACATAATTAAGTTTACAAGAGCTCTGTAGGTTCTTGTTGGTTCAGTAGTTGTTGCCATCATGCTTAAGGTTCACGGATAATGTAGAAGCACCAAATTATTAAATGTGCAACAAATAAAAACAACATAATTTTGCAATGTTTCCGATTAGCTAAAATTTAGATCTGTATTCCTCACATTTGTGCTCACAAATTTTAGTGTATTTGTTGATACGAGAAGCCAACTTTTTATGTTGAAGAACTCCACCCTTTAATGATTATCCATTGCAAAATAAACGCTAGCACGAGTGACAAGGAGTAAAGATCACATGTTTGAGAAACTCCGAATTGTTTGAGAGTTTTTATGAGGAACTGTATTTCTCCATTAGTTCTCTGTTGTAACTCAATCCCATTTTATGTTAGATGATCCAGTCACTGTTGGAGGCATTCAACCACCGCATCAAATTAAAACTGTACATCGATCACCTGACCACACTTTGCCTGGAGCGGAATCCACAAGTCTTGGCAGGATTGCCATCATTACCAGTCAACGAGGAAGAGGAGGATGAGGTTTCCCGGGAGCGTCAGTTGCAGAGTTTGACACCTGAACAGGTGAGAGATTCTAATTACATCCTTCACAGAATTGTTCTGTATGTTGCAGTATTGCTCGAGATCCTACAGCCGGGGGAAGGCAAGATGTTCACAAAGTATTTAATCTACTGGTAGAAATGTTAACTTTTCTTTAAATCAAAAATGACAAAGACTGATCACTGTGCTCTTCACAGTTGATTGTAAGGCGAAAAATCTTTAGCTTAAAATTTGGTTGCTCGAGTGAATGAGCGAGCAACCTGTACCAGTTCTGTTGCGGAACATTTACCTATGACTAACCTGAGCTATTTGTAGTATTAAATATTGAGAATGATATTGCTATTGTACTTTATGGATACTGAGAATGAGAATATGTTGGCGAATTTGTTACATAGGTATTTGACCTCTTCACCCAAGCTGTGCCGAGTAGTATCTGTAAATCGCAAAGAATCCATTGAAGTACTGCTCCATTGAAAATAAAGAGAGGTTTTCAGATTTTGCTGCTTCACAATAATAAAAGTTAAGCAATCTGAATATATGCACCAGTGGGTACACAAAGCAACTTTGAGCTATTAAATAGCTCATTATGTAGCTTTTAATCCAGTCACATGGGAAACTACAAACTGTAACAACAGCTCATGAAATGTGAAACTATGGGAACAGCTGAGTAAATGCAAACACATTCTGATTTTAGAAAGCTGATAATATGAAAGATAATTGTGAGAGAACCCCTCTGTTGTGGTTACCTTGAAAAGTAGCTGGGTTTTTAAAAAAAAGTGAAACATCCTTTTATATGTTCTAGAAAGAAGCAGGTTTTTTTAAAAAGTGAAGTTTTTAAATAAACTTCTGCATTTTGATCCATGTTTGAGCCTTGTGCTCCATTTACATCGGCAGGCCGTCTTCAACGGAAGATTTGCTGTCCACAGCAAACCGACCATGTAAACGGCGCAGCAATGCAGCGGTCCCCATCCGCTACCGAAAGCAATGTTTTCTGCGGTTGCTTTATTGGCAACAAAAGCAGAACATGTGCTTGCAGATGGAAGCCTCTAATTTTTTTTTGACTGCTGACAGGCTGAACAGCTTATCCTGCCCATATAGGATAGTGAAGCAGTTAATGTGCTCACTGGCCCGTACAGACCTTCCCAGCCATTGCAAGAAGGTATGTTTGCTAGCAATATATTAGCACACCAAAACATTGTCACAACCACGCGTGTACCATTGGGAAGCAAAACTGGCTGCTATAAAACCATAATTTGTATAACATCCAGGACCTGGAGCAAATATTGTAGAACTGCTTCCTGATGCAGCCATTGTCTATTTTTTCCCAGCAATACACTTACAGAACTCGAACCTAAAAGTCAAGAACTGCAGACATTATTCTGTGGCTCTGATACTTCTTGAAATGCAGTGGAGGGCTCTTGCATATGTAGTATCAGACACCATGTACCTGAGTAAGGGTCCAAGTTAATATTTCTTGAAGTATTTATTTGAAAATACCGACTTATTGATCATGTGTTGAATCTGTCAACAAGAAATAATTGCATTGTTTTAACCCCTGACCTTCACAGGATATGAATCCTTGCCAGTCTTATATAATAGAATCCATACTTTTGCCTGACACTAACGTTGTATATCCACAAATTGTTAGGCTTCTCGATGAACAAATGATTTTAGTACACTAAAGTCCAAAAGGAATGTGCAGGATTAAGAGAAATCCTGTTTGAACTCTTGCGCTAATATTTGCCAATTTTTTTTGGAAAACAATGAAGTTTAACTCGACTTCGTAGTCCAGAAACAGCCATGCCAGCATGATAACAGCTGTCAGCCCACTTCTGGGTTAATTTTAGGATTGCTGCCGAATTGTAGTATGATGTAGGAATGTCAGAAACCAAGCCCAGTGCCCCCCCCCCCCCCCCCCCCCAACGTCAGCCGAGCATTTCCAGCACTCCTCCAGCTTCGCAATTAAATCAAATGTTTAACTGAAATTAAATGTTACTACGAGAGTACACTGCTCTCCCAGCGAGCAGTCTTTTCACACTTTCCATCATATGAAGAGGGTGAAAGAGCTGCCTACTGGGAGAGCAGCATAGTGTTGTAATGAAGCTTTTATTTCAGTTAAGTGCTTGACTCAGCACTGAAATTGGAATAGTGCTGGACTTGGCATTTGATATTCCCAGCTTATTTAATGTTATTTTAAGGTATCATAACACTTTGAAAATGAGCACAGGAACAAGCTAACAACTCCAATTGTTCTGAAGCATGGGTAAACCATTTGTAGATTACAAAGCGGAATGTGTAATATGAGCAAATTTAAACTTCAATTTGTTGCATAAAGAAGTGGTAGATACTTGGGGTAAAACTTCAAGTCAGATTTTTGTCGCCCCCCCCCCTCCCTTCCATAGAAAGAATAAGAATTATGGATAACACATCGTGATTCTTTATAATTAATAATGGTGTTGGCTTTGAAGATTTTAATTAGGTTATCAGTAAGCAAATAACCGATTCTACTGGTTGGTGCACATGTTACCTTTGACTACCTGCATAGCTGACTACATACACTAACTTCCACATTACCAGGCATTCGATTCAAATTCACCCTCACTACCCCACGACCAATAAGCTTCCAAGCACCACCGCAATAATTGTACAAATGCTGTGTCATTAGTCAGACGGAAGTTAGACACCTTCCTCACTAGATCCTCAGGAATAAAAATGGATGCATACTTACCATTAAATTACCAGAGACCAAATGCTCCCTCTAGATCATCAATAATTAGTGTCCTCCGTAAAAGACCTCGGGGGAGAATTCGTTATCGGCCATTTTGAGGCGCTAACATCACCTGGGCGCTAACTTCAGTGCCAGCGACCGCAAAATTGAGTTTTAGCGGCCCAAGAGGGAAATGGAGCGCTAAATCAAGCACTCCATTTCCTTCTTAGGGCGCTAACATTGGAGAGCGGGGCGGAGACTTCAGCAGCACTGCACACTGGGCCGTGCAGCCCTGCCGCGTTCAAAGGCTCCTTCTCTCCCTTAAAGGGAAGGGCCATCGCTGCAGGATCTGCAATTTAAAAAGTACCTACCTGGACCACCAAGGCAGCCGCAATCCCATGTGATCAGCCCGGCACTCGAGCAGAGTGATCGATCGCGGGCAGAAACCCGCGGAAAAAACTCGAACAGGAAAGCTAAGTTTTTTTCCCACCTACCTTGACCACCTCGCCTTTAATCATCGCCCCCGAAGCAGCTGGCCGCCCGATGCACGCCTCCTGCAGCTGTCGGTGTTTTCGACCGGCGATGCTGCAGGGGGCGGAAGTCAATTTTGGGTCCGGGGCGATGCACATGGCGATGACATCACAATCTCCAGGCGAAAGAGATCGGGGCACAACGCCGAAGCGCTGCCGCAAAACTCCCACCGAATATGGCGGGAGTTGATGTCAGCACCGTGCTCGGTCACAAAGATATTTGCGTCTCCCGGGGTTGCTAACGGGAGGCGCAAATTCACCCAATTTCACCCCCAAGTGATAATTTATTGAAGTGATATTGTTGCCATAGCTCCAGCTACAGAAGGCCAGATGGTGAATACAGATTATGGTGGCATTTTCACATAGTGGGTCGATTCTTTCCCTGCTCATGTACACCACCATGCATTACTTAAAACCTGTTCCAACCTGAAATTGTAGAAATTGGGCAAATATTCTGTTTTTTGAGTTCTAGTTCACATGGCTCCATTTTGGTCAATTTAGCGCTTAAATTGTATTGCGCTTATATTTCAAGTGATAAAACCAAAATAAATTTAAATGATTTCAGAATTATAATGCACTTTTTTTTACAAATACCTTTACTGTGTATCAATAGATTAGAAATTGAACTCTTCTCTCTCTCAGGCAGTCCCTCGGAACCGAGAATGACTTGCTTCCACACTAAAAATGAGTTCTTAGGTGACTGATGATGAGTCCAATGCGGGACCTACAGTCTCTGTCACAGGTGGGGCAGACGGTGGTTGAAGGGGCGGGTGGGTGGGGTGCTTGGGTTGACGTGCGCTCTTTCCGTTGTTTGCGCTTGGCTTCCACTTGCCCCCGGCTAAGAGACTCGAGGTGTTCGGCGCCTTCCCGGATGCTTCTCCTCCACTTTGTGGGGTCTTGGGCCAGGGATTCCCAGGTGTCAGTGGGGATGTTGCATTTTTTCCAGGAGGCTTTGAGGGTGTCCTTGAAGCGTTTCCTCTGCCCACCTGGGGCTCTCTTGCCGTGTCGGAGCTCCGAGTAGAGCGCTTGTTTCGGGAGTCTCGTATCGGGCATGCGGACGATGTGGCCCGTCAATTGGAGCTGATCGAGCGTGGTCAGAGCTTCGATGCTGGGGATGTTGACCTGAGCGAGAACACTGACGTTGGTGTGCCTATCCTGCCAATGGATTTGCAGGATCTTGCGGAGGCAGCGTTGGTGGCACCTCTCCAGTGCTTTGAGGTGCCTGCTGTACATGGTCCATGTCTCTGAGGCATACAGCAGGGCGGGTATCACTGCTGCCCTGTAGACCATGAGCTTGGTGCTGTGTTTGAGGTCCTGGTCTTCAAACACTGTCTTCCTCAGGCGACCAAAGACTGCACTGGCACACTGAAGGCGGTGTTGGGAATCCACCCACTGTGTGAAAATGTCACCATAATCTGTATTCACCATCCTGCCTTCTGTAGCTGGAGGTATTGCAACAATATCACTTCAATAGATTATCACTTGGGGGTGAAATTGGGTGCATTTGTACCTCCTGTTAGCACCCCCGGGGGACGCTAACGGGGCATAAATGGCTCAAGTCCTTCCATGAGTTCCTGCAGAAATCTGCCCCAAGATCCTTTGGCCCAACCCCCCTCAATATCTCCACTGAATCACTTGCTTCTTCACTATCAGCTTAAAATTGAACTACTTGTATAAGTATAAGCAATATTGCTTGTCTGATATCCAGACCTGGGTGAGCCGCATAATCCTTCAGTTAAATATTGGGAACAATCAACTTCAGCCCCCGCCATGAACTCTGTACCCTTGCTACCAATTCCAGCCCCCTCCCTGTCTAGCTAAACTGGAATATCCTATTTGACCCAAAGTTGAGTTTCCAATCCCATATCTTCTCCATTACAAAAACCACTTACTTTCACCTCCATAACATTGCCCGTCTCCACCCTACCTGCTGCTGAAAACCCCCAAGTGATAATCTATTGAAGTGATATTGTTGCAATACCTCCAGCTACAGAAGGCAGGATGGTGAATACAGATTATGGTGACATTTTCACACAGTGGGTGGCACTCAAAGGGTTGACGGTGGATAGGCAATGGCAAACATTCAAAGACCGAATGGATGAACTACAGAATTTGTTCATCCCAGTTTGGCATAAAAATAAAACAAAAAAGGTGACCCAACCGTGGCTAACAAGGGAAATTAGGGATAGCATAAGGTCCAAGGAGAGGGCATATAAATTGGCCAGAAAAAGCAATAATCCTGAGGATTGGGAGCAGTTTAGGATTCAACAAAGGAGGACAAAGGGATTAATTAAGAAAGGGAAAATAGAATATGAGAGTAAGCTTGCAAGGAACATAAAAACTGACTGTAAAAGCTTTTACAGATATGTGAAGAGAAAAAGATTGGTGAAGTCAAGCGTAGGTCCCTTGCAGTCAGAATCGGGGGAATTTATAATGGGGAACAAAGAAATGGCAGACCAACTAAATACATATTTTGGCTCTGTCTTCACAAAGGAGGACACAAATAACCTCCCAGAGATGCCGGGGAACATAGGGTCTGATGAAAGGGTGGAACTGAAAGAAATCAGTATTTGTAGGGAAATGATGTTAGGAAAATTGATGGGACTGAAGGCCGATAAATCCCCAGGGCCTGATAATCTACATCCCAGGGTACTTAAGGAAGTGGCCCTAGAAATAGTAAATGCATTGCTGGTTATCTTCCAGAACTCGATAGACTCTGGAACAGTACCCATGGATTGGAGAGTACCTAATGTTACCCCACTATTCAAAAAAGGTGGTAGAGAAAAGGCGGGGAATTATAGACCGGTAAGCTTGACATCAGTAGTGGGGAAAATGCTAGAGTCCATTATAAAAGATGTAATAGCAGAGCACTTGGAAAGCAGTGACTGGATCGGACAAAGTCAACATGGATTTACAAAAGGTAAATCATGCTTGACTAATCTACTGGAATTTTTTGAGGATGTAACTGGTAAAATAGATAAGGGAGAACCAGTGGATGTGGTGTATTTGGACTTTCAGAAGGCTTTCGATAAGGTCCCGCATAAGAGATTAGCATGCAAAATTAAGGCACATGGGATTAGGGGCAAGGTATTGACTTGGATAGAGAACTGGTTGGCGGACAGAAAGCAAAGAGTTGGAATAAACGGGTTGTTTTCCGAGTGGCAGGCAGTGACTAGTGGGGTACCATAAGGATCGGTCCTAGGACCCCAGCTGTTCACAATATATATTAATGATCTGGACGAGGGAATTGGATGTAATATCTCCAAATTTGCAGACGACACAAAGCTGGGTGGGAGGGTATGCTGTGAGGAGGATGTCGTGAAATTCCAGTATGATTTGGACAGGTTGGGTGATTGGGCAGAAACATGGCAAATGCACTATAATGTGGATAAATGTGAGGTTATCCACTTTGGTGGCAAAAACAGGAAGGCAGATTATTATTTGAATGGCAATAGATTGGGAGAAGGGGAAGTGCAAAGAGACCTGGGTGTTCTTGTGCACCAGTCGCTGAAGGTAAGCATGCAGGTGCAGCAGGCGGTTAAGAAGGCAAATGGTATGTTGGCCTTCGTAGCAAGAGGGTTCGAGTACAAGAACAAGGATGTCTTGCTGCAGTTGTACAGGGCCTTGGTGAGACCGCACCTTGAGTATTGTGTGCAGTTTTGGTCGCCTTATCTGAGGAAGGATGTTCTTGCCATGGAAGGAGTGCAGCGAAGATTCACCAGGCTGATACCTGGGATGGCAGGAATGACGTATGAGGAGAGATTGTGTCGATTGGGCTTATACTCACTGGAGTTTAGAAGATTGAGAGGGGATCTCATCGAAACCTATAAAATTCTGTCAGGCCTGGACAAACTAGATGCAGGAAGGATGTTTCTGATGGCCGGGGAGTCCAGAACCAGGGGTCATAGTCTAAGGATAAGGGGTAAGCCATTTAGGACTGAAATGAGGAGGAATTTCTTTACCCAAAGAGTGGGGAACCTGTGGAATTCTCTGCCACAGAGGGCGGTGGAGGCCAGTTCATTAAGTATATTCAAGAAAGAGTTGGATATATTTCTTAAGGCTAAAGGGATCAAGGAATATGGGGAGAAGGCAGGGACAGGGTACTGAATTTGGATGATCAGCCATGATCTCATTGAATGGCGGAGCAGGCTCGAAGGGCCGAATGGCCTACTCCTGCTCCTATCTTCTATGTTTCTATGTTTATCCATACATTTCTCACCTCCAGACTCAACTTTTCCAGTGCTCTCCCGGCCAGCTTCCTATCCTCTAATCTCCATAAAATTCAACTGCCTGTATCCTATCGCACACTAAGTCCCGCTCACCCATCAGCCCTGTGCTCTCTGACCTACATTGACTCTCAGTCCCCTAACCCCTAATTTAGTATTCTCATCCTCGGATTTAAATCCGTTCATGACCTCACCCCACATTATCTCTGTAAGCTCCTCCAGCCCTACAACCATCCCAGATGACTCTGGTTCTGGATTCCTACCCTAGGCCTCTCTGCCTCTCTTCCTTTAAGACCCTCTAAAACCTGCCTCTCATCCCTCCTAATATCTACTTCTTTGGCCCCATGTTGATTTTTGTCTGATTACGCTTCAACATCTTGGGACATTATTCTATGTCAAAGGTGCTATAAAATGCAAGTTGTTGTTGAGGATAACAATGAAGAGGGAGATGAATTTGGACTCAAGTCCTTTCATGAGTTCCTGCAAAAATCTACCCCACGATTCTTTGGCCTAACCCCCTCAATATCTCCACTGAATCACTTGCTTCTTCACCACCAGCTCAAATACTTTCACTCGGGGAATTAGATAATGTTGATGAGGATGTAGCACTGGGTCATTTATAGAGCATGCGTGAGCTGAAGGAATGGGAAGTGGGTGAGGATGTGTCATCTTTCCACTAGAAGCTGAGGAGAAGTTTGCCTCTGGCTTCGGAGTCATAGGACCCAGAACTCATGGGTACTTGTCTCAGAAAATAATTTTCGAGAAGCATCCTACTTACGTGCAGGCTCTGAAGTCAGTCTCCAAGGAGATGTGGCAACTTGACAGGTGTGATTCTCGAGTCTACAGCTCTTATTTGTGGCAACGTCAGGGAAGCTTTTTCTTTGTTTCAGACATCAATGGACTGCTTGGCAGCTTCACTGCAATCTGCAGCAGACTCCCACCTAAAAGCTGCCAGGGACCAGTTGATGTCTTCTCCTCCAAGGAATAAGAAACGGCATGTCTGGTGGCAATAGGGAAAGAGAGGCAGCACCTTGCATACTGTTGTCCAGGCCATGACATGTGGTGAATATGTGTAAATCCAGAATACTATTTCTAGTTAAATCCTAACATAAAACTGCAGAAGTTTACGCACAGAAGGAGGCCACTCAGCCCACCATGCCTGTGCCAGCTCTTTTGCTGAAACAATTCAAAACTGGCTTGCTCTCTCCCCATAGCCCTGTACTTTTGTAATCTTCAAATATTTATCCAATTTTGTCTCAAAAGATTCAAGGGTTTCTGTCTCAACCCTGTAACAAAGCATTTCATGCTCCAACAGTCTTCTGTGTGAAGAAATTTCTCCTCCTCACTGAATCCTCCCTGCTGAATCTACACTGTGCACTCTCATTGGCTTTAATGTCCATTCTATAATGGAGCAACCAAAACTACACACAGCACTGTAACCTAACCAATGTTTTATATAAATTAATCATTACTTCTTTACTCTTAGTGATAATTTAAAGTTAAAGCCTCTTGTTACTAACTCCCCAACAAGAGAAAATAGTTTTTCTCTATTCTTCATAATTTAAAAAACCTCCGTTAAATTTCCTCTTTGCCTTCTCTGTGCCGGTGGAAATAGTCCTGGCATCTCAAGTCGCTCCGCATAACTAGTTTCCTATCCCTTGCATAATCCTGCTGAATCTACACTGTGCACTCTCATTGGCTTTAATGTCCATTCTATAATGGAGCAACCAAAACTACACACAGCACTGTAACCTAACCAATGTTTTACATAAATTAATCATTACTTCTTTACTCTTGTACTCTCTGCCCCTATCTATAAAACACAATTTTTTTTAAATGGTTTTCTTTACTTGCACTTAGCACTTCCAGAGAATTATGTTTTTTAATCCCTATGTTTCTCTGTTCATCCACATCCTTCAGTGTCTTTCCATTGTATATACTCCCAGTTTTTGGGGTTTTTTCTCCCAAAAATAAATTACCTCAGACTTAACCACATTAAATTGCATCTACCACCTGCTTGTCCATTCCATTAACCTATGCCTTCCAAAAGTATTTTACAGTCCTTGTCACTGTTGCCAAAACGCCCATTTTTGTGTCGTCAACAAATTTCAAGATTGTGTTCCTTATACTCAAGTCTAAATCATCTTTATATGCAGAGACTGACAACGACTTACATTTATATAGCGCCTTTAACATAATACAATGTCCCAAGGCGCTTCACAGGAGTGTTATCAAAAAAAACATTTGATACCAAGCCATATAAGGAGATGTTGGGGCAGGTGACCAAAAGCTTGGTCGAAGAGGTAGGTTTTAAGGAGCATCTTAAAGGAGGAAAGAGAAGTGGAGAGGCAGAGAGATTTAGGGAAGGGATTCCAGGGCTTAGGATCTAGACAGCTGAAGGCACAGCCACCAGTGGAGGAGCATTTAAAATCGGGGATGTTCAAAAGGCCAGAATAGGCAGAGCACAGAGGTCTAGGGGGCTATTTGGGCTGGAGGAGATTTCAGAGATAAGGAGGGGGCGAGGCCATGGAGAGATTTGAAAACAAGAATGAGAATTTTAAAATCAAGGCATAGCTTAACTGGGAGCCAATGTAGGTCAGCAAGTACAGGGAGATAGGTGAGCGGGACTTGGTGCGAGTTAACACACGGGCGGCAGAGTTTTGGATGACCAAGTTTATGGAGGGTAGAACTAGGGAGGCCGGCCGGGAGTGCATTGAAATAGTCAAGTCTAGAGGTGATAAAGGCATGGATGAGGGTTTCAACAGCAGATAAGTTGAGGTAAGGGCAGAGACGGGCAATATTATGAAGGTGGAAATGGGCGGTCTTAGTGATAGAACGGATATGAGGTAGGAAGCTTAATTCGTGATGAAATATGACACCAAGTTTGCGAACAGACTTGGTCAGCCTTGGACAGTTGCCGGGGAAAGAGATCGAATCAGTGGAAAGGGAACGGAGTTTGTGGCGTGAACCGAAGACCGTGGTTTCAGAATTCCCGATATTTAATTGGAGGAAATTTCTACTCATCCAGTGCTGGATGTCGGACAAGCAGTCTGATAGTATAGAGACGGTGGAGGGTTCGAGAGAGATAGAGCTGGGTATCATCAGCGTACATGTGAAAACTCACGTCATGTTGCCAGATAATGTCACCGAAGGGCAGCATGTAGATGAGAAATAGGAGGGGGCCAAGGATAGATCCTTGGGGGACACCGGAGGTGATAGTGCGGGATCAGGAAGAGAAGCCATTGCAGGTGATTCTATGGTTACGGCAGGAAAGATAGGAATGAAACCAGGCGAGTGCTGTCCCATCCACCTGGACGACGGTGGAGCAGAATTTTGTGGTAGCCATGTCAAAGGCTGCAGACCGGTCCAGAAGGAGGGGAAGAGATGGATGACCTTTGTCACAGTCAACTAGGATTTCATTTGTGACCTTGGTAAGAGCAGTTTCAGTACTGTGGCTGGGGCGGAAGCTTGATTGGAGCGACTCAAACAAGGAGTTCTGGGAAAGATGGGCACGGATTTGGGAGACAACAACACGTTCAAGAACTTTGGAGAGGAAAGGGAGGTTGGCGATGGGGTGATAGTTTGCAAGAACGGAGTGGTCAAAGGTTTTGTTTTAAGGAGAGGGGTGGTGACGACTGTTTTGAAGGAGAGGGGGGACAATACCTGAGGAGAGAGAACCGGAGCCAACATGGGAGCCAGGAAGGAGAGTTGGGTTGTCAGCAATTTACTAGGAATAGGGCTGAGAGAGCAGGAGGTCAGTCTCATTGACAAGATGAGCTTTGAAAGGGCAAGAGGGGCGATAGGAGAGAAATATGCAAATTTAGGGTTAGGACGGGGATGGAAACGGAGAGGAAGTAAGGTCCGGTGGGCTTGGGGAAGGGAGGGAAACCAGAAGTGGTTGAACGGATGTTGTCAGTCTTTTTAGCGAAGAAGTCCATGAGCTCCTCACATTTATTGCTGGAGGTGAGGGAGGAGGAGGCAGGGGAGGGTGGTTTGAGAAGACGGTTAGTGGTGGAGAAGAGAAGCCTGTTCTGGATTATCTTAGAATAGTGGTGGTTTTAGTGATGCAGAGCAGGACTTAGTAGTGCTTTATATGATCTAGCCAAATCTGATGATGGATGATTAGACCAGTTGTCAGCCAAAGACGTTCAAGTCTGCATCCCTTGGACTTAAGGGAGTGGATATGAGGGGTATACCAGGGGGAACGACTAGGGTGAGAGAGTGTAATGAATTTAGTGGGGAACAAGGGCATCAAAGGTGGTGGAGAAGGTGTGATTTAGTAGGTCAGTAGCTGCAGAGATGTCATGAAGAATTGTAGGCCAAAGGCCTCGGTAGTTGGGAATTAGAAAGTGCAGTGGTAAGGGACTTGAGGGAGAGGGGATGGGTAGAGAGTGACATAAGGAAATGGTCGGAGATTGCCTTATCGTTGATGGTTACGGAGGGGATAACGAGGCCACGTGAGATAAGTTTGAGGGGATGGCCGTTCATATGGGTGGGGGAGTTGACATGAAGGGAGAGATTAAGAGAGGAAAGGAGGGCAGTGAACTCGGAGGAGAGGAAGCAAGAAGAGTTGAGGTGGAGTTTGAAATCACCCATGGATGAGAAGTCGCTCACTGCAGAGGCAGAGGGAGGAAAGCAGAGAAGATATCTCATTGAGAAAATTGGTGTCGTATTTGGGTGGGCAGTACAGAATAAGAATTATTCTGTAAAATGCAAAAATGGACCAAGCACTAACCTGGGGTGCAATGCTTCCAACCCTTCAATCCAATCCACACCCATTTTCCCTGTTTGTTTTCTCTCTATAGGCCAACTTTCTATTCATACTGCTATAGTTCTTATACCATACACCTGAATTTATCAAATTCCTTCTGAAAATCCCTGTACACTGAAGGAATTTCCTCGCTGTCTTTCCAGTTCATATTCAGGGAGAGTTAATTTTTGTGACAGGAAATTTGAGCAGAAGCCGTTTCCGCCAGTTTTCCATCAGTAGATCGCTTCTGCCAAGTTCCCTCACGCCTTTTGGCTCTTCCCCTGATCTGCCCAAGTGCCCTCATTTAAATATATGGTAATGAAGGTCAGTGGCTTTTATTGCTGTCAATGCACTCAGGATAACTTAGGCTGAGATTTATCTGGCATACCTGTTACCAGGATCAGCTGAGGCATGCAGCAGTGAGGTGTTTGTGAGCTTGAAGAGTCTAGAGAGTCTGATTAGTGATTTCTGGAGCTAGGAAACATTTTTGTAGTGATTTAATTTTTTTGCTATTCTGCTCACACAAACCTGGAAATTGCTTCCCACTGCTGGCAAATCCCCCCCCCCCACCACCACCACCCCGAAACCTCTGCCCATATGAGTGTTTCTCCAGAGCAGGTATGACATTCCCCATGAGCATCCCCTTGTATGCAATTCTCATGGGAGAGGAGGAGCAGTAGTACAAAGGAGAGTCAGGCAGCACTGAAGTGCAAGATCCCAAATTCCAGCCCCCCCATAACCAGAGTTCATTGTGACGGGTTAGTTGTACAAGTGCCCCTTTAAAATGGTGAAGAATGTGCTGGTGTCCAATGTGGGCAAGAAAGGAAAAGGAGAATATCCGTTGTGTTACCTTGCCTCCCCTGGTGAGGTTATTGAAGTTCTTGTGGCACTGGTCTGCAGTCCTGTTGGTGAGAGTATCTGTGCTCAGTACCACCTCCATCCGGGTGGCATGACTAAGATTCCTGGTGGATTTCCTGGCATAAAACCCAGCAGTCTGCATCTTCTATTTCATCCAAGCTTGGATATTCAAGTTTGTAAATACTGGATGGTTCGTCCATGACTCTGCCATGCCTTGCTGCCTTGTTTGGCTGCTTGTTCCAACAGTTCCTGCTATAGATTTTCTTCAAAAATAAGAGTAGAGTGATGAGACATGTAGTGAAACTTTCTGAGAGACAAGTGACTGAACCAAGTACTGCTTCTTCATACCTGGTTGTCAGCTGCTGAAGTATTCAAACAGAAGTGTTTTTTTAAAGGCTTCATTCTAATTTCCATGCACTCCAGCAGATTACACCCGTTTTACACAGGATTTATGTCAATCACTACTCTAATGAGTATGCAAATGAGTTAACCCAGGAAACTCTAATGTAAGTACCTCTCTTGAACAATTTTTTTTTCCATTGGCAAATAAGTTCACCTCTACATCTATTACATTCCTTTTATGTATCTAATTGGCCACTTCTTCAAAAACAGGTATTAAATTTGTCAAACACGTCTTGCCTTTCACAAGTCCATGTTGGCTGTCCTTGATTAACCCGTGCTTTTCTGCCTGCTTATATTATGCTTATATCTCGAATTATGGTCTTTATAATAGTTTGCCCACAACTGACGTTAGACTAAGTGGTTTATAGTTACCCGGTTATCCTTCTCTCCCTTCTTGAACAAGTTCAGGTTCAAACTGATGAAAGGCAAAGTTAAAATTGACTTCAGGAAGCTGTTCCCACAAAGAGCGATCAATACGTAGAATGGAGTAGAGGCAATAACCTTGCAATCATATAAGAAGTTGTAGCGTGCCGTTATGAGAGGGCTGTAATGAAATCTGTTTGTCTTGATCCTGTATTCGTTTTGCACTCATGTATATTACCCTCCCCCACTGTGTATAGTTTCACTTCCTCTTTCCTGACTAACCTGGGAGGTTCCAGGTCTTGGCTCTTGGCTCCGCCCCTGACTTCTCTTACATAAAGATCCCAGGATCTGTATGACTCATTCCTGTGAATTAGTCGGCGTGTTGAGATGTTAGCTCTGATCTTAGTGATTAAAAGCCAACTTGTTTAAGTCTATAACTTCTAGTTTTGTGGTTATTGAAGGCCCATCAATTTTAATCACTAAAGAATACTAGGATGGATCGACTCCTAAAACCAGAGCGTCTGGACTTGGATCCACATTCTGCTGAAGCATCAAATCAATTTGGACACTGGCTCAAATGCTTCGAACTCTTCGCGGGGGCCTCATCCGCTAGCGAGGTAGATAAACTGAGTCTACTGACTACTCGCGTAAGTCATCGGATTTATTCATTCATCCGGGACGCCACCTCTTACACGGAGGCCATCACTATCCTGAAGGCCCAATACCAGAGGCCGGTAAACGAAGTGTACGCCAGACATCTGCTGGCTACACGCAGGCAGCGACCAGAGGAATCAGTGGATGATTTCTTACAGGGCCTAAAGGACCTGGTCCGGGACTGTAACTGCAAGGCCGTGACTGCCAACGCGTACTCTGACGAATTGGTCCGCGATTCCTTCATCACGGGCCTCAAATCGAATTATATCCGGCAGAGACTGCTGGAGAAGGAGGTCCTGGACTTAAAAAAGGCAGTGGCCACTGCGCGATCGCTGGACGTGGCCCAGAGAAACTCTGACTCTTATTCTTCCGGCCATGCGGCCCTCACCGCCTCGTGCGCGCTGAGGGGGCCGCCATCTTGGAATCAGCCATCTTCCCCATCCAGGTCTCAGACCAGCTCTATGCCGCCGGAGCCCCCACACAGAAGTTCACCCAGGAGTCCTACTACAGCGGCAATGTCTCGAGGCCCGAAATGCTACTTCTGCGGCCAGGCCAAGCACCCCAGTCAACGATGCCCAGCGAAGGACGCTACATGCTTCAAATGTAAGAAAAAGGGGCATTTTAGCAAAGTCTGCAGGGGGAATCCGATTTCCAACTCCGTCACCGCCTCGTGCGTGCCGTGCGGGCCGCCATCTTGGGATCCGCCATCTTTTCCCGACTCAACGGCCGCCCAGGGCCCAACAGTGGCTTCGATCACGGTGGATCAATCCAGGCCACACCCGTTGACAAAATCCATGATGGACATACAGGTAAATGGGAATTTAACGAAATGTTTAATTGACTGTGGGAGTACCGAGAGTTTTATTCACCCTAGCCTGGTACGGCGACACTCATTAACGGTAACCCCTACACGGAGCAGAATTGCTATGGCTGCTAAGCCCCACACTTCGGACATTTTGGGCTACTGTGTGGTAACACTGACTGTAAAAGGCACGCACTACAAGGATTTTAAACTCCTCGTGATGCCAGAACTCTGTGTTAATGTAATCTTGGGCCTGGACTTCCAGTGCCATCACGAAAGTGTCACGCTAGCATATGGCGGGTCCCAGCCGCCACTCACAGTCTGTGGCCTATCAACCTTAAAAATCAGCCCGCCCTCTTTATTCGCTAATCTCGCTCCAAACTGTAGGCCCATAGCGACCAAAAGTAGACGGTACAGTCTGGAAGACAGACACTTTATCAAGGCGGAAGTGGACAGACTCCTGCGGGAAGGCATTATTGAATGCAGTACCAGCCTGTGGCGTGCCCAAGTAGTCATAGTTAAAAATAGCGAAAAGAAACAGATGGTAATTGACGACAGCCAGACTGTTAATATTTATACCCAGCTGGACGCCTACCCTTTACCCCGCATATCAGAAATGGTCAACCAGATTGCACAATACCGAGTCTTCTTGACTATCGACCTCAAATCCGCGTATCACCAGCTCCCCATTAGAACGGAGGACCGCCCATACACCGCCTTCGAGGCGAACAGGCGCCTCTACCATTTTCTCAGAGTGCCCTTCAGAGTAACAAATGGGGTCTCGGTCTTCCAACGTGAGATGGACCGCATGGTTGACGAGAATAAACTACAAGCTACCTACCCCTATCTGGACAATGTCACTATCTGCGGGCACAACCAGCAAGACCACGATCTAAATCTTGCGAGATTTTTAAAAACTGCCCTAAAGCTGAATCTAACCTACAACGAAGACAAATGTGTCTTCAACACAACCCGTCTCTGTATTCTCGGCTGTGTGGTGGAAGATGGGGTAATTGGACCGGACCCTGACCGATTACACCCCCTAAAGGAACTGCCCCTGCCACACAATCCCAAAGCTTTAAAAAGGTGCCAGGGATTTTTTTCGTATTATGCCCAATGGGTGCCCAATTACTCTGATAAGGCCCGACCCCTCATTAAATCGACGTCCTTCCCACTATCAGCTGAAGCTCGGGAGGCTTTCACCAGTATTAAACAGGACATTGAAAGGGCTGCAGTGTGTGCAGTGGACGAAAGCATTCCCTTTCAAGTCGAAAGCGATGCGTCAGACTTTGCTTTAGCTGCGACCCTCAATCAGGCTGGGAGACCTGTGGCCTTCTTCTCCCGAACCCTTCAGGGACCTGAAATCAGGCACTCTTCTGTCGAGAAGGAGGCACAGGCTATAGTGGAGGCAGTGCGGCACTGGAGACACTACCTAGCCGGCAAACGTTTCACCCTGCTCACCGACCAGCGGTCGGTGGCTTTCATGTTTAATAACAAACAAAGGGGGAAAATCAAGAATGACAAAATACTCAGGTGGAGGATCGAACTATCCACGTTCGACTATGATATTATGTACAGGCCTGGAGCCCTTAATGAGCCCTCAGACGCCCTATCGCGGGGAATGTGTGCCAGCATTCATACGGACAAATTACAGGGTCTCCACAACGACCTCTGTCACCCAGGGGTCACCTGACTATACCATTTTATAAAGTCCCGCAATCTGCCCCACTCCATCGAGGAGGTCAGGGCAATGACCAGAGCCTGCCGCATCTGTGCGGAATGCAAGCCTCGTTTCTACAGGCCTGACCGTGCACACCTTATCAAAACCACACGGCCATTCGAGCGCCTAAGTCTGGACTTCAAGGGACCCCTTCCCTCTGCCGACCATAACGTATACTTCCTCAATATCATTGATGAATATTCCCGCTTCCCCTTCGCCATTCCCTGCCCAGACATGACCAGTGCCACGGTCATCAAGTGTCTCTGTAATCTATTCTGCATGTTTGGCATGCCGAACTACATACACAGCGATAGGGGGACGTCATTCATGAGTGACCAGCTGCGCCAGTTCTTGCTCTCGAAGGGGATAGCCACTAGCAGAACCACTAGCTACAACCCCCGGGGTAATGGGCAAGTGGAAAGGGAGAATGCTACTGTTTGGAAGGCTGTCACGTTAGCCTTAAAGTCAAAAGGCCTTCCGACCTCCCGCTGGCAGGAAGTCCTCCCAGACGTGCTCCACTCCATAAGGTCTCTGTTATGTACTGCCACTAACGCTACCCCTCACGAAAAGATGTTCGTTTTCCCCCGGAAATCCACCTCGGGCATATCTCTACCCGCGTGGCTGACGTCTCCGGGGACAGCACTATTGCGGAAGCACGTGAGAGGCCATAAAACAGACCCCCTTGCGGAAAAGGTACAGCTCCTCCATGCAAACCCTCAGTACGCCTCTATCGAATACTCTGACGGGCGAGAGGACACTGTTTTCATAAAAGACCTCACTCCCTCGGGGAGCGGAGAGAACGATGGGAGACTACCCGATGAAGACCTACACTACAAAGAAACAGGACGCCCAGAGGTATCAATACCCAACTTTAACCTGGAGGACACTGCAGATAACCTGGAAGACACTGCGGAGGCCCGGACAGCGGAGGAACCAGAATCCACTCCCCTAGAGGCACCCCAACCGGCTTTGCGCCGATCACTGAGAACTGCAAAACCTCCTGACAGACTCACTTATACCAACTTTTAAGAAACATCACCCCGATGGACTAAATCTATAGAAGGGGTGAATGTAATGAAATCTGTTTGTCTTGATCCTGTATTCGTTTTGCACTCATGTATATTACCCTCCCCCACTGTGTATAGTTTCACTTCCTCTTTCCCGACTAACCTGGGAGGTTCCAGGTCTTGGCTCTTGGCTCCGCCCCTGACTTCTCTTACATAAAGACCCCAGGATCTGTATGACTCATTCCTGTGAACCAGTCGGCGTGTTGAGATGTTAGCTCTGATCTTAGTGATTAAAAGCCAACTTGTTTAAGTCTATAACTTCTAGTTTTGTGGTTATTGAAGGCCCATCAAGGGCTATAGATTTTTCTGGACAGATGAGCTAGGATGGACCTAAATAGCCTTTCCCGCTCCTATTTACCTTGCCTGTGTTCATCTGACCCCACAGTGGGAAGGAGGATTGTGCCTCCAAATTCATCAGACCTGTTGGTTACCATTATATACAACTATAAATCTATAAACCATGACATTGGAAAGTTAACATTGTAACTACTGGTCAACCATAGTATTGTTGTTTATAACAGTAATAGAAGTTTAAAGATTACAGTTAATACATGGGCAAACTTTTTTTTTAAATCAGTTATTGAACATGTATAAATAGTACTGAGGATAGTGCTTTAAGAGACCACACAAAAAAGAGGAGAATTCTATCAAGAAACTGAGCGTTTTGAAATGAATACATGACCTAGGATGAAGGATTTGAACAAGTGGCGAAGATGGTAAATATATTACATGGCCAAGTTAAGTTTTTTAGCCTAAATGGGAATGTTATGAAAAATAAAATAGTTTCCATTTAATTCCTCTGTTTTCCTGTCTAAAGAACCACAGTTGTATTAGTGTTGTCTTTGCTATTATTAAAACAGGATTATTGCCCTCATACTTTCAATGAACCAAGGCAGTTGACCCCGAGTGTCGTTAAACCAAACATTCATAAATACACTGGGAATATTGGCTGCTGATTGTCCATGACCACGCACTAGATTTCTCTCCTGCTTTGACCAGTAATTGAGCCTGGGGGTATACTTGAACAGTGACTGCATTAGTATCTGGCAGTGGTAGAAAAATTATTTCTCCCCCTTGGTTTCAAGTTGCCTCGAGTGTGTAATAATGCATGTTATAACACCCTCTGCACACTCTTTCAATTCACTTGAGGCAATATTCTTTTATTTATGACATTTTTCTACTGTGAAACAGATACTAAATTAAGCATTGAAGCTTAGTTGAGAATTTGTGGATCGCTGAACTGGATTTAAAAACCATCCATGGTATCCTGGAAGGAATGCTGTTGCATGAAATTGTATGCAAGTTATTAAATCCCCTGTTTGTCTGTGCTAATTGATGGAGAAGATTGTATAGAATTGCACATGTTTAGTTCTGCTGATGTTTAACATATTTGTAGAGTCCTTCACTGAAAGTAAAAATAAAATCTACTAACTAAATGTTCTGTGACTGCTTATCTCACGAGCCAAATGAAGTGATGCAGTAAGAAATCTTCATGAATGAAGACTTACGTGATTATAGATTGTTCAGGCCTTCCTCGCCAGTGGAAAAAAATAGGCAATTTCCCCACTGAGTATTCTCATGCAAAATATGTTCATAAAATAAAGAAAGAAACAACTTGCATTTATTTAGCACCTTTCACGACCTCAGCATCTCAAAGTGTTTCATAGCCAATGCAGTTCTTTTGAAGTGTCGTCACTTGCAATGTAGGGAAATGCGGCAGCCAATTTACACACAGCAAGGTCTCACAAACAGCAATGAGATAGGTAACCTGTTTCTGGTGGTGTTAGCTGAGGGATAAATGTTGGCCAGTACATCAGGAAAACTTCCCTGCTCTTGTTTGACTAATGCCATGGGATCTTTAGTGCCCATCTGAGAGGGCAGATGAGGCCTTGGTTTAATGTCTCATCTGAAAGACAAACACCCCCGACAGTGCCTCAGTTCTGCATTGAAGTGTCACCCTAGATTATGTGCTTAAGTCACTGGAATGGGGCTTCAACCCACACCTTGTGAAGGTGAAATTAGTCAACCTCAGTAACAAAAAATGGCCTGATAGCGAATCAGCAATAAAAACAGAAAATGCTGGAGAAACTCAGCAGGTCAGGCAGCATCTGTGAAGAGAGAAACAGAGTTAACGTCTCAGGTTGATGACCTTTCGCAGCGAATCAGCAGCTTGTTTTACACCACCCAATTTTCTTTCCCATTGTGGTAAGGAAAATCAGGTGCGGTGTAAAACAGGTTGCTGATTCGCTCTCAACCCATTTTGTGCTACTGCCGTTGACCAATTTCACCCCCTCTGACTCAGAGGTGCGAGTGCTACCAATGAGTTTAGGCCGACACAAACAAAAAGAAAAAGAAAGACTTGCCTTTATATAGCACCTTTCACAACCTCAGGATGTCCCAATGCCTTACAGCCAACAATGTACTTTTGATGTGTAGTCACTGTTGGAATGTAGAAAATGCAGCAGCAAATTTGCGCACAACAAGGTCCCATAAACAGCAGTGAGATAATGACTAGATCATTTGTTTTAGTGATGGTGAGGGACATTTATTGGCCAGGACCGGGGAGTCTTCTTCGAATAGTGTCACAGGATCTTTTACATCCACCTGAGAGGGCAGACGGGATCCCGGTTTAACTTGTCATCTGAAAGATGGTACCTTTGACAGTGCAGCCCTCCCTCAATGCTGCACTGGAGTGTCGGCCTAGATTTCGTTCTCAAATCTCTGGAATGGGACGTGAACCCACGACCTTCTGACTCCGAGGCGCGAGTACTACCCACTGAGCCACAGCCGCCACCTAATGCACTGCATGATATGGCATTGAATGATACGAACCAGGAAGGTTCAAAGTGCAAGCCTTGACTGTTTTGATTCAGCTGATCACAATTGAGGTGGCATTGGTCATAACAATTGGTGTCTGTGCCCTGACCTAGGGAAGATGAAAAATTGGGTGGAGTTCCTGCACCAGATTGCTCTCCAGTGTTCATTTTGGAAGTGGCATATGTCAACACAGTGAGGAAAGGCTTGGGCTCATCTATGAAAGCCCCACAGTTGAATAACCTACTGGCTGTGTCCAGGCTCACACATGAAGAATCCCCATTTGGGCAATGTGCTGTAAAGCTGCTACTGCTATCTGTGGGAATTAATTCAAACATTTACAGGCGAGTAGGGGTAATGATTTTGATATGGGCAAATTACACATATTTCTAGTTCTTAATAGGACATATGAGCTGACTTTTTGCTGGAATGAAGTAGCTTCCTTCTTGAAAATCTCATCAACATTAAGGCCGCAATTTCACCAGCGGAGGCGAGATCGCAGCGGGAGAGGTGGTTGGCGGGTTCCGGTCCCGTTCCCAGCTGCAGCCGCTCTGTAAAAAATATTTTCTGTTAATAGGGCTTGTTAAACCCACCCTGCAGGGTTCCCGGCCAATTAAAAGGAAGCGGGTCTGGTGACATCATTTGATGATGCATCATCAGCCGGTTTCCTTAAAGGGACCATGGCTGCATTCATTTTGACAGTTGTGCTTTCAGTGTTCTACAGTATTGAGGTGCTGCAAACACTGACAAGCACTACACAAAGGTGCACAGCTGCACCCAGGCTCTCGCATGACTCCCTCCATATGCTTATGGAGGGAGTCACAGCACACATAGAGATTCTCTTCCTTTCCAAGGGCAGAAGAGACCTCCCCAGGTGACTAACGCAGTCTGGTTGCACATTGCGCTGGAGGGCACAAGTAGGGATGTCGTCAGGAGGACCAGGCTGCAGTGGCGCAAACCTTTCAATGATCTCAGTAGATCACAAAATGTACTGCAAAGCCACAATCAACCTCATCCTGCTGTGCCTTTCATCACATCCCTAGCACTCTGCCTTCCCTACCCTTCTCCCGCACCTCCTTACTCACACCAACTTACCTTGCAGCTCCACCCATCCCTCTCTATTTACATTATCACTTCCCCATCTCACTAGCCACCCCTCACACTCCCCCTCATCCTAGTGCAAGCATACCAACTAACAACACACAAGGGTAGACACTTGGGTGTTTTATGCAATGTTCATGTAAATTTTCTGTTAATGTGTTGTTAAGCATTGAAATCTTTATTTTCAACACTTTACCTTATTGCACAGATCTGTGCTCACCTTTGGAAGTGGCTTAGTGAGTTGCAGTGAATGGTGAGACGTAACATACCCCCCGCAAAGGTGATGAGTGTGAAAGGAATTGCTTGGATATTGTAGGGATGTTGGTGTCGTGTGGTGTCAACCTGACGCATCATGTGGCAGCCGGGGTGTACGGCATCAAGTGAAGTAAATCTGGCCATGGTGAGGCCATCACTGGCCTCCCGGGCAGAAATGTTGTCGGGTGCTGATGCCCTGTGTCCTGTGCAGCATCAAGTGATTGTGAAGCAGGTTGGTACTGTTGTTGGTGATGTTGGTGTGCCTGGTGATATTGGTGTTGGGGCTGATCATGGAGGGATTCAGAGGACCGTGGTGAGATTTTTTCAAGGGCACTGATGTTGCTGGAATAGATGGCAGCTGAAGTTGAGATGACTGAAGTGATCTGTCAAGGGTGAGAGAGCTTGCTCCAAGGAGGTAACAGTGGATAGAGAGTTTAATCCAAACACTTCCAAACTGCATAAAGCTCAAAAGTGTCTTCCAAGTCCTGAAGGCTCAAGCTTCTGACATTGGAAAGTGACCAGCTCTGAAATGGTAGCTTTCATACCACTTTTGCAGCTGACACCTATTCACAGCAATGGGGAGACATAGAGAACCCGACCCACTTACCTGACGTGATCTCTGAACGACTTGAACCCTGCTAGAAAAAGGCTGGCAAAATAGTAGTTAACAATCACTTAACAAGCAGTTAAGTATCATAAATGCCTCCCCTGCCGCTTGGTGTCAGGTCTGTTATGAAATCGCAGACCCAACACTTTGGAAACTTACATGGAGGCGGGTTCCCAACCCGCTGTCAATCATTTAGATTTTGACAGTGGACCCGCCTCCAAACCTGCACTCTGCGCGCCGGCAAAATTCAGCCCTAAGACTCCAGCTGCTTTTTGTGATCAATTTACTGCGAAAAGAAAGGAAGTGATCTTTGGATTTCATCTCAATAGGTTGCTATTGACCATATTCTTTTGTAAACTAGATGTAACTAGAGACTTTGAGTGCTGTACAACAGCTATTGTAAACTTCCTCAGTGACTAGTTACAGTAAGGGAAAGTAAGGAAGCTTTCTCTTCATTCACTTAGATAACAGATGGAATATTGCAGTGTTCAGCCTTTTCTAGGTTATGGTGGAATGATAAAGTTGCCAACAAAAATGTACCGGAAGAGGATTAAAGATTTGCAGTGTGCTGAAGCTCTGTATTGCAGCATTATTGTGCAGTGATATGGGGTTGAAAGATGCAAGTTTCACTGTGCTATGGTGCTAAGCAGTAGCTTTAGGTAAAATTCAGGAGAGTCATGGTCTGGCCTGTATCCTGCATATTCTAAAGCCACATTTGAGAGGCCTGGGAGCAGGCCATCCTTCCGCTCTGTTGGCCAGCTATTGGTCTCGATATTAAACGCCCCACGCCAGGTTGGGGGGTGGGTGTTAAACCCTAATAAATGGGAAACGCTTCCCCAACCCGCCACGAATACACCTGTTGCCGTTTTATGACGGCAGATAGCAAGGCGGGCGGGTGTCCCGTCATGGAGAGGGGGGGGGGACCTCATTAACATACTTAAATCAGATTCTCTCAGTGCCATTGGGAACCTGGTTTAAATTTAACTGCTGCTATCTGGATTTCCATGGGCTTGGGAAAACCAGCAGTAAAATGGAAGCGGGAGCTGTCAACTCAAGAAGGTAGGTGCCTTTTACAGCACTCCTGTGGTTGAGTTAGCTGATATCAGTTGGGCCAGCAGTGCAGACCTTATAATTGACTAGGTCGACTAGGCCTGTATTCACTAGAGTTTAGAAGAATGAGAGGGGATCTCATTGAAACTTATAAGATTCTGATAGGGCTAGACAGACTGAATGCAGGGAGGATGTTTCCCCTGGCTGGGGGGTCTAGAACGAGAGGTCACAGTCTCAGGATATGAGGTAGGACATTTAGGACTGAGATGAGGAGAAATTTCTTCACTCAGAGGGTGGGGAACCTGTGGAATTCTCTACCACAGAAGGCTGTGGAGGCCAAGTCACTGAACATATTTAAGAAGGAGATCGATAGAGTTCTAGACACAAAAGGCATCAAGGGGTATGGGGAGAGAGCGGGAATATGGTATTGAGATAGAGGATCAGCCCTGATCATATTGAATGGCGGAGCAGGCTCGAAGGGCGAATGGCCGACTCCTGCTCCTATTTTTCTATGTTTTCTATGACTTGGATGCCCTGGATTAGAGAGGTGAAATATCAACCAGGGTGCTACCCTGTGACTTTTTAAAAACGTTCTTGGGATGTGGGTGGTACTGACGAGGGTGCATTTATTGTTCATCTCTCGTCATCTTGAAAAGCTGATGATAGACCTTCCCCTTGAACCACTGCAATCCTTGTGCTGATGCTGCTCTCACGATGGTGTGAGGTGGAACCTTCCAGAATATTGACCCAGCAATAATGAAGGAATAATGATAACTGTCCAAATCAGGAATGGTGTATGACTTGGAGGAGAACTTGTACGCAATGATGTTTCCATGATGTTTGATCTTGCTGCTCATGTCCTCCTAGAGGTTGTGGGGCTGGAACGTGCTGCTAAAGTAAACTTTGTGAAACCACTGCTGAAACTACATGTAATTGGACATCGGATGAGGACGGCTCAGACTGTATTGTGGTGGTCCCATGGTGGAATACTGTGCCAAAAAATGCTGTTTCAGCTCACACATGAAGAATGATAAATTTGTTGAGGTTAATACAGGATTCCCAACATTCAGAAAGCTGTACCCCAAAAAGAGTTCTTACCTTCTTGAGAAGTGATTAAATAGAGAAAAAATGTGTTTGTACACTTTAAAAAAAAAGATTTTTACAGGTAGCATGTTACAGTGTCATAAATTTGAAAATGGGAGAAAATAGATTTTAGATTAAATTTGATCTTATTGGATTTCATTTTAATGTACTATTACCTTTTCTTTGAAAAAACGGTGTACAACTTGCCAATTTATTACTATACTAAATTGCTGCTATTTAAATAATTGTAGAGTACACTTGAAAAAGTAGCATATTAAATATCATTCTCATTTGTTTAATATGTACTGTAGAACATTTTATATTTGAGAGAAAATCATTTTTGCTATATTTACAAGGCACCCTGATCTGGAAAAATATTATTGTGGACCTCTATACAGCACAGAGCATGTAGTACAATCTAAAACTTCCCACAAATATGTACATGTCCTGTCCTGCAAACCTTCCTTTGCACAATATAAACGGTTGCAGAATATAAGTACCTGTAGTATAGAATTCTACAGTGTAGAATGTTAATAAGGAAACTATAGAATTGAACATGTATTAGGCTTTGCATTCCGGTTTACATTTTAAATTTAATTCTGATGCAGTTGGCAACGCTTTGCAAACTTCAACAAAGGAGCAGGGTCATCTTGATCATCATTAAAATATCTTCTAAAATTAAATTCGTCTCGCATATTGTCAGTGCAGAAAAACTTCTGGTTCGAAACAGTGCCCTACAGTATTTGGCCTTCTAACAATGTTTGCTTCTAATATGGATTGCACAAACTGCAAGGTTCACAGCTGTTTTTAGGTTTTAAAATGAATGTCTCTACATGTCCTGAAGCAACAGCGCTCTATTGGCATTTTTCCTCTAATAGACAGATGTTAAGTGTCCCACAAAAACACCAGTACGTGTGCACTATTAGTCTAGGTGAAGTCTCTGACTTTTTTCAACATTATTTGAATTGTGCCAGTCAAAAAATGGCATATGAGCTAAATACATGCAGGTCTAGCATGAAGTGTTAGTGTGCAGACACGAACTCCTCTATATAGATTCAAATTAAAACATCTTTTACTGCTGTCAGGTTTTTATCTGTCCAGAAATGGACTAGTGGTGAGTGCTTTGTTGCACAGTCTACCTGGAATGTTCAATAATTACCGACAGTCAGCTAAAGCCTTGCTACACAAATATTGCTTCCACTCAAATTTCCTTCACCAGCACCTGTAGTGCGTGCCATTCCTTGGCTGGCTGCAAAAAACAAGCATATCATTTAACAAGTTAATCGCCGATCAATGTCGAGGTGCCAGGTGTGCTGGAGACATGGTACCGAGGCCTGGGCCATTTACTTGGGGTTTTATTTCAAGTCGCCTGCACGCTGACCAGAAAGGTTTCATGTACACATTATCCTTTTGGCACTTTTACATTGAATTGCAGCTGACGACAGCTCTTGTGCATTGCCTGTCCACATACAGGTATGTGTGTACCAACATGATTGTGAATTTGCAATTCTTGGTCACAAGGCCAGAAACCAATTAATTCAAACTAAGTAACCTCTTTCACTCTGCTCCAACAACTTTGTACAGTGATTTGTATTCTCTTTAAAAAAGAATCTTAACAAAGATACATACTTTTTGAGTTGTTATGTTTTGGCTAAATGCCATTTCTGGATTATTTCCAGCATTCACCTTGTGCAATACAAAGCTAAGTAGGGGTGCTTCTTTTTTAAGGGTTTGGGGACTAGTAAACTGTTACAGTATTTTACTTTGATAAATTCTATTATTTCACAATTTCTTTTGCAGTTAAATGAGGGAGCCATTGCCCTATACCAATTGTTAACTGTTTTTGTTCAGCTTGTAATGCTAAATGCCATTTCACGTTGTTCAGTCAATGGTTTTAGGTATCAGTTAATATTATTTTTATAGTTTTATTTCAAATACAAGTTATTCACCAGTGTATTCAGTAACGCTTTCCATTTTCAGTCACTCTTATTCAGTGAGCACAGAGCAGTACTACTCTTTCCATACAATTTATGGGTTCTTGAACTTGTGCAATGAAACTGCCAATCATCATCATCTAGCACCAGACCCACATGTAGGACTAGCATCTGCCGATTGGAAACTGGCTTAGTTTAAATTAGAAAAAAAATGCATTGTAAAATATTGATATATTAATGGCTGCTGCTTTTAATTTTATAACCTAAAATTTGGACTATTCTGAACTTTAACTGCAATTGAAAAAAATTAGGAGTCTGTATAATTACTGACTTTAGGTGTTAACTGTCGTTCAGTGGTTGCACTCTTACCGTGGAGTCAGAAGGTCATGGGTTCAAGCCCCACTCCGGAGACATGAGCACATAATCTAGACTGACACTTCAAGGCCGTATTGAGGGAGTGCTGCACTGTCGGAGTTGCCGTCTTTTGGATGAGACGGAAAACCAAAGTCCCATCTGCCCTTTCAGGTGGCCATAAAAGATCCCATGGCACTTTTTGGAGAGGAGCGGGGAGAGTTCTGTATTGGCCTGGCCAACATTTATCCCTCAGCCAATATCACTAAAACAGATTAATCAGGTAATTTACCTTGTTGTTTGTGGGACCGTGCTGGGTGCAAGTTGGCTGCTACGCTTCCTGCATCACAACAGTGACTACACTTCAAAAAATGCTTCATTGTAAAGTATGTTGGGACACGGTGAGGTTATGAAAAGGTGTTATATAAATACAAGTTCTTTCTTTTCTTTAAGAAAAGATTCTTCTTTAAAATAATTCGTTGTTTTTGACATTAAGTTTGTTGTATTTTAAATGAGATGAATATTTACTGAAAGGTTGAAAGTCCTGTCTAGAGTCAGAGACCCATCATTAACTGGTATATGTCGAGGTGTGACAGACACTCTGGCCTTTTCTGTCTGCTTCATCTTTACTAGCCATATAATAGAATGGAATAAATGTTACCAAAATAATAAATAAATATAGCCTCCCCAAAATTTCAGCAAGTTTATCTTAAGTAGCTGAACCATACGAACAATGAAGCTTCCAGGTTTGATCCTTGGTCTATTAGTTGATCTCAGCATGGGTAGTAGTAGGGGCAATACCATTGCCCCCAGCGCTCTTGGCTCAAAGCAATAACAGTATCATCTTTGGTTAGTGTCACTCAGAACTGCTATTCATGGGTTCACTGCTACAATCCTATTTATTGTGCATTAAAATACCTCTATTGAGAATTATATTTGTTCCACACTCACATATCATTTGTGGTAAGGTGCTTGTTGCTGAGTGACCTTTTTATAGATATGTGAAGAGAAAAAGATTGGTGAAGTCAATCGTAGGTCCCTTGCAGTCAGAATCAGGGGAATTTATAATGGGGAACAAAGAAATGGCAGACCAATTAAATACATATTTTGGTTCTGTCTTCACAAAGGAGGACACAAATAACCTCCCAGAGATGTCGGGGAACATAGGGTCTGATGAAAGGGAGGAACTGAAAGAAATCAGTATTTGTAGGGAAATGGTGTTAGGGAAATTGATGGGACTGAAGGCAGATAAATCCCCAGGGCCTGATAATCTACATCCTAGGGTACTTAAGGAAGTGGCCCTAGAAATAGTAGATGCATTGCTGGTCATCTTCCAACATTCGATGGAATCTGGAACAGTACCCATGGATTGGAGGGTAGCTAATGTTACCCCACTATTCCTTGGGGCTGAGGGGGGACATGATTGAGGTGTACAAAATTATGAGGGGCATAGATAGGATGGATACTAAGGAGCTTTTTCCCTTAGTAGAAGGGTCAATAACAAGGTAAAGGGCGGGAGGTTTAGAGGGGATTTGAGAAAGAACTTTTTCACCCAGAGGGTGGTTGGAGTCTGGAACTCACTGCCTGAAAGGGTTGTGGAGGCAGGAACCCTCACAACATTTAAGAAGCATTTGGATGAGCACTTGAAATGCCATAGCATACAAGGCTACGGACCAAATGCTGGAATATGGGATTAGATTAGACAGGGCTTGATGGCCGGCGCGGACACGATGGGCCGAAGGGCCTCTATCCGTGCTGTATGACTCTATGACTCGATTCAAAAAAGGAGGTAGGGAGAAAACGGGGAATTACAGACTGATAAGCCTGACATCGGTAGTGGGGAAAATGCTAGAGTCCATTATAAAAGATGTAATAGCAGAACACTTGGAAAACAGTGACAGAATCGGACAAAGTCAGCATGGATTTACAAAAGGTAAATCGTGTTTGACTAATCTACTGGAATTTTTTGAGGATGTAACTGGTAAAATAGATAAGGGAGAACCAGTGGATGTGGTATATTTGGACTTTCAGAAGGCTTTCGATAAGGTCCCGCATAAGAGATTAGCGTGTAAAGTTAAGGCACATGGGATTGGGGGCAAGGTATTGACTTGGATAGAAAACTGGTTGGCAGACAGAAAGCAAAGAGTTGGAATAAACGGGTCTTTTTCCGAGTGGCAGGCAATGACTAGTGGGGTACCGCAGGGATCAGTCCTTGGACCCCAGCTATTCACAATATATTTAATGATCTAGACAATGGAACTAGATGTAATATCTCCAAATTTGCAGACGACACAAAGCTGGGTGTGCGTGTGTGCTGTGAGGAGGATGCTGAGAAACTCCAGGATGATTTGGACAGGTTGGGTGATTGGGCAGAAGCATGGCAGATGCAATATAATGTGGATAAATGTGAGGTTATCCACTTTGGTGGCAAAAACAGGAAGGCAGATTATTATCTGAATGGCAATAGATTGGGAGAAGGGGAAGTGTAACGAGACCTGGGTGTCCTTGTGCACCAGTCGCTGAAGGTAAGCATGCAGGTGCAGCAGGCGGTTAAGAAGGCAAATGGTATGTTGGCCTTCGTAACGAGAGGGTTTGAGTACAGGAACAAGGATGTCTTGCTGCAGTTGTACAGGGCCTTGGTGAGACCACATCTTGAGTACTGTGTGCAGTTTTGGTCGCCTTATCTGAGGAAGGATGTTCTTACCATGGAAGGAGTCAGCGAAGATTCACCAGGCTAATACCTGGGATGGCAGGAATGACGTATGAGGAGAGATTGGATCGATTGGGCTTGTACTCGCTGGAGTTTAGAAGAATGAGAGGGGATCTCATTGAAACTTATAAAATTCTGACAGGATTGGGCAGACTAGATGCAGGAAGGATGTTCCCGATGGCCGGGGAGTCCAGAACCAGGGGTCACAGTCTAAGGATAAGGGGTATGCCATTTAGGACAGAAATGAGGAGGAATTTCTTCACCCAGAGAGTGGTGAACCTGTGGAATTCTCTACCACAGAAGGCAGTGGAGGTCAATTCATTAAATATATTCAAGAAGGAGTTGGATATATTTCTCAAGGCTAAAGGGATCCAGGGGTATGGGGAGAAAGCAGGGACCAGGTACTGAATTTGGATGATCAGCCATGATCGCATTGAATGGCGGAGCAGGCTCGAGGGGCCGAATGGCCTACTGCTGCTCCTATCTTCTATGTTTCTCTGTTAATATTAAGAATCCAAGTCCCATCCTTAGAGCCAAACTGCAGTAAAACAAGCCTAGTGTACAAATGTTAATTGAGCTGTAAGGATTCACCAAATGTTTTTTTGGCAGATTGGGGACCATGTTTGAGGGTCAGTTCTAATAATTAAATGCTTGTTTCAACCTACTTGAAGCCATGGAAAGGAGTACGAGACCAGTAGCTGCAGTTCAGATTTCATACAGGCAGGAGCCGATTTACACTGATTGGCTCCTATCTGGCTGGAACTCTAAATCATCCTGCCCAGGAGAGAGCTCTGCATATACATGTACAGAGCTTTCTCCTGACATGTTAAAAGTGTAACACTGCAGAGAGGACAGAGGGGAAAATTCCCTCTGTTTGCATTTAAGTTAAGGTCAGGTTGGTTTAAAAAGTTTCGAGGGGTCCAACATACCTCCTGGCTTTGTAAGCCAGGTTTGACCTTACACTGAGTTTACACTCCATGTGATATCTAACCCAAGAGTTATGAGATTGCCTCCTCCAGGGTATCTCACTTCACTTTGCTTGGGAGTCAGCTTGGACCCTGACTCTGGATTTACACCGGATGTTTGCTATTGGTGCACAGCAGAAATCGATTCACTCCAATGCAAAGCTTGCAGTATAAATGTAACCGTTGAATATCAGTAGCTGTCGTTTCATGGTAATCAAATAATACAGTCCTAATCTTAGCAATATCCAACAAATTTCAAAAAGTTGAGAGAATTCCCTGTGAAGATGATTATAATACTGCATTTGTTAACTAAAGGAACCAAAGGCAACATTAGGATAATTGGAACAGTAATATTAAATAAATAGTTTATTGCTGAATATAAGAAAATTAGATGCAAAGTAAGTGCATAATCCTCTTCCTCCAAGATCTGTTGGGCATTAATCTTCTACTCTGAGTATGTCCTTCTTCCCAAATCTGTATAATGTGAGCAATGCATGGTCTGTACCTATAAATGCAGTACAACAGCTGGTGACTAGTTATTAAAACCTAGGAATCACGAATAACCCTTGCACATGTGTTGTATCTTGTTTGAGGATCAGTACTTTAGGTACAAAATTCAATTTAATTGATGTTATGCATCTTGTGTGTGTATAAGCTGTCGTAATTTAAGCTCTAACCCATGGAACACAGAACCGTCACATTTTTAAGGGAGAGGCCATTATTTAGGTTTGCATTCTGTCATGTACAAGATCACAGACATGGAATCGGAAGGTGACATCAAATGGAACATAAATGGACATCCCGATTTTGGAGGTAAAACCTGCAGCTGGCTCACTTTTGCAGGAGTTGCAGACCATCAGACAATCGTCCTATCAGCTAGTGAAGGGGTAATCTAAAGAGGAAAGGAGAAAAATATAAAGCTAAAGAAAATAATAAATTATATATTTGTATATTTGTTCATGCTTGGGCCAACATTGCAAATGAAATGGCTCTAACTCAGGGGTGGGCAATTATTTGGGCTGGAGGACCACTTAACAAGTTGTGGTGAGCTGTTGAGGGCCACACACCAATGTTCCCCCTAAGGTGCGTGGCCGCATGGTCGCGCACCAATCGCGAAGTCCCGCGCAGGCCGCTCACCAGCTCCTGCCACTGGAAGAGATACCTCGCAGCAAAATTAGAGGGACCGAGCACGTTGGTGAGAGCAACGTGTTAAATTGGTCAATTTGAAGCAGGCCAACTCATAGTGTTGATCATCACTCCCACTTCTACCCTCCCACTAATTTATAAACATAAATTCAGATAGTAGTCAGATACTATCTTAAATACACAAAATGTAGTGTAAAATAGTAAAATCTTCCGTTACTAAATGAATGAACTGATTAATCGATTGCCTGATTATGTGTTGTACTGAGAGTCTACGTGGCTGTTTGACAGAGTGGCTCGAGTGTGCGGGGCCTCCGACGCGAGAGGTGTTCTCTTTTCAGTGTGCTGAGTACGGGAGCCCGAGGCTTCGCAAGGCCTGAACTACAATTACATGCCATTACCTGGAGTTCTTTTGCTCCGGTATCCACTCCCGTGACTAAGACGGCGATCAGAAGTCGTACTCTGGGTACCGGGAGAGAAAAGACACAGCACTGGTCTCTTTCTTCGGTGAAAGAATCATCGATATGAGCAGCCATGACTCGACTCAGATTAATGTGCAGCTCGAGCTCCGGCTTGCGTTCTATTTCTGTCTCATCCAGCGAGCCAGATAGAATGAACTAGCGGGCCGGATATTGCCCACCACTGGGCTAGAAGCTACCCCGCTTTTTACTGAGGAAACTCCCAGAAGCGGCCGAGCCCGATGTAACTAGGTCTGCAGAGTTACTCTGGGAGACTGGCCGTACCCCTGCAGAATTCAGACAACATCTTTCACCCAATTGCACCAATAAACAAAAATAGCATTTTATAACTCACTGGAATGAAATTAAGCCCAGGACAACTTTTGAATTAGTCGCTAAAATTCCTTCAGAGACGAGTTGAGACTAAAAACTCACTGCAGCTTTAAAAAAAAAAAAAAAATTCTGATCAACAATCTTCCAATCGATTGGATTGTGTCAATTCCGAGTATTGCTGCCAATGACGTTATTTTATATATTTAAAGTATTTATGTTATCGTGCATTTATCTGGAAAGTTTGCACTGATTTATGAAAACTGAACCCACAAACCAGGAGTAACTCAGCTTTCACATTGTAGTGACGGAGCAGAAACTGAGGTTTCGGGTATGATAACGACACATTGATGCAGCGAACGGAAGATTCGATTTGCCCGCCTCTGTTTTTGGTTATGACTCCCCTGCAGCCTCCTGACGTCCCGCGGGCCGTATTTTGCCCACCTTGCTCTAACTAGTTCACTGGTGTAGATTGAAGCACTGGATTGTTTATTAGTGACGACTGTTCATCTGAAATGTACATATCAATGTAGTTTTTTCTTTTATACATCTGATTACCACATTTAATAATTCAGTACATAGAGCTTTCAACTTGCTAGGCATGGTATTATTAATGAGAAAAATACACACATTGCAAACTAATTTAACCATAATGGTGCTTTGTCATTGGGAACGAAATAGATCAAAATAGGTCACCATTTCAAACCAAAGTGAGCAATTGATTATCATTTCTTAGAGATCTGAATACACTATCAGCACTTATGGAGGCAGACTCAATCATGGCTTTCAAAAGGGAGCTGGATAAGTACCTGAAGGAAAAAATTTGCAGGGCTACGGGGAAAGGGCAGGGGAGTGGGACTAGCTGAAGTGCTCTTACAGAGAGCCAGCACGGGCTCGACAGGCCGAATGGCCTCCTCCTGTGCTGTAACTATTCTATACCTTCACCTCACACAGCCCAAATCAGTGCTAAAGAAATTAGCACTCTGCTTTCAGGGACTACATAGTATTTACAGCATAGAAACAGGCCATTTGACCCAACAGGACCATTCCGGTGTTTATACTCCACACAAGCCTCCTCCCACCCTTCATCTAACCGCATCAACATATCCTTCCATTCTATTCTCCCTCGTGTTTATTTAGCTTCCCCTTAAATGCATCTATGCTATTCGCCTCAACTACTCCCTGTGGTAGCGAGTTCTACATTCTAACCACTCTCTGGGTAAAGAAGTTTGCCTCCCTGGTAAGTGGAAACATCTTCTCTATGTCTAACCTATCAAACTCTTTCATTATCTTAAAGACCCCTATCAGGTCACCCCTGGAGAAAAGAACCCCAACCTGTTCAATCTTTCCTGTTAGGTATAACCTCTCAGTTCTGGTATCATTCTGGTAAACCTTTTTTGCACCTTCTCCACTGCCTGTATATCCTTTTTATAATATGGAGACCAGAACTGTTCACAGTACTCCAAGTGTGATCTAACCAAGGTTCTATACAAGTTTAACATAACGTCTCTGCTTTTCAATTCTATCCCTCCAGAAATGAACCCCAGTGCTTTGTTTTTTTATGACATTATTAACCTGCGTCACTACTTTGTGATTTGTGTATCTAGAAAACATCCCTTTGCTCCTCTACCCCATTGAGACACTTAGTTTTCAAGGAGTATGTGGCCTCCTTATTCTTCCTACCAAAATTTACCATGTCACACTTATCAATATTGAAATTCATTTGTCAACTATACCCGTTCTGCAAGTTTATTAATGTCTTCCTGTATTTTGTCACAGTCCTCTGTATTAACTACACCCCCCAATTTGGTGTCTTCCACAAATTTTGAAATTGTTTTCCAATTCCCGAGTCCAGATTGTTTATGTAAATGGTGAACTGTTGTCCCAGCGCCAATTCTTGTGGAACACCACATCCCACCTTTTGCCAGTCTGAGTAACTACCTTTAACCCCTATTCTCTGCTTTCTGTTTTGTAGCCATTTCGCTACTTGTCCCCTGACCCCACATGTTCTGGTTTTAGTCATGAGTATACTATGCGGTACCCATGTTTCCACCATCTACAAGGCACAAGTAAGGAGTGTGATGGAATACTCTCCACTTGCCTGGATGAGTGCAGCTCCAATAACACTCAAGAAGCTCGACACCATCCAGGACAAAGCAGCCCGCTTGATTGGCACCCCATCCACCACCTTAAACATTCACTCCTTCCACCATTGGCGTACCGTGGCTGCAGGGTGTACCATCTACAAGATGCACTGCAGCAACTCAGCAAGGCTTCTTCGGCAGCACCTCCCAAACCCGTGACCTCTACCACCTGGAAGGACGAGGGCAGCGGGCACATGGGAACAACACCACCTCCAAGTTCTCCTCCAAGTCACACACCATCCTGACTTGGAAGTATATCGCCGTTCCTTCATCGTCGCTGGGTCAAAATCCTGGGACTCCCTCCCTAACAGCACTGTGGGAGTACCTTCTCCAGATGGACTGCAATGGTTCAAGAAGGCAGCTCACCACCACCTTCTCGAGGGCAACTAGGGATGGGCAATAAATGCTGGCCTTGCCAGCGACCCCCACATCCCGTGAATGAATTTTTAAAAAACCTTATCGAAGTCCTTTTGAAAATCTAAATATAATCTGTCTACTGCATTACCCTTATCCACCCTTTCTGTTACTTCTTCAAAGAATTCAATAAGATTAGTCAAGTGTGACCTTCCCTTTTGAAATCCATGCTGACTACTCTTTATTATATTTTTAGTCTCTAGATTTTTTAAATTACATCTTTAAGTAAGGATTCCATTATCTTTCCGACCACTGACGTTAAGCTAATTGGTCTATCGTTCCCTGAATTTGTTTTATCTCTTTTTTAAAATATAAGAATCACATTAGTTGTCTGCCAGTCCTCTGGCGCTATTCCTTTTTCTGATGAATTTTTTTATATATATATGTAATAATGCCTCTGCTATCTCTTCCCTAACTTCTTTTAATATGCGTGGATGCAATCCATCCAGACCAGGTCGTATCCTCTGCAAGTTTGATTCGTTTATCAATTATCTCCCCCCTTTCTATCTTAAGTGTCTTTATATCCTTTTTGATCTCTTCTTCTAATGTCATGTCCATTGTGTTAGTCTTCTGGTAAATACCAAAGCAAAGTATTATTTAATAATTCTGCCATTTTGCTGTCATTACCTGTGGGCTTATTGTGTACATCCCTTAGTGACCCTATCCCTATTCTGATTTTTCTTTTTGTCATTTGTGTCTGTAGACTGTTCTACATGAGGTGAGTTATTTACAATAGGATCTCTAATAGTGATTCAACCACTAACCTCTAAGATAATGCAGCGCATTTATAATGTTAAAAAAAAAAATTGGAAAGCAAAGAAACACTTTTTTTCTGCCAGGGCTACCAATTTAAATCCACATTAGTGTGGGGAATTCCATTTGTACATTCTAGTCCCCTGCAGCCTGGCATCATGCCCATAACAGCGTGCGATGCACTGTACCTAACCAAGCATAATGTCTAAAGTCCATGAGACTGCCTTTCAGGAATGGACGGCCCAAAAAAGTTTCAAATGTAGATTTTTAAAAAAAAATGTTTTTGAAAAATGACATAAGAATGAACGTAAGCAAAATTATTTTCTCGTTAACTGGGGCATTAACAAATGGACACAAGGTGTCTGACAGTCAGAGGGGAGAAACGATCCTCATGGGTTCACCTTGGGCCATATTTCACTGCCTCCACTGACAGGCACAGAGTTACAATTTTGGAGACCATGGACTTGTCTGTGGTCAGCGAGCCACCTACCTGAAAATGTCTTTTTTTAAAAGCAGAGTGCAGCTTCTTTAACATTCTTGAGCCATTCAGTGAAATTTCGTGGAATTATTTTATTTGTTAAACTCTTCTGCCCAAGAAAAACAAAGAATAAGCTCTAATAATGCAAAGGGTAGAAAAGAAAATGCTGCCGTCATATATTTTATTTCAAAGTAATTCACTGCCAAAAATGCTTGTAATTCTATAGTGTCTGTTATATGAAACCATTTACCTTCAGCTTCTAAATCATTAGTGGGTATTTTAACCTCCTTCCACTTTTGCCCGGTGGGAATGGTGCTCGTAGGAAGGATTTAAAGAAGGCGGGGGGGGGTTCATGCCAGTTCCTGCCCCCCACCATCTTAACTTGTGTGGCATCGGGTCCCAAAGGAGCAAAGACCTCATTTAAGTGGTGAAGGGATGCCAGATTAGCTGAGGGCTGACTAAGGGCAGCACAATCTCAGACCTGGAGCATCCTGGCCACAGGAGGTCCAGGTAAGTTTTATCTTAACCTTTACAGATTCCTTCTTGGCCAGGAGGAGCAAGACTAATCCTCTTGGGCCTCTCCCACCCCACCCCCTTCCCCGATCACGAACTTTGCCGATACCCGCTTCCTCACTTATCTTGCCAGAGACCGTTTGTGTGGGTCCCTGGCGGTGGTCTGACCCCATCCCTTCCCCTGAATTTCCACTCCCATCTGCTGGCATTGACTATTCCCACCAGCTTTGGGCAGGAGTCAGTGTCAGGGCATGAAAATGAGGCCCAGGAGTTATAATCTGCCAGGCCCCTCATTCCAGGGGGGACCAAATGGATCGCTGCTTGCTCCGGCCCCCCAGCCCCCATTTCTGTCCCGAATTAAATTCAGGCTGTTAATTTGCCACGTTACCTTTCATGTGCTCGGTGTCCCCAGCACATAATGGAAGAAAATCTGAAAATTCTCTTTTTTTTAAAAAAGTAAACTTTTTCAATTTGTGTAAGAGTAATAAATGGCTAGTGAGTTTAAGGTCATATGCTCTCAACAGTTATGGCTTAATTGAATTACTTCCATTCACTACCAGGCCTCAGTAATACTACGTATCATAATTGTATGAAGATGCACGTCACATTACAATTATAATTTGATGGTACAAACTGGACAGAAAAGTCAGTGTTTCAGGTCATCAATCAGATTTTTCAAAGCAATGTTATGAGGTAACGTTACTTCTTTGAAGATCATCATAAGCTGTGTTGAAATTTGTGCCCTGTGCATCCTCAAAGACAGTTCCGCAAGCATGAGTTTTGTTTTGCCCTCATTAAGTTCATTTCTAGTGCTAGATGCACATGCATAACTTACAATGGGGGCTTGTGTGTTGTAAATATTTTAACCACTTAGCCTATCGCAATATCCAAGTATCCTTACATTCTATTGCCAGATTTTACAAAGATAATTACAGCAGAATATTAACCTAATTTATTTTCTTTAATCAAGCCACATACGGATTTTGAACATGATCCATTGAGAGTTTTCTTTGCTGAGTGGTGGGGAGGTTGGCCTCATTACTTGTTTATCAGATACCCTTCTGATTATCTTTTAATGTCTCCTCATATTTCTGTTGTTTGTTCTGTGCACTCTGAGTGCTGATAATGCTTTCTACGACCAACCCGGGTGGAGAAAGCCAAGGGATCAGATTATGATTGATGGAACAAGAAGTTAGGCAGAAAAGTCACCTTTTCTGCTTAGCACGTAACAAAAGGTTTCAGAAGCAAGCTGGCAACATTCTTTTTTCCGGTTGAACACCAAAACACTGGTTTGCTTTTGTTTAACCACTTAATCCTTAATGTCTTTGAGATTTTAGAATAGTTCTATTGTAAAAATCCTAAACCACACGCAGTAGATTGTGTATTGTGAGATCAATGATAACGTTTCCCACATGCGGGCTTGTAAGACATAAATCTTTTAATCGTAATGGAAGGGAGTTTGCTTTGTTTTATGGCTTACTGAAGCTGTATTACAGAACTTTTAATAAAAGTTACATTTACACACACCAGCCATCCCTGAAACCTCCAGTGGTTTAAACATTTCGAAGCACTTCTCATACCTTGTTTTTCTGCTACTTAAAAAAAGAAATATATACAATTGAAGGATTTAGACAGGAGCACCATCTGTAATTTTAGCAAATCTACAAAGGATCTTGTGAACAGGTGTAGGTATATAGTGCTTATAATTTCTATAAACAATACCTTTTAAGCATTCAGTGAACTGAACAACTGAAAATCCCAGTGCACTGTTGTTTATAAAATGTTACCTCCATCTATTGACATACATTTGCTATTTTATAATTACTTTTTCACTTCAAAAACAATTATGCAGATATTACAGTAAATATACTGTTAACAGTTAACAGCATATTCAAACATCAAAATAGTTGTTGCTGCCTTGCATCTCTTTAAAAAGTATCAGTGTTAAAATAAATGTTTCATCAAACAAAGCCACTCTTTAAAAAATCAACAATTTCTAATTGTTACTTTTTCCTCATGGAGTAAAATGTTAACATTTTGAAATCCATATCCTGACTTTGATTTTCTCTCTTCTACGCCACCCTCACCTCTCTTGAGTCCTGGTGCTCAACACACAAGGCAGGCAGATTGATATGCTTTCAGGCATCAGTAATGTTGCTCTGTATTTAACTGCCTTAAGGTCCATAAAAGATACTCTGGTTGACTTGCCCTCCAATTTTCTACTTCCTCTGATGGGCAAATGACTTACCTCTGCCCAACACCTTCCTAAAAGCTGACATCAAGAACTTGCAATATGAGGAAGACAATAATTTTGGGGATGGGGGAAAGCATGTTATTTAAAGTAAACATTTTTTTCTTTTAATTGTATCTTCCTGTTTAGTAAACAAAGATTTTCTAGTGTCTGCTGTATTATTTAAGTCAATAGTAGTTCAAACAATGATTTGTTGACCTATGGATTAATTAGGGCTTCAATTGGTTCACATGATAGACTTGGAAGAAGGCGGCCCTTCAGCCCATTTGACCTCGTGCTTCCAGAATAAAATTAAATACCAACTTTGACATCTTGCCACTACAGCATCTTACTGTTTCTTAAATGAGTCCAGTGTCCTGGCCTCAAACACCATTCTTGGCAATCCGTTCCAGCTGTTGATCACACTCTATTGAAAAGAATGCTTCCTGATGACTGTCCTGAATTTGCCCTTAAAACCCTGAGTCTCCATTCTATTGTCCTGTTGCCTGAATATCTGAAAGTATTGGTTCACTCCACTTTCTTTATCCTGTTTAGTATCTTGTATACCTCTTCAAGGTTCTTTCCGAGATCTTTTTTCACGTCTAATGAGCACTAGCTTATCAATTTTTTCTCATGGCTCTCGCTCTGACACCAGAGATCAGCCTCATTGTTCTCCTCTGTGCTGCCTCTACAACCTGAATGGGCCCCTTAAGTCACAGCAACCAGAGCTGTACATAGTTCACCAGTGCTACAAGAATCATCATAAGCTATATTCTCAACCTGCAAGATGCTGGAATGGGCCAGAAATACTTTCAGCACCATGGCGCTTGACCTCTGAACCAATCTTGCGTAAGTGATAGAACTTTATTTTCGGAGAGGAACAACAGTGGAGTGGGGGGAGTCCTTGAATAACGTTCAAAGAACATTTGTACACAGCTGGAGGGCGGAAGTCAAAGAATAAGATATACAATAGAAGGACATGCGACAGAGTTCTAATGAGAAAAAAAGGAAGGGAAAAGTAAAGGATCAAAAGACTTAGCTTTTATTCAAAACTGAGTGTAAAGTAAAATCAAGTAGGAATTGTTTCTAGTTGATGAATCTCATAGATTTTATTTTCAAAGCAATTATTTCCTTGTTTCCAGTAGAGTTTTGATTGTTACATACTGGTCTTCCTTAAATGGTTATCATATTCCTGCTATTGTGGACATCACCCCAGCTTGGTAAAGTATCTCAGATTTTCTATTGAATCAAATCTGCTGCTTCAGAGCATAAAAAGGACATTACAGCCAACAAACCAATGACTATATCTCACTTGACGAGATGTTAAAGCCAAATTTCCTTCTCGAAGGAGAAAGAGCAGAAAAGGATTAGGGTGGGGGAATATATCCCGATGGTCTTCAACCACCAAACTTGCCCTGTGATCCGCCTTCCAATTTATCCAAACTAAGATCTCAATGGCCCAGAAATTTGGGTCGGGGGCTGATTCATCTTCTGAGGAATGAATGCTTAGTACCCAATTACCTGAATTGCATGTTCATCAGATGAACTAGAGCTCTGAGATGCCAGTTGTAATTGCCAGCTAAAGAAAAGATACACAATAGTGAATACTATAACATTGTTACTGTATTGACAAGTGATCACATTAGCAATGTAATTTACTACTGAGCTGAAGATGAGAACAATTTAATGAGGTTTTAATAAGAACATAAGAATTAGGAGCAGGAGTAGGCCACACGGCCCTTCGAGCCTGCTCCGCCATTCAATAAGATCATGGCTGATCTTCAACCTCAACTCCACTTTCCTGCCCGATCCCCATATCCCTTGATTCCCCTAGAGTCCAAAAATCTCTTTATTTTGGAAGATTACCATGATAAGCTAAACACTGTTAAAAGTATGAAGATGCCATTGAAGCAGGAATCTCAAAACAAGAGCAATGAGTCCCTCCTCTATGATGATCAATTTTCCAGCTAATGACACAGGACACGTGACCTAAAATAGCTTGAGTTATGAATCGCTATCATGAATTAAGAGAACCAAAATCATAAGCAATAGCTATTTAGGACGCAAACGTGAATGTTTGTGGCGGACAGCTAGTTTAGTCATTCATTGCCAGATCTGGCTGCACCACATATAGCACTATCGGGTCCTGCTCTCGTCTGCCAAAACTGCTCACTATTCCAGGATCATACTGGAATGCAAAGATAACCCCAGCTTCTCTCCTCCACTACAAACTGTCTTCTTAAAACCCTCTCCCCTGCCTCATCTACCTTCACCTCCAACAACAAGTGTGAGGAGTTCATGGACTTCTTTGTCAAGATTGAGACCATCCGTTCAGCTGCCTCTGCCACTTCCCTCTCTTTCCCTAGCCAACCAGGCCAAACTTCCCCTAAGGTTCCCCTCTGCCCTAGCCCTGAAAACTCATCTCTTCCATGAGATCCACCTCCTGCTCCCTTGACCCTATTCCCACCAAACTGCTGACCACCCAACTTCCCTTCCTGGCCCCCATGTTAGCTGATATTGTTAACAGTTCCCTCCCTCAACCTCTCCACCTCTCCCCTCCTTTAAAACGCTCCTTAAAACCTACCTCTTTGACCAAACTTTTGGTCATCTACCCTAATATCTCCTTATGTCGTTCGTTGTCAACCTTTGTCTGATAATGCTCCTTGAAAGCACCTTGGGACATTTTACTACTTTAAAGGTGCTATATAAATGCAAGTTGTTTTTGTTGTAGGAATACAGCCAAGCCAAAAGACGACGCTTAGACTGTTAGCAAAGGACTGTGTAAGTGCTACCGATGAATAGCTGCATCGTGTAAAAAAATGTTTGGGGGAAAAATTCGGTTGGTTAGCGCCTCCGGGGGGCACAAATGGGGCGATAGGAACTTAGCGCCTGGGCGCGTCAATTTTAGCGCTGATCGCGAAATTGACCAGCCGTTTTGCAGCGGCGCTAAACACTACCTGCACCCGCAGATCGTGACGTCAGTCAAGTGTGTAGCGCCCCGGACTGGGTATTGAGTCACGCCCCCTGCGTGGGGAATGTTTTCAAGTTGGGATGGGGCTGGGGGAGCGCTATTTAAAGGCGGGCGCTTCCTGCCTTTTCTTGTCGGCAAAAATTTTGGTTTTAACGTTGTCCTAAGGTGTTTTGGCCCTCAGCACCACTTTTGAGGTTCCTAAGCGCCAAGCTCTTTCCCTGGGCCTATCCATTAGTGCTTCCAACACAATTGCTTTTGAGGTCTCTCCAGGCTGCGATTCAAGGCTGCAATGAGCAGGGTGTGGCAAGATGGCCCCTCCTCTTTAAGAACTGGACAGTGCCAGTCTGTCTGGCTTCCATAGTAATTGGCATCGCCTGAGCTTCGGTAGCGTTCTGAGGTAGCGCCTCACTCCCTGACGTTTGCACCTTAAGAGAGATCTGTAGCATCTGATTTAGCGCTCAAATCAATTCCAGGGGCGATAGAGGCGGATTTTGAAGTCGGAGGTGATAATTAGCACCGGGCGCTAAACTTTGCGCCCGGCCGATATTAGCGCCCCAAAATGGGCGATACCAAATTTTTCCCCCTTTGGCTCCACAAAATATGTGAACTTCAAAGACCATGAGTGAGAAAAGAAACCTGCCAATCTCAGCATTAATGTTACATGGGTAATTATGAGACAAATAAACCTTTGGAATTTATTTCAAAAGCCCTTATAACAAGCTCCCCATAAAGGCTGAGTGGGTACATTTACTACCTAGTACTACTGAACCATAAGAACAGCGAGATAGAAGATGTGTCTGTGCTGAGTTAGCTGATTGGGCTCAGTTGTTGTGCCCGACATTGTTGAAAGGTCTGCTGGTGCCTACTGTCGAGGCTCACACATGAAGAATGGCCATTTAGCAAGATGTCGGATGGCAGATGATCTTGTGAAATCGCCTCTACAAAAAAAGAGAACCAAGCTATTGATATTATTCAGGAAATAGTACAAGATCTTTGCGAACTAAGGAAGATATTTTTGTCTCTTGCCGCTACACCCACAAGGCATGATTAGGTTTTAGTTGGATGTACACTATTACTATGGTGAACACAGCACTATGTTAATCTATCATTTTGGTTAGGGCTCATGTTGTCAAACTGCCTTTATCATTGGATGACATTATGTTCATGGTTTACATACCTCAATTTGCAGCGGTAGGAACCAGTGGAACAAGTGCTAAATACTTCTTGTTTCTGTATCAGTATTGAAGAAGTTGCATTCAGTAACTAGATTCATCTTTTGCAGAGCAGTAATCATGGCTTCCTTGTTCCTAAATGAGAAGGTTTGTAGTCTATGCTTGCACAAGATGCAGATAAGAAAAGCTTGCAGCCTATTCTTAAATAATTTAGTTTCACTTATAGGATTGTGTCTATTGGCAGGGCATTCAACAGATGCTTGGTATTATCCACAGCAAAGTTTTTTTGCTGCAATCAGAGGAATTGAAGATGACATCAAAGTCTGGTTACAATTCTTGGATCATTTCAGTGGAGCCACCTACAACTCTTTAAATAGCTATTTTATAAAGTAAGTGCACCCAGATGTTGCAGTCTATAGTTGGCAGCATATCTTCAAGGATGCAGCAATATTAGAGGCAGCAGCAAACCTGGAGCCCTCCATGACATCACTAGGCATATATGTAATAGAATAAGAGCTATTGCTTATTCCATGCACCAAGTATTGACAATAATCACATAAGTTTTATATAAAGACTCCAAAAAGTCATTGGCGTTTTTCCAGACAAAAGAATAACTTCTACCGATATAGCCTTTGCCAGTAGAGCACTTAGTATAATATATGCATCTGCTTGCTTGCACTTTTCACGCAAGAAAGAAAGGGCTTGCATTTATGTAGTGCCTTTCAGACTCTCAATATATTCCAAATAATATTGCAACCAATGGATTACTTTTGAAGTGCAGTCAATGTTGTTATATAGGTAAAGATGGCAGCTAATTTGCATGCAGCAAATCACACAAACAGTAAATGAATGAATTACGAGGTAATCTTTTTGGAGGCATTGGCTGATGAAAGAATGTTGATCAGGAGAACCCACTGCTCTTTTTCGAATAGTGCCATGGTATCTTTTATGTCTGCCTGAGCAGATAGACGGGGCCTCAGATTAACATCTCCTCGAACATGGCACATCTAACAATTCAGCACTCCCCTTGTATTCCACTGAAGTGTCTGCCTTGATTATGTGCTACCAGATGAGTCAAACTGCCACTACACTTGTATGTAGTGTAAGCGGTTTTGATCCTAGCCCAATTGCTAGACGGATGGTTCGAATCGCCCCCGCCTTACAAAAGTTCTATACCCGGGAATTATTATTCAGAGTGTAACTGAAATAAGTCACGGACAGGAATACTTCGGTGAAAAATCAAACTTATATTTATTTGGTCTAACATACACTGGCTAAAACATGCACTACTAAACGAAATCACTGTCTCTGTGGAGAATAAAATCCAGATTACAATCAACATACATACAGTACAAAACTGGGGACTATAACCAGCAGTAATTCCCTTGTTGCTATGGTGGACTCTAATTCCACCCCTACCAACGAATTACCCAGTCGCATAAACCCCTTCGCCTGGCTGAACCAAACGAAGCTCCCCCCCCCCCTCTGAATAGCCCAAAAACTTCACTTCTGACAAAACTCTGAGCCCTTACAGCTCACGGGTTACCGGCTTGGGACACTCGAGACTATGCTTACCCCCACACGCGGTCGGTTTCGATCGCTCCACTCGGCGGCTTCTCTGTTACTTGTTATGTCGATCTTGTTGGGACGGGAGCGAGAGAGAGAGAGAACGCTGGAAAAGAATCTATCTTTTATAGGAGTCTGGCTACCCCTATCTTTCCCGCCAATCTTTAAAATCCTTTTGTTTCTAAGCTTAATCAGTGATGGGTCATCCTCGGACCCATGAGTATTCCGTGATTGGATTAATGGCCCTAAGTCTGGGACATATCTTTCGGCCTTTGTGTTGGGGAAAAAAACTGGCTCCTTTTCGGCTGGTTGAGGCCAGTGGGTTCATTGTTCTGCTTCTCTTCTGAGATGGAGGCGAGAAGTGCTTTTGCATATTATAGTGGCTTTCTAATAGGTTCAAATTCAATGGCCCCCTTTTTCCAGGACTGCCGGGCGAACCCATACATTCTGGATGACTGACAGTTCTTTTGTCACAGTTAACTGTCATGCGTTCTCTGGAGTTTTAACAAACCAGTCCCCCACGCATCTGCACAGGGCAATCCCACCACAGGGAAAACACCCTCAGCCCATAAAGTCCACAAAAATATTCTCGACTGAGTCCATTCTTCAAACAGAGACTTTGCGATCTCTTCAGTAGGCACATAAACTGAGAATAGCACTGACCAGTATAAATGTTGGGAAGAATTCTATTCAATTTGGGTTAAAGTTATTCAAAGTACATTTACTCTCTATGGAACTGAAAGCACAAGTGAGAACACTGTTTGGTTGTTCAGAACTGTTTGGGCCCAACACAATATTTTTCATTTCTAGCAATATCAATAGTTTACAAATAATTTTCTAGAATAAAATGGATTTATAAAATGCACGGTAAATGTAGTGTCCGAGTATCAATAATACACGGACTGCAGGAGAACAATAAAACAGGTATTTACTGAACAGAGGGTAAACTTAAGACTGACGTACAGAAGCCTGCTATGGCTTTTTATACAGGTGTGGTCACTGCCGGTACTGCAGTATGAAATCAGTTCTTCTCTTAAAGGTACATACACAACAATTCCTCCCCTTTTAGATAAACAGTACATAACATTCATTTAACAACTAAATAATAACTAATTACAATTACAATTGTCTCTGTATACTATATACATCAACTGAAATAATTATTTATAAGTTCAGTCTTTGAGGAGGCTTCCTGGTCCTGACTGGATAGCACCTTTCTCGAGTATCCTGTTCTTGCGGCGGAGTCGATTCCGGCTCATTGTCATTGGTTGGTTCGTCAGCTTCCAATACCACTACTTCTGAGGTAGACGCAATCTGTACTTCGGGCTCATTACCAGGTGCACATGCTCATGGTATGGGTTTGGCTTGTTCCTGTGACTCTAGAACCTGGTCAGCATGGCGTCTCACGATGCTCTCTCCAACGTCCACTGTGTACATTAGTGGTCCCTGCTGTGTGCATATCGTTCCTGGCTGCCATTTTCTGTTCGGTAGTCGCAGGCCAAGACTGGTTGCCCTATCTTGAAGCTCCTGGTTGGCTTCTCATTGATGTGCTGGAGTTGCTTATCCTCTACATCTTGTCTTATGTTTGGTTTGAGCAAATCCAGGCGACATCTTAGCCTTCGGTTGAAGAACATTATGGCTGGAGCTTGGTTGGTGACTGCATGTGTCGCATTCCAGTAAGCAAACAAGAAATTATCTACCTTGTGTTGTAGTGGTATGTCGTCGTTATACATCGCCTTTATTGCCTTTTTAAAGGTCTGAACAAACCTCTCAGCCAATCCATTTGTGGCTGGATGATATGGGGCAGATGTGTAATGTTTCACCCCATTATTCCTCAGAAACCTCCGGAAATCCTCGGACACAAACTGTGGCCCATTGTCGGAGCAAATCTGTTCTGGCAAGCCATTCCTGGCAAAGATGGTCCGTAGGACTGCAATAGTTTTCTCCGTGGTGGTGGAGGACATTTTGATGACCTCTGGCCATTTCGAATGGGCATCCACGGCGATTAGAAACATTGAGTCCATAAATGGACCAGCAAAATCAATGTGTACCCGTTGCCATGGAGATGAGGGCCACTCCCATGGGTGTAGAGGGGCCTGTGGTGGTGCATTTTGGACTTTCTGGCATCCTGAGCAGCTCTTGGTCAGGTCCTCGATTTGTTTATCGATTCCCGGCCACCACACATAAGCCCTGGCTAGGCTTTTCATTTTTACCCCTCCCAGATGACCCTCATGAAGCTCATTGAGCACTCTGTCTCTCAACTTGGGTGGAATTACCACTCGGGATCCACACATCAAGGTCCCCCAGCACACTGACAGCTGTTCTCTCCTTGGCGAGAATGCTGGCAACAGTGAGTCGCCATGTGCTGGCCATCCCTTCACCGTCAAATCATAGACCCGAGAGAGTGTCGGGTCATTTCGGGTTTCCTTCTCTATACTTGAGTTTGTAACAGGTAGACATTCGACTATGGTCGCATGGAATATCTCAACGGGGTCCACTGCAGGTGCTTCCTCTACCGTAGGCAACGGTAGGCGCGACAGCCCATCAGCGTTTCCATGCTGTTTCGTACCCTTGTACTCTATGTCGTACTGATGTGCCCCTAGAAAAAGTGACCATCTTTGCAGCCGTTGCGCCGTCATCACCGGAACGCCCTTCTTTGGGTTAAAAATGGAGACCAGGGGCTGATGATCAGTCAGTAGGGTGAATTTCTGCCCGTGCAGATAGTGATTGACCTTCTTCACCCCCCACACCAGGCTGAGGGCCTCCCTGTCAATCTGGGCGTAGATACGCTCGGCTGAGGTTAACGAGCGCGACGCAAAGGCTATTGGCCTCTCTGAACCGTCAAGGAATTTGTGTGACAGCACCGCTCCAATGCCGCAGGGAGGCGCATCACATGCCAACCGAATCGGTGGTGTTGGGTTGTAGTGGGCCAATACTTCTTTTGAAGTGATTAGGCATTTACATTTCTGAAAGGCACGCTTACACTCATCACTCCATTTCCATGTTCCTCCAGTTTGCAGCAGGGCGCTCACTGGGTGCAGAATTGTAGATAAATTCGGCAAGAACTTATGGTAGTAGTTCACCAACCCGAGAAACGACCTCAGTTGCGACACATTTTCCGGTGCTGGAGCCTTGACTACAGCCTCAATCTTGTCTGGCGACTTATGCAACCCTTCCTCATCAGTCATGTGGCCACAATACGAGATTTGTCTCCTGAAGAACTCGCATTTGGGGCGGTTGGCTCGTAGCCCATATTCCTGCAATCTAGTGAGCACCTGCTCCAGGTTGGCACGGTGTTCACTGTCATTTTCGCCCGTAACCAGGATGTCGTCCAAATAACACTGGGTCCCCGGGATCCCTTGCAGGACTTGTTCCATCGCCCTCTGCCAAATAGCCGGGGCTGATGCTACCCCGAATACCAGTCGATTGTACTGGTAAAGGCCTTTGTGAGTGTTTATCGTGAGGTATTTCCTAGATGCTTCTTCCACCTCCATTTGTAGATACGCTTGGGCCAGATCAATCTTTGTAAAACGTTTCCCTCCAGATAGGCGAAAATATCTTCTATCCGTGGAAGTGGATATTGTACTGTGTGCAGGACTGGGTTCACAGTTACCTTGAAGTCCCCACAGATGCGAACCTTCTTCGGCTCCCCAGGCGTGCTGCTCAATGATTTCTTCATTACAGGAACGATGGGTGTGGCCAACTCGCTCCAGTCCACCTTGGACAGCACACCCGAACGCGCCAGGCTCTCCAGTTCTGCTTCAACGGCTGGACGGATCGTGTACGGTACCGGTCTGGCCTTAAAAAATTTGGGGTTTGCGTTATCTTCGATTTTTATCGTTGCCTTTACTCCTTTTAGAGTCCCAAGTCCTTGTTGGAACACCTCTTTCGCGTCAGTTAGAATTTTTGACAGTCGTCCAGGTGTGACGTCATCATCCTTTTTGTCAGTCACAGTTAGCGCCTGAATGGAATGCCAATCCAATTGTATTTTTCGGATCCATTCACGTCCCAATAATGGTGGTCCTCCATCTTGTAGTATATATAGATACAGTTTCTGTGTTTCCTTGCCGTTGTATTCAACTGACACCCTTATATTTCCTCTGGGGTAGACTTTTTGCCCCGTGTATGTCTTCAGTACAATGGATGTGTCCTTCAAGGGTATGTGTGAGAATAGCCGCTCATAGTCTCATCGATTCATGACAGTTAGGGCTGATCCTGTATCCAATTCCATCTTTACTTGGGACCCTGCTATCATGAGGGTGACCCAAATGGTTCGGTGATCCTCCTTTGCGATCACGTTGTGTAACTTTAGACAACTTAGTCTCCTGCTCCCGGAGTCATTATCACTCTCCTGATCTTCCGAACTACTGTCTGTCATTTTTTTTTCTTTCTTGTACTTTTCCTTAGTAGTTCTTGTAGTGTTGGTTTTCTTTCCCGACCTGCAGACTCTTGCTATATGTCCCATTTTCCCGCATTGCCTGCATACTTTGTCCTTAAACCAGCAGTCCTTCTGATCATGGGTTGTTCTGCCGCAGCGATAGCACTTTTCTGCTCCATACGCCATTTCGTTAGCGCTGTATTCTTGTGGTTTCTGTTGTATTTCCGCAGCTCCCCGTGCTGCTGCTTCGTAGGATACTGCCACGCTGAAAGCCTGTTCTAGCGTCAGGTTCTTTTCCGAAAGTAGTCGTTTCTGGATTCCTTCACTCTGGAGCCCGCAGACAAACTTATCCCGTAAGGTGTCTGCCAGTCCTGCTCCGAACTGGCAGTGCTTCGATAACTTGCGTAGTTCCGTAAGATAGTCAGCATTGTTCTCATCTTTGTGCTGGTTTCTTTTATGGAACTTGAATCTTTCTGCTATCAGCAGCGGTGTAGGGTTTAGGTGTTCCTGTAAGATATTAACAATCTCTTCAAAACTTTTCTCCATTGGTTTAGCTGGGGTAATTAAATTCCGCAAAAGGCCGTACGTTCTCGCGCCCATCAAATTTAATAATACCGACGCCTTCTTTCCATTGGCCACCTCATTGGCATTGCAGTACACTTCAATTCTTTCCACATACGTGGTCCAGTCTTCTACCTCGTTGTCGAAAGCAGTGATACTGCCACTCTTCGGCATCTTGGGTGATTTAAAATGGCACCTCCCGCGCTTTTCCTTCTTCCCCAATGGAATAAAATGGCGCCTCCCGCGCTTTTCCTTCTTCCCCTTGCTGCCACGCTGCTCCTAGCGTTCTACAGGGTAATGGCGGCGACCCGCGGCTTCGGCGCGTCTCACTTTTCCTTCCCCTCGTTTTATTTTCTCTACGCTGCCCGGTTCTTGAGCACCGACCGCGCCCTGTGCGCTCCACCCTCTCTCTTTCCTCCCGACGACGCTGTGCGGCCCCTTTTGCAGAGCCGCTCGATCGAGCTCGAGCCCGCCGCAGTCCGGAAGGTTTGCTGGAACACCTTGACTGGGGAGCCAAGCCCAGCTCTCCACAGCCTCTCCTGCAATTCTCCGAACACCGATGGATCCTTGGGCGGTTGCCCGCGGTCGACGCCCGTTGCTCTGACTTTGACCTCGAAGAAGCTTCTTCTCAGGGAAAGATCCCCGTGAGGTGATGCAGTACTGTAGGTGAGTTCGAACCTGCTCGTCGCCAGTGTAGTGTCCGAGTATCAATAATACACGGACTGCAGGAGAACAATAAAACAGGTATTTACTGAACAGAGGGTAAACTTAAGACTGACGTACAGAAGCCTGCTATGGCTTTTTATACAGGTGTGGTCACTGCTGGTACTGCAGTATGAAATCAGTTCTTCTCTTAAAGGTACATACACAACAGTAAACTTTATATGCGACAAAGCACTACATTTAACTGTAAAGATATTCTTGAATTTTTTCTAAATTTGACAACTGCTTGCAGCAACGATAAAAGGAATATGTGAAAAACAATTTAAGCCAGGCCCTCAACCAGTGAAATGTTATTATACTCGCATATCCTTTCTACAGTGCGTCACTATCAATTTTTAGAATAAAATGACAGTGGATTTCCCTAACATGGTCAGTGCCAATCAGCATAGCTGAACTGACTTCCCTGCTGGTCCTTGTGCAAACCACATCAGCAGATCAATAGTTCTTGTTGCCAAACCCTCCTGGCATATACGGTTTCTATGCCCACCACCAAAAATAGATTAACTGGTCATTCATTCATTTGCTGTTTGTGCGCAAATTGGCTGCTGTGTTTGCCTACATAGTAATAGTGACTGCACTAAAAAAAAACTTGGTTATAAAGCACTCTGGGTGACATGAAAGGTGTTATAGAAATGCAAGTTTATGTGTTTGTTCTTTTAATAAAGTTATTTGCTTGACACACAAGCTTGGATTTTCATCTGGAATCAGCAAAGAACTTACTTGAGTCATTTATGTCTGCCTGATGCTATTTGTAGGTCAGAGCGTTTACTCTAAAACTCAAAATGGGGGATTTTAACTCCTTACGAAATAAGGTTTTTTTAGTAAGTAACATTGCTTGGTGAATTGTCTCAACATCAAAAATATATTTTAACAGTTGTCTCCAGTAGGATCATCCCACTTTTGGCACACCATAGGGCCCCTGTCACTATTCTGGATCCAGTATCCTCTCCAGTACTGCCCCTTCTGCTTACAGACTCTGGTACTTCTCTCCCCTCAACCCCAGTGCTGCCATACCCCATATTCACATTACTGCCAAACTCCAGGAATCTTTCAGTAAACTAAATCTCCATTCCATCCCCAAGTCCTAATGAACCTCTGTGCAATACTGCAACCCCCATGCTATTAAAGTACAACTCTCCCAATAACCACTCTAAAACCCCAGCAATACCTCCCTCCCCATTACTTTGAAACCTCATGTAGCTACATGTAATCTGCTATATGTTGCCTACCATCTTCCACTGTACCCTCTGCTTTTAAAAAGAGTAAGAAACAAAAATTAAATACATAGGTACAGGAAGCTTATTTCAGTTAATAGCACTCACACTTCTAAGTCGGAAGGTCATGGCAGGATTTTTCTTTACTGCCAAATGCAGTCCATTGCTAATTGGGTATTGCGAATGGGAGCAGTGTTTTGTGGAGCACTCCCTATTTATGATTTCATTGGAATGCAACTTAGTGAAATCAAACATAAAGCTGCAGTTTATAGTATTAACCATTGTAACAAGGACAAAAGAGAGAGACACAATGAGTAACCAAGCTGGGGTGTTACTAGGTTTTATGGAGTTGCAGAGGTAGACTTGTAGCTGTTTTGTACTGGAGCAATTGAAATAAAGTTTAAAATTTGCTATCAAGCACAGTTGTGACTATCTGAACACCAAATATAGAGTCTTGCCTCACAAGCACTTCCATTTATTCATTTTGTAAATAAAACATGTGTAACGTTTTCAGGGGCAGTTTTTGGTTTGACAAAGGAGGCTACTGTATAGCTGCAGCATTTCTTTCAAGCAGACTTGTAGATAGCTTGTACCATAAAGATGACTCTTCCTATGGGTGTGAAGATAACTACTGCATGAAACTTTTACACCAGTGAATTCTTCAAGCCACCACTGGCGACCTGTGCCTAATCAGTCAATCAGCTGTCCACAGATGCACCAAGCTAATGGCAGCTTGTTGCAGGCTCATCACTTTCCTAGTGAAACGTTGGCATTGGCTCATCAAGGCACAGAACTTTTCAAGGTTCCAGGGTTCCCAAGAGTTCAGAGAATAATTGATAGCACCCATATACTGCACAGACAGTTTAGGCTTGTCCTCCACTTCTTGATAATCAAGATACAATAGTCTATTGTAAATGTGTGTATATATAATAGCATATTTGTTCCTAGATGTTGGCAGATCCCAAGGTACATTCACTTTGGATGTTTATGCCTTTCAGGTCTCCTTGTTTTATATCTAAATTGTATTTTTCTAGAAATCCAGACACAGCAATCCTAAGGAAGCCTAGAATAAATCCAAGTCCTTACTTTTCTGGCGTGTTGTAGGATTGGGACTCCACATAGCATGATAAAATCTAGAAGCCTGAAATGATTTTTTTTTAATGGTTTCATAGCCCTATAGCATTGGTCAAATGTAAGAAATCACACAACACCAGGTTATAGTCCAACAGCTTTATTTGAAATCACAAGCTTTCGGAGCGCTGCTCCTTCGTCAGGTGAAGTGGAGAGATGCATAAAAACACAGCTTATATAGTCAGAGAACCTGACGAAGGAGCAGCGCTCCGAAAGCTTGTGATTTCAAATAAAGCTGTTGGACTATAACCTGGTGTTGTGTGATTTCTTACATTTGTCCACCCCAGTCCAACACCGGCATCTCCACACTATAGCATTGGTGGGAAGGTGTTGCAGATTAGGTTTCCCAAGGAAGCTTGGTGCATACATTCCAGAGAAACAGGAAGTTATGTTGCATGTAGCAACATTTTACATCTGTACAATGGCTACGTAAAGCAAATTATTGCTAATGAGAATCCATAAATTGTTTTTACTACATATAGTTATTCTCCTAAGCATAAATTCTATTGATAGTACTGATATGTCGCAGTGAATAAATCCAGCAAAATCTTAATTGCAAAATAAAATCACAATTTTCTCAACTTTTAATTTATTTCTGCTTCCTTTGTCCCTTGAGGACAAAGGATGTACTGCTGAGTTAAGTGTATTTGATGTTATGCAGATGTGCAGTTCAATGATGTCTCCACCCCCCACCCCCCAGGCAACAACAAAACATACATTTGTTAGGCCTGTTGCACAATGTCGATGACTTTACTGCAAATATAAATTGGTGCGAGTTTTCTCTCTCTTTTCCCCCCCCCCCCCTTCAGCAAAGTGCTCTTATAAGTACATTTGTCCTGTACCACAACTTTGGTTTAATGTTATTATTTACCTGGTACCTTGTAGTTCTAAATGTGTGTAACTATGATTATCTACAAGAAGGTTATTTGACATACTTTGAATGCTAAAGATCATAATGGGATGCAAAATGGTATTCAGAAGATTGCTATAATATGAATGTAAAAAGGCCATTATATATTGGAGTAACCACAAATTTAATGCTATATGTTTTTAATGTTATGTTTTGGAGCAACTTCAGGAATAAAGTTTAAACAATAAAATTTAAATCTATGAAGCTTTTGAATGTATTAAAAACAGAAATACATTTAGCTAAAACCTGCATTGTAATTTAGAGGTAATGACAGAGATTACCATTCATGTAGTCCACCCCACCATTCTGTGTGGTACTGTTTGCATTCTCTCGGCTTCTGTTTGCTCAGATGAAGAACATTATGTAATTAGTTGTGGGGTCTTTTCATATTATTTGAGAGATGTTTTTCATTTTAACTTCGAGCCCACTCCCTTCCTCAATTAACAATTGACTCAATCACCAAAATCTTTTCAGCTTGATTTGATTGTCAGACATTAGTTTTATCTGAATTGTGTAACGTTTCAAAGAGAAGGATATAAGGGATCAAGTTAGTAATGGTCAAATAAAGACAAAAATATTTTTCTCCTATCTAAAGCTTGCAGTGATTTGGGTCTATCTGAAAAGCAAACATCGTTCCTTTTACTTACAAGTTTCACAGATACTGTCATTTTTAAAGCGATCCTTTCCTGATACTGGAGGCTTGTCACTCTGTCACTCTCCATCGGCTGTAAAAACAATACTTAAATAATTCGAAGAATGTGGAAATGTGACGGTTTGAAGAATGTTATGAAAAGATTAGTTTAAAATAGGATCCAGAGGGAGTTAACAGTGGTAACTTACAGCTGTAACAGCGTACACAAACTAAAAGAATTATCTCCGAATCAAACTATTCCAACTTTTAGTCTCCTCGAAGTAAACGTCAGCACTGTTGGAGAAATGCAGATCAGCCATTCCCGAAATGTCAGCAAAAATTATACTCTGCTGTAACACTACATCATACCTCACGCAGTGATCTGAGACCGAGTAAACAAAAACTCAGGACTGCAATGCTGATTTTTAATTCTCGGATATATATTGCAGAATTCCATGCTGCTCAGAGGTCATTTTTATCTTGTTTGAGTAATAAAAAAATGAAAGAAGACAGCATAGCCTTTGATGTTGATCAACTCGCACTTTTGTTGGAGACTGGACACTGTCAGTAACACCCAAGTTAACAGTGACAGTAAAATCAGTAGAGAAGGAGGGCATTAATTTAACCCCTTAGGTAATCCATGTTGTAGTTTGTAGCCACTTAACTTCTAAATACATTATCAATTGATAAAGAGCTCTATGTAGAGCTCTTTATTAGTCCTGTCCAAAGCTAATAAAATTCAATTTTTACCACTTTGTTGCTTTCTAATTTCATAAATTAATCAGTTTTGAAACCTTGTTAATGCTATACAGTCTTAGTTTATTCCTTTCCTGGCGAGTACTTTAACCAGTCTGATTTTAGCAGAACAGATTTTTTTTGCAGAGGGTGTCACTTTTTTTTACCTGACACTGTAATCATGGAAGTACTGAGAACTCTTGAAGCTTGCAAAATATTTGCTCTTTGCGCCATATGACCTTTGTGCCTGTTGATGAATTTTAACAGCTGAATAATAACCAATAGAATTAAATTAACTACAGTTAGAGGCAGATAAAAGCCAATATTCCATTCATCTTTTTGATTACTTTTTGTACCTGTGCACTGTACCTGTGCACTAGCTTTTAGTGATTTGTGTACATGGACGCCTAAATCACCTTTGCTCCTCCCCAGCTTCTACTTTCTCACCATTATGAAAATATTCTGATTTATCTTTCTCAGATCCAGAGTGGATAACCTCACACTAACCCACATTGAACTCCATCTGCCATAGATTTGCCCACTCACTTAGTCTGTCTATGTCCCTTTGCAACTTCCCATCCACGCAACTTAACTGATCATCCGAATTTAGTGTCATCTGCAAACTTGGATATACAACTCTCTATTCCTTCATCCAAGTCATTAATATATATGGTGGAAAGCTGAGGCCCCAGTACAGATCCCCAGGGAACTCCACATGTTACATCCCGACAATCAGAGAACAAACCCTTTATCACTACTTTCTGTCTCCTACCTCCCAACCAATTAACAACCCATGTCATAAGGTTACCTCCAATTCTGTGCGCTCTTATTTTTGCTAATGATCTCTTGTGCAGAACTTTATGAAATACCTTCTGGAAGTCCATACAGACAACATCCATAGACACTTCCCTAGCCACCATGTTAGTGACCTCCTCAAAAAGTCCAACCATATTAATCAGACATGACTTACCCTTCACAAATCCATGTTTACTCTCTTTGTTCAGCTGATTCTTGTTCACGTGCTCAGTCACTCTTTCACTGATGATAGATTCCAGAAACTTCCCCACAGTTGATGTTAAGCTGAGAGGTCTGTAGTTTGCTGGTTTCTTCCTCCCTCACTTCTTAATAATAGTGACATTTGCAATTTTGCAATCCAATGGCATAATTCCTGAATGTAGGGTGCTTTGGAAAGTTTTGACTATTGCATCTCCAATTTCCTCAGCTACTTTTTTTTAATATCCTGTGGTGGAAAACATCCATTCCACCAGATCCTGAAAATGTGTGTCTCTTAAATCCCATTATTTTCTCCATTACCATTTTTTTTACTTCAATTAAATCCACTAAGTTCCTCCCCTCGACTTATTTTTGGGTTCCCTTGTACAATTCTCTTGTATTATTTGTCCTCTTCCTCCACTGTGGAAAAAAGATACAACGTATTCATTTAGCAAGTCTGCCATTTCCTTGTTACTCATTATAGTTTTGCCTACATTTGTCTCTAATGGGCCAACATTTCCCTTTACCACACTCACTCTTAATATATTCATAAAAATGTTTACTGTTAGCTTTGATATCACTTACGGTTTTTTCATATTCCCATTATGCACCTCATTAAAAAAACAAACAGATACAACGAAAGTATCGTTCTCCCAGTCCAATGGATTTTCACTTTTCTTTGCATTTGTGTAAACCTTTACTTTTAGCTTGATACTCATTTGTTGCCCATGCTTGCTTAATTACGCAAAATAAAAAGTGCCAAGTAACAACTAGCATTAGAGTCCAAAAAACAATTTGGATGTAATAAAAAAGTCACAAGTTATGTAAGGTTAGGTTTTGCAGGCGCAAATCAGAAAATTAGGCACCTGATCTCGCACATCTAATTTTTCAACTGGCTTTTTTGATGTATGGCTTCATTTTTACAATAAAATCCAATGGTAACTGGTCCCATGACAAATTTAATGCCATTGTGACTATATAATTGAGATAAGGAAGAGGAGTTTCAGTGACCCCTGAACCATTTTGGCCATACCCATTACTACCCCGGAATGGAACCTGAACATGTCAGAGTAGCTCTGTTTTTGCCAGATCCCCCTTCACAAGACACCTAGAAGAACAAGGGCAGCAGACGCATGGGAACACCATCACCTGCAAGTCACACACCATCCTGACTTGGAAATATATCGCCGTTCCTTCATCGTCGTTGGGTCAAAATCCTGGAACTCCCTACCCAACAGCACTATTGGGAGTACCTTCAGCACACGGATTGCAGCGGTTCACCATCTTCTCGAGGGCAATTAAGGATGGCTTTGCGAGAGACACCCGCATCCTGTGAATTAAGAAATTAAAAAAAGACAGGCTACCACAGAGTTGTATCATCTGTTCCACAATGACTTGTACACAACATCTGGATCAGGCCTGGCTCTAACCAAAGAATTACCAATTACCACAATATGAAGCTTTCATGGTACCACATCCTTCCAAGCCACCCCAAGAGACATCTGCCACAGCGGGCAGTCTGCAGTGCACACATGCATCAGGGAAGTGAAATATGCTAGGGCAAGATCTTCACTTTTCCTTGGAAAGGAGTCATTAGCTGGACAGGATGCATGGTTTTTGCCAAGTGACAAGGTTCCCCCAAGTGCAAAGAATCCACATGGGCATCGGGGCTCTTCAGATCAACCCTATGGCCTACATGAAGAGAGAGGATTTGCACTCAAGTAATGTTGGATTGGTATTTGACTAGGATGTCCCACATTTGACCAACTGTCTGCACTGAATTAGCTCATTTTAGCTGGGGTAGCAGTCGAGATGCTACAGTTAGCCTCAATGACCCTGGTTAATGATGGGGATATCAACTAGGGTTCCTACTCCAGATCACTAATGTGAACATTGGGTGAGGACTAAATTTGGCATGGCTATGATGTCTCCTGTGATTAAATAGCCTGTAATATTCACTGTCTTGGCTCTAGGCTCTCATTTTGGAAGGCCATGTTGCACCTTTGTGACACATATTCTACTGCATTTCTGTCCTAGTCACTGGTCTTCCCTGTCCGTGCCTTTCTGATTAGCAGTAATATGCAGTGCACACGGCATCTGTATATTAATTTAAATTGTGAGGACCCAATAATTCTTGGGGTAGCAATCTGTAGGCTGACGATAAACATGGCAGTATTTTATCCCAGCCCTTGACAGTCTGTTTAATTACTGCACAAAGCATGCAAGTTAGTGTACTGTTAAACCTCTCCACAAGCCTGTTTATTTCAAGTTGGTATGGGGTGGATCAACGTTGTTTTATTTGACACTGTTGTCACAAGTCAGTGACTAGTTGAGACATAAGATGAGTCTGACAAAGTCTCTTCTGCAAACCCAACTTGAGTAAACATTTCTAACGACCTGTCGTCAAGATATGTTCATAAATTGATGAGAATGCTGCCACATCTGGATGCCTAGACCCATGGTGAGGCTGCATCTGGGAGGATATTCACTAGACTGTAGCTTGGAGTATGGGCTGCCAAACATATATTAAATAGTAAATGGATAAGCGAACATTAAAAACGACACACTATAGTTTTGCAGTAATTGCAGTCTTAGTCATCCTTCCTCGGAAGATAGAAAATAAACAGTTGAGTCTGCTGTGCCAAACTTGAGCATAAGCTGAATGGGACACAAAGTTTCTGAATATTAACCTTTATGTAGGAGTTCGCTACAGTCCATCCATGGACTCTGTCCAGCTATCTTTAGCTCTCTGATAGCTTCAGATTGACTACTCAATTAGAACAATAGAGACTGAGAAATACGACTCAGAATTTGACTGGGACAAAGGAAATTTAAATATGCGTCACTTAAATGAAAAAAGAACTTAAATCAGATGCATGAGCAAACAAATTCCACAAAATGCTTGTACTTGAATTAAATCGCTTGCCCCCTCCCTCAAATATCTGACTCAGACAGAATTATTGTTCTCCAGGTACAAGGAAGAGGAAAATGGGGCAGAGAAAAGTTGTCAAATGTCCATCCCCATTGCACTGCTCTGGGTTTTGCTCCATCATTCCTTGCTGATGTAACTGCAGCAAATGTAAGCCCAGCATTGCTATAATGAGGCAGGAAGGGACCCCAAAGCAGGGGTGCCTGAAGATGCTTGCCACTAGGGTCTGACCCCGAGCCCCATGGACCCATTGCAGGCTGAAGATGCCTGGCAAGTGACTACATTTTTCCAGACCCCTCTCCTCCTTCCGAATGATCAGGTGCATGCCGGGCAATTCTGGCTGTGATTTGCCAGAGTAGGCAGGAAGCCCGGATGACAGTGGCCAGGAATGTAACCGTAGGCATCTTAGGCTGGTGCTGCACTGCGCTGGGATTTCTGGCCTGATTTTTAGTGCACGGCCCAGTCAGGGGCACATCGTTACCTGGAGTTTGCCCAGGCCAGGCAAATGGCCCAGGGAAAGACAATCGGTGGCAGCTGATCCTTTCAGGTGCAGCACATCTTGTGCACTGCCCAGCAGGCATCCAGAGAGAAAAATCTTCCCAATGTCTAAATTCTGGATTTTCTTTATTGAAACAAACTGAACAATTTTCTATGAGTAAGCCTGTTTTTGAAACCCACATGTACCATCAAAGAAAGAAGCCAATACCAGGATATGTCGTAAATAAAAATGTGTACTTTTTTCACACTCCACTTGCCCCAGTACACAGTGATGCAGAGTCGGCACATATTAAACTGGTAAACAGGATAAAGGCACATTTAAGAAGCAGTCATTATTTATCACTATGAATTTGCTTGTATTTTCACCACCCCTTCTGGTTGTCTCACCTCCCACCACTTTACCCCTGGGATATTGAAATTCCATCAGGATTTTCACCTTACAATTTCCAGATTTTCTTTCTTGCCAAACAACTTGTTATCCTTGAGCTGTAAGTTAGTAATGATTCTCAATCTCATCGGTCACACTATTCAGGGTATACGACAGACCGCCAAATGATGGAAAGGAAGTGGAGGGCAAATATATGAAATGAGTAAAAAAACACAAAACCATAATCATGGAGGATTTCAACTATCCTCAAATAAGCCAGCAGGAAGAGAAAGTGAAATTACAGACGGGGATGTTTCCAGTGTGTACAAAACTCTTTTCTGACTCAGTAGGTAAGAAGCCAAACAAGGGAGGAAGCACTGCTAGACCTAGTAATGGGAAATGAACTGGAGCAGATATGAGAAGTAAACATGGGGAAATATCTGGATTTCTTTAAAATGATGAAGGGGTTCGATAGGGAGACTGTGGAGAAACTGTTTCCACTTGTGTGTAAGTCTAGAACAAGGGGGCATACATTTAAGATAGTCACCAAGAGATCAAATAAAGAATTTAGGATGAATTTCTTTACACAGAGTGTGTTGAGAATGTGGAACTCACTGCTACATGGAGTGGTTGAAGCAGAGAGCATTTAAGGGGAGGTTTGATGCATACATGATGGAGAAGGGAATAGAGGGATATGGGGGCAGGGTGGGAAGAGATAATTAGTGGGAAGATTGAAATTATAGTGTGAAGTATAAACACTGGCATAGATCAGTTGGGCCAAATGGCCTGATTATGTGCTGTAGATTCTATGTAATCATTATTTTGTTCTTATCACTAATTTCTACCTCTACTGTTTTTGTTATCTATCCTAACAATTATTTATTTTTTCCTTATAACATCAGCCCTCTAATTATTTTTGCTCCAGTCCTTATCTATTTTCTGGTAGCAGTTATATTTCTATGATAGCGATACTTTGCTAACTGCTATTGCCTTTAGCTGCAGTAGTTTAGCAATGCTCCTTGCATTGGTACAATAGGATTTCAGCTTCTCCCTCCAACAATATTATCCCTGATTGCACCTTTTATTATATTTACATTTTTTTCATTACACTGAACAATGTTATTTCCTCTGTCATTTTGGTCTGCAATAACTATTTGCTCGTGTTCTATCTTTGCTCGCGTTATTAACCACTCCCCTCCAAATCTAGATTAAATTACTCCAATCTACTTTTTGTGAATTATGTCAACAGCTTAGTTTGTCATGTTGTTACGTGCAGAACATCCTTTCCATGTAAGATGCTTCTTCCCAAGAAAGCTCTTCAGTTGCCTGCAATGTCAGTTGCCTTCTATGTGCACCATTCCAATAACATCTTGTTTAAGTCAATTATTATGCTTATTCTTTGCTTGCAAATACTGAAAACAATTCATATATTACCTCAGCACCTTTTATTTTTTACTTACCCACAATATATGTATACTCCTTCTTTGGAAAACATTCTATAGCCTTTTAACATATTCTTTGTGGAGCACCTTATAAAACATACATCTCTTGCCATTGAGTGCCCTATCTGAATGTTTTATCCAGGGACATACAACCCTACTTCAAATGTACGATTTCAACCCAGCTGCTACCACTTTATTTGCTTAATTTATCTTTCCCTCTCCTTTTGGGTATTGGTTTCAACGTTATTTTCATTCACCTGAAATGCAGTATTGTGTGCTTATTGATAGTCACTGCAGCATTGTGTTCTGAGGGTGTATTCATCATTCTGGCCTCTAGCAACTTCTAGTGTTCCTTCAGGTTTTATTTTTGTTTTTCACTTCTTGATATTCAAGTCACTTTTAATTTCCAACTGATTGAATTGACTTTTTTTTCAACTGATTTCTCGGAAGTGTACATTAATTATATTTTAATAGCATTTTGATTGCTCGATACTTGTGGGAGGAGTGCACTGATATATCCAGGTTTCTTGGCATGTACTGGGAGCAATGCAGTCAAGGGATTGAGACACCTTGTTTGAACTTGGTTTCTGGGAATTAGTTGGATCTCGGGCTGGGAGGAAGGCCCTGCTTACTAGTCATCATAGCGGCTGGAGTCATTGTCCTTCATAGTCAGTAGGAGGATAGCTGTGCTGGGGGTGGTGGGAAGAGAGAACAGTTTGTGTTGATTGAGCCCCAGCCGCTCTGTATTTATCCAGTTCCAGACAGAGGCTGGGCAGCACTCATTCTGTTTGGGATATGTCTCGCATGTGTGTCATCCACATGTTTGTTTTGTAAGAAGTCACACAACACCAGGTTATAGTCCAACAGCTTTATTTGAAATAAAGCTGTTGGACTATAACCTGGTGTTGTGTGACTTCTTACATTTGTCCACCCCAGTCCAACTCCGGCATCTCCACACCATGTTTGTTTTGGGCAGGAGTGCACGTCGTCACAGAAAGAGGATGCACTTTCGTGCAGCTAATTGTGAGACTTATCCTAGCCTGCTCATTGTAGGGGACTCTCGGTGTCCAGTGGGTCGAGCAAGCACTGAACTGGATCCTCTGGAATTGCAAACTTCAGCATGGTCTTTCTGATCTCCTAAACTGCTGTCCAGAATGGCTGAGAAGAGGGATAACATTTCTGGATCGTGTTTGTGCTGCAGTACATGCAATGTATGAACTTGGCATTCGAGCATTTTCTGTAGGCGGTGGTGTGGGGGATCGATCTCTATACCTCTCGCCATACCTCCTCCCTTATTAGAGGGTCAGGGTCTTGTTTTCAAATTTCCCTCAGATATTGTGCCGTCTTTAGCCATAGAGATGAACATGGTGCACAAGGTGACAATCTGTCTACAGGATACTGCTGGGGATTGGAACAAGAGTTCAAGGGGGTTGGGTCATGCTGAACTCTGTGGACAATGGTATTGGTCATATATCTACACCTTAACCATTCAATTACATCAATGTTGATCTATACTTCAACTCCATTTAGTGGGCTTTGACCCATATCCCTTGATACCCTAACCTAATAAAAATCTTCCGACTCCAGTCTTGAAAATCTCAATTGACCCAACATCCCACTGCCTTTTGGGAAAGGAAATTACAGATTTCCACTACCCTTTCTGTTAAAAGGTGCTTTCTAATTTCACTCCTGAATAGCCGAGCTCTAAAGATTGTGACCCCTTGTTCTGGATTCCCCCACAAGAGGAAATTGCAACTGTGTATCTACCCTATTGAATCCTTTTATAATTTTATAAACAGCTCAATTAGATCACCCCTCAACTGTCTAAACTCAAGGAAATAAAAGCCACGTTTATGCAACCTGTCCTCACAATTTAACACTTTAAGCCTCAGTATAATTCTAATGAATCTGCACGGTACCATCTCCAAAGCCGATATATCCTTCCTGAGTTGTGGTGCCCAAAGTTGAGCACCGTACTCCAGATGGTGTACAGTCTATACCTGATAATACAGAAAAAGCTAAAAATGCTGATGTTTTGTAAGCTCAGCACTTATTCTGTACTATCATAAAATGTGTAAAGGCAGCATAGATTGACCTATATATCAAGTTCGAAATTTTGCAAGGGTACTCTCCTGGCATGGAATTCCCGTAGAAGAGAGGGGGCCACAACATTGTAGCCCAATTTTCCAATCCATAATTTCCATTAATGAGGCTCCACACCAGGAGCGGAACCTTGCAAAATTACCTGATGGCGCTTTTTTACAGTTGGTGGATGATTTTTCCCATTTAGCAGTCATAGCAAATAGTGCTGCCGTCGAGGGTATTGGCACTTTGTGTCTGAGTGGCGTAGGGACTTCTGCAGTACTACTCGGCATGCAATTGTCCAATATCTCGGAGGGCTGGAAATAAGGAACCCACCGATGGTGCTCGGGTCAGGAAGCAGGCTGGTGACCAATTCTATTAACAGCCAGTCATCTGATTCTTTTTCTTTCTACGGCATTGTTACCAGTGGCAGGATTAAGAGCAGATGGAAGCTGATCTTAGCCCATCAGCATAGGAATGCAGATGGACCTATGATTGTAGTCTGTGTTTGTTGCCCTCCTCACACCCACCCCCAGCCCCAGGAACTATATACGAGAAATAATTTGTATATTTTTTAAAAGGTAGATTTCTGCTCTGTTGGCCTTCCTCATCATCTCTTATGATGCCTGATAAAAATGACTGCCTCATGTATGAATATTAAAAAGAAATTCATTGGTGATGTAAAAATTAAAATTGTTAAGCAACTACGATATATCTTCCTACGATAAAAGCTGCCAGATTGTCATAGCTATCAAACTTATTCACTAATGTCCTTCAGGGAAGGGAACCTGCCACTCCCACCCAGTCTGACCTACACGTGACATGAGTCCAGACTATGTGGTTGACTCTTATTGTCCTTTGAAGTGGCCTAGCGAGCCACTTAATTGCAGGATAAGTAGGGATGGGCAATATAGATGGTTTAGTTTGTGCGCCCACATCCCATGAAAATACATTTTTTTAAAAAGCTTCCAATAAATCCATGATCTCTCCCAAAATAAGCTGACAGCCCTATTTTTTTGTAAAATATTTGTTAAATGGCTTCTACTACATATTGGAGCCAAAGCTATTTTGGAAGGAAAGAAGGTGTAGATGTTTAACGTTTGGAGTTTGATGCTTTGTGTTATAGGGTTAAATGTTAGAAATCTCAAATCCTCATCATTGTAAGTAAAAGTTTTGATAAAGTAGCTTCGTTATGGAGAAAATCAATTCCTTATAAAGTGGGAGCAGGAATATGTTTCTCACACTTCGTCTTTCTGTTAGATTAATGTGGTAATGATTATAATTTTTAGACTTCAACTTTATTAGTTGAATGTATAGGAGAAAAACTTCAAAAGTATGGTACTGTATCTCCTCAGGCAGTTAACTGTAAAGGTTTTAATTGCCACATTTAAGGTGCTTGGCCAAGATTGCAAGTAACAATTTACCACATTCCTGAAGGTTTTTACAGAAAATATTTAAATTTAATAGCTTTTAATTGTTACAACCAAAAGCTAAGTTTTATATTTTGGCGTGAGAAGGAAGGGGTTCAGTGTTTGTTATGTAGCCTCTCTTCCGTTTCATAAACTTGTAGGATGACGTTTCACAAAAATATATTGTTGAAAATGTGTTCAGTCACTTAACCATGTTGAAAACACATTGAAGTAGTTGCTCCCACATTGCTGCTTTAATAGGCTCAATGATCACAACTCTCAGACTCTAAAACATGTCAGCAGAGAGAAGGCATAGCTCATTTGCACTTAGCAGTTAAAGCTGTGTCATTGTAAGTTACACTTTTGGCAGCTCAGCATCAAGCTGGCCAGTCCATTTGAAGATGCAGCTCGTATATTGTGACCATCTTTAGCCACAAAAGCCCCAGCAGGAGTTGAGTAAAGTAGACAAGCCACAGGCAAGGGCAAATAGAGCATAACAACTTCCTAATAAGATTCCTGCCATTTGATTGGAAATTTGGCAGAGCATGGCTGGCTGTGTGTATAGGGTCACAAATGCAACAGTATTCGCATCTTGGGCTTCCTGTCTGCACTTGCTTTTGCCCTAGGGCAGTGCCTGCTGTTGAAGAGAGAACCTCAGCCGCTCCCAGATGGCAGACAGGCACACTATGTTATTAAAAACCAGAGATTCTGAAACCTTGATGTTCTAGTAGACTCCTAATTAGTCCCTTGCATAAGGGTAAATGGCATGCCACGTTAATAAGAAAAAAGTCTTGGCCAACTATTTATTACCAAGTCTCCTCATTTACTAATTTTCAAACTGTGCTGGCAGCTTGATGAATCAGAACAGCAATTTAGCATCTTTTTTTCATTTAGCCTTTATATTTGTTACATTGTCATTGTGTTAAGACAGTTTAAAGAAAAAAAGCTAGGGGAAGTTTATAATTCCTGGTACACTTAAAGATGTTTTACTGATTAACTTTTTATGTGAAACTTTTATGAAAAGCAGTTTCAGGTGACACGGGGTGCATTTTGATGGACTGCAGTTACATGAAAGCTGGACTTTTCACATGCACATGGCCCAGCCTTGTTAAAATACCAATTGTGTCAAGTCACGAAATGAAGCATGTTTGCTCTCATTAGTCTGAGGAGTGCAGACACAGATTTTAATGCTCTTTTCGGTATTTGCTGTGGTTGCTTATTGTGTAGGGGTTCTGGAAACAAACAGCAGATGCTTTTGTTTCTTTTCAGGTTGCTGTCCTTTATGGTGTGAACGAGAGGCAGTGAAGGGAAGTTTGTGGCTCGTTTTATGAATTGTATGTTGTGGTGAAACGATGTTTGGGATCAAAAATTCAGCAAAAAAAAATGTCACTAAGAACATTGCTTATACAAAAACAAAGTAAATTTGGCTAAAAGCACTATTTAACTTTTTACGTGTTAAGATACGTGGATGCTATGAAAGCAGGACTTTTTTTTAATACATTTGTCCTGTCCCACAAGCAAACTAGATGATCTTCAGCTTGCATTGTTCTGTAGTTGTCTAGTGTTTAACTCCCTATGGTTGAATCTTTCACAAATATTAGGTGAAGATGGGTAAGATTTAGCCAAATACATATTACATTAATGTTGAATTCTTTGATTTGCTTAGGTGGTATTAAACCCAGGTACCCTAACTAAGCTGTGCAATAGTTCCGTTTTTAACACATTAAAGGCTTGTTGCTTTTCTCCCATAGTTGCTGCTTCCAGATTGAGGAAAAGCAGAAAGAGTGGAAATGTCTTTTATACTGACTTATACTTTCCTCTTAGCTGAAAACGACATTTGGCAGGGAGTAATCCTCTTATGAAATATCAGGAATGCACTTACTTGCCATGGCCCTCCCAGCAGAAGATGGGCCAAAAAACTCCACTTCAGTCTTGCCACATAGATATGCCTCCCTAAACCTAAACCCCTGATCAGTACTCCCCACCCGCCCCCCTGCCAAATATCGGTTTTACAGGACCACCTTAGTGGTTTGGTCTGCTTTCAAAACCTCAGTACTCTTATAATTCCTTTCCCCCATACCCTGTACAAAATCACTCATTTAAAATTGTGCTCCATGTCCTTGCTCTAGCTAAGCATTTGGAAGATTGATGGTTTTGTATCACTTTGACTTGATTTGCATTATTAGAATTTTAGTATCCTTAGCAACCAATGTCTGGATTTTTGACACAGTAGCACATAGAGTTGAAAAATAGTAACAATGGTATTTAACAATTCTGAATGAATGAAGTGCTAGATGGTAAATGTGCTCGTGCTGTGAGGGAGTACTTAAAGTAGCTGGATTAAGCAATTGCAACTAACAAAACTTATGAGGCCAAAAAATAAAAACTTTCTTTGGCTCTGATTCTTCAAAGTGACCCAATTGGAGCAGAGAATTATAAGTGTGCTAATTGTGGCAATTCCCAAGGCAAACGTCTGGAATATTATAAAGCCTAAAATAAAAGGGTAATTCTGTTTTTAAAAAAATGTTCAAAATAGCGCACAGACATACAAAATAGACAAGGAAAATCCATCTGACCCATCAAGCCTATGTGCACTATCAACCCGTCCCCTGCCCCCCATCAACCCGTCCCCTGCCCCCCATCAACCCGTCCCCTGCCCCCCATCAACCCGTCTCCTGACCCCCATCAACCCGTCCCCTGCCCCCCAAGTCGTATAGTCTCCTGGAAGAGGCAACAAACCACACAGCCATGACTTTATGTTTCTTCTTGAATATAATTCTGTCTTGTTGAATGTATATTCAGAAATGAAAAGGAATATTGCTAGACTAATTCTTCTGGACACTTAGGGGTAGATTTTCCCGAACCTGTCGGGAAGAAGGCAGGACTTCCCCTTTCGGGTTTTTGACCCGCCTACTTCGACGTCCGGCCAATCCGCGCGATTTTCCCTTGATTGACCTTGTTGAGCCCACCCAGCGGGCTCAGCAGGCCAATTAAGGGCCACCCGGCAACCGGTGACATCACAGACTGAAATTTCATCTGTCAAGAGTTGTTGACAGATGAAATATCAGTGTTTCACAGCTGTTTGAAGCTGTCAAACACTAACACTCTGAGTTCTAACATGAGTCCTTCTGCACAGACTCAGTTAGAACTCTTACCGGCACTCAAAGCTGAAGGCTGTCACTTTTGACAGTTCGTAGCCATTCAGCTTTCAGTTCCGGCTGAGTGATGCGCTCCCGATGGCTACAGGAAGAAAGGCTGTGAAGGTAAGTACAGGTAAGTAAAAGTTCTTTACACACTTTAGGCACACCAAACACACTTACCTTTACACTCATGCACCCATCACTCACCCGAGCGCCGACATCGCGACCCCTCCAACTCCTTCAACCCGACGGCCCGCCTGCTCTAACCTAGCGTGGTTTGGAGCCATCGGGAAACCCACACAAAACCCCTCAAAATAGGGATTAGGCTAAAAACTGCCTGTTAACAGGCAGTTAATTGGCACTAATCCCTTCCCACCTGGTTTCGGCGGGTTCCAGTGCGGGGCGGGTACCCGCCACCCTTGAAACTTACGTGGGGCGGGGTTTTGGGCGGGATGGTGTCGGGACCCCCAAATTCGGGATTTCCCCCCCCCCCCCCCCCCCCCCCCCACACGCCTGAAACCCCACCTGACGGCTCCACGAAAATCTAGCCCTTAGTAGCCAATGCACTGCATATGTGATGCAGAGGCAATCACCTCCTTTCCCTTTACTCCCTTCATATTCTGAAAGTGATGACTCATGCTGGCATATGATTTCAGCAGCCCCTTGACAGCTTGCCCAAGTAGCCATTGTTCATCTGTTAAACCTAAACACTGAGTGGCATGAAGGTATTTGATTGGGGAAGAAGGCATTTTGGCTAAGCCAAACCTTCCCCCAACCATTCTTCCAGGAGGTGTCACTGGATAGTGATAATGGGCAGGAACCCTGGCCAATATTCCTTGTTTCCAAAAGCAAAATACTGCGGATGCTGGAAATCTGAAATAAAAACAGAAAATGCTGGAAATACTCAGCAGGTCAGGCAGCATCTGTGGAGAGAGAAACAGAGTTAATGGGCCAGAACTTCGGGTCCCCACGGGTGAGTACGCACTGGGTACTCACCCGTAGGCCCAACGAAAGTGCCGGTTTCGTGCATGCACTGCACATGCGCGGGAAACTGGAACTTCCGTTCCCTTTAAGGAAGTGGTTCACAGGTTGAATGCATGCACCAGAGAGGCAGTGCCTGGAACTTCCGGTTTTTTTGCAGGTTTTTCCGGGAGGGTAAGTCTCCAGGAGCTATGCTTGTAAAAAGCAGTCGCAAGGCCTGCTTTTAACAAGGTAAGTGGTGAATTAAGTAAAATTAAAACATTTTTCCCACAGGTTTATTATTTTTAAATACTTTAAAGAAAGGTAAGTTTACTTTTAGCCCCGTTAGAAACTGTAATTGATTTTTTCAAAAATTTAAATTATTGTTTAAAAGTTATTTTATGTAATTTATAGTTATTTAAAAAATATGATTTTTTAAACATTTATTTTAAGTTTTAGTGATGTTTTGGGGCTGAATTGTATTCATAGATTTGACAGGCCTTCCTGTTAAATCTATGAATACAGATTCCCTGCTACCATTGGCTCTCCATGGCCCACGTGATCCAAGGGGACGCTTCAAACTAACTGCGCCCCTGGGATACGCAAGCACTACGCGCCGGCAGTTGGAGCAGGCCCAGGATCGGAATCCCACGCGGGCCCACAGCACAACGGCCGGCGCGCTAGGTAAGTGCAGGTCGGAGGCTTGCACCCGCGGGAAGCCTCCGACCCAAATTTCTGGGCCTATGATAGTTTCAGGTCGATGACCCTTTGTCAGAACAGAATTTCCTTGTTTCCAGCTTGGTGATATCAAGCTCTGCACAGTTCAGAGATTCAAACCAGGATGTTCCTCATCTATTTGGCTCACTACCACCCATTTACCCATCAAACGATCAATGATCTCTACATTTTGCATTTTAATCTGGTTTATTTTAATGTAGAAGTGAATTTTGCTGTGATCACGCTATTAAAAGCCTGAATATTAGTTGAAATTCAGCCAAGCAAGATGTTGAACATATCTAAAACAGGTTAATGGTACTGTGGTTTACATCTTTTCACCCAAGAGACATTTTAGGAATTTCCATTTTCAGTGGGATTTGGTAAACCACTTGGGGAATTTTTATTGTTTTCAGAGGGATTTGATTGACCACTTTTGGGTTGGAAAGGGCTAGTCATGGATTTGAACTTTGGCAGAAGGCAAAATATGTATGTAGTCATCCCGCTGCAAACTATGTGGCAGTGCTCCCATTAGTATTAAAACCATATGTTGTCTTCTGTCAAGGTGCATTGAAAAGCAAAACAAGTTAAATCATTTGATTCTTTAGTCATCATAAATTGAGATGCAATAACTATTATAAACTATTTACAAAATCTAAAAGAGAAGTATCAAAAACAATGTCTAAATATGTGTACCTACAACTCGTAGCTTAATCAACCATTCACGTGTGATCTTATCTGGGAAATAAAAACGAATCAGATAAATGAGGAGTGGGCTGCTTAGGACTTACAAAAAGTATTTGTGGGTTCAACTTTTCTAGTTCAAATACAGAGCTGACTCAATGGGCGTGATGTGATGCAGTATTTATTATACATCTGATTGGGTCAACAGGTTACTTAAATGTTCAATTATACTGCTTGCATAAATAAAAATGCAACCTTCTGATTTTTCCAGTTGAATTGCTTGTCTTACCTGGACACAAGGAAGAAATGTATCTTAAATTCTGCATTAAATGCAGATAACCTTTCCCCACTACAGACAGGCACATTGACTTTCCCTTAATCCACAAATTTTGTCGGCAGCTTTGGAAACAACATTAAAAAAGCTTCAGAAGCTCAGTATTTATTGAGACAAAAGTAACCAATGTGGGCATTGCATTTCAGGGTTTTTAATCTGCTGGTTTTCTTAGATTCAGGATCTTAGACCACGCCCATAGGCAAGCCCTGTAGCCCAGAGTGATCCTTTACTTCCCATATCGGCCCAGTGATTGAATGGGAAAACCATATTACAGTCTTTTGGTTTACTGGCTATATCATATGCTCTCATGTGATCTTTTTCGACTCCGGAAGGCAGTAGAATAAATTTCACTGGATCATAGCTCCGGCTGTAAACTGCCAAAGGGATTGGATTGGATTTCCCGTAGTCATAGGCTTAATAACCCTCCTCAGAAGATAGAAAATAACTAATAGTTGCATCCACTGCACAAAACTGCAATGTAAACTGGACTGGACACAAGGGGGTTGAAATTTGTCTTGGGAGGTAGTGCAGAACGGGCGGTATCGCATCGTCCGCCTGTTATAAGCCAGCCCAATATTCAGCTCTATTGAAGTCAATGGAACTGAATGTCGGGCGAGGCGTAAAGCGGGTGGCTGATGCAATACCGCCCATTTTGTGCAACAGCCCAAAACAAATTTTTACCCCATGGCCTTGAATATTACCCTTTACTTCATGATTTATTACTTCCTGCCCACAAGGTTTCTGCGGCCTATTTCTCTGTCACTGATAACTTCAGAAGGATGCTTAAATTTCAGCAAGACAGGCTGAGAATTTTTTTTTTAAATGACAGGGACAAAGGAAACTTAATTGTTTCTCTTGAACTCAAAAAGAGCCTCCAATCAAACGTTTGTACATAGGAAACTGACGAGATGCTTGTATTTGAATGGACTGGCTTTATCACTTCCTCGGGTACCTGAACTAACATGACTGGAAGGCTGTTTCCAGTGGGGTTCCGCAAGGTTCGGTACTAAGTCCCTTGCTTTTTGTGGTATATATCATTGTAGGGGACATGATTAAGAAGTTTGCAGATGATACAAAAATTGGCCGTGTGGTTGATGTAAACTGCAGGAAGATATCGATGGACTGGTGAGGGGGGCAGAAAAATGGCAAATGGAATTCAACCCGGAGAAGAGTCAGTAATGCATTTGGGGAGGACTAACAAGAAAGGGAATACACATAAATGGTAGGATACTGAGAAGTGTAGAGGGACCTTGGAGTGTGTGTCCACAGATCCCTGAAGATAGCAGAACAGGTAGAATAGGTATCTAAGGGGGCATACAGAATACTTTCCTTTATTAGTCGATGCATAGAATATAAGAGCAGTATAAAACACTAGTTAGACCACAGCTAGAGTACTGCATACAGTTCTGGTCACCACATTACAGGAAATATATGACTGCACTAGAGAGGGTACAGAGGAGATTTACGAGGATGTTGGCAGTACTAGAGCATTTTAGCTATGAGGAAAGATTGGATAGGCTGGGGTTGTTTTCTTTGGAACAGTGGAGGCTAAGGGGAGACTTAATTGAGGTGTATAAAATTATGAGGGGCCTAGATAGAGTGGATAGGAGGGACCTATTTCCCTTAGCAGAGAGGACAATAACTAGGGGTCATAGATTTAAAGTCATTGGTAGAAGGATTAGAGGGGAGTTGAGAACTTTTTTCACCCAGAGGGTGGTGGGGATTTGCAACTCACTGCCTGAAAGGGTGGTAGAGGCAGAAACCCTCATCGCATTTAAAAAGTACTTGGATATGCACTTGAAGTGCCGTGGCCTACAAGGCTATGGACCAGAGCTGGAAAGTGGGATTAGGTTGGATAGTTCTTTTTCAGCCGGCGCAGACACGATGGGCTCGATTTTAACGCAGCCGACAGGTGGGCATTTAGGCGTGTGTGGGTTAAAATCGCAAAACCTGGGGGTCGGGACCCCCCCGCCTGGTTCCCGCCTCCATGCCATTTTAACCTAGGTGTGTCTGATTGACCTGAATCAGTCCCGCCTGCAACAGGCGGGACTGGTCTTTAGGCCTTTAAACAGCACTAATTGGCCTTTATAATCCCATTTTAACAGGCGCTTGCCTATTTAACCCTTTTCCCACGTAAAACGCGCCTGGTGGGGATCACGCCTGTGAAACCTGGCGTGAACACTATTGGCTTGCTGACTATCAGCTGCAGGTCCAACATAAAAGAGGATATTTGATCAGTCATCATTTGCAGGTGGCAGGACTTTGTTGTCTCAGATCTGGGGCAACTTTTACCAGGCCTAACCACACCTGTGGAAGGTTGGAGCCTCACACACATCTCCAGTGTGACCTCCTGGGAAACCCCGCTTGCCACCTTCACTCAGTGCTTCCTCAACGGAGTCATACACCAGAAGCATGGGAGCCATTTATTTCCTTCCATTCTGGGCATTAGATGAGCTCGAACACCAGCCGCAACAGGAGCGCCAGGCTGCTGCTCACCCACCTGAAGCTGCACAGGCCAGAAGGGGCCAGCGCTTGGAAGTGGCTTGAGAGCACCTTGTTGCACATCAGGGGGCCATGGGGACCCGTATCTGCACTGGCAGTCCTACTTGGAAGGACTTCCATGAAGGTCTGGTTTCTCTGTTCAATAGATGCCCATCGCTCCTCAAGAGATGTCATTCTATTATGAGCACTCACCATGTTTTCCATACCCTGGCGACTTATCTCCTCCATGGAGGTTGCCATCCTTTCCATGGTGATGCGTTCATGTGCCAATGACTCCACAAAGGCACTGCTCATGGTCGCTATGGACTCCTCCATTCGCTCCACACTCACATCGACCCTGGAGACAAAACCTGCCAGGGACTCCTGCATCTGTTCCTGGAGTTCCAGCCCCGCTGATCTTATGGATGGACCCAGAGGCAGAGGGTCGACATGCAGCTGAGCCGAGCTGGGAGAGTCCTGCGCCCTCCGACTAGCACTCTCCACTGCTGTCCCTGTCTCCACAATCTGCTGATGCTCACTTGTGAGCTGTGATACACCAGGTGACAACACTACTCTATGTCCCGAAGGTCCCACCGAGGTGTGAGTGTCTGTGCTGGTGCTGGGTGCGCTGAATTCTGCTGACGCTGCACCCTCAAAGGTTGCAGATTCCTCTGAGGAGTCTGGAAGCTCAGGCTCTTCCTCCTGACAGTGGGGACGGGGGCTCTCGATGGTCCTGTGGGGGAGTGAAGGAAAGAGTTAGAGATGTCAGGTCAAGGTAACCTGCACATTGCATATTGCAGATGATCATAGGTCCATCTGTATCGCTTCAGAATCATTATCAGCAACTAATGCAATGTCAATGAGAGAGATGGAAAACTATTCTGTCACCAGCTTGCTGTGATGCACCCGTCTGTCCGTCCCCCACTTGCGCCTCATCCTCCAGTCCTACGATCTCCAGGATCGCCTCCTCCCAGGGGGTGAGGTGGGCTACTGATGGTGGCCCTCCTCCTGTCCTCGCTTGTTCTCTTTTATTGTGAACTCTCTTTTCCTGCACTGCAAGCACGTTCTTCGTGTGAGCCCCAAGGAGTTGACTTGACCTGCCACCTGTAGCCACACAGCCTTGGTCTGAGTGGGAGGCCTCTTCCTCCCTGAAGAAGGGAACAGGACCTCCCTGTGGGCCCTAGCACCATCCAGTAATGCCTGGAGTGAAGCCTCATCAAATTTGGGGGCAGATCTGGCCCTCCCGCTGGCCGTTGCTCCTGCAGGCTCCTGTGCCATCTTAATGGTGAAGTTTGGGAGCCTGCAGAGGAAGCAAGGCTTGCTGTGGACCTTAGAAGCAGCAGCAATGATGACGTCATATTCTGCGACTTTCTGACTGGAAATACTCAATTGCCAAGACTTCCCACACGCTGGAAATCAATTGGCCAATTGAGTTAAATTGCATCAATCTCTCCGACCCATTTAGAATCGTGTCGGAATCACTAACCCGTCAATTCCCCGCACCTGAGTTAAAATTGACCCCGATGGGTCGAATGGCCTCCTTCTGTGCCATAAATTTCTAAGATTCTATGAACATCTATTTTCAGGGTTTAGGGTACCAAAACAAACGGGGCCATTTTCTGTGATTGAATCTGGTTTCTAACTCTGTGTGTACCATGACAGGAAGAAAGAAACTAATACCACAATTCACCATGAACAAAAATGCTTCATTTTTTTCACAATGAGTTCTGGGCACAATGGTTATAATCAGAGGTCCAACTCTTCTCTTGTGTAGTCCATTTGACCTTGTATGAATGCCAATTTGGCAGAAATGATGATCCTAAGAAGAGATCATTGTCAGGTTCACGATCTGGATCCTACACCTGAACCTGATGGATTGTGATATGTTTTATCAGGAATAAGCATGTTTACAAAATCCAGCATATTAAGGAAAGCACCAGCCACATAAGCTTTTGTAGATTCCCCAGATACCTACTGTGTTAATATACTCAGGAAATGAGTAAAAAGAATGTAAGGGGTGGTGCAAAATGGGGAATACCTCCACTGGGTCATTCCCAGAGCAGGACGAGTTTAATGCCAAGTTATTATTTTCCTCAAATTCCCATGTAGCTGAAGTCATTGCCTGCTACTTGTTGCAGGAGAGATTAAAAGCACAAAATGTCCAAGTTTGAGAGGGAAGACACCATTGCATATAACATGAAACTGATTATTATTAGAATTTTTAAAGTGTACTTTTGTTGTTTCTACACGGAATTTGTGCTCCAAATTATAGATTTAGCTATTGAGGAATTGAATAATTTTCGACATTTTGTGCAAGGTTTAGATACAGAACCAAACTTCCTCTACAAAGCCTCATTTCTCAAATCCTGTTAAATCAGTGTAATAGTTTTATTTCTACATGTGGCCTCTTTGAGTAAGACTGAAAATTACTATTAACTAAGGCAGGTTTTGTTGTAGATTCATGTCACTTGGGAACTAGATTAAAATTGTCGAAACTAATTTCACAAAGGCACCTGACGTTCATCCCATCTGTCTAGGCTGGAATCAAACCCAGGTCCTAGAGGTGAAAGGACAGTGTGTTAACCTACTGTGTCATCTTGTCCTCCAAAGTACACAGTTTTCTAAAAGCTAGGTTTAACTGTACCATTGTACTATATTAGAATGTGATGAAAAACATATTGGCAGAATTTTTGTTATTCATGGCTGTCAAAAGCATCAGATATAAATCCACATCAAAAACATGTCTTTTGGATATGCTTCCCAGTTTCAGTATTTAGTATTATTAAATTAAATACTACAGGGCTAGCTTAAGGTGACACAAAAAATAATAGTTAGAAGTCAAATCTTTGAATTACTACTTTCACAATAATCTAATCACATCAAGAAAAATAAGTAATTGAGAAAAAACATTTTTCCTTTGATCACAGAGACAATAAATAAACCTCCAGGGAAGAAAGAATTACATTGAGGCAGAATTTCTAAGATGACAAGTTATGATATGATCATTTAGTTCTGGAATTCATACAGGCAGAATGCCTGCTGGGAGTTTTAGATAGAGACAACCTTAATACCATAGCTCGGCTGGAAACTCCTTTTTGAACAATAAAATAATACTATTCTGTTTTGTTAAGCTAATTTATCCTATCGGTATTTAGTCTTTTCTTCAGGTACCATGTGTGTCTTGTTAGAAATAGGGAAAGCTGTTTCTTCAAATGCTATTCCTGGATTTCTGCTGTGGTATCTGGACACATGTTCAAAGCAACATTTGTTGGCCACATGTAACAGGGAAGGGGTTTTTGTGTCAGATCTGAGGTCACTGCAAAACAGATACTTTATGGAATGCAAAGTATGTGGTAATGAAGGTGTGCTTAAATGTGTCCAGTTTAAGTCGACTGTCCCCGTGGAAATATAGATAATTTATTTTAACTCGTATTTTATTTTTAAGACCAAAATAATGAATCTAAGAAAAACAAGCATGGTTAGTGTGTTTTAAAAAAAAAAGTAATTAGATTTGTCAGGAGATCCTTAACGCTCTTGGATTCACAAATATGTGGACTACAATTTAGCAGGGTTAGCAGTTGTTTCTGGTAAATGGTCCACTTGATATTTGAATATAAATTTATTATTAATATTTTGAAATGCAGTGGTGTAATTTGAATATCGGAACAAATGGGTAATGTGGCTTCAATACATTGTAATGCCACAGCTGAACCAAAGAAAAATAGAGACTCAAATTGCAATCATAACAGTGTGACAGTTCTCTATTATATACTTTCAAACGTTTACACTCTAGAGAGGAATAGGTCAACATTTATGCAAGACCTTTATCTCTGCAGAGACATAATACTTTTAGTGTGGAGAAATATTAAAATGAAATATGATAAAACCGACTCATTAAATGTCAATGTTAACCCTAGCAAATTGGGTAGAGAAATTGTTTGCTAATGAGGCCATAAAAATTAAATAGTCACAGTACTACTGGCCTTGCAATTCAGGTAGGTTATTGAGGTCACTAATCATCGGTTTACTCCATTTAATGAAGGCTGAAATGTTCAATAAAGCCATGTCTTGAAGAGAAAATTTTAATTAGTACCCTTTAAATTCTTTTGTGATGCAGATAACTTTGATACGTCATGCTGGGTGTTAACATTTATTGTGCTGGTTGGCTTTTTGAATTAACATTGTTCCTGCATCAGCATCAAAGTAAATTTTGATGGGGTGAAACTTAAATATGCAATAAATTAATTTAAAAGTTCTTGAACAAGTCTGAGTTTCAACAAAGATGAATTTCAATGTTTTGTTAACAGTATCCACATTTCACAGAAAAGTGAAGGTGATGTGAAGTTCGTGTGGAGACAATTGCTTTATAAACACAAAATGACAGCTGGGATTGCATTGTCCTTTTATCTTTATTGTAAGATATCTTTGTAAATGTCCCATTAGAGTAAATATATTAATTCTAATCACTGCTGTGTGTTATTTATGTATTGTCATTTTTACTCGGGTGGCAACTTGGAATCAAATATGAACTGTGTTTAATAATTTCACTTTCCTCATCCCTAAAATGTTTTGCTCATGTTTATTATTGATGACAGAGTTGTCATTCCTTGAGACTTGGTACCTTACTATATTTAATTAGATTTCAGTTTTTTTATTATTAGGGAAGAAACCACTTCAAAGTACAATAGGACAACCTTGCATATTTCAGGTTTTAAATAGAAGTTAATCCTTTCCCTCAAAGACTCCCAAACTATAATTTATTTCAAAAAATGCCCTCAATGTAGTCAATTCATAATATGTATAGCAATTGTGCCACTTTTCCAGCATGAATTATTTGGTGTAAAGACTATGCTATATAATTTCAATAATTAATGATGTATTTATTCTTTGCAGTGTTTTAATCTTAATTAAGTGATGTTCCTTATCCATAATTGCTTTTTAGGTCTCTACCCCATTGAGGGCATTTTTATATTTGAATTTAAAATATTGTTTGTCACATTAATTAATTAATTACTGACCACTGTTTCATATCTGCCTCTTGGAATATATCACATTCTGTATACTAGTCCTATCTTCATTGGCAGTATATTGTAGATTGTTTAAGTCCTTGCCAGCGTCAAGATACCTGGCCAGCTGACAGTGTGAATCAGAAAATCACAAGTAGTGGGCCCATGATTTTCTTACCTGAGTATGTAGTGAGCCTGGTACCTTGCCATGGACGAGAACTCAAAAAATAAACCCTTAAAAGTCAGCCAACTAGAATGGTCTTTGAGAATTATTCATATTTTTCCCGAGCCCATCGGCTTCTATCTTACTTCTGAGCCACTTGTCTGTGCTAGTGAAGTAACTGTTGCTCTAGCTGACACAGAATGTGCTTTACCCGACTCTCTTTCTTCCACCATATCTTGTACTACATCTTGGTTAAATCATGCCTCCCACCCAGCTGTTTCTAGTCAGAACTCTGCTAATCACACCTAATGTCTTGATCAGTCTGCAGCATTCCAAGCTAACTTTATCTTTGCTCATAATTTCTAGAAATTTGCTGTTACTGCTGCCAAATGAACTTTACTGAGAAGAAGCATCAACTGCTGTCTTCCTGTCCCTATAGCATATGCCTTTTGTAACATCTGTAGCTCTCCCTTTCCAGCTTTCTTCTCTCTTGATGGTACAGTTGCTAGCTCTCCCAAAGGGGAAAGCTGACATTTTTTGGCTTCCTTTCGCTCCTCTAACGCTAATCTTGATGACCTTGGCAAATAATCTCTTTCATTATGACTGATACCAGGTTTTACCTTTCCCCATCTGTTGGATGTTCTCTGCACTCCAATAAAACATCTGCTGAGCTTATCTGTCCTATCGTTGTCAAGATATGCCCCTACAAACTTAGCCCTGTGTTACGAAGAGTGATGCATCTTATTCAAACTACTGCCCTGTTAGTATTACCATCGGCATGTTTTGTTATGTAAATTTATGTTAATTTTTAAATTATCAGTCACTTTGAAAGTTCTGGCTTCATCAGTAATCACCAGTAAAGATGTTTTGCAGGACCATTCCACTGGTGATCTTGCTGCTTATGCTGAAACTCTGGTTTTTAAACACTGGTAATGTGTCTACTATTGCCTTGAACATTGGCAAAGCCTTTCACAAGCCTGGCACCATACATTTATAAATCAGTTGCTATTACATGGCCTCACACCAAATCTGTGTGCATGGTTACCCAGTTTCCTCTCAAATCACTTTCTGTGCTGTAGTTGATGGTTTACCCTCTGACTTTCATCAAGCCTTTGTCTTCTCTCCTGCACCTCAGCGATGATGTCCACTCATCACTCAATGTTATCCATCCTTGTCTTGATTATTCTACTTTACATTCATCAACTTCCTTCATGTTTCAGACCATCAGTGTACACACACCTCATTCCTTTCACAGTGCAGCGGCTGAATCTCTACATCTTGATCTCCACGTCATTTGATTGCTAAATTAAAATCTTATTTCTTTAAGTTTCGCAAAGACAGTTGTTCATGTCTCACAAGTCCAACCAAAAGTTGGCATCTCTTACCTTATGATGATTTCATTTTTAATTCTCCTTCATCTATTGACATTCTTGGGCTTGCGATCACCTCTGATCTCAAATTAAATTACCATATCTCCTCTGCTAAAACTGTCTCCAGAACGTCAGCTTCCGCTTTGTGACGAACATTTATTTTCCCTGCACCGCACTTAATTCTCTATACAGTCCAAGTCTGCCATACTGGCACTATTGCACTCCTATCTGGGAAGGCTGTTCCAACTCCTTTTTTACACTCATGTACAGGATACATGAAAACCTTACCATCAGATAGGTTATTCCTCTTCCAGCCTTTAGGCACTCCTAGCCTTTAACCTATCTCAACCTGTTGTGTGTCTCAGTTTTATTGAGACTGCTATGTTTAGTGTTTTTATGAGCTTTCTGAGTCATTCCTCCAAAGCTGCAAGTACACTTTCCTACACACCACTCCACCTCACTGTTGAAATCAAAATTCATCACACAACCTCCTACTTTAACTTGTTCTTTCCTAGGACTTTAAAACGATGGAACACCTTACCTCCCTTAGTTTTTCCTTCCTCTTTCCATCTTAAAGCTTATGAAACATGAGCTTTGTATCACGTGTTCACTACTCCTGATTTATATCCTCACTTTTTTTAACCCTTGGTGGTGCCCTCTTTGAAGGCCTTACTCATTCACTTTGGTTTCTCATTAAAAAAAATGAAGTGCCTATTATTCTTAGAATTATGACACATATTACACTTGTATGGCAATTCTTCCTTTCCTTGAACATATCTGAATAACTAGGCTTTGGGTAATTAAAGTTCCATATATATTTAAAATAAGCAAAATATACAACCTACATTAATTACCACTTTGAACCTTTCCATTAAGGAATTTGGAGTGTTATCTACGTAAGTGTTGGGATGTTTATTATAAAAGAGATACATCAACATGGTAATGTTATTTACTCTTCTAGTTCCAACCATGAAACAAGTGACAGTTACATTGCTCATTAACACTATAAGACATAAACATCAACATGTTCTAAATAGCCAATTGTGTGCAAAAAATCTAAACTGTGTATTGATGTTTTTACTAGCTAGCAGAGGAGCTGGAGAGAGGAGAAAAGGAAAATGTGGCACTACAGGAGTACACAGACAACTTGCTTCAACGAATCTCAGATCTATGCCCTGATGTCCTGGAGCAAGTCATCAAAATGCTGGAAGAAGCAGCCTGATGCAGCAGAAAGTGAGGCAGTACTGAAATTGTGGTAGCTCATTGTGAAGTGAGTAAAAAGGAAAAACCCATTCAGCATTTACACCACTAAACACTGCACCATTGTTTCAAAGCCAATCTTCATCCAACTGTATTTGTGTATACCTTAACAGTATTAAGAGTATCATTCCAGAAATAATAAGATTCTCAATTACTATTAAGAGGGATGGAAATAATCTGTACTCTGAAAAGCCTACATTATGATCAGGTGGGTGTGCAGCTGCACCTTGACTACCTTCTTGAGATGCCCATCGCTTGCAGTTTTTTTATACCCAGCTTCGGCTTTTAACCCATTATTGTCAACTTCTGCAGGTTCAGCAGCTACAATGGGTTCAGGGAATTCCACGGGTAATCTTTCCTTACTCTCTTGTACCTTAGCTACGCTCACATCTAAATTTCCAGATGGGTAGGAAAGTGATAAGAACTTTTATAATCTTTTAACATTTTAGTGGACAATGCATTAAATATAAAACTTATCTTTTGTGCGATGAAAAGCTCAGTTTTAAAGGTGAAAGAATTATCAAACAGTTGACGAGGATTATCCTTCTGAACAAAGAAACCTGTGCCTCTCAAAATGTACTGTACGTCTGAATATGTTCATTAGATGATCAATTTACAAGAGACGTTAAAATGGAAGAGTATTTAAAATTCTGGAACTGGCCCACTAGACTGGGATTACTATATGTAAAGCACATGTCAGCAAGTAGGAGAAAAGAAGTAGGATTTGTAGTGCAATTCTTTCTTGCTCATGTAGCAAAGCTCTCTGATGGTAATGGTTGTACTTTATGCCATTATGAAAGATTCCTGAAGAAATTTAACAGCATCTTGCAGCTGATTTCTAAGTATGGCAATTTGAGTTCTTAATGCATAATCATACTCAATGGCAGAGGCACTTTACTGCTGTGAGTGGAAATGCAATAGAAAACTTTTTACTGCTTAAGTGAAACCAAACCTCAGAGCTTTCTTCAGTAAAGGGGCAAAGTTCTTTGGAATATGTTCAGCACATCTGGCAAATTTTGCACTCCTGGAGCACACAGGCAACACGAAGTAGTCTGTAACATTGTTGTCACATTGAGGTTGTGATCCTTTGAGTGCCCTAACAAGCAGTTCTCTATGTTCTATAGTACAACTGAATACTTGAAGTAGGAAATTCTTACCACAAGGACCTAATGTTAAGTAAATGTCATAGTAAAAGCATAAAAGCAATGATGTTTAGCTGTTAGATCATTTATATGTAATGTGCCAATTTTGGAACAGTTATTGTATTGGGGAATTATGTTGTTCCCAGATTATAGTAATACAGATCATAAAGGTTAACCTCAAATCAGGGCATCAAAACAAGACTTTTTGGGCAAAAGAAAACTGTTCTACCAAATGAAAAAGGACATTTCTCGTTACATGTTTTACAGAATTTCAAGATATTTTCTTTTGATACTTTGGCATAGAACTCTGGTTAAAATAAACACTGTGACAAACTGACAGTAATGTTTTATTTATCCGTCATTGGTAGACATCTCGCTTTGAGTGTTACAAAAATGATTACCATTAACACAACTTCTCTTTTCCCTTGGCTTGTTTTCAAATAAATAACTTGACTGGTGTTCTGATTGTACTATATACTGTGTCAATTACTGTACAGTAAAACATTTTGTATTTGAGATTTGTGTATCAAAAAGCACGCAATTTCAGTTTGACTTTCATTTGAAAGTGGATTAAAGATTTAATTTCCAAATAGTGTTTACAAGCAGATCATAAAAATGTTGACACAATGCTTATCTGCAATGTAATTGTGTAGAATGGTGTTTGAATGTGATGTGCTGGAATATGTAGATCAGCAATTCCCCAGGTAGCCCCCTTTAAATGTTCTGTCAGATTTTAGTAACCTCTATAGTCCTATTATTTTCAAGTTCGTGGCATGTCATGGGTTCTGCTGTTGATATGTAGTGAAGATGTTGACATGGTACCAAAAGGAATCCTTGAGTATGGTTAACCACCATGGGCATGTTTTAAAACTGTTACTGTACATCATTATCTCGTGGACATTTAGAGGTATATAAAGTTCAAAACATTGTTATCAATGTGCAAGAAATATTTAGTGTTGCCCAGCTTGTTTATATATTCATTAAATAAAGATTTCTTTCTGATATCACTGTTGTTGTTTAATAAAGAAAACTTTTTTTGTGGAATACTGGCCTTTTACTTTATTTTAAGAATAAATCCAAATCTACCATTATGTCAAAATTAACATACAATAGCTTTCACCAACTTCTCTTCTTCACTATTTCCCCCTCTTTCATATACTGCTCATTGTCCATACAACCACCGTCTGTCAGGAGTGTTTTCTCCACAGTGCTCATTAGTATAATTCTGTGATTTGGAGCAGAACACGCAGTTCAAGCTGGGTGAGTTAGAAGACGTCAATTTTTCCCTTCTCAAAGCTATAACTTGGCTTTCACTTAGCACTCCATCACCTTGGCCAGCCAACTGAGAACTGTCAAAAACTCACCAAACTCAGGCAACTGAATTTGAGTTACAAGTAACACTAGGTCATGATCTTATGACCTGGCTGGAAGTCAATCTCTCAATTGCTTGAGTTGCTTAATCCCAACAACATTTTGTATGCTGTATATAGGGAAATGATTTACTTGTACATAATCATTTTGAGACTTTAAAAAAATCAGAATGGAAAATGAGAGCACATTGCTCCAGTAATGGTGTTTTGCTGCTTTTTTTTTAGAAACCATGTTGATCTTCATCAGTAAAAAAAAAACTAAATCTGAAAACCTTAATGTAGTTCTGTATTCTGATTTCATTTTGCATGTCCCAGGTATTGAAATTATATATAAAATGTGTCAGTGATCTATTTATTTTCTATGGCCCCTCATTTTTGACTGCTAGTCTGCATGGGGTTTATAGGCTTAAAATATAAATGGAAAGATCACTGCAGAATTCAGTTCGAACTAAATCAATACTGGCTAATAAAAAAATCAAGGGACAACCGAATGAAAGCATGGCTAAGTAATAGTTATATTTTATAGGGCCCAAGAAGTTCTGTAAAACAATGAGGAAAAAGATTTGCAGTGCAGTGAATATTTGAGAGCTCCACATGTGGCACAATTAATGTCGTTCTATTAGAATAACATTTTGTAGAAAAACACAAGACACCTATTATTCTGCATGTTTTAGAAAACATCTATTTCAGCAAAAGATAGTTTTACTAAATTAATAAATATTTTGAGACCACTTAATAAAGTTACTGTATTAATAAGTAATATGCAATTTAGCAAAATATGATAGATCAGTGTTAAAAACAGTAATATTCTCCTGTGGTCTTTATAAGCCTAATGTGCAAAGAGCTACAATATTAAAGTACATTGGTTTATGTCTGAATTTCAATGATCACTCCCTTCTTTATAGCTATCTTTATGGTCGAACCTCTTAATCAGCATATCTGGAGATCACTTACCTGTATGGGAATCTTTCATTTCATTAAATGTTACTGGGTATGGTAACATAAGTATTATATTACTGGTCTAATGTTCCCAGTGTTCATGAGTTCAAATCCCACGCTGGCAAGTTATTAATTTAAGTTCATTAAATCTGGTCATTTATGAGCTGACACCAGAAAAAATGACCATAAAAGCTGCCAATTCTCATAAACCTAAATGGTTTACTAATGTCCTACCCACTCTGGCCTACATGTGACTTCAGTCCCACACTATGGCCAGAATTTTGCAGGTGCTCAGCGGACGGGATCAGTGGCGGGTCAGCAGTTAAATGTGAATTGATTGACAGCGGGTCGGGAACCCAATGTCAAATTGCACACACTTGCCTTTCTCGATGTCGGGTCAGCCAGCGCTGAGCAGACCCGATAGGCAGTGGCAGGGAAGCCAATTTAAATGATTAGTGGCTTGTTTACAGCCATTTAACAATGATTTTAAAATTACCGTCTGAATTTGACAGCTCGTCCACGGGTTTCATGCTGTTGCTAGACAACGTTTGTGAAGCTGAGGCGGGAGGTCAGTGGCTATTGAATCAGCTGATGAGTTGACAGCTTCAAATGTCAAGTAAAAGCTACCACATCCCTCAGCCACAAGCTGTTACTGCATTTCCACAACAGATTCGCCATGCTGCAAGTCTTTACACAAGTCTCCATCCAGTCTGACCTGATTACCGCTCTCACCATTGACAGATCGCTTCTGTCATCTCTACTTCACCTGCCATCTAGTCCATCAGCATAGGTGCCCTTTATACTCTCTCACCCTGGTCCTCAGAATCCCACCACAATCAGCCCCAGCACCAGGCACGCCAGCAGCACCAACAACAACACCAACCTTCTCCGCAGTCACCTGATGCTGCACAGAACAGAGGGCATCAGCACCCGAGAACATTGCTACCCGGGACACCAGGGATGGCCTCACCATGGCCAGATTTACTTCACTTGACGCTGTACACCCTGGCTGCTACATGATGTGCCAGGTTGGCACCACCCCACACCAACAACATAAAGCATCCCTACAATACCCAAGCCATTCCTTTCACACTCCTCACCATTGCGGGGGGGGTACCGTTACGTTTCACCATTCATTGCAACTCATTAAGCCACTTCCAAACGTGCACACAAATCTGTCCAAGAACAGAAAGTGTTGAAAATAAAGATTTCAATGTTTGACGGCATATTAACAGAAACTTTACATGAACATTGACTAAAACACGCAAGTGCCTACCCTTGTGTGTTGTTAGTTGGTATTATTGCACTAGGATGAGGGGGAGTGTGAGGGGTGGCTAGTGAGATGGAAAGTGATAATATAGATAGGGATGGGTAGAGGTGCAAGGTAAGTTGGTGTGAGTAAGAATGTGCAGGAGTAGGGTAGGGAAGGCAGAGTGATGGATATGTGATGAAATCACAGAAACCCCACAGTGCAGATAGAGGCCATTTCGGCCCATCGAGCCTGCAGCGACACATATCCCACCCGATCCCCGTAACCCCACATATTTAATCCCCCTAACACTAAGGGTCAATTTATCATAGCCAATCAACCTAACCCGCACATCTTTGGACTGTGGGAGGAAACCGGAGCACCCGGAGGAAACCCATGCAAACACGGGGAGAATGTGCAAACTCCACACAGACAGTCACCCGAGGCCGGATTCGAACCCGGGTCCCTGGCGCTGTGAGGCAACAGTGCTAACCACTATGCCACCGTGCTGCCCTGCGTGGCATAGCAGGATGGGGTGGAGTGTGGCTTTGTACTAACGTTTCGTGATCTAATGAGATAATTGAAAGGTTTGTTCCACTGCAGCCTGGTCCTCCTGACGACAACCCTGCTTGTTTCCTCCTGTGCAATGCGCAACCAGGCTGTGTTGATCTCCTGGGGAGGTCTCTTCCGCCCACGGGAAGGGAAGAGGACCACCCTGCATGCTGTGACTCCCTCCATAAGCATATGGAGGGAGTCATGGGAGAACCTGGATGCAGCTGTGCACCTCTGTGCAGTGATTATCAGTGTTTGCAGCACTTCAATGCTATAGAACACTGACAGCACAACTGTCAAAATAAATTTGGGCATGGTCCCTTTAAGGAAACCGGCTGATGATGCGTCATGAATGATGTCACCAGACCCGCTTCCTCTAATTGGCTGGGAAACTCGCTGGGCGGGCTTATTTCACCCAATCAATGAAAAATCATTTCAGAGGCCGGGATGGAGCCAGCAGCGGGGCCGAAACCGGCCACCAACATCACCTGCCATGGACCCACCAAGGTAAGTAAAATCGCGGCCTAATTGTTCACTCTTAATGCATAGCAGGCCACTCAATTGTAATTGCTATTCAAGAATGCTCGCAACCAGGGATGGGTAATAAATGTGACCTTGCCAATGTTGCAATGCCCATATATCCTGCGAAGTCAATGGGCTGGATTTTCTGACCCCCACTGGTGTGTACAAGCTGTGTACGCGCCCGTTGGGGCCTCGCAAGTGCCGGTTTCAGGCATGCGAAGCGCATGCGCTAAAACCCGGCACTTACGATCCGTCAAGAACCCTCTTACCACACACCATCCTGATTTGGACCGGTATCGCCGTTCCTTCACTGTCGCTGGGCCAAAATCCTGGAACTCCCTTCCTAACAGCATTGTGGGTGTACCTACACCATATGGACTGCAGCGGTTCAAGGCGGCGGCTCACCACCATCTTCTCAAGGGCAATTAGGGATGGGCACTAAATGCAGGCGTAGCTAGCCAGCGACGCCGACATCCCATCAATGAATTTAAAAAAATCATAGGCCTGCTCTGCAGAAGGGCCTCTGCGGGCAGAGAGTTCCACTTTCTGCACAAGCTCCACCCACTGAAAGCATTTTAAAAAAGTACGCCTGGTAAAAGCATGCATAAGGCCTGCTTTTACCAGCATAAGCATTTTAAAAAATAATAAATCTTCACTCATTTATAATTTTAAAATACTTTTTTTTTTAAAGTAAGTTTATTTTTAGCCCCGAAAAACTTTAATAATTTTTTTCAAAATGTTTTATTTTTGTTTAAAATATTTAATTTAATGTAATTCTAACTAATTTTAAATGTGTTTTTTTTTAAAGTATTTAATGTTTAACTGTTTTTATGTGATCCCCATTCATACTTTTGACAGATCTGTGCGTAGAGACCTGTCAAAAGTGTGAAGGGGGATTCCCTTCTTTGATTGGTTCCCCATGGCCCACATGATCCCAGGGATGCTTGCAACCTGCATGCACCCTTGGGATACCTGGGCCTCTGCGCGCACGGATCAGGAGAGGCCCAGGAGCGGAAGTGTCTCGACCTACGGAGCAAACAGGTAAATTCGTAGATTTTTTCCGATCAGAGGCATCTGCACGCAGGAAGCCTCCGATTGGCAATTCAGGGCCATTTTTTAAATTCTATATGTAAGTATACATTTTAATGCACTCCTGATGCAAAAAAAGCTCCAAGCTTCACTTTCACAGCTGTGGTGCAACCGAGCAACTTATAGGCCTGGATTTTGCGGTGGGCAATGATGGCGAACTGTCAGCGTTCGGCGTCATTACCCCTCTGAAACTGACCGCAACTTCAGGATTTAAAGTGTATGCATCTAAATGCGGAAATCCTGAAGTTGCAGTCAGTCATTCACTGCTCTGACACAGGCTGCGCTGTGGACACCCACCCTTCAAAGCGGCGATCAGTGGAACTCTTTTTATTCATTTATGGGATGTGGGCATCGCTGGCAAGGCCAGCATTTATTGCCCATCCCTAATTGCCCTTGAGAAGGTGGTGGTAGGCCGCTTTCTTGAACCGTATGGTGAAGGTACTCCCACAGTGCTGTTAGGTAGGGAGTTCCAGGATTTTGACCCAGCAACGATGAAGGATCGGCGATATACTTCTAAGTCAGGATGGTGTGTGACTTGGAGGGGAACTTGGAGCTGGTGCGGTTCCCATTTGCCTGCTGCCTTTGACCTTCTAGGTGGAAGAGGTCGCGGGTTTGGGAGGTGCTGCCGAAGAAGCCTTAGCGAGTTGCTGCAGTGCATCTTGTAGATGGTACACACTGCAGCCACGGTACGCCGGTGGTGAAGGGAGTGAATGTTTAAGGTGGTGGATGGGGTGCCAATCAAGCAGGCTGCTTTGTCCTGGATGGTGTCGAGCTTCTTGAGTGTTGTTGGAGCTGCACTCATCCAGGCAAGTGGAGAGTATTTCATCACACTCCTTACTTGTGCCTTGTAGATGGTGGAAAGGTTTTGGGGAGTCAGGAGGTGAGACACTCGCCACAGAATACCTAGCCTCTGACCTGCTCTTGTTGCCACAGTATTTATGTGGCTGGTCCAGTTAAGTTTCTGGCCCAGGATGTTAATGGTGTGGGAATCGGCGATGGTAATGCCTTGAATGTCAAGGGACGGTGGTTAGACTGTCGCTTGTTGGAGATAGTCATTGCCTGGCACTTATCAGCCCAAGCCTGAACATCGTCCAGCTCGAACAGCTTCATTATCTGAGGAGTTGTGAATGGCACTGAACACTGTGCAGTCATCAGTGAACATCCCCATTCCTGACCTTATGTTGGAGGGAAGGTCATTGGTGAAGCAGCTGAAGATGGTTGGGCCTAGGACACTGCCCTGAAGAACTCCTGCAGCGATGTCCTGGGGCTGTGATGATTGACTTTCAATCACCACAAACATCTTCCTTTGTGCTAGGTACGACTCCAGCCAGTGGAGAGTTTTCCCCCCCGATTCCCATTAACTTCAGTTTTAGTAGGGCTCCTTGATGCCACACTCGGTCAAATGCTGCCTTGATGTCAAGAACTGATGAAAACTTGGGCTTTTCTGCGTTACTATCACTGTTAAGTACCCCATTAAATGTTAAGCTTCATTGGAATAGGTGTAACCGAGGTTTTAATCACGTATTGACTGCTAAACAACCGTTCTGGCCCTGAAAAACTAATTTTTATATTTGTGGAGTGTCAAAATTAAAATATTTTTTTTAAACTTTTTTTTTTAAGTTCATGATATTTCAGCTTCTACCTTATCCCCATGTGAAAGTCCCAATCTTTATTTCGCTCCCTGTAGCATTTTCAATAAGTCTAGATAAAAGCTGCTTTTCATTTCCTGGTTTGCTGACTCAGAATTCTTCAATGTGATGGCTGCTTAGACAGTTTGTTGACACCAGTGCAGCTCTTTGCTGGGAATTCCCATTACAGAGCGCTATAATCAATTGCATGTTGAGAAAGGCAAACTTCCCTGTGGGCAGCTTTTTTTGACACCGGTGGCGACGCCTTTGCTTCGCTGCTGACCGCAAATTGCGGGCCATGTAGAGTAGGATTCTACTTAATGGCCTAGAAATTGGATCATGCCGAGCCTGTTTTAACTCGTGTAAAACAGGCACCTAAGGGTCCAATATGGCGGGCAGTATACGTGCGCTCATTCCACACCAGAGGTTTGCCATCGGCCATATTTCTGCCCTCTTGGGGGGAACATGATCTCAAGCCTCCGGTCCACTGCCTGGACCAGGGCCTCCAATGCTGCATCACAGGACCTGAGTACCATGTCTGGCCCACTTGGAGCCATTTCTCCACTTGTGATGTTTCTCTGCTTTCTACAGCCAGAGTGCGTCTCCCCTTTAAGAGATGCTGGCTGCCTTTAAGTGGCGTCAGAGACCCCTGATTTTCCATCCCCCTTCCCAAACAGCCAATGAGCAGCTCTGCCTGCATGCCTGACTCATTATAATGAGCTGCCAACATGAATCTCACATTGTGCGCCCACATGAACAAGCACGTGCAGTGCACCCCCCCCCCCCACAGCACACTCATTTTAAGGCGTAAACAAATTTCTAGGCCAATGGGGTAGGAATTCATTTTCACCAGCAAAGTTGGAGTTAACAGCCGCTGAAAATGGCCGCAACGCTAACGGAGCAAAATTGGCCTAGGGACATGGAGATTGGTGGTGCAACACTTACCTTCCATGCAACGCCATCCTGGTGGCATTGCTGGAGGCATCCGAGATGAATATCCTGTGCAGGTGCGGTGTTGCAGCTTCCCAGAGCCTCTGGAATTGAGGCTGTGGAGCTCGCAAGGAATTGTGGGTAATGAAGAGGTCTGAGAATTAAAGGGGCCATGCACACTGAAGCAATACAAATTAAAATTAAGTTAACAATGCAGTTTTCAGCCCTTTCTGCCTTTTAAAAAATATTTAACATTAAAAAGACCCACATGTGAATATTCAGCTCTTAAAGCTGAATTAGAAACATTGAAAAATAGGAGCAGGAGTAGGCCATTTGGCCCTTCGAGCCTGCTCCGCCATTCAATATGATTATGGCTGATCCTCTATCTCAATACCATATTCCCGCTCTCTCCCCATACGCCTTGATGCCTTTTGTGTCTAGAAATCTATCGATCTCCTTCTTAAATATATTCAGTGACTTGGCCTCCACAGCCTTCTATGGTAGAGAATTCCACAGGTTCACCACCCTCTGAGTGAAGAAATTTCTCCTCATCTCAGTCCTAAATGCCCTACCCCGTATCCTGAGACTGTGACCCCTCGTTCTAGATCCCCCAGCCAGGGGAAACATCATCCCTGCATCCAGTCTGTCTAGCCCTGCCAGAATTTTATACTTTGCAATTAGATCACCTCTCATTCTTCTAAACTCTAGTGAATACAGGCCTAGTCGACCCAATCTCTTCTCATACAACAGTCCTGCCATCCCAGGAATCAGTCTGGTGAACCTTCGCTGCACTCCCTCTATGGCAAGTATATCCTTTCTTAGGTAAGGAGACCAGAACTGCACACAGTACTCCAAGTGTGGTCTCACCAAGGCCCTGTACAACTGTAGTAAGACATCCTTGCTCCTGTTCTCAAATTCTCTTGCAATGAAGGCCAACATATCATTTGCCTTCCTAACTGCTTGCTGCACCTGCATGTTTGCTTTCAGTGACTGGTGTACAAGGACACCCAGGTCCCTTTGTACATCAACATTTCCCAATCTATCACCATTTAAATAATACTCTACCTTTCTGTTTTTCTTACTGAAGTGGATAACTTCACATTTATCCACGTTATACTGCATCTGCCATGTATTTGCCCACTCACTCAACTTGTCTAAATTGCCTTGAAGCCTCTTTGCATCCTCCTCACAACTCATAATCCCACTTATTTTTGTGTTGTCAGCAATCTTGGAAATATTACATTTGGTTCCCTCATCTGAACCTTTTCCTTTTGTGTTTTTGCACCAGAAAGGAATGTATAACTTGCAATTCATGCATTCGTTCCTTAAATGTTAGCTATTGCCTATCAACCGTCATACTTTTTAATGAAGCGCCCCAATCTATCATAGCCAACTCACTCCTCATACCATCGTAGTTTCCTTTGTTTAGATTTAGAACCCTAGTTTCGGATTGGACTTCTTCACTTTCCATTTTAATGAAGAATTCTATCATGTTATGGTCACTCTTCCCTAAAGGACCCCGTACAACAAGATTATTATTAACCCCTTCTCATTTCACAATACCCAATCTAGGATAGCCTGTTCCCTGGTTGGCTCCTCAACATACTGGTCTAAAAAAACAAAATTACCTTCCTAACCTCAACAAATGGGAAAACTGCCTCAGCACTAACACAAATGGCTCAGCAAGCCAGGGAAGGGGCACCCAGTGTCTCGCATGCAGCACTCCAGCTTTGTGCAGGGGGTCAACACTGCAAGACAGGCCCTCTACCCACAATAGATGTATATAGGTGGATTGGAAAGTTTGCTTTGTGGTGGCTTTTATTTCAGCACCCTGGCCAAGAGGACGTTGTGATGGTCAGTAACAGAGGGAAGGTAAGGTGTGGGACTAATGTTGAAAGGGGACTTGGGTTGTTGTCACTGGGACCAGAGGTGGATGGTTCCATCCCGATATCCTGGCCACAAAGGAGCTGTTTGGGATGCATCCTTCCATCTGCTTCCTCCTCTTCAGCTTCCTCCTCTTCTGCTTCCTCCTCTTCTGTGTCTTCCTCTTCCCTCTGCAAGCAGATGCTGTAAATGTGAAATGACAGCATAAAATGCTGGAAATACTCAGTTGGTCAGGCAGCTTTCCTCTCCACGGGTGTTGCGTGACCTGCTGAGTATTTGCAGCATGTCCTGTCTTTTCGAAGGTGTTCATTTACCATCTGAACCTTGCAAGCATCCAGCAGCACTCCCTACACAATTAAAAAAAAAACTTTTCACATCTATTGCAGCAAGCCACCACTTCAATTAGATTTTTTAAAAGTCCAAAACCTTACATTTAAACCTACCTAACGATGTGTGTGTCCCATTAAGAGGTGCAGTCATCACCACTGTCAGCCAGTTTGCACACCAGGACCCAGCGCTATGGTCAAAGTTCATGTTGGTGAATTTAGGTTGGCGTTGCACGCCGATTGACGTCACCACGCCACCATTTTTTCTTTCAGGGTGCTACAAGTTACCGGCAGCACAAAGGGGGACACGATTATGGCGGCTGCCGCGGGACCAACCACCGGCTGGCGAAAGAGCGGCGGCCGCCACTTTATCACCATTTCATGGCGCTACAGAGTGGCGGTAAGTAGATGAATTTCTAGCCCAATGTCTCTAAATTGGGAGTTCAAGGCAGGTCTACTCTCAATGATCAGCAAAGTGATGGAAGGTGTCATCGACAGTGCTATCAAGCGGCACTTACTCACCAATAACCTGCTCACTGATGCCCTGTTTGGGTTCCGCCAAGACCACTTGGCTCCCGACCTCATCACAGCCTTGGTCCAAACATGGACAAAGGAGCTGAATTCCAGAGATGAGGTGAGAGTGACTGCCCTTGACATCAAGGCAGCATTTGACCGAGTGTGGCATCAAGGAACTGAAGTCAATGGAAATCAGGGAAAGCGATCCACTGGCTTGAGTCATACCTAGCACAAAGGAAGATAGTTGTGGTGGTTGAAGGTCAATCATCACAGCCCCAGGACATGGCTGCAGGAGTTCCTCAGGGCAGTGTCCTAGGCCCAACCAACTTCAGCTGCTTCATCAATGACCTTCCCTCCAACATAAGGTCAGAAATGGGGATGTTCGCTGATGGCTGCACAGTGTTCAGTGCCATTCACAACTCCTCAGATAATGAAGCAGTCGATGCCCGCATGCAACAAGACCTGGACGACGTTCAGGCTTGGGCTGATTAGAGGCAGGTAACATTCGCACCACAGAAGTACCAGGCAATGACTATCTCCAACAAGCGAGAGTCTAACCACCTCCCCTTGACATTCAATGGCATTACCATCGCCGAATCCCCCACCATCAACATCCTGGGGTTCACCATTGACCAGAAACTTAACTGGACCAGCCAAATAAATACTGTGGCAACAAGAGCAGGTCAGAGGCTAGGTATTCTGTGGTGAGTGTCTCACCTCCTGACTCCCCAAAGCCTTTCCACCATCTACAAGGCACAAGTAAGGAGTGTGATGGAATACTCTCCACTTGCCTGGATGAGTGCAGCTCCAACAACACTCAAGAAGCTCGACACCATCCAGGACAAAGCAGCTCGCTTGATTGGCACCCCATCCGCCACCTTAAACATTCACTCCCTCCACCACCAGCATACCGTGGCTGCAGTATGTACCATGTACAAGATGCACTGCAGCAACTCACCAAGGCTTCTTCGGCAGCACCTCCCAAACCCGTGACCTCTTCCACTTAGAAGGACAAGGGCAGCAGGCGCATGGGAACATCACCACCTCCAAGTTCCCCTCCAAGTCACACACCATCCTGACTTAGAAGTATATCGCCGATCCTTCATCGTCACTGGGTCAAAATCCTGGAACTCCCTCCCTAACAGCACTGTGGGAGTACCTTCAACACACGGACTGCAACGGTTCAAGAAGGCGGCTCACCACCACCTTCTCAAGGGCAACTAGGGATGGGCAATAAATGCTGGCATTGCCAGTGACGCCCTGATCCCATAAACAATTTTTTTTTTAAATGTACAGGAGCTTCTTTGTAAAGCAAATATTCTGCATAATCTACAGAATTCTGATTTTCAGTATCTTTGAACCTATGTCAGTTTGCAACACCTTTAAAATAAGAATTTCATCAATAACTGGCTCCATTTCTGTTTAGTTCAATGAAGATCAACCTTAATTATTTGATGAAAGACATACTTTGTGAACAGTTGAGCAGGTTCCACTGTGAAACTTATACAAAGGAGTCGTGCACAATTGGACTGCCATTGTGCAGGCTGTGGAGGAAACTGATGGTATGCATCCTAGAATACTGATGTGAAAGTCATTGATGAGGCCACATTTGGAATAGTGCCCATTAAAGGAAAGATATTAGAACCATGGAATGGATACGGTGAAGATTCACTAGAATATAGCAAGCCTAAAGTAATGAATGAGAGAAACTGGTAGTATGTGGGATTAAGCATGTCAGTAGAGTGAGAGGGGTCAGAAATCGAAGGAAAACTTGCTGCTTAGTTGAGATTAAGGAGGAAAGAACCAATGAAAGTCACCCACATATTTAATAATCTGTATTCTGAATGGATAAGTTGGATTGTGCACTTAGAATGAAAATGCAGCTTTGTGATTGTGAAATTGGGGATCCTTTCCAGTTCAATTCAGGGTGTGTTTTATGGAAAGATTAAGATTTTGTGATGAATAGGTGTAAAATACTGTGTGATTGGAGTATAGGGTAGTATGATCAAGAATGTTTCGTGCATGGGGTAACTGATATCCTGTTCAGCAACTTGTTATTATGAGAGCTGGTAGCACTCGGCCGATTTTCAGTGCAGTGTGAGGAATTGTTTGTCAGGTGGGGTTTGTTTCTTAGTAACCATTATAGAAGAACCTTTGGTGGAGATACTTTCACTTTACTTGGATTATGCAATTGAGGCATCTAAAAGTTAACAAAAATATATTTAACACTATCATTTGCGCATGTACATTCACATGTACTTACGACATATAGAACAAGAAGCTGGAGGTGTTACAAGACTATAATATTCAGGTTAGGATTTGTAATAATGTCCTAAACAGCAATACTGAGACTCAAGTGACTTTATAAAATCCTCAGAACTGAAATGTCATGTTAATCTGTAACAATTTTTTCAGGCAACTGTTTTATACAATACAGTGAAATTGTGCTTACAACTCATAGGAGAAAGCTGCATATAATGGAGCTCAAATTACACTACTATTATTTCCTGTATAAGGAGCACAATTGGGGGAAGGCTAACAATTTGCAAATACTGTATTAGCATCTTTCCAGAATATGTTCATATTAGGACTTTTTCACTTTATCTACCTATTATTCTAATTTTAATTTTACATTTGCTATTGTTAAATTTTGCCACAGCGTTTTGGATCTTTCCCTACTGCTGCCAATGTTTGCCGTTGGAGGTTTTGTAGTAACACAGCTGATTTTTGTTATTATGATCTTTATCTTCTGTTGAAACCACCAGATGTTGACTACTAGATGAGAGGTCAAGATAAGGAGTGAAATGTCAGACCATAGAATAGAGAGAACCAAATCATTTGATATTAGGGTACTATAGGTTATTTTTTAAATTTTGTTATGAGGAGATTAGTCTCTTTCTGGAAATATTACAAATTTATAATAGACTCCAAATTGTTCTCATTACTGCAGTTCTGCTTGATCAACATTAAGTCCTGGGTGAGTCACAACTTTCGCCAGCTCAACATCGGGAAGGCCAAAGCCCCCATCACATCCCACCACCACAAACTCCATTCCTTTGCTACTGACTGCATCCCCTCCCCAGCCACTTTGAAACAGATCATGCATAATCGAGGAACAGCACCTCATCTACAAATTCCTCCTACAGCCATTTACCCCCTCCCATATCTCTGTTGTCCTGACTGTGTCCTTGTATACCTCCCTTCCCTTTGCCCCACCAGCGGTGGCATTGCCTTCAGCTGCCATGGCCCTTCTTTCTGGAACTCGCTCCATAAACCCCTCTAATATCTCCACAAAACCCATTTTCTCGATCACATTTTCAATCATGCCCTTCCTGGGTTGACGTTCATTCCCCTTCGCCCTATTTGTGAAGTGCCTTGGGACTCTATTCACCTTAAAGATGCGACTATAAATGAATATGGTTGATAAAAAAAACTTGAGCATTCAAGTCTTCAGAACTCTGGAAGGGTTGAAACTGCCAAAGTCTTCATAATTTGGGCCCTGGCAGCCAGCAGCCAGAAGACTTTCACCAAAGGGACGGGAGGTATACATATCAGGAAAGGATGAACAGGCTGGGTCTCTTTGCTCTTGAAAAAAGAAGGCTGAGGGTGACCTAATAGAGGTCTTTAAAATTATGAAAAATGTTGATAAAGTGGATACAGAGAGAATGTTTCCACTTGTGGGGAAGAGCATAACTAGAGGCCATCAATATAAGATAGTCACCAAGAAACCCAATAGGGAATTCAGAAAGAACTTCTTTACCCAGAGTGGTGAGAATATGGAACTCACTACCACAGGGAGTGGTTGAAGCGAATAGTATAGATGCATTAAGGGGCGGCTAGAAAAGCATATGAGGGAGAAGGGAATAGAGGGTTATGCTGATAGAGTTAGATGAGGAAAGACGGGAGGAGGCTCGAGTGGATCATAAATGCCGGCATGGACTGGTTGGGCCAAATGGCCTGTTTGTGCCGTATATCCTACGTAATCCTATGTAATATCATTTTGAGCAGTTTCATCCCAGTTGCTTGTTCTATTTGGACATGACCCTATAAAATATTGATAGAATTTTCATTTATATAGTTCATTCATCGTATCCTTCATATAACTACTTTGTAAGTGTTGTTATGTGGATAACATGGCAGCCAATTTCTGCACAGCAAGTTCCCACCAATGAGATGAATGACCAGTTGATCTGATTTTGATGGTGTCAGAGAAAAATTTTGGCCAGGACTCTGCTTTTCAAATGGTGCCACAAGACATTTGCGTCCACTGGAAGAGGCAGACCAGATATCATCCAAAAGACACCAACTCCAGCAATACAGTCGTCCTTCAGTACCGCACTGAAATGTCATGTCTAGATTATGTATGCAAGTGGAACATGAACCAAGAACTATCTGCTACCAACTGAGACACACTGAAAAACACAGCAAAATGCTATTTGACATAGAGATATCGCTCAATAGTAAACTTACATTGGTCACCACTGTGAAAAGTGTTCCAAAATAGCAATTTACAAATAAGGTTTTATAACTAAAAACAAGGTATGCAAAAGTAAACTTGGCAGCTTGGAAAATAACAAGTGGTATTGAAAGTGTCCAATAGGAATGATGGAAACTGCAGTCCAAAATTGTCAATTCGGTAATGGGATTGGAATCAAAGCTGATGCATGTTACGGCCTTGAGCGCCTCCAAAATTTAACACTTAAACTCAAACCTTGGTACAGGTACATAAAAAGTACAAGGGACTGCCAGCTTTCCAATAGAATTCCAAGATCTCAGGGGAGCAAAAATGGAGTAGCAGTGTGTTCAACATAAAATGTTTAATTGCTCTTCGCAGCTAATTGCTGGTTACCAGTCTGCAGACTGCCTGTAGAATTGGGTTCCGCACCTCAATAGATAGATTTAGATTGGCTGCCTACATCTCACGCAATCAAGCCATGCTCACCACATCCACAGAAATACCAACCTAGAAAACTGGCAACTGCAAACCAACAGCTTCAAAAAGCTGACAACCCAAGAACAGCCCCATTATGTGAAAAGAGGCTTTGTAACTTAAGCTGCTGGTATACCAACATTTCCTCCCTTGTATTGGAAGACAAAAAAATATAAGTACATGAAAGCCTGAAGTGAAAATCTAAATGGTAAAGGCAAAAAAATGGTGGTGCATTTCTAGGAGGACCTGGAGCAAGGTCTTCTGGACAAATTTAAATGTTTACACTGATAATGGATTCTGGTTAATTTTAAACGCTTTTGTACTTAACAATTGGAAGATTTTTGATTTTTTTTAAAAAAGGAAAGATAAAGTGATATTTGGATTTTCCATGGACCAACTAGACCATCGATTGCCCAAAAGTTTTCTCAACAATCACCCTTCCACACCCAATCCCTCAACACCCCAGTTGACAAAGGCACTCTGCCTCAGTTCACAGAGACACTGCACGCAATCCAACTTCCCACACTTTCAATAAAGTTTCAAATAAAAGGCTATTAATTAAACTCAAAACCGTGAGGATTCAGGGTAAACCCTGGGAATGGATAAAACACTGACCAAAGGGTAGGAAAACAACAAGTACTCATTTGAGGAGTTTCGTTGGAATGGAGTGGGTGGAAGTACTGAGTGGGGTACCTCTGGGCTTGGTGTTGGGACCATTACTGTTCTAATTTTCAGAAATGATCAGAAATGCAAATCACAGTAGAAGGGGAGGTGGTTTTGGAAAAGGCAGCTCAGATTGACAGAATACATTAGACAAAATATGCAAGTGGGCAGATCAATGGCAGATCAAATGTAATGCCGACTAGTGTAAAGTGCCACACATAGGAAGGAAAATAGATGACATGCATACTCTGTGAATGGTGTTGAAATAGCTAAGGGTGTAGCTGAAAGAGACCTAGGAATTTTAGTGGACTTGATACTAGCAGCAATCAACAAATTTTGAACTACATAGCCAAAACAATTGAATATAAGTCAGAGGAAGGAACAATCAAAACTGTATAGTTCTCTGTTCAGACCACACCTTGAATATTGTACCCCGTTCTTGTTGTCAAGAAATGAGAGACATTCAAATGCTGGAGGCAGTGCAGAGAACAGCTATAGTCTGAGTTATGAAAAAAGAGAGATTTGGGGTATAAATTCATCTTGGGCGCTATCACCCGTGTTACGCTACCATCTATGAGGAATTTAAACGCCTTGATTTTTCAGCCTATAAAGTAGGCATCTGAGAGTTGATCTGGTAGAGATAGATTAAGCGTATAGAAAATGTTAATCCAAAATGTTACTATAAATTAAACTGCGGGAGTAAAACTAGGGGACATGGATTCATACTGGTAAAGGTAATTTTTGACTGATATGAAATTCTTCTTCATACAAAGTGTGATTAACATGAAATAAACTTCCAGATGGTGTAGTAAAGGCAAAAAAAAAACCTAGAATCATTTAAGAAACAATTGGAAGCTACAATAGGGGAACATTAGGAACTATCTGAATGTATGTATTGAGATGGGCTGAATAGCCTTTCTCATATGTAAATATCATGTGATCTTGTGAGACAATCTTCTCCAAACCTCCCAGATCACACTGGCACTCTTCTCCCGCTTCCTCAATTCAATCTGCCACTCTTCTCCCCCTCCAACCTAGATAAGCTGATATTTTTCTTCCACCTTTCTCTGTTCAAGTTAATACTCTTACCAGCCCTCCCTGTGATCTTGCCGGCACTACCTCCCTTCCATCCCCAATTTAAGCTGGAAATCTCCCATTTCACTTCCTCTCAGTTAATGCTGGCACTCTCCTTCCTCACCCCATCCTGAAGTGCCACTCCTAGCTTCTCTCCTCTTCCCTCACCAGCCCCCAACAATGCTCTCAATTCTGTCCCCTTCTTCCCTTCCCTCTACAGCCATACATTTATCACCCTCTGTTTCTATTTTTACCTCTTTTGTCACCCCTTCATTTTTTCTTTTCCCTCTCCCCGTCACTGCCACCTATTCACCACTCCTTCACTGCCATCCACTACCCCCCTCTTTCACTAGCATCTACTCTCTCCCTTGTTTCATTGCCATCCACTCCTCTCTTCCCCTCCCTTCTTGCTATACATTCTGCCTCCTCCCTCCTCTTGCCATGATTCTGCCCACTCCCCTTGACATGCGTCTGTGCACGGCCTCCCCTTGCCATGCATCTTCCCCCTCCCTTCCCTTTGCCATGCATTCACTGGACTCAGAATGAACAGAACGAAGAGGATAGGAAAGTCTGGTTGTACTGATTTGTGTACCAAAACACTGACTACCAGCGTGAAACATTGATGGATGGCATGTATGCTTCCAATCCTTGACAATTCTACCAGTGCAGTGACAAGAATGCTCAATAAAGCCAGTTAATGAATTCACACCAGGGAAGATCCTCCTTATCTCAAAAACGGGGCTGCCACCAGTTTTAAAAATAAAACTTTGTATAAAGTAACAGCTTGGCATTCCCCAGAAAGTTCCTTTCAGGAAAATGAAAAGTTCCTAAAAGTTGCAATCTAGCAACTTATTTATTATCTGCAACTTCTTTGGGCACAAGGACTAAATAAAAACACCTGCAAGTGCAACTCTCAAACTTGTGCACGCGTTTGTGCGCAAACAAAGGGGAGAAATAAATGAGTTTTCACAGCCTTCAGTTCCATCCTCCAACTGATCTGGGTAATTCATTCCAATAACCTCCAATCACAGTGAAAACAAGATTTTTCTTTTGACACTGCATCCAGGTCCTGGGGGAAAGACTGTTGGCACGAACCGCTTGAGCACTCTGTTTCCACTGCCTTCTTACAGTCTGTATGGAGGGTCTCCTGGGCCCCTGTGGGTAGAGGACCTGTCTCCTCCTTTCGACCCCCTGCACTAAGGCCTCCAGTGCTGCGCCCGAGAACCGAGGTGCCCTTTCTCTGCCTTGTGCCACTGGTACCTTCCCCTTTCCTTAGCTGCACTAACAACGAGGTGCTTCTTTCAGAAAGCACCTCCCCTTTAAGAAGTGCAGACAGCGTTTCACACTGCAGGCTAGCTTTAAATAGAGATCATACTTCTCACGAAATTGGGCCGCCTGTTGAGTGCTGAGCCAACTAGCAGCGCATTCAGTGCTGGGTTCAGCGTTTCAATCATGTTAATTAGCAGGCAGCATGAACTTTGCTTGCTGCCTGCATTACTTTTAACGGGCGTGGGCAGATTGCACATCATGAGCTCTGCGCCCATTTTCGGGCCTTATTGAATTTAGCCCCCTCTATTGTTTAACGCACTCCAGATGGTAAAGGATACATTTGTATAGAATTTCATCTACATAAAGAGTTATTTTGTGTTCTCTGCCCACCACTCAAATCCCTCGCAGTTCAATTTCCAACAAAAAAGGACAAGGCAACCATAAATTACCCCTGAACAGCTCAAAAGAAATCCAATTGTTGACCACTAAAGATCATGGGTAAGAGTACAGTAAGAAGATTAACCGAATCTTTTAAAAAGACCATTTCACATCTCAGCATTAAGGAAGACGATCAGGCTAATAATCTTCCAGGAAGGCATGGATAACATTTAGAAGTCTTTGGACATGAATTTCATTATCATGAATTTCTCTCCTAGCAGTTTGAACTAATTTGGAAACAAATCTATTTAGGTGATTAGCTACAATTTTGGTAAGTATCTTTGAATCGCAGTTAAGAGAGATGAGAATGTAGCTCTGGAATGTTTCAAGCTGAGAGAAGGGCACATCTCACCGAGTGTCAGGAATTGAACCAGAATTAATGATATTGTGAAAAATGTAAAAGGAGGTGCCAATTCCATTAAATTTCACCACAGAATTAAGCTTCTTAATCCAAATGGAGATCTGAGTGGCAGCAAGCTCCACACTGACAGTTTTAATCCTCAAGTTACTGTGGACAAAATGAACTGAAGTTCATTCCCATAAAGTGAGTTTTTTCAACTCCTGAAGCCAATGGAGAATTGTGCAAAGGCAGCATTTCAGAGGTTAATACAAACCCAAAGCTTGCAGCAGAAATACATTTTAAGGAGAGCTGATTACCTGTTTTTTTTCTCATTTCAATGCTAGGCCTCCTAGTGAAGTGTGATTTAAGTTATTGTAAGAATAACTTGGTGGGGGGGGGGGCATAGCTGAGTGAAATGTGACACAAATAAGCCAGTGTTTGAGGAGGTCTAAATAGCAGCCTTTCTACAGAATAACATCACTGGACTGCCTCCCAGACACATTTTTATTTTTTAAATTAATGTAATTCTGATGTACTCCTACTGAAATTAGTGTGCATCATAACATGATTCAAAATGTTCACAGTGGCAAAGCACCATTCCAGTTTTACGAAGGGATGTTAATGAAAATTATCTTTTTAATATGAAGCATGTGACAACCTATCTTGAAATCTGATTGAGTTATGATAAAGAGATGTTTAAGACTTTGAATGGTTTATGCCTTGGAGATTTTAGATTAAAGCAAATGGTAATTTGTTTGACACATGCAATATGGAAGCAACTTATTTTTGCAGCTCAGGCTTTATCCCCAACATTTTCTCTTGTACAACATTCACAACTAGACTATAGTTCCCATGTGCAGGCTTAAGTCCCTTGTGAACCTGTGTCTTTATTCTCCATGTATTGATTACCATGCCCAGGTTTAACAATTGTATCACTCATTGACGAATACGTGGATTTCTTGCTGCACTCCCCAATCACCTCCAAGGGCAAATAACACACCAGTAGGCCACTGTGCACAGGCTAAAATTATTTAGATTTAGCTATAGATCAAATAATCTGCAGAATCATAAAGCTACCTAGGATACATATATGCACTTTTGAAGTGTTTAAAAACAAAACAAAATAGAGTCCAAAATCCTTGCAGTTATTTTTAGTGAATGCTTAGTAACAATCTCAGATGATGATCACGGGATGACATTGCATCCTGAGTTTCTATATTGACTCCATGTGAAGGCAACATTGGAAACTGAAGTCCCAAGAAACAGTTGGTCATAAGGCATATTTTCCTTTGAAGACCAAATAATTTCTCCTCAATAGTTAGACAACCAAAATGTTAACCGTCTTTAACATTTTGGAGGGAAAGGTATGAACTGAGATTTCCAAGCAGCCTAATACGTAATCTGTTTTTGACTCCTGACAGCAATCGGAAAACACAACTCTGTTTGAGTGATTGAAATGAAATCAGCCTTTGAAATATTCCCTGTACTTCAAAGAATTTATCATTTGATTAACTTGGGAACAAAGGCACACTGGGGCTTATATATGTTCTTAGGATAAAATTTTAACTTTTGTCATACCTAACTCCTCTTCTGTTGACATATGTGGCAAATATTTTGTATATAATTTGACCTTCTGTAGAAAAGACAGCTTTATTTAAAGCCGGCACAAACAAATTGATCTTTTCTAAAGTATGCAAGACAGAATGAGTGGCTGGTTGAGATCATTTTAATTGGAAGTTTGCTATCGGTACAACATTCTAACTACAAATCTGTGCTTTGTTTCATAGAGTTGCAATCTATAGTACAGAAATAGGCCATTTGGCCCAATTGGTCTATGCCAGTGTTTAGACTCTACATGAGCTTCCTCCCACTCTAATTACCTCTTCCCACCCTGCCCCCATATGCTTCTATTCCCTGCTTCCTCATGTATGCATCAAGCCTGCCCTTAAATGCATCAATGCTCTCTGCTTCAGCGAGTTCCACATTCTCACTACTCTTTGTGTAAAGAAATTCATCCTAAATTCTTTATTTGATCTCCTAGTAACTATCTTATATTTATAGCCCTTTGTTCTGGACTCACCCACAAGTGGAAACAATTTCTCCACATCCACTCTATTGAACACCTTCATAATTTTAAAGACCTCTATCAGGTCTCCTCTCAGTCTACTACTACTTTGCATTTCTCTGTAGAACATCATCTGCTACTGATCTGCCCACTTTTCTAATCTGCTAATGTTATCCTGCAATCTCCTGCATTCTTCCTCACAGTTTTCCTTTTGGTTCCTTAAGAGTTGCTTGAAAGAAGTGCACATGAAAAATACAAGCCCCCATGCACAAAAATGTATGCATCCTGACACAAAGAAATCAGTGGGCGCTATATACAAAGATGCAAGCCCACATATACAAAAAGTGCAAACACACATATCCAAAAGATCCAGGTGCCTATACAGAAAAATGCAAGTATACATACACAAAAAATGCGAGCGTGCATACAGGAACAGTACAAATGTTAGAATATTGGTTCCCCAAAATACCTTCAACCAGAGCTTGTACTGCAAGAAACTGTAGGGCCGATTTTAATTGCAGTTGTTTTTTTGAGAGGCCACTGGGCAGGGCGATCAAGCTGTCTGCCCGATCTCACCAGCCTGAAGCCCGCACCATTCAGGCCCAAGCTCCTAGAGGTCACCGACCACGAGTGTCTCAAGGACCCTCATCTGAACATGAGCAGCATTCCACCACCCATGCTGAAGCCACTGGGGGAGCACCTCGTTAAAGTATTAGAACAGACACCACTGAAGAAAAACACTCTGGGTTAACACATGGGTGCAAATATAATATAAAATAAAAACAGAAAATGCTGGAAATACTCAGCAGGTCAGGCAGCATCTGTGGAGAGAGAAACAGAGTTAACGTTTCAGGTCGATGACACTTTGTCAGAACTGGAAAAAGTTGTGGCTGGATTTTGTGAATGGAGGCGAGTTGGAGGCGGGACTGCTGCTTGTCGTGTCAATGTGTCAGTGTTGATGTAGGGGTTACGGGGATCGGGTGGGATATGTGTCGGTGCAGGCTCGATGGGCCGAAATGGCCTCTATCTGCACTGTGTGATTTCTGTGATTCTTCTGTGAATGTCCCGCCTCCATCCTCGTCTGACCAACCAGAGGGATTTTCCCCTGATTGACCTTGTTAAGCCCGCCCTGCGGGCTCAGCAGGCCAATTAGGGAGGAAGTCACTGACAGATCACATCAACGTCAGACGTGCCATCTATCAAGACTTCTTGAAAGAAGAAATGTCAGCATTTGACAGCTCTGTGAAGCTGTCAAACACTGACATTCTCTGTAGTTTGATGAGACCTTGTGTTCAGGACTCATCAAACCTTTCAACTTTGTAAATTTCACATGGCTGTTGGTTCAGAGGATCCAACAGCCAGGCTGTGAAATCGACAAGGAGGATGTCGGGTCTCCTGATCCAGCGCAGCTGAAGGCTGTAGGAAGAAAACAAGGTAAGTGAACATTTTTAAAAACTTATCACTCACCTTACATACTTACCACTCCACACTTGCACCCATCACTCACCTCTACATCTTACTTCCAGGCGCCTCCGACCGCCGCAGACCTCCTTCACGTCTCCTCCAACCCGGCGGGGTTCTCCGAGGTCGGGAAGCCTTCACCTGTGAAGGTAAAATGGCATTAATCCTTTTTTCTGCCTGTTAACTACCTGTTAACAGGCAGTTAAAAGGATTAAATGCCTTTCCCGCCTCCAGGAGACGGGACCCGAAGCAGCACATCTTCCCGCCTCCTGGCAAAAGGGCACGGAGGCGGGATGGGGGCGGGTTTGCCATCCACCCCCACTTTCTACTACTTTAGCAGCAGTCCCGCCTACATACCCGTCTCCTCGGGGCTTGGAAAATCCAGCCCTTGGAGATGGAACAGGTTTTTAAGCAAGTGTAGGGGCAGGGAAAGGGGGGAGGGGAGGAAAGAACAAAAGGGAAGGTCTGTGATAGGATGGAAGGCAGGAGAGATTGTGAGACAAAAGGGATGATGGTGCAAAGCAAAAGGAGATGGTAATGGGACAAGTTAAGAAACAAAAGATGGTTCTAGATGAAGTGTAAATGGCAATGGCAGAATGATCGTCAGCTGCCATGTGAGAGAGAGAAACAAAAATGAAAAAAAAGATAGGGGCAGAGGTTATGGTCTGAAATTGTTGAACTCGATGTTGAATCCAGAAGGCTGTAAAGTGCCTAATCGAAGGATGAGGTGCGGTTCCTCGCACTTACGTTGAGCTTCATTGGAACAGTGTAAGAGGTCGAGGGCGGTGAGGTCAGAGTGGGAGTGGAGCGGGGAATTAAAGTGACAGGCGACCGGAAGCTCGGGGTCACCCTTATGGACTGAACGGAGGTGTTCCGCAAAGCGGTCGCCCAATCTGCGTTTAGTCTCCCCAATGTAGAGGAGACCGCATTGTGAGCAGCGAATACAGTATACTAAATTGCAAGAAGCACAAGTAAATCACTGTTTCACCTGGAAGGAGTGTTTGGGGCCCTGGACGGTGGGAAGGGAGAAGGTAAAAGGGCATGTGTTGCATCTCCTGCGCTTGCATTGGAAGGTGCCGGGCGAAGGGGAAGGGGTGTTGGGGGTGATAGAGGAGTGGACCAGGGTGCCGCGGAGGGAGCGGTCCCTTTGGAATTCTGAAAGGGGAGGTGAGGGAAAGATGTGTTTGGTGGTGGGATCACGCTAGAGATGGTGGAAATGGTGGAGGATGATCCATTGAATGTGGAGGCTGGTGCGGTAAAAGGTGAGGACAAGGGGAAATATAATGTTATGACTCTTTTGTCGGCCATTTAAAAAAGTACAGCTTTCAACTTTGCAACTTTGTCTGCAGTGTGGTTTCATAGTAACTACTGAGCCTGCAATGTTAGGTGTAATGTATATGAATGTTGGTCAGAGGTTAGAAGTTCTTTATTACGGGGTGAAAGGACTGATAGGAGTGGTATTGAAGAGTGTTATTGCTGCAGTGTGGGGTAGAGTGAGGGGAAGGAGTAGGTAAGCTGAAGCATTAGGCAAGAACAATAACAACTTGCATTTATATAACGCCTTTGACATAATAAAACTTCCCAAGATGCATCACAGGAACATAATCAGACAAAAATTGACATCGAGCCAAGGAAGGAGACATTAGGACAGGTGAGGAAGTAGGTTTTAAGGAGCGTTTTAAAGGAGGAGAGAGAGGCAGAGAGGCGAAGAAGTTTAGGGAAAGAATTTCAGAGATTAGGGTCTAGACAGCTGAAGGAATGGTGGAGTGAAGGAAGTGGGGGAGGCACAAGAGGCCAGAGTTGGAGGAATGCAAAGTTCTCAGCGTTGTAGTGCTGAAGGAGTTTACACAGATAGGAATGAGTGAGAGATTTGAACATGAAGATGAGAATTTTAAAATCAACGCATTGGTGGACCAGTGTAAATCAGTGAGCACAAGGGTGATGGGTGACTGGGACTTGGTACGAGTTAGGATATGGGCAGGTGAAGTCTGGATGAGCTTACGTTTATGGAGAGTGGAAGATGGGCCACCGGTCAGGAGAGCACCCTCCCGCTTCTGCTCCGTCCTCACCATCATCTGGATCTTTGTCATTAGATCAGGGAAGGTTTTCTTGCTATGCAGGTTCCATGTGCAGTCCCTGTTGCACACCAAAGTTGTACAGAATGCAGCACACAACCACAATGCAGGAGATTCTCTGTGGACTGTACTACATAGAGTCCCCAGACCTGTCCAGGCAGCAAAAGCATTGTTTAAGCAGGCCAATGGTGTGATCTATGATGGCTCTAGTGATCCCATGGCTTTGGTAATACCTTGGACTCCTGGATTTTTAAATTGTACAATTGGGGAATGTCATCTTGCCATGTTCCTTAAAATGTACCATCTTCTCCTGCTTCTGTTCCCACGTGCTGCAGATATTGTGCAGACCTGCCGCCTCCTAACAGGCATGGGGAAAATGCTAGAGTCCATTATAAAAGATGAAATAGCAGAGCACTTGGAAAACAGTGACAGGATCGGACAAAGTCAACATGGATTTACAAAAGGCAAATCGTGCTTGACTAATCTACTGGAATTTTTTGAGGATGTAACTGGTAGAATAGATAAGGGAGAACCAGTGGATGTGGTGTATTTGGACTTTCAGAAGGCTTTCGATAAGGTCCCACATAAGAGATTAGCGTGCAAAGTTAAAGCACATGGGATTGGGGGTAAGGTACTGACTTGAATAGAGAACTGGATGGCAGACAGGAAGCAAAGAGTTGGAATAAACGGGTCTTTTTCCGAGTGGCAGGCAGTGACTAGTGGGGTACCGCAGGGATCGGTGCTAGGACCCCAGCTATTCACAATATATATTAATGATCTAGACAAAGGAACTAGATGTAATATCACCATGTTTGCAGATGACACAAAGCTGGGGGTGTGTGTGTGCTGTGAGGAGGATGCCGAGAAACTCCAGTATGATTTGGACAGGTTGGGTGATTGGGCAGATGCATGGCAGATGCAGTATAATGTGGATAAATGCGAAAACAGGAAGGCAGATTATTATCTGAACAGCAATAGATTGGGAGAAGGGGAAGTGCAACGAGACCTGGGTGTCCTTGTGCACCAGTCGCTGAAGGTAAGCATGCAGGTGCAGCAGGCGGTTAAGAAGGCAAATGGTATGTTGGCCTTCATAGCGAGAGGATTCGAATACAGGAGCAAGGATGTCTTGCTGCATTTGTACAGGGCCTTGATGAGACCACACCGTCGGCTGAAAATTCACTAGCCTTAGCGCCTCATTTGAGGCGCTAGAGGGCCTTGCGCCGGAGTTATGGCCAGTAGTGAAATTCTCTGGGGCCCTAAATCGGCGTTGCTCCGGTAGCGCTGCGCTGGCACCGATGACGTCATCGGTGTGCGCAGCGTCCCGGCTGCCGTGGTAACCCGCCCGAACTCCGAAATTGAGTTGCGGCCGCCTCGCCCGTGGCAGCCGCAACCAGCGTTTTGTCAGAGGTGCCTTACTGCAGTTAGCGCCGGCGCATTAAAGGCCCCGCGGCGGCCGGCCGCTTTCCCGCCGGCCGCCTGCCCGCAGCTCCCTCCCCGGACTTCTCTCCCGCCCCCCGCCGGAACAGATGCAAGCCCGGCACTTGTCCGAGGTGCCGGGCTCATTTTTAAGCAGATTTGCGCGGGCCGCGGCCGGGTGCAGGCAGCTCCTCCTTAACGGAAGGAGGAGGCCTGCACTTCCCCAGCCTGCCGCACCGCATCGGGTGCCGCAGCGCCGGAATTGCGGCGCGAAACGGCAGTTAGCGCCCTTTTCCAGGCGCTAAGACCCTTCAGTAGCGCCGGCAGCCGTTTGGGCGCGGCGCCACTGAATTTTTGGCGCGCGCAGGGGACTTAGCGCCGGCACTAACTTCCGGCGCTAAAGCCCTGGCTAAGCCAAAACCCAATTTCTAGGCCCTTGAGTATTGTGTGTAGTTTTGGTCGCCTTATCTGAGGAAGGATGTTCTTGCCATGGAGGGAGTGCAGCGAAGATTCACCAGACTGATACCTGGGATGGCAGGAATGATGTATGAGGAGAGATTGGGTTGATTGGGCTTATGTTCGCTGGAGTTTAGAAGAATGAGAGGGGATCTCATTGAAACTTATAAAATTCTAACAGGACTAGACAGACTAGATGCAGGAAGGATGTTCCCGATGGCGGGGGAGTCCAGAACCAGGGGTCACAGTCTAAGGATAAGGGGTAAGCCATTTAGGACTGAGATGAGGAAGAATTTCTTCACCCAGAGAGTGGTGAACCTATGGAATTCTCTACCACAGAAGGCAGTTGAGGCCAATTCATTAAATATATTCAAGAAGGAGTTAGATATATTTCTTAAGGCTAAAGCGATCATGGGATATGGGGAGAAAGCAGGGACAGGGTACTGAATTTGGATGATCAGCCATGATCTCATTAAATGGCGGAGCAGGCTCGAGGGGCCGAATGGCCTACTCCTGCTCCTATCTTCTATGTTTCTATGGTGCACTGCTGTCCTCTGAGGAGTCTTCTTTGGAGTGCCAAACAGGGCAACTCTCCTCAGATGCTGCAACCCATCTCATGCAGCAGCACGCCCACCTCACCAGCCATTAAAAATGGATTTGTCTATTGTGCCACTCTATCGCTTGCCCAGAGACTCTGATTAATGCCTCTAACATAAGAACATAAGAACATAAGAACATAAGAAATAGGAGCAGGAGTAGGCCAATTGGCCCCTCGAGCCTGCTCCGCCATTCAATAAGATCATGGCTGATCTGATCCTAACCGCCAATCCACTATGACAGGACTATCTCCTGAATCTAACAGAATTAGACACACGAAACAGGAGCAGGTTCAGGCTACACGGCCCCTGGGCCTGCTCCGCTACCCACAGGGCCATGACCGATCCGAACCTAGACTCGTGTCCAAATTCCTGCCCGCTCCCCGTAACCCTTAATTCCCTTTTCTTCCAGGAAACTGTCTATTTCTGTTTTAAATTTATGTAATGATGTAGCTTCGACAGCTTTTTGGGGCAGCATATTCCATGGACCTACCACCCTCTGAGTGAAGTAGTTCCTCCTCATCTCAGTTTTGAAAGAGCAGCCCCTTATTCTAAGACTATGCCCCCTAGTTCTAGTTTCACCCATCATCTGGAACATCCTCCCTGCATCTACCCTGTCCAACCCCTTCATAATCTTATATGTTTCAATAAGATCGTCTCTCATTCTTCTGAACTCCAATGAGTAGAGTCCCAATCTACTCAACCTCTCCTCATATGTCCATCCCCTCATCCCCGGGATCAACCGAGTGAACCTTCTTTGTACTGACTCGAGAGCAAGTATGTCCTTTCTTAAGTATGGACACCAAAACTGTATGCAGTATTCCAGGTGCGGTCTCACCAATACCTTGTACAACTGAAGCAATACCTCCCTATTTTTATATTCTATCCCCCTAGCAATGAAAGCCAACATTCCATTGGCCTTCTTAATCACTTGCTGCACCTGCATACTAACCTTTTGAGTTTCGTGCACCAGGACCCCCAGATCCCTTTGTACTTCAGTACTTTCCAGTTTCTTGCCATTAAGATAATAACTTGCTCTACGATTTTTCCTGCCAAAGTGCATAACCTCACACTTTCCAGTATTGTATTCCATCTGCCAAATCTCTGCCCACTTACTTAGCCTGTCTATGTCCCCTTGCAGGTTTTTTATGTCCTCCTCACTCACTACTTTCCCTCCCATCTTAGTATCATCTGCAAACTTTGATGTGTTACACTCAGTCCCCTCTTCCAAATCGTTAATATAGATTGTAAAGAGTTGGGGACCCAGCACTGACCCCTGCGGAACACCACTGGTTACTGATTGCCAGTCTGAGAATGAACCATTTATCCCAACTCTCTGCCTTCTGTTAGATAGCCAATCCTCTATCCATGCCAGAATATTACCCCCAATCCCGTGATTTTTTATCTTAAGCAATAATCTTTTGTGTGGCACCTTGTCAAATGCCTTTTGGAAGTCTAAATACACTACGTCCACTGGTTCACCTTTATCCACCCTATATGTTACTTCCTCAAAGAACTCCAGCAAATTTGTCAAACATGACTTCCCCTTCATAAGACCATGCTGACTTTGTCTTATTAAATTATGATTATCCAAATGTCCTGTTACTGTCTCAATAATGGACTCCAAAATTTTACCTAAGTTGGGGTTCCTTTCACTTCTTCCTCTCCCCCTCCAGACTTGGCAAAGGCTGACAAATATTTGAGATTCATTTTAAGTCTTTATCAAAATTGAAACAGTATTTGTCTTCATAAGCAGCCACTTGCCTTTAAGCATCTACAGCCCCTCAAGTTTGAGCTGCTGCCTTTTAAGGGCTGCATTGTGGACAGATTTTTCGCATCTCCCATTAGGTTAGCTTTCAACACAAGGCCAAAGCTGTGCTGGGAACTCAGGATAATCATGCATATGAGCTGACCTCAGCTCCTTGGCTAGCTTTGGGATAGCAGCTAACCAATCCTGGCTCCATTTAGCTAGGACTGGAAAATCTATAATTTAATGTGCTAAGTATCTGACTATGAAAAAAAGATAATGGAGGAATATTCACGCATGGATTTGGAGTTTTTGTCTAAATGCTACAGTTGGATCAGAATGAAACAGGAAATGGTCTGTACATTGGAATTTTGTGACAGGATCATTTGTGTAGTTACAAGGAGTTGGCTATAATATGAGAAGAAAATTCTCCTGTGGGTGATTTTTTGGGGGGAATCATTCTGAATTTACTGCTGCTCTCTCCACTCTACTCTTGTTCCTATCTTCTCTGAATCTGACCTAGAAGAATGCCACCCAGGAACCAGTATAAAAGCTATCTCCACTACAGCTGCCATTGGTTCCATTATTGTTGCCCAAGCCCCTAGCAGAAACAGACTGCCAGGAAAGTTCAAACCACCACCATGTTCCGCTTTCTGTGGAATGCAAGTCTCCTGCCAGGTTTCAAATTAAAATAAAAACATTTCTTATCTGAAACCATTTTACCTTATATCCTGACCCAAAGTAGTCTGTTTACACAGAAAGGAGCTTTAGCAAAATGGTGGCGGTGGTGGACTTCTGCTGAGAGAATGGGAGCCTTTGTTCGAAATTATGACTACTATAGCCATATAGCAGTCAGACAAATATATAAAAAAGCAACAATTTAGAAGTGTTGCATGTCATTAAATTTCCTCTCCTGCAAGAAGAGGCTAATAAAGAAACTTTTAAGTAGGCCAAATAGGCCAGTTAGCAGATACTGTCAAAACAGAGGAGAACGCCTTTAGAGGCAGAAATGGCTAATAAGCAAACAGTGAATCCTATTGTTCTCAGCAATTGATGGTCTTGAGCTGGATTATTCTACTGCCCTTGAGAATAACCTTGCCCCCACCCCCCATCTCCCCCCTTCCTCCACCTCTCCCCAACTAAGTGACGAAAAACTAAAAGTACTATATTTTGTCTCAGGCTGCAGGACAGTGGTACTCAAGCAGAAACCTGCAAACTTCAAGCACCACCCTTCTGTTTCACTTGCAGCAGCATGCTGATGATTGTGGGCCCACTTTGTTTGAAGCCTAGTGGGGGGAAAATACATTTCTTTTCCACAGAGGAACCAGACTTCGAGCCAACAAAAAGTTGGGTTGGGTCGCTAATTGAGGCAGAGAGTTCACCTCCTGTCAGTACAGGGAGTATGTTGCCCTTTTATCATATAACACAATTTCAAAATTTTTAAGGCCTGCAGCATGCCTCTGGTAGGCTGTGTCGTTATTCCAGGAAAATGATTTACTATTATGTAATAATATGTATAATGTGTTCCTAATGTATCTCTGTTGCGAGAATAGCAGTATAGTGATCACTATATTTAGAATATAATCTTGTATCAGATATAGCCTTGTGTAACAAGGATACTGAGCTGGCAACAAAGTGTTATGTTTGGGCAGAGTTTTGCTATTTTATTATATTTTGTACCACATGTAATGGATTGGGCGGGTATTTCTCAGTCTGTCTTGAACCAACGTAAATCAACGTGAATGATGAAGTTAAGTCTTGTGTAGGCATAGTTAAAGGGGTGCAGCTATGATTTTATCATTATGGGCTGTACTGATGATCAAAAAATTGCTGTAATGGATATATCTGCACATAATATATTTTTTAAAATTCATTTATGGGATCAGGGCGTCGCTGGCAATGCCAGCATTTAGTGTCCATCCCTAATTGCCCTTGAGAAGGTGGTGGTGAGCCGCCTTCTTGAACTGCTGCAGTCCGTGTGGTGATGGTACTCCCACAGTGCTGTTAGGTAGGGTGTTCCAGGATTTTGACCCAGCGACGATGAAACATCAGCGATATACTTCTAAGTCAGGATGGTGTGTGACTTGGCGGGGAACTTGGAGGTGGTGGTGTTCCCATGTGCCTGCTGCCCTTGTCCTTCTAGGTGGAAGAGGTCGTGGGTTTGGGAGGTGCTGTCAAAGAAGCCTTGGCAAGTTGCTGCAGTGCATCCTGTAGATGGTACACACTGCAGCCACGGTACGCCGGTGATGAAGGGAGTGAATGTTTAAGGCGGTGGATGGGGTGCCAATCAAGCGGGCTGCTTTGTCCTGGATGGTGTCGAGCTTCTTGAGTGTTGTTGGAGCTGCACTCATCCAGGCAAGTGGAGAGTATTCCATCACACTCCTTACTTGTGCCTTGTAGATGGTGGAAAAGCTTTGGGGAGTCAGGAGGTGAGATTGTCACACTGAGAATGTGTGACTCAGCAGGATGCTTCATTGCCTAGTCTACATTTTGATCTCCTCCATGCCCTAAGTAAAGCAGTGAAAATTTACTTTCCTTCAGTTCTTCAAAGACACGGGCTCGATGGGCCGAATGGCCTCCTTCTGTGCTGTAACCATTCTATGATTCTATGATTCTATGATTCTACATGGTTTCTTTTACAAGTCCAATGAGCAGCAATCACCTTTTACCTTCTCGTGGTCCCACCATTAATCCTTCATCTGTTGACTTTATTAACTTTATACCTTGTGATCTCAAATGGAAATCTGACATCTCCATTTTTAAAATAGCTTCCATGAAGCTTATTTTCCTCTTGTGCAAAACACATTTTCCTTCAACAATTCTTAATTTTCTGCAAAACACAGTTTAATATAAGACTTGAACATTGCTCAATGGGGAGGCCTATCTAACATTTCTCCCACACTCTTGGATAGACGTAAGAAACAGCTTGTCATCCAATAGGCTTCTAATCTCTCACTTCTAGCTCTCTTTCTCCATTGTAACCTTCTTTTATTTTGTCAACATTTCTGTGGTCAGTTTTCCTCTGAATTTCCCTCTCTTGTTGCTCCTAAGCTGAAATACTCTGTCCTACAGATGGTGTACCTCCACAGTTGCCACTGAATGTGACTATAAGCAGATTTTTGGAAAACCTCACCAGTGCTAAGATGAGTGGGGAAACACAATGATCTGGCCCTAATCAAGTGTAGATGTTTTTGTTCCATCTGCTTGGTGTCATGCATTGAGCTCTCTTTGATCTCAAAACAGGCAATGTCACTGTGGTAGGAAATAGATGTAAATGATCATTTGCGCCGGCTTTTGTACAAATTTCTCACAATATCTGTAATTGCTTGTACAAATATTGTTCAAATTTCTCATAGTTTGAAGAAATTAACCATAAATGCCCATGGACTTATGCAAACATCCTGGTAAATTTGGACAAGCCTCTAGTATCTGGATACTGTTCTCTGCAGCCGAGAGCGTGAGTCCCGAAGGCTGTGTTGCCTGCCCGGTGCCAGGGTTAAGGGCATCTCCTCTGGCTTGGAGTGGGAGAGGGAAGATCCAGTTGTCATGGTCCATGTAGGTACCAATGACTTAGGTAGGACAAAGAAAGAGGTTCTGCTGAGAGACTATGAGCAGCTAGGGGCTAAATTAAAAAACAGAACCACAAAGGTAATAATCTCTGGATTACTACCTGAGCCACAAGCGAATTTGCATTGGGTAAATAAGATCAGAGAAATGAACGAGTGGCTCAAAGACTGGTGTGGGAGAAATGGGTTTCGATTTTTGGGGCACTGGCACCAGTACTGGGATAAGAGATAGCTGTTCCGTTTGGACGGTGGACGGGCTTCACTTGAACCATACAAAGGCTGGAGTCCTGGTGAATTGAATAACCAGGGCTGTAGAGAGGACTTTAAACTAAATAGTCGGGGGGGGCGGGGGGGTAGAGTCCATGTGAGCGGGAATTAAAAAAGTCAATGAGAAATGAGAAACCAATAGAGCAGGATAGAGATGGGGGAAATAATAACCAGAGTGTGACAGGAAGGGACAGAATGTTTAAAAATAAGAGTGCAACAGAAAATAGGGCCAAAACAAGGAGAAATGGTAAAAAGACAAAGTTAAAAGCTCTATATCTGAATGCATGTAGCAGTCGTAACAAGATAGATGAGTTGACGGCACAAATAGATACAAATAGGTATGATCTGATCACCATTACAGAGATGTGGTTGCAAGGTGACCAGGGCTGGGAACTGAATATTCCAGGGTATCTGATAATTCGGAAGGATAGACAGAAAGGAAAGGGAGGTGGGGTGGCTTTGTTGGTAAAGGATGGGATCAGTGCAGTGGTGAGAAGTGATATTGGCTCAGAAGATCAAGATCTAGAATCGGTTTGGGTGGAGATAAAAAATAATAAGGGAAAATAGTCTCTGGTGGGCGAAGTCTACAGGCCCCCGAACAGTAGCAATACTGTTGGACAGAGTATAAATCAACAAATAATGGAGGCCTGTAAAAAAGGTACAGTAATAATCATGGGTGATTTTAATCTCCATATAGATTGGACAAATCAAATTGGCCATGGTAGCCTTGAGGAGGAGTTCATAGAGTGCATCCGGGATGGTTTTCTAGAACAGTACGTAATGGAACCAACCAGGGAGCAGGCTATCTTGGATCTGGTACTGTTTAATGAGACAGAATTAATAAATGATCTGATAGTAAAGGAACCTCTAGGAAAGAGTGATCATAGCATGGATGAATTTCAAATTCAGTTGGAGGGTGAGAAAGTTGTATCTCAAAACAGTGTCCTGATCTTAAACAAAGGCAATTACAATGGCATGAGGGCAGAACTGGCTAAAGTGGACTGCAAAAATAAACTAAAGGGTAAGACAGTTGAAATGCAGTGGCTGACATTTAAGGAGATATTTCATAACTCTCAACATAAATATATTCCAGTGAGAAAGAAAGATTTTAAGAGAAGGGAGCACCATCCGTGGCTATTTAAGGAAGTAAAGGATGGTATCAAATTGAAAACAAAGGCATACAATGTTGCCAAGATTGGTGGGAGACCAGAGGATTGGGAAAAAATTTTAAACCAGCAAAGGATGACTAAAAAAATAATAGAGAGAAGATGAATTATGAGAGTAAACTGGCAAGAAATATTAAAACAGATAGTAAGAGCTTCTACAGGTATATAAAAAGGAAGAGGGTAGCTAAAGTAAACATTGGTCCCTCAGAGGATGAGACTGGGGAATTAATAATGGGGAACGGGGAAATGGCAGAGACTCTGAATAAATATTTTGGCCCCGATTTTTTGCCAGGCGGGTTTTCAGGCGGGCGGGGGCCGAAAATTGCAGAAATAGGGGGTCGGGACCCCCAACCGCCTGATTCCCCGCCCTGTCCGACTATCGGACCGCCGTTTCTCCGCGACCCGAATCAGTCCCGCCCGCCGCTGGCGGGACTGGCCGTCGGAACACTAATCACCAATTATTACCATGTTTAAACCTATTTTCAGGGGCCGTTGCGATTTTGTGGGGTCCCCCACGCTAAACACGCCTGCGGGAAACCCCGCTGATGAACCCTGGCATGAAGCTTGCTGGCTTGCTTGCTGTCAGCTGCAGGTCATTCGGGAAAGCTGCGATTTAATCGGAGAGCATTTGTATGGTGAAGGACCTTGTTGCTGCAGGCTTGGGGCTACTTCTTCAAGGCTTAGGCACAGCTGTGGAAGGTTGGAGCCTCACACACTTCTCCAATGTGATCTCCTGGGAAGCCCCTCTCGCCACCCTCACTCAGTGCTTCCTCAGCGGAGGCATCTACGAGAAGCATGGGACGCCTTTTTTTCCTTCCCTTCTTGCCATTAGAGGATCTCCAGCAGCAGAGGTGGCAGCAGTAGAACCAGGAACAGCAGGATGAGCACCAGGAGCACCAGGCTGCTGCTCACTCACCTGAAGCTGCACAGGCCAGAAGGGGCCAGCGCTTGGAAGTGGCTTGAGAGCACCTTGCGGCGCTTTAAGGGGCCATGGGGACCCGTTTCTGCACTGGCAGTCCTACTCAGAAGGACTTCCATGAAGGTCTGGTTTCTCTGTTCAATAGATGGCCAATACTCCTCAAGAGATGTCATTCTCTTATGAGCACTCACCATGTTTTCCATACCCTGGCGAGTTATCTCCTCCATGGAGGTTGCCAACCTTTCCATGGTGATACGTTCATGCGCCAATGACTCCACAAAGGCTCTGCTCATGGTCGCTATGGACTCCTCCATTCGCTCCACACTCGCAGCGACCCTGGAGACAAAACCTGCCAGAGACTCCTGCATCTGTGCATGGAAATCCTTCACCTCTTCTCTTGCGGATGGACCCAGAGGCAGAGGGTCGACATGCAGCGCAGCTGAGCTGGCAGAGTCCTGCGCCCTCTGACGAGGACTCTCCACTGCTGTCCCTGTCTCCAGAATCTGCTGAGGCTCACTTGTGAGCTGTGAAACACCAGGTGACAACACTACTCTATGTCCCGAAGGTCCCCCCGAGGTGTGAGTGTCTGCGCTGGTGCTGGGTGCGCTTACTTCTGCTGACGCTGCGCCCTCAGAGGTTGGAGCTTCCTCAGAGGAGTCTGGCTGCACAGCCTCTTCCTCCTCCACAGTGGGGACGGGGCTTTGGATGGTCCTGTGGGGGAGTAGAGGAAGGAGTTAGAGATGTGATGCCAAGGTTACATGCACATTCGAGTTGACATCTGCTGACACCTGCATCCATGTAGCCTTGGTCTCAGTGGGAGGCCTCTTCCTGCCTGACCTAGGGAAGAGGACCTTCCTGCAGGCCCTAACCCCATCCAATAATGCCTGCAGTGAAGCTTCGTCGAATTTGGAGGCAGCTCGGGGTCTGGCACTGGCCACAGCTGCTGCAGGCTCCTCTGCCATCCTGTATGGTTCGTTTGGAAGCCAACAGAGGAAGCAATGCTTGCTGTGGACCTTGAAAGAACCACGAATGATGACATCATACTGTGGGGCTTTCTGACTAGAAATGGACAATTAGCAAGGCTGTCCACACACTGGAAATTAATTGGCCACTTGAGGGAAAATTGCGTGCAGCTGGCTGACATTTTTTTGTGGATCAGAACCCCACATTTGGGGAATCCGACCATTTCCCACACAATCCACAAAATCGGGCCCTTTGTATCTGTCTTCACAGTAGAAGACACTAACAACATCCCAATAATGGATAATCAAGGCACCACAGGGAGGGGGAACTAAAGACAATCACTAGTACGATTGCAAAATACTGCAGATGCTGGAAATCCGAAATAACAACAGAAAATGCTGGAAAAACTCAACAGGCCAGGCAACATCCGTGGAGAGAAATTAGAGTTGACGTTTCGGGTCAAAACCCTTTATCAAAACTAAAGAGGCACAGGGAATGAAATAGATTAAGAGGCTGGGCTGGGAGAGAACAAAAGAGAAGAGACATTAAGAGGTATTCAAAACGAGACGAGATGGTGATAGGACTAGTGGAGACAAAAGACAGCTCTAGATTAGGTGTGAAATGCGCTGGCTGAATGGGAGACAGCTGCCATGTGGGAGAGAGAAAAAAAAAGGAAAGGGGGGGGAGGGAAAAACCAAAACAAAGGTGTGGATAAAACAAATAAGTAAAAATGTAATAGGGGCCGAGGTTATGGTCTGAAATTGTTGAACTCGATATTGAGTCCGGAAGGCTGTAAAGTGCCTAATCGGAAGATGAGGTGCTGTTCCTCGAGTTTACGTTGAGCTTTCGTGGAACAATGCAAGAGGCCAAGGACGGTGAGGTCCGAGTGGGAATGGAGCGGTGAATTAAAATGACAGGCGACCGGAAGCTTGGGGTCACCCTTACGGACTGAACGGAGGTGTTCCGCAAAGCGGTCACCCAATCTGCGTTTGGTCTCCCCAATGTAGAGGAGACCGCATCGTGAGCAGCGAATACAGTATACTAGATTGCGAGAAGTACAAGTAAATCGCTGTTTCACCTGGAAGGGGTGTTTGGGGCCCTGGACAGTGGGAAGGGGGGAGGTATAAGGGCAGGTGTTACATCTCCTGCGCTTGCATGGGAAGGTGCCAGACGAAGGAGAAGAGGTGCTGGGGGTGATAGAGGAGTGGACTAGGGTGTCTCGGAGGGAGCGGTCCCTACGGAATGCTGAAAGGGGAGGGGAGGGGAAGATACGTTTGGTGGTGGGATCACTTTGGAGGTGGCAGAAATGGTGGAGGATGATCCGTTGAATGTGGAGGCTGGTGGGGTGGAAGGTGAGGATGAGGGGAACCCTATCGTGGTTCCGGGAGGGAGGGGCAGGGGTGAGGGCAGAAGTGTGGGAGATAGAATGGACACGGTCGAGGGCCGTGTCAACCACGGTAGAGGGGAATCCTCGGTTGAGGAAAAAGGAAAACATGCCAGAAGCACTGGTGTGGAAGGTAGCAGCGTCAGAGCAGATGCGGCGGAGACGGAGAAACTGGGAGAATGGAATAGAGTCCTTACAGGATGCGGGGTGGGAGGAAGTGTAGTCCGGGTAGCTGTGGGAGTCAGTGGGCTTGTAGTGAATATTGGTCAATAACCTATCCCCAGAGATGGAGACGGAGAAGTCGAGGAAGGGAAGGGAAGAGTCTCCCATTCAGCCAGCGCATTTCACACCTAATCTAGAGCTGTCTTTTGTCTCCACTAGTCCTATCACCATCTCGTCTCGTTTTGAATACCTCTTAATGTCTCTTCGTCTCTTTTGTTCTCTCCCAGCCCGGCCTCTTAATCTAGTTCATTCCCTGTGCCTCTTTAGTTTTGATAAAGGGTTTTGACCCGAAACGTCGACTCTAATTTCTCTCCACGGATGTTGCCTGGCCTGCTGAGTTTTTCCAGCATTTTCTGTTGTTATTAAAGACAATCACTATTGCTAAGGAAAAAGTACTTGGTAAAATAATGGGGCTAAAAGACGACAAGTCCCCTGGACCAGATGGCCTGCATCCCAGGGTCTTAAAAGAAGTGGCTGCAGAGATAGTGGATGCATTGGTTGCAATATACCAAAATTCCCTGGACTCTGGAGAAGTCCCAGTGAATTGGAAAACCGCAAATGCAACACCCCTATTTAAGAAAGGAGGAAACAAAAAGCAGGAAACTATAGACCAGTTAGCCTAACATCTGTCGTTGAGAAAGTGCTGGAGTCCTTCATTAAGGAAGCAGTAGCAGGGCATTTGGAAAATCATAATGCAGACAGGCAGAGTCAGCATGGTTTTATAAAAGGGAAATCATGTTTAACAAATTTGCTAGAGTTCTTTGAGGATGTAACGAGCAGGGTGGATAAGGGTGAGCCAGTGGATGTGGTGTATTTGGATTTCCAGAAGGCATTCGATAAGGTGCCACATAAAAGGTTACTTCATAAGATAAGAGCTCACGGGGTTGGGGGTAATATATTAGCATGGATAGAGAATAGGCTAACTAACAGAAAACAGAGAGTTGGGATAAATGGGTTCTTTTCCGGTTGGCAAACGGTAACTAGTGGGGCGCCACAGGAATCGGTGCTGGGGCCTCAACTATTTACAATCTACATTAATGATTTGGATGAAGGGACCGAGTGTAATGTAGCCAAGTTTGCGGATGATACAAAGATGGGTGGGAAAGCAAGTTGTGCAGAGGACTCAAAGAATCTACAAAGGGATCTAGACAGGCTAAGTGAGTGGGCAAACATTTGGCAGATGGAATATAATGTGGGAAAGTGCAAGGTTATCCACTTTGGCAGGAAAAATAAAAAAGCAAATTATTATTTAAATGGAGGGAGATTACAAAATGCTACAGTTCAGAGGGATCTGGGGGTCCTTGTGCATGAAACACAAAAAGTTAGCATGCAGGTACAGCAAGTAATCAAAAAGGCACATGGAATGTTGGCCTTTATTGCAAGGGGGTTGGAGTATAAAAGCAGGGAAGTCCTGCTACAACTGTACAAGGTATTGGTGAGACCACGCCTTTTGGTCTCCTTATTTAAGGTAGGATATACTTGCATTGGAGGCAGTTCAGAGATGATTCACTACGTTAATTCCAGAGATGAGGGGGTTGACTAATGAGGAAAGGTTGAGCAGGTTGGACCTATACTCATTGGAATTTAGAAGAAAGAGAGGTGATCTTATTGAAACATATAAGATACTGAGGGGGCTCGACAAGGTAGATGCAGAAAGGATGTTTCCCCTCGTGGGGAAATCTAGAACTCGGGGGCATAGTTTCAGAATAAAGGGTCGTCCTTTTAGAACTGAGATGAGGAGGAATTTCTTCTCTGAGGGTAGTAAATCTGTGGAATTCTCTGCCCCAGAGAGCCGTGGAGGCTGGGTCAATAAATACATTTAAGGTGGAGATTGACAGATTTTTGCAAGATAAGGGATTGAAGGGTTATGGGGAGCGGGCAGGGAAGTGGCTTTGAGCCCAAGATCAGCCATGATCTTATTGAATGGCGGAGCATGCTCGAGGGGCCAAGTGGCCTATTCCTGCTGCTATTTCTTATGTTCTACAAGTTTACTGCCTGTGCAGATTTCCTCTGACATCAGCAATTATTCCACCATTTTGGTTAATCTGCTTCTTCCTAATTCTCTTCCAGTTTCAATCTTATCTTCAAAACATCTCTGTAGCACTTTCATTGACTGAGATAGTTGCAGGCACCATCATGCTATTCACTGTAGAAAATATGTTTTGTCAAGCTTGTGACATCTGTCTGCATGATGTGTCCTGGCCATTAAAGCTATACCCTCATCACCAATGCCCATATGCTGATAACATTGGTTTAGACATAATATGCTGTTAAGGTAGGTGTGCTGGCCAATATTTATCCCTCAACCAACATCACTAAAGCAGCAATTCTGATGGTCATTTATCTCAGTGCTATTTGTGGAACCTTGCTGTGTGCAAACTGGTTGCTGAGTTTCCCTATATTACAACAGACTACACTTTAAAAGTACATCATTGGCTGAAAAGTGCTTTGGGATGTCCCGAGGTCATGAAAGGTGCTATATAAGTGCAAGTTATTTCTTCTTTTCTTTAACTGGGGAACTGTTTTCAGCTGCTGGCACTATGCTGATTGCCAGGAGCTGGATGAAACATCGCTTCTGTTTTTGTTTCCGGTCAGCTTGAAGCACATAGCTGCAGATGCAAAATAGTCCATGATGCGTTGGAAGTTATGTTCTGACTGAACCATCAGGGCATTGGAATCAGCAAACAGAACTTCATAAATGATCTCTCCAGACACCTTCATCCTTGCCTGCAGCTGATTAGCATTGCACTTTGAACCTGCTTTAAATGTCAACATTCTCAAAGAAGATGTAGTACATACAACAACTTAGCAGTTAGGAACGGTATAAAAATGACAGGCACATGCTACCAATATAATATATTTCCCTTTGCCCTTGCTTCAGCCCCAGGTTGTACACTCGGTGCCTAACATTGAGAGAAGTACACATGTGTCTGAAAAGACTAGCCACATCTAGATGACTGATTCATGAGACCAATTTCTCAGGAAAGGAACAAGGAGAACTGTTCATCAGATAGCCATGACTGTGCAGCAATTCTGATTGTCATTCAGCAGAGACACAGAATGAAAAGGGGGAGAAGCACATGCTCACAGCTGTAGGAAGAAAAGTTTTCATTGCTGATGGTACTCAGATGGAGCCTGTCTGGGTTGAGTCAAAATTAATAAGAGATCTATTTACCATATTGGGAGTACATTATAGACCACAGAATAATGAGAAATTGAGATTTGTAGGCAATATGGAGAAGTTTGCAGTAGTAACAGAGTAGTAACAATGGGAGACTTTAACTATCTTAAGGCTAATTAGGATAAGACAAATGTGTAAATAGCGAGGGGTTCTTAGGATGCATCTAGAACTGTTTCTTTAATTGGTATATTACATATCTTACAAGGAAAGATACAATGATAAATTTGGTTCTGGGTAATGAAACAGAACATGTAATGGCATGCAGGTAGGAAAGCACTGGGGGAATAAAGAACATGGTCTACAAATTAGTTGACATTGCGCCCGCTTTACAGGCGTAAAACAGGTGCCTAAGCGTCCAGCATTTCGGCCAGCGTGCACGCGTACATTCCACACCGGAAGTGTGCTGCCCACCATATTGGTAAAGTATAGTGTCTAAGGCCAGTGCCTGAAACAGGTGTTAGTCCCTTTGCATACGCAAATAGGTGGCCTAACGCCTGTTTGAGGACCCCCTTCCTGAAATTTGGCTGCTCTGAATGCAGCCGGTGCCAGGCCAGCTGCGTTCAGGCTAAACAAGACTACATGCGGCCTAACCGGCGGTCCTTAAAGAGACCGCTGGAGGCTGCTACCAAAAAGGTACGTTTTTAAAAAATATACTTACCTGAATGTGGAACCGAAGGCAGGAGCACTCTTCCCAGCTCCATAGCAGTACCAAAGGTCATTGCCAGAACCATGGTGTTTGGCCATCTCCCAATCACCTCCCACCCTCCCGATCACCTCCCACCCTCCCGATTTCATTCCCACTGTCCCAATCAATTACACCCCTCCTGATCACCTGTCCACCCCCCCCCCCCGCCCACCCCACCCCAGGATTTGTATGAGGGCCACTGCCAGCTACGCAGCAGCCCAAAATATAAATCTGCTTCACCTGTGAACTCCCTGGGGACACGTAGCGGGGGTCCGCAGCTCACTGGTCGAAATTAAATGAGGGCCAAAGCCCAATATCGAGTGCACCTCAGGCCTACCTATTCCAGCGCAGGGATTGTTTCCTGAGGCTAGTTCGCACTGGCAAGACAACATTATCCAATTTCACCCCCATAACCTTATTAGGCTCAAGTTGAAACAGGTAAAGAAAAAGAATGAATCATCAGTAAAGTGTTAGATTGGAAATTCGATCATTTTAGTGGGATGAAAGCAGATTTAGCTCACATTAACAAGTTCAAGAAAAAAAACAGCAGATCAAACAGTGAACCAGCAGTAGAAGATGTACAAATACAAAATAAAAAGAGACAATGCTGGAAATAGTCAACAGGTCAGGCAGCATCTGTGGAGATAGAAACAGAGTTAACGTTTTGGGTTGATGACCCTTCGTCAGAACTTCGTACAAATACAAGGTGGATAACGTATAGGTGAAATACATGCCAACTAGGAGTAAAGCGGATGAGAAGAGGCTGAGGTTCCTTGGATAAACTGGAGGGCTAAATTTCTAATTAGATTTGAAAAAGAGGCATATGATAAACATAGACAGAAGTAAACTAAGAAGAAAATAAAAAGTACGTACAAGGGAAGCCAAAAGAGAGGTTTGCATTCCAAATCACAACTCGCTGTGTAAAAAAATGTTTCCTCATGTCATCTCTGGTTCTTTTGCCAATCACCTTAAATCTGTGTCCTCTGGTTACCAACCCTTCTGCCACTGGAAGCAGCTTCTCCTTATTTACTCTATCAAAACCATTCAAGATTTTGAACACCTCTATTAAATCATCTCTTAACCGTCTCTGCTCTTAAGGAGAACAATCCCAGCTTCTCTAGTCTCACCACATAACTGAAGTGTACTGAATTTGGATGATCAGCCATGATCTCATTGAATGGCAGAGCAGGCTCGAGGGGCCGAATGGCCTACTCCTGCTCCTATCTTCTATGTTTCTAAGTCCATCATCCCTTGCACCATTCTAGTAAATCACTTCTGCATCCTCTTCAAGGCCTTGACATCTTTCCTAAAGTGTGGTGCCCAGAATTGAACACAATACTCCAACTGAGGCCTCCCATGTGTTTTATACATGTTTAGCATAACTTGCTTGCTTATGTACTCTATTCCTCTAGTAATAAAGCCAAGGATCCCATATGTTTTTTTTAACAGCCTTCTCAACTTGTCCTGCCACCTTCAAAGATTTGTGTTCATACACCCCCAGGTCTCCCTGTTCCTGCACCCCCTTTAAAATTGTTCCATTTAGTTCATATTGCCTCTCTTCATTCTTCCTACACAAATGTATCACTTCACACTTCTCTGCGTTAACTTTCATCTGCCATGTGTCTGCCCATTTCACCAGTCTGTCTATGTCCTCCTGAAGTCTATTATTATCCTCCTCATTGCTTACTACATTTCCGAGTTTTGTATCATCTGCAAACTTTGAAATTATGCCTCGTATACCCAAGTCCAGGTCATTAACGTATATCAAAGAGAGCAGTGGTCCTAATACCGACCCCTGGGGAACACGATTGTATACCTCCCGCCAGTCTGAAAACAGCTGTTCACCACTACTCTTTGCTTTTTATCCTTTCGCCAATTTTGTATCCATGCTGCCACTGTCCCTTTAGTCCCATGGGCTTTAATTTTGCTAACAAGTTTGTTATGTGATACTTTGTCAAACGCCTATTGAAAGTCCATATACACAATTTCAACCACACCACCCTCATCAACCCTCTCTGTTACTTCGTCAAAGAACTCGATCTAGTTAGTCAAACATGATTTGCCTTTAACAAACCTGTGCTGACTTTTATTTATTAGCCCATACTTTTCCAAATGCCAATTAATTTTGTCCTGGATTATTGTCTCTAAAAGTTTCCCCAGCACCAACGTTAGGCTGACTGGCCTGTAGTTGCCAAGTTTATCTCTCTCCCCTTTTTTAAACAGGGGCATAACATTTGCAGTCCTCTAGTCCTCTGGCACCACCCCCATATCCAAAGAGAATTGGAAGATTGTGGCCAGAGCCTCCTCAATTTCCACCCTTACTTCCCTCAGTAACCTAGGATGCATCCCATCCTGACCAGGTGACTTTTCTACTTTCAGTGCTGCCAACCTTTTAAGTACCTACTCTTTATCTATTTTTATCCTATCCAATAGGTGCAAAGGGATCTAGGGATACAGGTGAACAAATCATTAAAAGCAGCATCGCAGATCAGCAAAGCAATTAAAAATGCTAACGAAGCTCTGGGATTTATATCTAGGGGTATGGAATTCAAAAGCAGTGACGTTATGTTAAAATTGTATAGGACCCTGGTCAGGCCGCACTTAGTGTGCTGTGCACAGTTCTGGTCTCCATACTATAAAAAGGACATAGAAGCACTGGAGAAAGGGCAAAAAAGATTTAGTAGGAAGGTACCAGAACTGAGAGATTACAGCAATGGGGAAAGATTGAACAAGTTAGGGCTTTAATCTTTAGAAAAGAGAAGACTTAGAGGTGAGCTGATAGAGGTCTTTACAATTATGAATGGGTTGGACAGGGTAGATGTGGAGAGAATGTTTCCACTTGTGGGAGAATCCAGAACTAGGAGCATAAATACAAGATAGTTACTAATAAATCCAATAGGGAAATTAGGAGAAATTTCTTTACTCAGAGAGTGGTTAGAATGTGGATCTCGCTACCACAGAAAGTGGTTGAGGTAAATAACTTAGACGCTTTCAAAAGGAAACTAGATGAGTACACGAGAGAAAAGGGAATAGAAAGATATGCTGCAAGGCTGAGATGAGGTAGATGGAATGAGAAGACTCACATGGCAGACCTGACCAGCAGCACCGGGGCGGCAGTACATAAACAGAGTGGGACCCAAGGACAGTGTGGACCTGACCAGCAGCACTGGGGCAGCAGTACATAAACAGAGTGGGACCCAAGGACAGTGTGGACCTGACCAGCAGTACCGGGGCGGTAGTACATAAACAGAGTGGGACCCAAGGACAGTGTGGACCTGACCAGCAGCACCGGGGCAGCAGTACATAAACAGAGTGGGACCCAAGGACAGTGTGGACCTGACCAGCAGCACCGGGGCGGCAGTACATAAACAGAGTGGGACCCAAGGACAGTGTGGACCTGACCAGCAGCACCGGGGCAGCAGTACATAAACAGAGTGGGACCCAAGGACAGTGTGGACCTGACCAGCAGTACCGGGGCGGCAGTACATAAACAGAGTGGGACCCAAGGACAGTGTGGACCTGACCAGCAGCACCGGGGCAGCAGTACATAAACAGAGTGGGACCCAAGGACAGTGTGGACCTGACCAGCAGCACCGGGGCAGCAGTATATGAACAGAGCGGGACCTGACCAGCAGCACCGGGGCGGCAGTGCATAAACAGAGCGGGACCCAAGGACAGTGTGGACCTGACCAGCAGCACCGGGGCAGCAGTACATAAACAGAGTGGGACCCAAGGACAGTGTGGACCTGACCAGCAGCACCGGGGCAGCAGTACATAAACAGAGCGGGACCTGAGGACAGTGTGGACCTGACCAGCAGCACCGGGGCGGCAGTACATAAACAGAGCGGGACCTGACCAGCAGCACCGGGGCGGCAGTACATAAACAGAGCGGGACCTGAGGACAGCGTGGACCTGAGTATCTCCAGCGAATTCAAAAACAACAAAAAAACAAGGAGTGACATCACAGGACAGCAGGTAGGTGATTGTTTGGTGAGTATTCACGTTTTTTTCTCTCCAAGCTAATGGTTTAAACTAAGAGCTGGGAAACTATAATGCACTTTATTAAATTAATAACTTAACTAGATAAACAAATTAATATAACTTTAAATAATCATTTGAATAAAGGCTTTAACTAATTAAATAAATAAAACAAGGCTAAACTAAGATATGGCAGCACAGGTTGTGTGTCTGGACTGCAGTTTGTGGGAGTTTGTTGACAGCGAGCTAGTCCCAAGCAAACACATCTGCAGTAGATGTCTCGAATCGCTCCAGCTCAGAGTCATTGGGCTGGAGTGTGAGTTGAAGACACTCCGACATATAAGGGAGGGGGAAGAGTATCTGGACAGGTTGCACCAGACCTTGGTCACACCTCGTAAGTTCAGAACAGGGTTGGTGTGACCAGTAATGTGCAGAGTAAAGGGAACCCAGGTGAGAAAGAGAACGAGGATCCACAGAAACTGATCCTATCCAACAGGTACAATGTCCTTGCTACCTGTGAGGATAAGGATAAAGACTGTTGGAAGGACAGCCAGAATGTGGACCATGGCACTTTGGAGCAGGAGGCTGGCCAAAGCGGGGAGGAGGAGTAGGAGAGGAAGCATAATGTGGTAGTTGTAGTGGATTCTATAATTAGGGGTACAGATCGCATCCTTTGTAAGCAAGATCGAGAGTCCCACACGGTATGTTGCCTACCTGGTGCCAGGGTGAGAGACATCTTGAACCAGCTTGAAAGGATATTGGAAAGGGGGGGGAAGGGGGAGGATCCAACCATTGTGGTCCATTTTGGGACCAATGACATAGGGAAGAGTAGGCAAGAGGTCCTGTTTGGGGAGTACCAGGAACTAGGGGCTAAATTAAAGAACAGGACCTCAAGGGTTATAATCTCTAGATTATTACCTGAGCCACGTGCAAATTGGCAAAGGGAAATGAACATGTGGCTAAAGGAATAGCGTGGGGCACTGGCACCAGTATTGGGAGAGGAAGGAACTGTACCATTGGGACGGGCTCTGCCTGAACCAGTCTGGGTCCAGGGTCCTAGCGGGAAGGATAAATAGGGTGGTCACAAGGACTTTAAACTAGTAAATGGCAGGGAGGGTTCAGGTGAAAATTGTAGTACAAATAATAATTCAAAAACAAACAAAAGGGAAGAGAGTAGAGTAACAGTCAGAAATTGTGCTTTAAACACTAAAGGTAAAGGGAAAATTAAAAGATGTAAAGTGATTAAACCAGGAGAGAGGAATAAGAACCATGTGGGTAAAACACTAGAGCTGAAGGACAGGCTAGAATGTGTGGCCCAAATAAGCGTTCTTTATACAAACGCACGGAGTATAAGGAATAAATTGAATGAACTGCAGGCGTGAATTCAAATTGGAGGGTATGACATGGTAGCCATTACTGAGACATGGCTGCAAGACGGTCAGGACTGGGAACTAAATATACCAGGTTATAAAGTCTACAGGAAAGATAGGGGAAATGGCAGAGGGGGAGGAGTAGCCTTAGTGATTAAGGATGAAATCACTTCAATGATAAGAGAGGATATAAAGAGAGGCAAGCAGGCAGTGGAGACTTGATGGGTAGAATTAAAAAATAGGAAAGGATTGGGCTAGTGGGAGTTGTGTATAGGCCCCCTGGTAGCAGCTGTGAAGTGCTAGATTGTATAAATGCAGAGATTAGACATGCGTGTAGTAAAGGCTGAGTGGTTTTAATGGGGGATTTTAACTTTCATAGATTGGGATAAGTAAACTAGCACCAGTCACAAAGGTAGTGAGTTTCTTCAGTGTGTCCAGGATAGTTTTCTACAACAATATGTCCTAGAAGCAACAGGGGGCATGCCATATTAGATTTAGTAATGAGCCAGATTTAGTTAACAGCCTAACTGTGTGTGAACATTTATCTAATAGCGATCATAACATGATCAAGTTCAATGTAGCGTTTGAAAGGGAGAATCGCGAAACAGCTACTAAGATTCTAGATTTAGGTAAGGCCGACTTCAATGAGAGGAGACCGAGACTGTCCACAGTAAACTGGGCAAATCTGTTACTGGGCAAAACGACAGAAGATCAGTGGGAGATTTTCAAAAAAGAATTTAATGTGATACAGAACCAGTTTATAACCCCTGAGGGGCAGGAGCTCGACTTGCCAAAAAAAACCAGCCATGGATGATAAAAGAGGAAAGGGACAGCATAAAACTCAAAGAAAAAGCATACAAAAATGCAAAAATAGCACAGATCTTGGCAAATAGGAAAGATACAAACAACAGCAAAGGGTCACATAACAGATAGTAATAGCTACAAAAAGAGAGAATGAAAAGAAACTTGCAAGGGATATCAAAATCCACTTTCCATACCTCAGGAGCCTACTGTCAACAAGGGCAGACGTCGACGACGAAGTCCAACACCGCCTTCAGTGTGCCAGTGCAGCCTTCGGTCGCCTGAGGAAGAGAATGTTTGAAGACCAGGACCTCAAACCCGGCACTAAGCTCATGGTCTACAGAGCAGCAGTGATACCCGCCCTGCTGTATGCCTCAGAGACATGGACCATGTACAGCAGGCACCTCAAAGCACTGGAGAGGTACCACCAACACTGTCTCCGCAAGATCCTGCAAATCCATTGGCAGAATAGGCGCACTAACGTCAGTGTTCTTGCTCAGGCCAGCATCCCCAGCATCGAAGCTTTGACCACACTCGATCAGCTCCGATGGACGGGTCACATTGTCCGCATGCCCGATACAAGACTCCCAAAACAAGTGCTCTACTCGGAGCTCCGGCACGGCAAGAGAGCCCCAGGTGGGCAGAGGAAACGCTTCAAGGACACCCTCAAAGCCTCCTTGAAAAAGTGTAACATCTCCACCGACACCTGAGAATCCCTGGCCCAAGACTGCACAAAGTGGAGGAGAAGCATCCGGGAAGGCGCCAAACACCTCGAGTCTCTTCGCCGGGAGCAGGCGGAAGCCAAGCGCAGGCAGCGCAAGGAGCGCACGTCAACCCAAGCACCCCACCCACCCGCCCCTTCAACCACCGTCTGCCCCACCTGTGACAGAGACTGTAGGTCCCGCATTGGACTAATCAGTCACCTGTGAACTCATTTTTAATGTGGAAGCAAGTCATCCTTGGTTCTGAGGGACTGCCTAAGAAGACATAACAGATAGTAAGAGCTACAAAAAGGGGGAATGAAAAGAAACTTGCAAGGGATATCAAAATCAACACAAGGAATTTTTACAATTATATTAGGAAAAAGAGGGTGGTCAGGAGCAATGTTGGCCCCTTAAAAACTATTGTCAATGATAATGAGGAAATGGCCGACATGTTGAATAATTACTTTGTGTTAATATTTACAGTAGAGGAAGAGGATAGCCAGAAATCCCAAGGAAACTAATATTGAATCAGGGACAGGGACTCAATAAAATTAACATAAGTAAAATAACAGTAATGAAGAAAATAATGGAGCTAAAGAGTGACAAATCCCCAGGACCAGATGGTTTCCATCCCAGGGTTTTAAAGGAAGTAGGTGAGGACATTGCAGATGCCCTAACTATAATCTTCCAAAGTTCTCTCGATTCAGGAGCCGTTCCTTTAGATTGGAAAATTGCGCATGTCACTCCGCTATTTAAGAATGGCGAGAGAGGGAAACCAGGGAATTATAGACCAGTTAGCCTAACATCTGATGTCGGGAAATATAATTAAGGATGGGTTGACTGAACACCTCTAAAATTATCAATTGATCAGAGAGAGCCAGCATGGATTTGTGAAAGGTGGGTCATGCCTGACAAATCTGATTGAATATTTTGAGGAAGTGACTAAAGTAGTGGATGGGGTAGAAATGGAAAATGCTGGAAATACTCAGCGGGTCAGGCAGCATCTGTGGTGCGAGAAACAGAGTTAACGTTTCAGATCGATGACCTTTCATCAGAACTGGTGGACAGGGGAATGTCTATGGATGTTATTTATATGGACTTCCAGAAGGCATTTGATGAATTCCCACATAAGAGTCTGTTAACTAAGGTTGAAGCCCATGGAACTGAAGGCACATTATTGACCTGGTTAGGAAATTGGCTGAGCGGCAGGAGACAGTGAGTAGGGATAATGGGCAGGTACTCTAATTGTTAGGGTGCGACCAGTGGTGTCCCACAGGTATCTGTGTTGGGGCCTCAACTATTCACCGTATTTATTAAGGGATATTGCTAGATTAAGTGAATTGGCAAAACCGTGGCAAATGGATTTCAATGTAGACAATATGAGGTTATCCACTTTGGACCTAAAAAGGATAGAACAGGGTACTTTCTAAATGGTGAAATGTTAAAAACAGTGGAAGTCCAAAGAGACTTAGGGGTCCAGGTACATAGATCATTAAAATGTCATGAACAGATACAGAAAATAATCAAAAAGGCTAATGAAATGCTGGCCTTTATATGTAGAGGACTAGAATACAATGGAGTAGAAGTTATGCTGCAGCTGTATAAAACCCTGGTTAGACCACACCTAGAGTACTGTGAGCAGTTCTGGGCACCGCACCTTAGGAAGGATATATTAGCCTTGGAGGGAGTGCAGCGTAGATTTACCAGAATGATACCCGGACTTCAAGGGTTAAATTATGAGGAGCGATTACACAAGCTAGGGTTGTATTCCCTGGAATTTAGAAAGTTAAGGGGTGATCTGATCGAACCTTTCAAAATATTAAAGGGAACCAATAGGGTAGATAGAAAGAAACTATTTCTGCTGGTTGGGGATTCTTGGACTTGGGGAGCATAGCTTACAAATTAGAGCCAGACCTTTCAGGAGTGGAATTAGGAAACACTTCTACACACAAAGAGTGGTAGAAGTGTGGAACTCTCTTCTGCAAATGGCAATTGATGCTAGATCAATTGTTAATTTTAAATCTGAGATTGATAGATTTTTGTTAACCTAAGGTATTAAGGGATATGGGCCTTTCCACCATCTACAAGGCACAAATAAGGAGTGTGATGGAATACTCTCCATTTGCCTGGATGAGTGCAGCTCCAACAACACTCAAGAAGCTCGACACCATCCAGGACAAAGCAGCCTGCTTGATTGGCACCCCATCCACCACCTTAAACATTCACTCCCTGCACCACCAGTGCACCGTGGCTGCAGTGTGTACCATCTACAAGATGCATTGCAGCAACTCGTCAAGGCTTCTTCGGCAGCACCTCCCAAACCCGTGACCTCTTCCACCTAGAAGGACAAGGGCAGCAGACGCATGGGAACACCACCACCTCCAAGTTCCCCTCCAAGTCACACACCATCCTGACTTAGAAGTATATCGCCGATCCTTCATCGTCGCTGGGTCAAAATCCTGGAACTCCCTACCTAACAGCACTGTGGGAGTACCTTCACCACACGGAATGCAGCGGTTCAAGAAGGTGGCTCACCACCACCTTCTCAAGGGCAATTAGGGATGGGCAATAAATGCTGGCATTGCCAGCGACGCCCACATCCCATAAAACGAATACATTAAAAAAAAAAAAATATGGGCCAATGGCAGGTATAAGGAGTTAGGTCGCAGATCAGCCATGATCTCATTGAATGGTGGAACAGGCTCAAGGGGCTCAATGCCCTACTCCTGTTCCTATGTTCTTCCTATGTTCCTATGTGGAGTAAAAACACCAGCACAAACTAGTTGGGTGGAATGGCCTGTTTCTGTGCTGTATATTCTATGTTATTTGATTCTATGTAATCTTAATTTTCCAAAATTCTTTGGAAATATGAATTGTGCTAAAGGACTGAAGGGTGGAAAATATTACACCCCTGTTCAAAAAGAATAAATGATAGGCCAGTCAGCCTTACCATAGTTGTAGACAGACTTCTAAGGAATGATTTTCTGAATGCACATTACAGGAAGGGTGGCATCACTTAATAGACAGAAAATCATGAGCAGCTTGTCCACAATTTCCTGATATGCATGGCTGATAGCTGAGACTCGCTACCACTAATGCACATTCATAAAGCTGCCATTCAGATTCCATAATATGGGATGAAATTAGTAAAAACTTAGTAAGGCGTAGGCTGATTAGGGATAGTCATTTATTTCTAAAGGGCAATTTGTGCTTGACTAATAAATTTAAATACATTTATGAGAGAATATAGATAAAGGGAATGCAATGGCTATTCAGACAGTGATTGTAACGTCATTTAAAAAGGAATTGGATGCGGAGAAAGGGCAGGGAAATGGAATTAGAGTAGGTAGCTCCAGTTGAAGAGCTAGCAATGGTGGATGTGGGCTGAATGGCCTCCCACTGTGCCTGAATTTCCATGATTCTTAAAGTCTCAAATGGAACACTCCAAGACAATTAGCTTCCTTGGTGCCAGATTCCATATTATCTTTGGGTTAATCTTGCTGCCAAAAGAATGCTATCTGTATATCCATAATCATTTTGCAAATTTCTCAACAGACCACATGCCAAGCCGAATGTTTTCCTATATCTCAACTAGTGTGGATAGATATTACATCTGTAAAGGCTTCTTAGTGGTCATAGAAAAGGGACACAGTTATGGCAGGTGTCAGCTTATGACATTCATTGCCTTGTTTGATATTTGCCAGATTCCTCTCTGACTAGCTAGGGAACACATCTGGGGAACAGATGGGCAAAGGGAACATGTTATTTTTCAAGAGGCAAATAGATAGATTGCATTTAACAGTAGTGTGGCTGGCTCTTGATTTTTCCATCTTCAAATACAAGGTCAATCGGTTGGTTGACAGATAACACAAAGTGATCAAATAAGAATTGGATGGCAAAATACCCTGAACATTGAGAGTTGATGCAATAACTGAAAATATATCTTTATTGGTCCGACATTTGGCAAGAATAGAGAATTGACTAGACTTCTGAAAATAAAAACAGCACAGCCTTACTAGTCAGGAAGTGGCAAAGCAGATATTCCAGAAATTGTATTCCACACACATAAGTCACATCATCACAAAAGAAGATAGGAAACTGAGGAGCTCCAGCTCCAGGAGCAAAGCCAAATGAGCCATTCCTCAAAGGTTAGTGTGTAAACTATCAAGAAACAATAATTAGACGTATGACTAATTCATCTATTTTGGTGGTTGTAGTTAAGGGAGGAATTCTGGCCAGGACACTGAGAGAACTTCCTGCTCTTCTTTGAATAGCACCATGGATCTTTAATATATGATAAGAGTTGCCCATTGGACCCATGGCTTTCAAACTGCCAGTAACAAATAAACAATTGTTCTCTGTCCTTATTGTATAGGACACTTCCCAGATGGGAGGAGAGTTTTGACTCTGCAGCATCCTATTTACAAATGACAATTGGTTACTGAAAGAGACACAATGTTTTCTAAATGGCAAGCTCATTATTGTTATGAGCAATGTCTTCCATGGCAGCTGGAACATGTGTCAGTCAGAAAGAATATAACAGTAAATGAATAAGTTTAGGGAGAAGACTTCAATTGGCAGGATGTGACTAGTGGTGTCCCCCAGGTATCTGTACTGGGGCCACAGCTTATCACTATATTCATAAATTACTTGGATAAAGGTCATGTCATGTCAGCTACGGCTCAGTTGATAGCCTCTGAGTCAGAAGGCTGTGGGTTCAAGTCACACTCCAGGGACTTGAGCACAAAAATCTTAGCTGACACTCCAGTGCAGTACTGAGGGAGCGCTGCACTGTCTGAGGTGCCCTCTTTCAGATGAGAAGTTAACCAAGTTTAAAAGAAGTTAAATCTTTTAAGTCCGCCCTCTCATTTTGAAGAAGAGCAGAGGAGTTATCCCTGGTGTCCTAGCCAATATTTATTCCTCAATCGACATACCTGAAACAAATTATCTGGTTGCTGTTTGTGGGAGCTTGCTGTTTGCAAATTGGCTGCCACATTTCCTACATTACAACTGTGACTACACTTCAAAAGTACTTCATTGGCTGTAAAACGCTTTGGGACGTCCGATGATTGTGAAAGTCGCTATATAAATGCAAGTCTTTTAGAGAGCCGACTATCTATGTTTGCTGACGACACCATTAGGTGGCACAGTAAATAGAATAGATGGAAGCAGAAAGTTGCGAAGGGACATTGATAGATTAAATGAGTGGGCAAAACTGTGGCACGTGGAGTTCAATGTGGGAAAGTGTGAGTTCATCCAGTTTGGACCTAAGAAAGATAGATCCGAATATTTTCTAATGGTGAGAAGCTCAGAACTATGGATGAGCAGAGAGATTTAAGGGTCCAAATACAGAAATCACAAAAAGCTACTGGACAGGTACAAAAAATAATTAAAAAGGCTAATGGAATATTGATCTTTATCTCAAGAGGTGGAATACAAAGGGCTGGAAGTTATGTTACAGCTGTACAGAGCTCTGGTTAGACCCCAGCTGGAGCACTGCATTCAGTTCTGGGCACCACACCTCAGGAAGGATATACTGGCCTTGGAGGGCATACAGCGCAGATTCACCAGAAGGATACCAGGACTACAAGGGTTAAATTATGAGGACAGGTTGCATAGACTAGGCTTGTATTCCCTTGAATATAAAAGATTAAAGGGTGATCTAATTGAAATGTTTAAGATGATTAAATGATTGAATAGGGTAGAGAGAAACTATTTTCTCTGGTGGGAGAGTCAAGAACAAGAAAGAACAAAAGAAAGACTTGCATTTATATAGCGCCTTTCATGACCACCGGACGCCGCAAAGTGCTTTACAGCCAATGAAGTACTTTTGGAGTGTAGTCACTGTTGTAATGTGGGAAATACGGCAGCCAATTTGCGCACAGCAAGCTCCCACAAATAGCAATGTGATAATGACCAGATAATCTGTTTTTGTTATGTTGATTGAGGGATAAATATTGGCCAGGACACCAGGGATATCTTCCCTGCTCTTTTTCAAAATAGTGCCATAGGATCTTTTATGTCCACCTGAGAGAGAGAGGACGGGGCCTCGGTTTAACGTCTCATCCGAAAGACAGCACCTCCGACAGTGCAGCACTCCCTCAGCACTGCACTGTAGCTTTATGTGCTCAAATCCCTGGAGTAGGGACTTGAACCCACAATCTTCTGACTCAGAGGTGAGTGTGCTACCCACTGAGCCACAGCTAACAAAGAGGCATAACCTTAAAATTAGAACTAGGCTGTTCAGGGTTAATGTCAGAAAGCACTTTGTCACACAAAGGGTAGTGGAAACTCTCTCCCCCAGAAAACTGTTGAGGCTCATTTGTCCATGTTTAGACCAAGGTAGTAATGAGGTCTGGAACCGAGTGGTCCTGGTGGAACCCAAACTAAGCATTAGTGAGCAGGTTATTGGTGAGTAAGTGCCAATTGATAGCACTGTCAACAACACCTTCCATCACTTTGCTGATGATTGAGAGTAGGCTGATGGGGTGGTCATTGGCCGGATTGGATTTGTCCTGTTTTTTGTGGACAGGACATACCTGGGAAATTTTCCACTTTGTTGTGTAGATGCCAGTGTTATAGCTGTACTGGCACAGCTAGTTCTGGAGCACAAGTCTTCAGCCAGGATGTTGTCAGGGCCCACAGCCTTTGTTGTATCCAGTGCATTGAGTCGTTTCTTGATATCACGTCGAGTGAATTGAATTTGGTGAAGACTGGCTTCTGTGATGGTGGGGACCTCAGGAGGAGGCCAATATGAATCATCCACTCGGCACTTCTGGCTGAAGATGGTTGCAAACGCTTCAGCCTTGTCCTTTGCGCTCATATGCTGGGCTCCGCCATCATTGAGGATGGGGATGTTCACAGAGCCTCCTCCTCCCATTAGTTGTTTAATTGTCCACCAACATTCCAATGGAAGTGACAGGACTGCAGAGCTTTCATCTGATCCATTGATTGTAGGATCTCTTAGCTCTGTCTATAGCATGCTGCTTCCGCTGTTTAGCATGCATGTAGTCCTGTGTTGTAGCTTCACCAGTTTGGCACCTCATTTTTAGGTACGCCTGGTGCTGCTCCCGGCATGCTCTTCTACACTCCTCGTTTATCCAGGGTTCGTCCACTGGCTTGATGGTAATGGTAGAGTGAGGAATATGCCGGGCTATGAGGTTACAGATTGTGGTGGAATACAATTCTGCTGCTGCTGATGGCCCACAACACCTCGTTTTGAGCTGCCAGATCTGTTCTGAATCTATTCCATTTAGCTTGGTGGTAGTGCCACACAACACGATGGCGAGTGTCCTCAGTGGGAAGACAGGACTTGGTCCCACAGGGACAGTGCGATGGTCACTCCTACCTATACTGTCATGGACAGAAGCATCTATGACAAGAAGATTGGTGAGGATGAGGTCAAGTAGGTTTTCCTGTTGTGTTGGTTCTCTCACCACCTGCCGCAGTCCCAGTTTGGCAGCTGTGCCCTTCAGGACCCAACCAGCATTGATGCTACCAAGTCACTCTTGGTGATAAGACATTGAGGTTGCCCATCCAACGTACATTCTGTGCCCTTGCTACCCTCAGTGCTTCTTCCAAGTGGTGTTCAACACAGAGGAGCACTGATTCATCAGGAGAGCAGTAGGTGGTAATACAGCAGGAGGTTTCCTTGTTTGACCTGATGCATGAGACTTCATAGGGGCTGGTATCAATGCTGAGGGTTTCCAGAGCCACTCCCTCCTAATTGTATACCACTGTGCTGCCACCTCTGGACATATCCAGGGATGGTGATGGAGGAGTCTGGGACATTAGCTGAAAGGTATGATTCTGTGAGTATGACTATGTCAGACTGTTGCTTAACTAGTCTGTGGGACAGCTCTCCCAATTTTGCCATAGGTCCCCAGATGTTAGTGAGGAGGACTTTGCAGTGTCAACTGGGCTGGGTGTACCTTTGTTATATCCAAATCTGGTGCCTAGGTTGATGTCGGGTGATCTGTCCGGTTTTATTCTTATAGTTGTTTTTCATAGTGGTTTGTTAGCTTGCTGGACCATTTCACAGGGCAGGTTTCCTTCCCTAAATGACTTTAGTGAACCAGATGGGTTTTTACGACAATCCGGTAATTTCAGTCACCATTACTGACAGTAGCTTTATTTAATTAACTGAATTTAAATTCCCCAGCTGCCGTGGTGGGATTTGAACTCATGTCTCCGGATCATTAGTCCGGGCCTCTGGATCACTAGTCCAGTAATATAGCCAATGTGCTACCCTACCCCTAATATTACGATAAAGATCAGTCATGAACTAATAGAATGGCAGAACAGGCTGGAGGGGCTGAATGGCCTACTCCTGCTCCTATCTCAATTCCATCAAATTATGTGTAGCATCTATCTATATATATATATATTTTATTTTCCCTCAGTTGGAAATATATATTTGTACTCTGAAAGGGGGCCACTGCTACTATCTAGATCGAATTAGAAGTGTCAGAGCATCCAATCAACACTTTGGATCCTATGAAAGGAAAACATTGGACAAACCTACCACCAGGCAAAGAATCGCTGGGTTGCCAGTGGAATATATTCCCCACATCTCCCAGTTAGCACTATGAAACCAATGATAAAGTAGAATGTCACTCTACCACTCATCCAAAGCTTAAATTAAAATAAGTTACAATAGAGAGCATTTGTGGGGTTGTACCTGGCCTGATCTCATATTTTATGTGAACATTATTTTAGCGTATTTTCTGTCTGTGGATTTTTGAATAAAAATTGAAGGTTAAATGGTTTCCATTCTATCTCTGATTTGAATAGGTTTAAAACAGTCTGAATTGCGCAAAGGAAAATATTAGAATGAGTAACAGTGCATTATAATATTTTATGGACATCAGTCTTTTTGCAGTCCTTGCTGCTATAGAATCCTAATGTAGTGTTCCTTGCACTTCCTATGGTGTAGAAATTGATTTATAAACACCAAGATACCATTGTTTTTTCCACAGAGTCTGAAAAGGCCTCGAGCCTTTTATTGGTTAATGCAGGTACTGTATTACTGGATTGCGCTGTGTGTTCTGCGTCTCTTATAATTGTCCCAAAATCTTCTGATGGAAATCTCTGGTAACTTTGTCCCACCCTATATTACGATTGAAGAGTGATTGGTAAACAGACTATTGTAAATAATGGATCTCCCGACAATAAGTATATGAGGCGATTCAGATAACTATTTTATCCTATAGAGAATCCAGTTTCTAAGATGAGTAATAAAGCGCCCCTCTATAACAAGATTACACTGTATCACGAACGGCGTAATATTCGTGTAACTAATCATAGAAACAACACACGAGGTCCGCAATTAAAGACGCAAATACTGCATAACCCTTCTGAGTCGACGATATCATTCAATTCCTCAGTTACAAAGATGAAGAAGACAAATACAACTGGTTGTTTTGCGAGCCAAATAATAATGACTTAAAGAACCGTTTTTGCTTTATTACATATATTTCTTGTGATTAGGTTAATTGTCTAGCAGCAACCGAAGGGTTTAATATTTATTACGGGTTTCCCTTGAGCGATATTTTTGGAAGCGGTGACTGATTATGTGGATTTCAATCCCACGAGGTTAAGCAACGAGAAATGCCTTGATCGCTGTAACCGCGTCTTAACGCCAGCACCGCGACATTTCTGCAATTGTGGAAGTTTTGTTTCCAACATTACACGATTTGGTATGAATTTATGCAGACCCCGCCTGCTTTCAGTGAATCCTTCCGAAAAATCAAACATCACGAAAGCTCAAATTGACACGTAAATAATTACAAGGGGTTACATCCTGTTTAGAGATACGATTATAAACTGAACAGACTCTGTTCCTTTTGTCCTCCGAAGGTGAAATGGCTTCCAACAACCACTAAAACCGTCAGTTTCATTGGAAACCTCTATTTAATGTAAAATATCATCCTTGTAATATTTTGTTGCTTTGAACCCGAAAATGTTCGCTTTAGGGACAAGATACCGCCGCGACCTCCTTCTCTCGCCCACCCTTTCCGGACGCAAGACCGTCAGTAATTACAGCACTGGGGTTGCATTAGGAACTGAATGACACAGAGAGAAACCAGAGTATGATACATGGACTCTTCTACTGAAAGACCAGAAGAGATCCAGCGATTCTATGGCTGTAATACTGAAGTGGGTTGTATGAAACGATTCTAATCTGAATTCAATCTAGCGGTTGTGTGTTGAAACTGTCGACTTTTTCTTGTTGCGGTTACATAAATAACCAGGCGACACTTCGCTGGAAGCGGCGGAGGCCCTATTTCGATTATTTTCTATTAACCTCATTTGCTTCTTATTAAACTTCCTGGAAAATCAATGGTCAGAGTCGCTGGCTGTAGGAGAGCGGCTTTCGTTTGTTCTCTCGTGCAACGTTGTCCGTTAAATTGAGCGCTTTTTTGTTCTCTAAAACAAGATGCCTACAATAAACACGGGGGTTTCTTTTTGTTGCCTCATTGTTTATTCCCAAGTAAAATCGAACAAACCATGGGGGCGGCGGGGAGACAGCATTTTTTTTTAGCAAGTGGCAAATACTTTAACATGCTAATCAGTTGTGAGCCTTGATCTAGGTTATATCTGAAGTCAAGGATGTCCAGCGTGCGGCCCAGGAGCTCTTGCCCTCCAAGCCCAAGCAACTCCGTCTCACATTTCTCGTTTGCTGTTTTTGTTTGTTCGAATGTTGCACGCCTGGAGTTTTGCAAAACAAGCTCCTTGTTAACGCAGTTGCCATCCTGGTGGATAAGTCCTAAATCAGATCACCAGTATCTCTTACTATCAGTCACTTGATATATATGCAAGTGAATGTTTTCAAACTTTGAGTCCCCAAACGTATGCAGCGGGACCAAAGCTTGGACACCTATAATCTAAAGCGCCCTTTCCTGTTTCGATAAGGTACCCCATAATAGACCGATGGACAAAGTCAGAGAATGCGGAGTCAGGGGACAAGTGGCAGAATGGATTGCTGGCTGGCTTCAGGACAGAAAGCAGAGAGTAGGAATAAAGGGTAACTATTCACAATGGCAGGAGGTGGGTAGTGGTGTTCCACAAGGATCAGTGCCGGGACCACTGCTGTTCACAATTTATATTAACGATTTAGACTTTGGAATCAAAAACACAGTTTCTACATTTGCGGATGACACCAAATTGGGGGGTATAGTCAATACTGAGGAGGACTGCAACAAATTACAGGAGGGCGTTAATAAACTTGCAGAATGGGCATATAATTGGCAAATGAAGTTCAACACAGATAAATGTGAGCTATTACATTTTGGTAGGAAGAATAGGGAGGTCACTTATCACTTGGAGGGTGCGAGTCTAGGTGGGGTAGAGGAACAAAGGGATCTCGGAGTACAAATACACAAATCACTAAAAGTTGCAACACAGGTTAGCAATGCCATAAAAAAGCAAACCAAGCACTAGGGTTTATTTCTAGAGGTATAGAATTGAAAAGTAGGAAAATTATGCTAAATCTGTATCAAACCTTGGTTAGACCACACTTAGAGTACTGCCTTCAGTTCTGGTCGCCATATTATAACAAGGATATAGAGGCATTGGAGAGGATGCAGAGAAGATTTACAAGCATGATACCAGAAATGCGAGGGTATACATATCAGGAAAGGATGAATAGGCTGGGCCTCTTCTATTGAAAAGAGAAGGCTGAGGGGTGACCTAATAGAGGTCTTTAAAATTATGAAAAATGTTGATAGAGTGGATAGAGAGAGAATGCTTCCACTTGTGGGGAAGAGCATAACTAGAGGCCATCAATATAAGATAGTCACCAAGAAATCCAATAGAGAATTCAGAAGAAACTTCTTTACCCAGAGAGTGGTGAGAAAGTGGAACTCGCTACCGCAGGGAGTGGTTGAAGTGAATAGTATAGATGCATTTAAGGGGAGGTTAGACAAGCATATCAGGGAAAAGGGAATAGAGGGTTATGATTTAGATGAGGAAAGGCTGGAGGAGGCTCGTGTGGAGCATAAACGCCAGCATGGACTGGTTGGGCCGAATGACCTGTTTCTGTAATGTATATCTTATGTAATCCTATGTAATATTCTCCTATTGCTTCTCCACGCATTGCCTATGGATTTCCATTGCAACGGGTTTCATTCCACTATTATACCAGAAATAAATCAGCAATAGCACGCATTCCTCCTTAGGCCAATTCGTAATAAACACTATAATTATCTTTTCATAGTTTACACCCAATTGTAATTGAGTGAAAATGTAAGCTCCATTCAACATTGTTGTGGTTTTCATTGTTCTCTTTTAACTAGCTTATAGCTTTATTTGAAAATGCTAAATAATTGATAATCGATTGCTACCCTTCAGTAGATGTAAAATGACTATTTATTTTGATGCCTTGTTTTTATGGGGGTGGGGGGGGGGGGCGGCGGACAGGACATCCAGCTTTAAATGTGGGTCTGCCCAAACTTGGGTCACAATGTGAACCGCGCATGCGCGAGTTGCGGAATCGGTTGCCCGCGGGAGGAGTCAAAGCTTCGAGTTTAGGAGAAGAGCCAGAGTGAGAATCAGAGCGGACAGGTGAGACCGAGGGACCCAAGCGACGAGAAGTGAGAAGGAAGGCTGTTGTGGATAATGCTCCTCTCCGAATCGCACAGCCTCGCCTGAGCTGTGTTTCCAGGCTGTTCTTGCTGCAGACGCGAGTGGATTGTATGTGAAGGGCTCGGGGTTCCTGGTGCAAATCTGAAGGCTGAGCCGCAGAGTGGAGCTCAGGAAATCCTTAGCGGCTGCAATCAGGGGGAAATCTCCAAACTCTTAAGCACAGGCTTCTGACCACAGCCTCAGAATGCCAGAAAGGACTTTTGAACCATGTTTGCAAGACACTTTACTACCAGCGAGTTCGGTTTTCTGAAAGCTCAGAAGACTGTGGAAAATAGGGCTGCAAAATCCCAACCAAAGTTCGAGCAAAAACTTTACTTGGACTTGAAAAAGGAAACCTTCCCGAAGCTTGCCTATTTGAAACCGGTGCCAGCGGAGATCAGAAGTGTGTGTGTTGGGGGGTGGTAAAGCACTAGAAGTTTATTGCTGACGATCTGGCCAAAGGCATTTTGTTCCTGAATATTTTATTTCTTCCAAAGTGTTTCCGCACATCACGCCCACAGTTTGTTAGGAGCACTAATTATTTCTATTGCAGATGGACATTGTTGTAAATAGCCTTCATTCCTTGGAAGCGAATTAGTGGCGTTATTCTCCGCTTGGATCAGTTAACGAGGCAATGCGGTTGAGACGATTAATTCATTGATCTGGGTTTAAATAATTCGATCTGAAAGCCAATTTTCATCGTGTTGATCCTAGGAGCCCTTACTCCAAGGACATCTCGTGCTTAACCCGTTTCATGCTTTGATGGTAGGGATCAAGACGTTAAGCACAAGATCACCGCAGAGGGATTACCTGCTTGATACTGTAATCTTGGATTACTTGGTGACCGCTTTGCCAAAGAAATATGGGGGTAGGTCTGCAATGAGACTGCAGCATCGTTCGTGGCTCTTTTTTAGGCGGAGATTGTAAGTTTTGTTATTGTTTCCCTTATAAAGGGACCCTGCAAGTATACTCTGCGCAACCTTTTGTATAAGCGGGTGGTAGCTGTGCCAGTAGTGACCATTTCTAAAATCGGGTATGGTAGTAAACTAGTCTCTACAAGGGTGTGTGTCTGTGCGTGCGTGTGTGTTGTCTCTAAGTTCACTCGGGAACCTTGCTTCTTCCTTCAGTACTGTATAAAAACTGCAGAGCGTATTACAGACACAAAGTGGCTTTTATAACTTGCACACAGGCAGATTGCGACTGATAGACCATCTGAGAAAGCTTGATACGACTTTTGAAGCGTTTACTAACACCATCTCAATCGATCCAAAGGCTCTTTATTTTACTCTTTAACTATATACGCGCGTACTTTTATACGACAGGATACAAATAGCAATAAAGTGACTGAAGTCCAGTGCGTATTAGAACTAGTTTCGACTTGGATAAACATGCATATTGTGTCAAGCGGCAGGGCAGGTATTGCTGTGCTCACAGTGTGTAAATGTTACATTCTTCTCTTGTTGGATGTACAGTATTTGTTCATGACGTGAAAACACAGAGTTTGTGCTTAATTACATTTCAAATATTTTAAATGTTACGAATATAATTTTAAATCCGTGTGGTGGTGACCTAACTATACGGTCCAAGGCGGTGGGCAGCTCCATCTAGTGGACCTGCCTTCGTGCGTTTGTTTCACTCCAAAAATCCCTCAATCTTTTTAAGCACGCATGATTCTAAAGCTAGAAAGCCAAAATAAAAACAGCTGAAGAACGATTTTAAAAATGTTACCGTTAACATTCTAACGCCAAGGTATGGTATGCTAACAACGCGCGAATCTAATGCAAATAAAAGTTTTAGTTTCCCATTAGATACCACGTTTATACCACATTGAAATCAAAGTGATCAGAGTGGTGCATTTTAAAGCACATTTAAGCAGCCCGTGTCAGTTTGGTGGAATGACGCCTCGAGAATGTGAAAAAGTACAACTCCAGGAAGCATGTTGCGCTGCTCCCATGTACAATTCCTAGTTCTTGAACGTGCACACTTCTGCCGAAAAAAAAGCAGTAATCCGTGACTAGAACGAATATGATTTGATTTACAACCTGTTAAATTCATGATTTTAATTAAGTGCCAAAGAAAATAGAGCCGTCTACTAGTCTCAGATGACCAGTGAGCTGAAGGCTTGTTAACCCCAACCACTGCTTCCTGACCCGGGCAGGCAGGACTTCTGAAAGATTGAGATTCTGGGTTTGCCAACGGATGGCAAATAAAATGTATCGGTTCGAAAGCTGCGGCATATACAAAAAAAGTCTGGCGAAGTTGGTAAACGCAAGGCCCAGATTTTCGAGCGGCATCAAACTTCAAGAGTGAAAATAAAAGTTAAATTGGTGCATTTGAAGGTAGTAGATTCTCACTGCCGCGGAAACCAAAGATTGAGCCAAAACATACCAATTTAGAAAAAAAAAAGCAAAGTTTAAAATGCAATATTTTCTTAGTTTGCATACATCGCGTGACTCGAATTCCACATTGATCAGAAAACTACCACCATTATGTTTAAACACTGACTGCGGAATCAAAAGATTGAACGAAGCAGAATGAAGGATTTGACCGAACTGAAAATTCGCTCTATAAAAAGAGCAACATTAATGACCGGGACAATTCAGATTTTCTGGTTTTAGCACATTGAGCTTGTTTGCTTTTTAAGACTTCAGGAAGATCACGAATTTAACGAAGCAGCTTTTTGCTCCCACTCCCCGTGCTTTATTTACAGAGGCGGGCTGAGTTTAAAATGAAAAAGTCTTGCATTATTTCAGACTGACGTTGACGATTACAATGCCCTTGAATTGTTAAATTGGCCGGCTCACTTTTAACGGGGTTGTAATGGTACACACGAATTGTACAGCTCTAAAATTAAACGGGTGCAGGCATTAATGGGGGAGAGGCAATAAATATCATCAGAGGCAGCGAGATGCTTGCCCTGTGGAGAAGGGGACTTATGAATAGGAGCAGTATATAACCGAATGGCGATACCGAGTCCCTGAAATGATAAGCTACTCTGAATGTCGAGGGAGGGGTATGGATGTCAGTGAAAGCAGTGGGCTATCTATCCGCTGTGGGCTGAAGTCTAATGTTAGTAGGAATAACGTGCTATAATTGGCTGGTGATTCTGAATCCCTCCAGAAGAAGGGGGCACTCGCATCGGGGGGAGGGGAGAGAGATAAGAGCAGAGAGAACAAGATGCCTGCCGTTGGAAGAGGGTGAATGTCAAAAGTTGCGTGCTATGGAGTGTAATGCTCGAGGTGGCAGACTGTCTGCTGGTGGAAGAGGGTTGGAGAATGAATGTTAGTGGACACGATGAGCTCCCTGTCTTTGGGATTTGGGTTAGTAGTGGTGTTTATCTTGTCTTTTCCCCTCTCCAACTGTACAAAATGGAAAGCAAATCGCAAGTGAATCGCCAAAAAGGGCTAAAATAATTTTTTGGGTAGAAATTGAATAGTTGAAACTAATTTCTCCCAAAAAGATGTTTTAAAACACAGATTTACGATTTATCAGTTCTATGTTTCCTGTCAGCCAATAGCTGCTTCCAAAGTTCAATAGCTTTGCATAACAATTTAAATAAAGATTATTGCCCCGTCTTGTAACAATACTTGAGACTTGTTTATTTTTTTGGTAAATGAAAAGACATCACGCTCCATTAACTACTCCGGGCTCCTTGACTGTTTTTACTTAAGTTTTGACTGATTTGCGAGAAATGTTTTGGCTCATAAGACATTTGAAAATGGTTATTTTATGGAAGTGCAGCGATTGCGTTTAATTCCCCATATTTGGCGAAGATTGTTGGAACAGGTAACTTTTCAATTAATGTTGGTGAGGAAAAAAAAGTGGAAACTATTCCGGAGTCACACAGCCGGGAATGAGCGGTGTCCTCGCTGGCCTCCATCGTTGGTTTTGAGATGCTTTGTTTTCGGAGGAGCGCTGGCTCCTGCACTATCATTCAAGGGGAAAGGGAGCCCCCAAGTGTTGAACACGGGACCTTTGGAATCCCAGCCCCAAGCTGGGTTTGAAAATACGGTCTTTGCCATTCTGACGGGAAGTTTTTATTATTTTGTGGGGGGGGGGGGGATTTAAATTTCAAACTTTGAAACTGAATTTCGATTTTTACACCCACCGATTCCTAATTAATTGTGGGTTAAATCCTTTGCATTCGCGTTAGGTCGAATAAAAATTCTGTACAATCCTAGATTGTTCTGATTTCAAATCTTTGCTCCTTTCTCCAACGTATTCTTGTTTTGGCAGTTTCCTTTCGGCGTTGTGATTTTAAAATAAACATCGATTTCAAAACGGCGAAATAATGAAAGAAAATGGCTGGAGAAAATGTAAATAAATGCCCTGCAGGATCTCCTTTGAAAACCCCTCCTGCATAAAAACTCGAAATGAATACAGTTGAATTCACGTCTCTTATTTTGATCGTTATCGTAAAGTTTGTATTGTAAAGAAACCCCATCCACTTGCCCCGAGATGCTCTCTGCCCGCGCTGTCCCAAGTGCTCACTGGCTGCAGACCGCATTGAGCTGCAGTCATTTTGTATACATTTCTAGCTGAGCGCCTCTAGTTACCTGGTACCTTGTGTACATAGACGATGGTTTTGATGTTGCTTTTCAATTTGGCTTTGGACATTGGAATTTTCAGATAAGTAAGTGTATCTGGAGACAAGTTTAATGACAAATGAACAGTCAGTGACATCTTGGTGATTGATGTCGGGATACGGATATAAGGTGAAGCTGCTCTGTGCTCCATCATGTTTGAGCACTGGACAGGGACAAGCTCGATAAAGATATCTGGCCCGCTGACTGTCATCTCCGCCTCCCCGCCCCCTCCCCTCCCCATTTCTCCGCTTCTAAAAGGGCATCTTTAGCTGGGTGAATGAAGAACTGATACTTCTTATTTGCATTTAAGAATATAAGAAGATAGCAGAAAGGTCAGAGGTGTGGGGTTAGAGTAGATAGCGCCAATTGAACAGGAGCAGCGGCACAAGAGGGCTCGAATTCTATGATAGTCCGTTCGCTTGTGGAAATAAGTGGTTCCTAGTCCCTCATGAAACCGATGGCAGTAAGGCAATACTAATCTACACATATAGGTGTAAATAATTATTGGTTCCATGTCTTACAGTCGATCATTAATCTCATCTTCCTCTGTCACTGGTACTCATTTGGAAATCAGGGTTTTAGAAGTATATTGTAGTGTGCTCTGCAACCCCCACCCCGCCCATGTGATTGAAACTGTTTCCTGTTTAAATAGTTCTGCTTTGGAACATATTTACATAACTTTTTGATGCTACCCTAACATGTACTAAGTGCACTTAGTACATTTTATATAAACAAATATTGTGACTACTAGCGGTAGTGCACTTATCTAGCATTGATTATCATCAAACAGCCATAGAAGGACGGTTGACTCCACACAATCCTATCATCTGTAAGTGTATCAGATTACAGTCTGAATATTTCAGTGATAAAACATGAAAAGCAGAACAGAACCTACAGGACATTTTATTTTATCTATCGGTCTAAAGACTGGAATTTAACGTGAACCGTACTGCTCACTAAAAAAATAAGGACGTGATGAAATTGGATTTCCTTCTCCGCATCTTTTATGCTAATATCTTCAACCTCCGTTACCGTAAACTACCTGCGGAAACCGAGTCAAATATTTCATTTCACGCTGAATCACTTTTTATTATGTTTATATTTCTGTTTATTTTGTCATACAGTCTGTTTGCCCACAAAACAACTTTCTTAATTCTCTTCAGAATGAGTTAGTTTGTTAAAAGCAACTCTCAAAATATTCTGCTGTTCGCAGGTATCTTCTCAACACCACTGTAGGTACATAAACAGCAAAGTAAGTACGTTACCTCAATAGCATTGGGCCAATTTTAATCTTAACTTTCCAAATGATTAAACTGGCCTTCGTCATTGTGATCGAAGGCGGATACTGTTTGCTTGTTCGGAAGTGTATTTGAACATTACTGTAGTGTGTAATAAACCCTATAATAACTTTAACAGTATATCTGTGTGATCACACTGATTGCTTTATTTTCACTGCTTACTTCAAAGGAGTTTTCGTGTTGCAATCAAATCTAGATTTACATTGACTAGGATATCATAAGCTTTTGGTTTAAAGTTCACACTTGATTTTGCAATTTGTTTCGAGAACTTTTAATTATCTTTAAAGTAATGGAAGCCAGAGCTAGCGTTTGATGCTTTAGTGTAGTCAACACGTAACTACAGATCGGTAGTTTATGGCATGCGGACATATTCGATGCATATAATTCGTTCCTCAAAACGAAGATCCGCTCAAGATTAGCAAAATTTAACTTTCTGTTTCCATCTATGTTTAGTACTAGCTGATTAAATGTTTTGCATCTTGCTTTCAAGTCACTTCTGAATATCCTTTAACATTCCTTTTGGGTCACACTGGTTTACAGTATGTCAGTTGTTAGGAAAATGCCTACCTCCCAGAATGCACTCCTAATAAACTTTTAAATTCTAGATCTAATACTATATTTCAACACCGATATAAAATGCATTACTTCAGTTTCAGCAGTTTGCAGTAATCATAATTAACATCTCGAATATTTCAAATTCTTCTTCCACTTATATTCTTATTAGTGAATATGGCCGAAAACTGAAGGCGATGTAAGTCAAAACTGTTAACAAATTTTGAACCTTTCGATGTGCACCTGCCCTTTGCAAGCAAGCAACCAAGTCTGCAGCAGACGTTTGAATATCCTGCAAATGGCAGCTGAAAAGTGGGTGGGGAATTCCAGTGAATTTTGGGCGAAAACGACTGTCTCTAGGTTTACCTTGGAGGAGAATCTGACGGTTCTAGATTCTAGACGTTTAGAGATATTTACACAAATGTGGTTCACAGAGTAGGTTAATCTAAATTACTAGATTGCTTTTTGATCCAAATGAAAGTTGCCCGAAAATGGACTATAACAAAACACTACCATGTAAGTGATGGTAATAAAATATCTAATCTCCATACTTAAATCACTTTCTGTAACGCTTAGCAATATTTAGTGAGGGTACCTGTTGAGAGCAGCTGAACTATTTGCTGCAGAGCTTCCCAACGTTCAGACTGAACCAAACCAGCCGGTATCTTAAAGGGATATAAGACATAACGTTAACTTTTTAATCCATGGAGTATTCCCTCTTACAGATGGTAAAATTATTTCTTCCATACAGTATTCTTGGGTTGACCGAAGGCTGATTTACAGGGCGGCTGTTTCATGTTAGTAGGAGATGCTTGAAACTGGGAGACCATTTTCAAGAGGAGAGGCCCTGATACATGATCTCAATATTCAATATTGTACCACGTGTAGCTACATTTATGTGAGGCTAATTATTAGCCGTTGGTAGAAAGAAAATCAATATATTGGCAAAATACTGTTGCCTCTTAAGTTTATGAAAAGTTACAAGCTATATTGTCTATTTATATAGGTAATGTTAATGGCTGAGATGAGTGCAACCAATTTCATTACTCAAATTCTATTATAACTTGCAGGTATCTATTACATGTCATGAGAAAAATGGATACTAGAAACGTTTAATCTGGAAACGACGACTTTGTGTTCATGTTTTAGATTAATAGAAACTAAACAGTAGTTTCCTTCCCAGTTTACGGGCTCCTTGTTGATGCAGTTGCATTTATATTGCGCTGTCACATTTTCATCGGTGTTCAGCATGATTGGTCGGTTGGCAGTAAGTTATCATATATATTCCCGCCAGGAGAACAACTGGTAGAACAATGCAGTCATATCCACAGGCACAATTCTGGCAATCAATCTAAATGTTTTACATTGCAAGTGGATCCCACTTCACTGCTCTTTTTGTACTTTTAATTGTTCAGTGGGATTGTTTTAGTTGAAACCCAAACATTTTAAATGTCACCCAGGTATTCAAGAAAGCCCGTTGCCTCAGATTGTAATGTGCTTGCAAACCTCCTTTGGTTTTGTCCAGCCCTAAGATGGGAAGAATTACAAAACGTTGTTTTCTTATCGCCTGCCAAAAATTAGAATGGGGATGTCAATATCAAAGGACTGAACGGAAACATTTAGAATATGTAAATTGTTGACGAAAACTTATTTCTAATAATTTGATATCATGCTTCACAAATAGAAACCAGCGAGAGGAGTTGTACAACTGCTGTGGAACTGCAGTCTGAAATTGGAAACAGGAACCCAGCTAGGCTGGAAATTGAAAGGGTCTTTAATTTATGGGCGCGGTGCAGTTCTATTTAGGATTTTAAAAAGTTAGATACACTGCAGCCTGGTGACATAGAGAACAGATGTTTCTATGGTCGGATTTGATTAAACATTGGTGACGGAAGTATTTATATGGCTTTGTAGAAAATAAAATACTTTAGAAATTTCATACTTTGACAGTTAACTCGGGGTCGACGAAGTGCAGGGAATAAACTAATTATGAAACCAACCAAACCCCTTCAAGTTTTGACTTCAGTTCGCACTAACTAATTATATTTTGGGTGAGTACTTTGTCAATAAATTTAATGTGTTCCAACGTTGCCAAACATAAAGGGTCGTTTAGAGAATTGCGCCCAAAGTAACGTTTGTGTCTTGGATCCGGTGCCTGCCTTGGACTGTAACCGCCTAGTTTAGCTGCAGTGGAGATTTAGTTGATTTCTATTATATTCAACTGGTCAATTTTGGGCTTGTTAAAATAAGTTCTTCTTTGTGTGAGGTTCGGCAGATTGTATTTCAGAAAGTATGTGCGTTTATTCCAATGCAGAACCCTAACATGTGTACACAAGACTAAAAGCTAGTTGTGAGCCTGTAGGTAAAGGAGTTGAATTTGAGATTTAATTTATTTTGCCACGAATCAGAACGTTATGTGGGTCATTCCATTGCAAAGGCAGCAATGTGGTCTCTAGGATGTCCCTTAGTTCGACGTGTTCTCAATTAACTGCATTCTCCGTGTCCATCGCGGGGATATCTTTAGGATGTGACGTGTGTGCACATTAGAAAGTTAATACAATTACTTGCTATACTTTTTTTTTGTAAAATCTGTTTTCAGTATCTCTGTTGCTGTAGTTGAAAGTAACGTCGCATCACTGTAGACGAATTCGTTTTTAAAAAAATACATAAATCTTATCTAGATAGAAAGCGACGCTGGCCGGCCTTTCCTATAATTTATTTGTTTTAAATCGTTCGGGAAAACGTTTTAAGGTTTACTAAGTAGTTGCCACCTGTTCGCGAAGTGTTTCTTCCCGGGGGAAATATCCTGCAGTCAGTTGAGGCATGAATTCAGGTCTTCAGTCTTACTTAGTTCACCAAAGCTGCGTGTGTAAATTGAGTTCAAGCTTTACAACATTTCACGTGTAATTCCTCAACCCATCGCCTTTCAAAAGAATCTTATTCGGTCCTGAAATTGACTATCAGAATTCGTTTGTGAAATTTTAAATAGAGATTGTATTCTTATCCAGGAGGTATAAAGTAGTGGAAATATTATTTGAATTAGTACATATAGATTTAAGGGACGGCACAACTGCTATACTGAATAACTACAAATATAGCTGATGTGTTAAGAAACAGTTATTTAATCTCCTGTTATAAAATCAAGCGGCTACTTTCATGCAGTAGTCATGCTTCTTGTCCAAAAACGGGCTAATGATTTCGGCCTTAATATAAACTTGTCTGGCGGCTTGGGTTCCCACCTAATGTTGGCTCAGTTCTCACAGCGATCAATGTCACGACTAAGATGTAAAGTGGGCAATTGGAAGACATTACAAGCGAAATTAGTTGCATGATCTTGTATTGCTTCACGAAGATTAGAATGTTTCAGGGCGTTTTAAAGAATCCAGCTCAGTATATGGACAAATTCCTTCCGATGATCATCTCCTGTGTTTTTATACTCCAAACTAGGAGTTACTACCTCTTGGCAAATATTTACACTTAAATTATCACCTCCTTTGAGAATAATTAAGGAGACTTCTCCCTTTTCGTCTGGTTACTTTGGCAATATTTCAAAACTATCAAAAGCAAACCGGTACATGATCACTTGAATAAGGTCTTCGCAAACACGGCAGAGAATGTTTAAAAGCGCGAAGTGTTCATTTAAAAACAAATGACAGCCACTCTCCAGAGTTACAGAACGTGGTTTGCCTAACTATGATTGATTAAGAATCAAGTTATGCTAATGTTACTGCTGGTACTTATTCCCAAGTAGGTGATCATGTCATATATTAATCTTTCTTTCTGTGCATAATATTGCGCCATTGTTTGCCTCACTGAGGCGTAACAGCAACTTTATGATCAAATGGTCTTTTTTAAGACTATCTTGCCTGGACTGTAATTGTCCGCCAATTACAGTGATTCAAACACATCTGGTAAATTATTCCAGATGTGTGTGAATCAGTGTAATTGATGGTCAGCCAATAGGAGATTAGAGATGGTCCTTGAACGCAAGGAGCCACCTTTTCACCTAAAGGTTGGTGTTAGCATTATTGTATTACTAGTGAAAATTCTTGTGAACTTTTGACTATCCTCCCTGGCTTCCTTGATGTGCATCAGTTCTAATTTTATGTTGTGCAGAGTGGAGGAGAGACAGTGCAAGGAGCGGTTTACTCCGCTTTGAAAAGTGCCATGGCCTGGAGGTACCTGCTGGTTACTGCCACTCTCTTATCGGGCTGCAAACAGGTCCTCGTAGAAGCAAGCTCGTGGTGGTGAGTCCACTTTTAAAAAATCTAACTCGAAAATGCGTTCATTATAAACGTCATCGGTGCATATTTGTGCCTGAGTTGAATTATGATGGGGCAAACCCGTTCAAACACTTGTTATAGCTGCATACACATGTCGACATCATCCAAGTACACAGTCTGTTCATTTATACTTATCTGTGTATAGTTGGCCTTTCAGTGGATTTTAACTAGCAAACAATATCTGAACAATCTGAATCCTGATATATACTTAAGATTGCTGAATTCCACGGCCCATTCCCCCAAAGTGCTCCATCAGCTGATGGAGAATTTGGAAATCGGTCCGTGTGCTGTAGGAAGCTGCGGTAGCAATGCTTTATGCAATTTGGCGGACCCGTTATACAGAGAATGATGGTTCAGGTGACTTCAAAGCAGTTGACAGAATGAAGGACTTCCCTTGTACAGATGAATTTTCCCATTGGTGTCTTTTTTTTTAGGAATTCTGCCACGTTAGGGAAGTGAATTCCTCTTGAACAAAAGAGGCATTATACCCCTCTGCTGTACCTGTACGGAAGAATTTTTAAGAAACTCTTGCTGGGATAGTCATTCCATTTCGAGTTTCACCGCGTCCTTCCTCAGACCCATGCTTGTCAAATTAAGTACAGCACTAACCAGTTAACTAACAATACTGTACATACCTTTATTACTGAACACAGCTCCTAACCGACTTACAGCATTTTTGTTCAGAGCTGATTCATCTGAATCGCATGAAGTATTATGATAGGGTTATTTCTGTTGCACAAGACTTGACAATGTTAAATGCAGGTGTTACATCGAAACACCGGTACAAGAACGATTGGCTGCAAGAAACGGCAGTTTTTCAGCCAGCGCCAGTTACCAACAGGAGAGAGCGATTGGATTTCCACAGCCACATTTCAGTACATTTGTCGTGTTTTTACACACATTCACACAGTATTCTCAAAAGTAATTGCACCTTTATTGTAAACTTTACTGAAATATAATTATAAATACACTGGATTTTAGTCGATTTAATGGAGTTCTAAGTAATTCATCCCGAACTGTGAAAAAAGTGTTGAGATTTTTTCGATGTTAATGAATGCTTTCCACTTCTGCACTGTATCTACTTTGGAATATTATAGCTGTTGTATTCATATTGAAATGGATGTAAGCAAGGATATTTGCAGAATAACAATGGTTCATCAACACTTTCTAATAATTAAAAAATAATTAATTTTCAAATGGTAACACATTTAATTAAACTTTTCTGAATATCTGAGAGTTGATGTGTACTTTAACTGAATCAATTTTCACACAGACTTTCTTGCTGTAGGCAACACTACAAGTTCATGTCCTGAATCATTTTAGTGTTTTGTCTTCCCCATTTACTACCTCTCCCCTGTGGACTCATAGATTCTGTATATTTTTTTGCCTTTCCTTTTGCTCCCTGGCCAATTCATAAAATGCTTAGAGGTCTTCCGATAGATTGCAGCCTGTTGAGATGACTGTGAATGGAGATGCCAACTTTTGCTAATGTTTTTTTTTCCCACTTCAGGTCTTTAGCCATGAATCCCATTCAAATACCAGAGGTTTACATTATAGGAGCCCAGCCTTTGTGTAGCCAGCTGGCTGGGCTTTCTCAAGGCCAGAAGAAACTTTGCCAGTTGTACCGGGATCACATGCAGTATATTGGAGAGGGTGCCAAAACTGGCATCAAGGAATGTCAACATCAGTTCAGACACCGGCGGTGGAATTGCAGCACTGTTGATAACACATCTGTCTTCGGCAGGGTCATGCAGATAGGTACATTTCCCCCAACAGTATGCAATGTCAACGTAACAATTGTAATTTGTGCGTGTACATGTGTATGTGTTTGTGCTTGTATGTATGTGTTTCTCTTATTGCACGACAGAAATATACAAATTGCCACATCTTGTGTGTGCGTTTGTTCACACAGTTCCCGTTGCACAGACTGCCTTGCTGTTTTCCTGCTTGAATTTCCCGAAGCCTTTCCATTCTTGTTAATTAGCTTGCTTTTTATTTTTTTCTCTTTAAATTATAGTATCTAATGCATTTTTATGTTCCTGTCTCATCTATGACTAATTTTTCTTCACTTATCCATGAAGTCCTGTTTGAGAACAAAATCTTAATGACAGCAACTCTTTACTAAAACAAAACTACACCAGAACAGGTAAGGACATAAATTGACTACAAGTAATGGTCCATTGTATTTAAAATAAAACAACATCATTAGATATAGTCAACCAATTTCAAATATTTCATTCAGTGAACAAGCTCACCAAACCTTAGACTGCAGTTGCACTGTGCTGCCTCTCTAAGACTAGTACGTGCAAAGTACTGTTTGTAGCTGGCAAGACCCCTGTTACATTGTCAGTTTGCAAATCACACCCTCACCACTAGGAGAGATCTTTGCATCTGCATGTGCAGAGCTCTGCTCCCTGATGGTAAAGTATTAATGTTTGTAGAATTTCCTATTTTAACTAGTAGTTGAATTCTGGTTAAAGGCATGTATGAGCTAAAACAAATAGGGGTTTGCACTTCATGATTTAATTTAGTTTTTAAAGCCAATTCCTCCAACATAATTAACTTAAACATGTGGATTCTGCATGTCTTTCACATCTTGATGGGAGCATTTTGAATGTTTTAGGAGCAGCACAGTTGTAGTAGATAAAGAATGTGGTTTGATGACAGCTAGGTTTTCAGCTGGTTTTGGGTTGGCCCTGGGCAGGCCACATCAGAAGAGCCAAGCTCAAAACTGCCAGAGTTTTATAATATTTATGTTTGAAATGGGATTTTTTGAATCTTTCATGCAAACTTTCACATTTATTGACTCTTCAAATTTGCTAACTCGATTCTCTACTTCAAATGAATATTTATCCCTCAACCAACATCACTAAAAAAACAGATTATCTGGTCATTATCACATTGTTGTTTGTGGGAGCTTGCTGTGAGCAGATTGGCTGCCATATTTCTTACATTACTACAGTGACTACACTTCAAGAAAAGTAATTCATTGGCTGTAAAGCACTTTGGGATGTCCTGAGGTTGTGAAAGGCGCTATATAAATGCAAGTCTTTATTTTATAAGATATGGGAAGTTTAACTTCTAGTCTCGAAGTACTGTCATAGAACCAAGTTGTATGTTTAAGACAACTTTCATCTTAATTAACCTCAGCTTATTCAAACCTATTAAACATTACCGTTAGCAGCACTTTTAGCCATGGGCAGGGATTGTGTTCTTCACACCTTCAGTTGCAGTTCACATATCCAGTTTTGGCCAGTGTACAATGACACCATGGATTTTGTTTTTTGAAGTATTGAAAATTGCAATAACTTTAATTCCTATTTGTGTTTTACTACAAATTGGAGACCAGTTGAAACCATGACATGGTGAAAAATCTGAACAAATATTGCCCATCCCACATGTCCTGTGCAAGGGCTGGTATAATGATGCACTCATTTTATTTCTGTTTCTGTATGCTTTTTGATGTTACTTTTTTATTGCTTTCCCTTTTCACTTTAGCCTTAGCTGTTCTATAGTCCCACTGGCAAGGTGCCCCAGGGCTAATTACTTTCCAGCTTTGGCCAGCTGAAAAGCATAGGAACCAGCTTGCTTTCAAGTTGCATTCCTCCATCTGGAATCCTTCATAGACTCTGCTTTTCTTCTGCATCTGATCCTTATGTGGCCTCTTGTAGCACTTCTCTAACCAACAGACAAGCTCCTTGCCTATACTAAAGCCATATTTTATTCAATTTTATTTCCTCTGGTTAAAACGACAAGTGAAAAGTTAATCTAGACTTTTATTACTCCCAAATGGCAAGTAACCTTTTCAAACCTCTTTTCAGTAATAACTGTACTATATTCCTGTACCAATCTTAAGTGGAGTTACTTTTATGTATTTTTCTATTATTGAACTTCAAATTGTGTTACAGTATCGAATAGGAGGCCGGAGATTCCTCTGCGTTGCACTGTTTTTTTCAGCACAATTCACCTGAAATCGGCCAAACCAGTGTAAAAGATTGAGTAATTTCAAATGCAAATTATGCCCAGCACAAATTGAGTTTCCGCTGGTTTAAAAAAACAACGTGCTGGAAACTGGCCCCGCCTACAAAATTGGCCACGCCCCCCCCGATCAAATTAATCACTACGGCGAGTTTCTGCTCATTGCTCCTGTTTGTGGGCCTTCAAAGAGGCTCTTAAAATTAAACTTTTTTTTTTAGGTGCAAGGACACGTTTTAAAAGCTTTGAAATATTAGCCTGGAATTTGCAGTCTGGATGACAGCAAACTGGCAGTGTTCGCCATCATTCCAGCTCTGAAACTGACCGCAACTTCGGGATTTAGCGCATGCGCAGTGTAATGCGGAAATCCTGAAGTTGCGGTCTGTCATTCACTGCTCCGACACAGGCTGCGCTGTGGACAACCCCCCCCCCCACACACACACCCTAAAGAGCCGGCAATCAGTGAAATCTCTTAAGTCAGGGAAACTGATTAAAACTTCGGCTCTTCCGCAGTAATTGCACTGTTAAATTCCCCACTAAAAGTTAGACACAAAGGAATTAGGTGTAACTGGGGTTATTGACTGCTAAACAAAAGTTATCGCCCTGAAAAACTAATTTTAGTTTTGTGCAGTGTCAAATTTATCCATTTTAATAAAAATTAACATTTTTAAGAAAGTTTAAAAAAAACAATATTTTTTAAAGTTTGTTCATCTTTATTTGAGGTTCTCCTTTCCCCATGTGAGAGCTCGAGTCTTTGTTTTGCTCTCTCTAACATTTTAAAAAAGTTAGAATTTTAAGAGCTCACTCACTTCCTTGTTCGCTCAGTGAGAATTCTGCGTTTTGAATGGCTGCTTAGACAGCCTGTTGACGTCACAGCAGCTCGCACTATGGGGTTCCACACTAAACTCCATTGATTTGAATGACAGGTCAGGAAACCCAAACTTCTCGACACAGAGATCGCAAGATCTTTGTGCGAAGTTTACTTTGGGGCCAGCGGCAAATGCTTTTGTTTTGCCACTGACCGCAAATTCGGGCCATTATTTTTAAAAATTTACTAAGAAACTGACTACTGTATACCAATGTAACTAGTAATTGGTTCTGTATAGTTTTTAAAGTCATTTTCAGTTGTTTAAAATCAGGGTACTCAGGTGGTGGACTAGATACTCTGATTAAAAATGCTTATTTTTTGAGATAAACCAATTTTCAGCTGTATTAATAAAACTGCACCAGGTTGCCACTGTTAAATATGTCAAGAAATATTTATTAATGCAAAAAATATTTTCAAAAAAATTATGTTCTAAAACGCTGCCTGATTGCGCTGGTTTATGGAAGATTTTTACGTTTGGCGATATGCAAATGAGTTTGAGTGGAAACTTGAGCAAAAACATTTTCTTAAAACGAGCGCAATTTTGAGCGCAATTTGCGCCCGGATTGTCGATTGCGCCCAAAGCGGAAACTCTCGGCCAAGTTGACTAACAATGATGCAGACCTATCCTACATAAGTAACGCTTGGTACTTTTTCAAAGGTTTTTTTCAGAACAAGACTGCAAATTGCTCCATATGATTTTATTTTGCATTTTTTTCTTGTTTTAATTCCCCAAGAAAATCTAGGTTAGAGCATTATTTGTTAAAACTCTAGAAATAATTTTACATATTCTTAAATGTACTGCAGAGTCGTGCTACAATTTATCTGAGAGAGTCAGCCATGCTGTACTAAACTGGAATGAGTAAGCTGTTCTCCCTTTGGATAGCATGTCGGATGTACGCCTATTTCATCTTTCTAACTACTAAGAGCCTTCTGGGTCTTCCCACAAATAGCCATGATATTATGTAGGAACTAGGTTATCAAACTGATTTTGAATGTGTTTTTTTTAACACAAAGTGATTGATTTACTCTTCTGCATTGAAGCCATTTATATTTTTCATTAGGAAGCCGCGAGACTGCCTTCACCTATGGGATCTCTGCTGCTGGAGTGGTGCATGCTATCAGCCGTGCTTGTCGTGAGGGGGAGCTGGCCACATGTGGCTGCAGTCGTGCTGCACGGCCCAAGGATTTACCACGTGACTGGCTATGGGGTGGCTGCGGAGATAATGTAGAGTATGGCTACAGGTTTGCAAAGGAGTTTGTGGATGCCAGGGAGAGGGAGAAGATCTATCAGAAAGGAACTTATGATAGTGCCAGGACATTCATGAATCTGCATAACAACGAGGCTGGAAGAAGGGTAAATTGATCTTTCACACTTTAAGTTTATTTATGATATAAAGACCTAATGTACATCTACAGTAATAGATTGAAGAGATATTTGTTAATATAATTTTTCCAATTTGTTTAAATATTGCGTTTTAAAAAAAAAGCTAAAATCTAGTCCTATATTGTATGTAGAAATATACAGTTGGGAAACTGTGGATTAGGCAATTTATTGCACAAGTAAAGGGAGTGTTTCAGAAACCTTCCAAATGAGCAGATAAACGGAGTATTCCAATGCTTTCTCATTATGAATTCTAGTTGCATGAATATGGCATTAATATAATAGTCTATTTGACCAGGAACAAATATGTTGCATAATTCTAAAACCACAGAGATGAGCAAATTATAGGCCTGATTCATTGGTTGTTTTATTTTGCATAAAGCACTGCGACCAAATTATGTATCCTATTCCTTGCATAAAATTCTAGTCTTTGGTGCTTAAGTAGTACAGGGATGTAGCCTATTGCTCATGAATGTAATACCAAAATGTCTGATTTGCATAGTCCATTTTTCATGTTACTGATTATTGAGCTCTGGAAAGGCTGGAGGATTATCAGCAGAAGTGTTAAAAAAAAGTCAAGCGAGACTAGAACAATTAAGACACATTTAAGAGAATTTTAGCTGGGCAGCTTCAATTACTTGAACTGGAAGGAACAGGGTTCCACGTGATCTTAGTGGAAATAGTATGGGTAATGAGTTAACCACCAATTAACAAAGTAGTCTAATACTACGGTCATAGAGAAATGGATGTCCAGTGAGCTGCCAGGTTTTTTACTGAGCCATTGGGTGGTGGGGGGTGGGGGCATGGCAAATAATTATGTGTTTTTTCACAAGTACTTGTGACCAATTTTAGTATGCCATAAAGTATTAATTTTACTCAGTGGGTAGCCTCTAAGTCAAAAAATTGAGGGGTTCAAGCCTTACTCCAGGGTTGACACTTCAGTGTGGTATTGAGGGAATGCTACATTCTCAGAAGTGCTGCCCTTCAGGTGAGATGTTAAACATGGCCTGTCTGTCAGTTCTAGAGATTCAGGTGGATGTAACAGATCTCATGGCATTAATTGAAGAAGAACAGGGATTTCTCCTGTTCTTTTGCTAACATTTCTCCCTGAACCAACACCACCAGAAACAGACCATTCATCTCATTGTTAGCTCGTGGCTTCTTGCTGTGTGCAAATGTGTTGCCACATTTACCCACATAATAGTAACTGCACTTGAAGGTTAGAAAGAAGGTAGTCTTGAAAAATATGAAAAATGTTAATTAAATTTATTGCATATATGATTTAATATGTCCATAACGTGATATATTCATCAAATAAAGCTTCCATCATTGGCTTCCTATTGTACTGCTATCTATATTAATTTATGAAGCAGCAGAATGTGTGTATATGTGTATCTACATAAATCTGAAAAATTCTCCCAATTCATTATATAATTAAATCTGAACTGGGAGAATTTTGCAATTTTTTTTTTGTTTGCCAATTTTTTTTAAAGCAACGGGCAAGTGATGCTGGCATTGGGGAATGGAACACTTTTTGGTACTTTGTTAGCATAAAATTGTCCTAGGTCAGATGTAGCACGGCCAGATGTGGAGTAAAGCTCCATCTACTCTATCCCTACTCTACCCTCCATCCATGAAATTTTCTTTTTACGTGTTGGGACTGGAGTCTTTTTTTTAAATGAAAGGATTTGCAGTGTTTTTCTGTCTTTTTGACACCTTAAGTTGCATGCTCCTCCTTTGTTTAATTGAATCTTCTTGCATATTTCAGAATGTATCATAAGGGGGATAAGTAATATGCTCAGTTGGGAATATTTAATTTCCCTGCCTCAGTTGTTGACAGTGTGAGATAAAATAATACGAATCTCAATGTTTGGTGAGAATTTTTTATAATTTCACGGAATACAGATAACTATTCTAATAACTTTATCTACATTCTTTTATTCAGAATTCTAATTCAACTATTCATATTAATGGTTAATGTACAACTTAGGGTTGGAGCATGGGGTGAAACTGTTCAACAGCATAAGTTATAAAAAAACTTGTGCATCACTCCATAAAAGGTGCAGTAGTGCTCTGTGTATTCCAAGACCATAGAGATTGATATAGTGTTGTACTTTACCAGGGCCTTGAGCACATAAAGCTTGGCTGACACTCCAGTGCAGTGCTGAGGGAGTGCTGCACTGTCAGAGGTGCCGTCTTTCAGATGAGACGTTAAACCGAGGCCCCGTCTGTTCTCTGAGGTGGACGTAAAAGATCCATGGCACTATTTCGAAGAAGAGCAGGGTTCTTATCCCCGGTGTCCTGGCCAATATTTATCCCTCAACCAAAATAACAAAAACAGATTATCTGGCCGTTATCACATTGCTGTTTGTGGGAGCTTGCTGTGCGCAAATTGGCTGCTGCGTTTCCCACATTACAACAGCAACTCCACTTCAAAAAGTACTTCATTGGCTGTAAACGCTTTGAGACGTCCAGTGGTCGTGAACGGCGCTATATAAATGCAAGTCTTTCTTTCTTTACTGATTTCCAATTACCAAAAGAGTAGCAGATTATTATAATGCAACATAGCCTTTTCACTGGCTTCAGCTACCTGCTCTGATTGTACTTAAATGCCGACAAACTTTAATTGATTTTGGCAGGAGCAGAACTTGCTCAAATTTCAACATATGGAACATTACAATTGTTTTTACATTTCCCTGTCATCCATTTCAGATAGTTTATAGTTTGTCTCCATGGGCACTAATGTATATAACCAGCTGTCTAAAAGACCGAGGCTGAAACTGACAATGATGGCCATAATCCTCGGTAGTGAAATATGGTCTAATACTAATAAAGTAAACTCAAGGCTTACTTGGGTGAGTTGTCATAATAGTAGTTTTTTTAAAAACTATACCCATGGACACAATTTTTTTTCTATATTTGTACCTGTTCACACTTTAATTATATTGGTAATGCCAGTGATTGGAAACTTGTCATTGTGACAAGAGGTTAGAGCTTCTTATTTTTGTGCCCATTTGTACCACTGTACCACTGTAAACATCTCAAGCCTCAGATTTCTTTGCTGAACAAATTAATATATTTAAAATTAGAATAGGCATAAAGGGTCAATTGCACATGCCAATAGGGAGACTTGACTGTCAGGAGCACATATTGGGAAATTATGGACACAAGCTCCACTATTTTCTGTCCATTCTGAATGGAGATCATGAGATTTCCTAATATGTGCTCCTGCAGGAGTTACTGGACTACTGATCCAGAGAACGTGAGTTCAAATCCCAACGTGGCAGTTTGAGAATTTGAATAAAGTTTTTTTTTAAATCTGGAAATAAAAAGCTGGTATCAGTAAAAGTGACCATGAAGCTGTCGGATTGTTGTAAAAATGCAACTGATTCACTAATGTCCTTTGGGGAAGGAAACCTGCCATCCTTATCCAGTCTGGCCTGTATGTGATTCCAGTCCCACACCAACGTGGTTGACTCTTCACTACCCTCTGAAGTGGTCTAGCAAGCCACCCAGGTGTATCAAACCACTACAAAGAATACTTCCACCACACGGATTGCAGTGGTTCAAGATGGTGGCCCACCACCACCTTCTCAAGACATATAGGGATGGGAAATAAATGTCCCGCCAACGATGCTCGCATTTCAAGAATGGAGAAGCTCCCTGCTGGAAGTGAGCATTTGTAAAATTGGCTTCAATATGCAAAATATGTAAATCTGTTTAGAAATTGACATAGGTGCTCCTCTATTAAATAATACATGACACAAATGTGTAATAGTGTCTTGACACTTTGGATATTTATAAGATTTAGTCTTCCTCCGAAGCTTTCAGACAAAGCAGCCAATACTTACTGGTATATTCAGTTATATTATGGGTTATTATTGCTAAAGTTGATAATGTTTACGGGCTTTAAACACTTTTGGGGTGAAATTGCACTGTATGATAGCATATTAACACTAATGGTTTGTAAAAAATTCCTTTGTCCAATACTTTAATGGAGATGCTAAGCCATTTTGAAAGTTGTTTTTCCAGACAATGCATAGCTTAGGTTCTATAGATTGCTTTAGTGGCATCGTAGATACAATCGGGTCCATCTTGATATGCAAATGGCATAAAAAACCAGGAGGTGCTTGTTACTGATGGCTAAACTTGTTGGCAGGTGTAGTCATTTGATAGCACGCTAATAAGTAAACTTTGCTGTGGTGTTGTAAGAGTTAAGATTTAATATTGCTTCAGAGGGCTAAAATGGCTTGAGTTTTGCTTTCATGGTTTAGGTTATCTGAACCTCTTGATTGGATTATGGTCTTAACTTCACTGAGATCCATTTATTCTCTATTCAGTGCAGGCTTTGTGTGCAGCAAAGTTGAATCGATACTGTAACTTTATATCTGGTACAGAAGAAATCTCATCCATACTGGTTGGAGCAAGTTATAATAGTCGCTTTTATACGATGCATGTGGATCAAACAGCATATGATACATGCTGGTAATCTCAAGTATATGAAATGTAGAGTGATTTCAATGTACATGAAATAACCTGACTCGAGCTACTTTTCCATGAGCCATTGATATATAGCAAACAGCTGTTTGTTTGCTCTTCCGATCAATGAAAATACAACTGTAACTATGGCAATTCCTTTCTCCTTGCTGTTTCTGATCATTCTCATGTATATGGAGGGTGGGGGGGGGCGCAGGAAATCCCTGATTATTGAAACACAGCCAACTCACTAAAAAATCTCTAAATTATATAGGTATCACTTAAATAAAATGGACCCCCCCACAAAAAAGAAAACACCATGCATTAATGAAGGAAACCTGAATACTCCATTTTTATGTGATCCATCACTTCAGGAATAAATGCTAAATTCACATTCATGTCCAGTATCCTCTCTCCTTCATGAATGCAGAATGTGTGTAATGTTGAGTGCTGCCCTAAAAACAAACATTTACTGTTTTTAAAATAATTCCAAGCTTGCTAATACAGACTAATACTATTTTAATAATAATATAATAATAGTCTTATGAGGAGAGATTGCGTAGATTAGGGTTATATTCCCTAGAGTTTAGAAGAATGAGAGGTGATCTCGTTGAAACATACAAAATTCTTAAAGGGCTTGACAGGGTAGATTCAGAGAGGATGTTTCCCCGGGATGTGGAGTCTAGAACCAGGGGTCACAGTCTCAGAATAAGGAGTCGGCCATTTAGGACTGAGAGGAGGAGACATTTCTTCACTCAAAGGGTTGTGAATCTTTAGAATTCTCTACCCCAGAGAGCTGTGGATGCTCAGTCATTGAGTATATTCAAGGCTGAGATCGATAGATTTTTGGACTCTAAGGGAATCAAGGGATATGGGGATCGGGCGGGAAAGTCGAGTTGAGCTCGAAGATCAGCCATGACCTTATTGAATGGTGAAGTAGGCTCGAGGGGCCATATGGCCTACTTCTGCTCCTATGTCGATAACCAGAGGGCACAGATTGAAGGTGATTGGCAAAAGAACCAGAGGCGACAGGAGGAAAAAATTTTCACGCAGCGAGTGGTTGGGATTTGGAATGCTCTGCCTGATAGGGCGGTGGATACAGATTCAATAGTGGCCTTCAAAAGGGAATTGGATAAATACTTGAAGGAGAAAAAATTGCAGGGATGCGGGGAAAGAGCGAGAGAGTGGGACTAACTGGACTGCTCTTCGAAAGAGCCGGCGCAGACTCGATGGGCCGAATGGCCTCCTTCTGTGCTGTACTATTCAATTCAATTCAATTCAATTTTATTTGCCATATGTAACTAGTACAATGGAATGCTTACTCCCCATAGGGACACGTCAGCTATTCTTACAGCGCCGTGTTCAGGAAGTCAATTCTTTGGCATCCAGTGGCAGTGGGAGCACGATGTCCCTCAGCCGCTCCATACTCCTCGTCACCGCGGCCTCCTCCTCACTGTTGCCGGCTCGGCCCCACGTGTGGTGGCCTGCTTCTCCCGCTCACCCTCTGGCCACCAATCCCAGCTCCCCTCCTCCCAGTCGGACTGCGAGTCGTCGTGGCTGCTGCTGCTGCTCGATGCGCTGTGCTGCCTCCGCCCGACTCGCCGAACACATCCTCCGGTCGCCGCGGCCTCCACCTCACCGTCGCCGGCTCCACGGTCCATACTATTCTATGATTCTATGATTCTATATCTTATGTTCTCCTCACCAGCACCCACACATGCACTTTATAGCACCCCTTCCCACCAAAGCCTGGAGACACCAAGGTTGATTGTGAATCCGTTGTGACTCAGTACCATTCCAAACTCTGCATTTACTCACTTAGACATCAGGGACCTATTACTATACTTTTAAATCTAACCGAATACAGGTATTAATACAAAATTCCTGCCTTCTATAACGTAAGTACAAGGAAGTACTTACAACTGTGACAATTTATAAAAGAAAATGTAATTGCATAAATCTGCCCTCTGTTAATGTGAATATTTTGCAGGTGTCTTTTTCTAATGATTAACACAACACCATGGACACTGCATGTTTTACACATTAATTGTGGTACATTTGATCAGAGTAATGTGGTTTATCTGGGTACAAAACTTATTTTAATAAAACTTTTCATGATAAATGGATGCCATGCTTGCACGGTAAATGTGAACTCTACCAGCATGGAAACAATCCGTTCCTTTTTAACTCTCTATCGTGCTCAAAGGACTGTACTACAGTGTTCATAAATCAAGCTGGAATCCATTCTCATCAACTAAGCATAAGGACACAAATGGTATATGTGCAGTTCTATTTTTTGAGATGCAATAATTTGTACCCATTGGAAATGATTAGACTTGCAAGCTTAGTAACTGCAACAATTGTGTTGGACTTGCAAAGAAAAGGTACTAAGTGCAAATACTAGTCTAAATCACCATTTACATTTATGTATCCCCATTTGCCAATTATGCTGCAATTCTTGTCTGGGCTTTTAGAATTGGTAAAATGATCAAGTTCTGTTACATCTTTACAGAAGCACAGCTTTTCATGGTGGATTGTTGAGCAGTATTAATGGTGTCCCCAGAGAGGTCTGCAGATTTTTTTTGAAGGTGTGGAAGGCAGCCTGGGTTCTTAGAAATGTTCAGAAGAGAAAAAAAATGCAGCTTGATTAGATGTTTTAAGTCACAACTGTACTGCTACTAATTGCACCATGTTCAGTATAGAAACTGGTCAAGATGTTAGTGTTAACCTTTAAACTGTCAGTAGAGCCAAGGACATTCCAGTCTTCAGAGGCCAACCATTAAAAAAAAATGTTTTAAGTTCACCCACTGACACTTGAATCTGAAGAGTAGTTTTATTGAAATTTGGACTTTGGACAAATGAAATAAATATTTAAACATTTTAATAACATCTGCTCAGTGTCTTCCCTTTTTCCACATTCTTTTTTTGTTGTCTAACCATCATATTACATTTAATTGTTTTTAACCTAAATACTTTCCTTATCTATTGTTTTCTTCCTCCTGGATCTCTAAGTTATGGAATTGGGGCCTATATTTAGAAAAAGGTCCCTGAAAAAAGCCTTTGAAGCCTAATCAGTAGCATAAGTTAAGGCTGACCTGGTTGCATCATAGAAACAGCCAGGTCAACCGTTGCATTTTTATGTTAGAAGGGCAAGGAATGGGCCCGGAATTTGCGGTGGGTAATATCTGCGAACTAACAGCGTTTGCTGTTATTACCCCTTTGAAACTGACTGCAACTTCAGGATGTAGCGCATGCACATCTAAACGCGGAAATCCTGAAGTTGCGGTCACTGCTCCGACGCTGGCTGCTCTGTGGCCTCTCCCCCACAGTCAGCAATCAGTGTAATCTGTGAAATCAGGGAAACTGACGAAAACTTGGGTTTTTACCGCGGTAATATCGCTGTTACATCCCCCATTAAAAGTTAGGCCTTAATAACAACAGAAAATGCTGGAAAAACTCAGCAGGCCAGGCAACATCCGTGGAGAGAAATTAGAGTTGACGTTTTGGGTCGAAACCCTTTTTCAAAACTGGAAACTTTGCAGCCTTCCGGACTCAATATCGAGTTCAACAATTTCAGATCATAACCTCGGCACCTATTACATTTTTACTTATTTTTTTCCCCCCACCCCTTTGTTTTGGGTTTTCCCTCCAACCCCACCCTTTCCTCTTTTTTTACATGGCAGCTGTCTCTCATTCTGCCAGTAAATTTCACACCTAATCTGAGCCATCTTTTGACTCTTTACTAGTCCTATCACCATCTCGTCTCGTTTTGAATACCTCTTAATGTCTATTCACTTCTTTTGTTCCCTCCCCAGCCCTCCTTTCGATCTATTTCATTTCCTTTCCAGTTTTGAAAAAGGGTTTCGACCCGAAACGTCGACTCTAATTTCTCTCCATGGATGTTGCCTGGCCTGCTGAGTTTTTCCAGCATTTTCTGTTGTTATTTTGGATTTCCAGCATCTGGAGTATTTTGCTATCGTAAAAGTTTGGCCTTGTTGGATTAGGTGTAATTGGGGTTCTAACAGCGTATTTACTGCTGAACAAATGTTATGGCCCTGAAAAACGAATTTTAATTTTGTGAGTGTCAATGTTCTCCAGTATAGTAAAAATAATTTTTTTTAAGAAAAATTATTTAAAAATTATGGCCCTGAATTTGTGGTCGGAGGCGTACTTCCAGAGTATGTCTCTGACCCGCAAAAGATCTATAAACTTACCTCCTGGCTCTAAAGCTGTGGAGAGTTTGGGTCCTGGGCCTGCAGGCGTATGCCTGCGTAAAGGCTGACTGATCCCCGGGACGCCGGCAGTTCGGAAGCGCCCCTGCGATCTCTTGGGCCAGGTCCCACAATGAGAAAGGAGGATTCCATTTATGAATGGAATTCCCATAAACCCTAATGGAATCCTGAAATAATTAAACTATTTAGACAACTGCAATAAAAATAAATGTTCTGATTTTCACATTTAATTAAAAGTCCCTTCAGTACTGCAAATATAATAAAAAACATTTGAAAAATAATTGTGAACATTTTAATCCGGGCCAAAATTTGGATGAGCTAATTTTAAGTGTCCTTTTTTTATTTTTACATTTTTAATTTAAGATTTATATTAACCTTTACGCTGGTGAAAGCAACTGTACACAAGAGTTTCGTGGGCATTTGCTGGGCAGTAGCTGGGCAAATAGCCCAACTCTGTGCAGCGAAAGTGAATTTCTAGTTGGTTCGGTAGATCTGTCAAGGCGAACCTTGACAGATTGCAAGTTCCGGGTTTTCGCGAATGTGCAGCGCATGCGGAAACCTGGAAGTTGCGGGGCCTTTCAGAAGGCTTCCGACAGCATACGCTGAGCATACGCCGTCATCGGGACCGCAAATTCTGGGCCTATATTTTGCAAAAGTTTGTTCATATATATTTCAGGTTTACTATTTCCCCATGTGAGAGCCCCAATCTGTGTTTTGCTTTCTGTAACATTTTTAAAAAGTCCGAATATCTGCCCATAATACTAGCAGGCTTGTAATGCCTTGATGAGAATCTGTTTTGAAGTTCAGGAAGGGTTAATTTAATCTTTGTTCTACAATCTTTCGTTACACTGCTAAAATAGGTAATAATAGATAATAGCAAATTTGCGTGATGTCCATTCCTTACCCAAATGCAACCCTATTGAATTTGGTTATCATTTAAAAAACCTTGATTAGATCACCGTTTAACTGTCAAAACTCAAGGAAATACAAACCAAGTTTATGCAACGTGTCCTCACAATTTAACCCTTTAAACCCTGCTTTCATTCTAGAGAATCTGCACTGTATCACCAAGGCCAATGGGCCAGATTTTGCTGAAAGAATAATGGGGTATGAACAACGTACACCATTATTAATGTGCAAACCAGCCAGCAAATTATAGCGAGGAAGAGACACCCCATGAATTGAGAATTGCCACAAGTTACTGGCCAATTTGCAACACTCCCCTGTTAGCTTCACGAAAAGTCCTTTAGGGAAGGAAATCCGCCGTCTTTGCCTGGTCTGGCCTATATGTGACTCCAGACCCACAGCAATGTGGTTGACTCTTAACTGCCCCCTGAAATGGCCGAGCAAGTCACTCAGTTGTAAAAAACCGCTACGAGAAACAATAAGAATAAAACCCGACGGACCACCCGGTATGGACCTCAGCACCGGCTACGGACACGACAACGGTACACCCAGCCCAGTCCACCCTGCAAAGTCCTCCTCACCAAAATCTGGGGACTTGTGCCAAAATTGGAGCTGTCCCACAGACCAGTCAAGCAACAGCCTGACATAGTCATACTCACAGAATCATATTTTCAGCCAATGTCCCAAACTCCTCCATCACCATCCCTGGGTAGGTCCTGTCCCACTGGCAGGACAGACCCACCAGGGGTGGTGACACAGTGGTATACAGTCGGGAAGGAGTGGCCCTCGGAGTCCTCAACATTGACTCCGGACCCCATGAAGTCTCATGGCTTCAGGTCAAGCATGGGCAAGGAAACCTCCTGTTGATTACCACCTACCACCCTCCCTCAGCTGATGAATCAGTACTCCTCCATGTTGAACACCACTTGGAAGAAGCACTGAGAGTAGCAAGGGCACAGAATGTACTCTGGGTGGGGGACTTCAATGTCCATCACAAAGAGTGGCTCGATAGCACCACTACTGACCGAGCTGGCCGAGTCCTGAAGGACATAGCTGCCAATCTGGGCCTGCGACAGGTAGTGAGAGAACCAACATGAGGGAAAAACCTACTTGACCTCATCCTCACCAATCTACCTGTCGCAGATGCACCTGTTCATGACAGCATTGGTAGGAGTGACCACCGCACAGTCTTTGTGGAGGCGAAGTCCCGTCTTCACACTGAGGACACCCTCCATCATGTTGTGTGACACTACCACCGTGCTAAACCTAGCAGCTCAAAACTTGGCATCCATGAGGTGCTGTGGGCCATCAGCAGCAGCAGAATTGTATTCCACCACAATCTGTAACCTCATGGCCCGGCAAATCCCTCACTCTACAATTACCATCAAGCCAGAGGACCAACCCTGGTTCAATAAGGAGTGTAGAAGAGCGTGCCAGGAGCAACACCAGACATACCTAAAAATGAGGTGACAACCTGGGGAAACTGCAACACAGGACTACATGCATGCTAAAAAGCGGAATCAGCATGCTATAGACAGAGCTAAGCGATCTCGCAATCAACAGATCAGATCAAAGCTCTGCAGTCCTGCGACATCCAGTTGTGAATGGTGGGGGACAATTAAACAACTAACGGGAGGAGGAAGATCCATGAATATCCCCATCCTCAAAGATGGTGGAGCCCAGCATGTGAGTGCAAAAGACAAAGCTGAAGCAACCATCTTCAGCCAGAAGTGCCGAGTGCATGATCCATATCGGCTTCCTACTGAGGTCCCCACCACCACAGAAGCCAGTCTTCAGTCAATTCGATTCACTCCACGTGATATCAAGAAACGGCTGAGCGCTCTGGATAGAGCAAAGGCTGTGGGCTCCAACAACATCCCGGCTGTCGTGCCGAAGACTTGTGCTCCAGAACTAGCTGTGCCTCTAGCCAAGCTGTTCCAGTACAGCTATAACACTTACATCTATCTGACAATGTGAAAAACTGCCCACGTATGTCCTGTCCACTAAAAGCAGGACAAATCTAATCCGGCCAATTACCGCCCCATCAGTTTACTCTCAAAGTGCTATCAAGCAGCACTTACCAATAATCTGCTCAATGATGCCCAGTTTGGGTTCCGCCAGGACCACTCGTCTCCACACCTCATTACAGCCTTGGTCCAAACATGGACAAAAGAGCTGAATTCCAGAGGTGAGGTGAGAGTGACTGCCCTTGACACCAAGGCAGCATTTGACCGAGTGTGGCATGAAGGAGCCCTAGTCAAACTGAAGTCAATGGGAATGGGGGGGAAAACTCGCCACTGGCTGGAGTCATACCTAGCAAAAAGGAAGATGGTTGTGGTGGTTGGAGGTCAATCATCTCAGCCCCAGGACATCGCTGCAGGAGTTCCTCAGGGCAGTGTCCTAGGTCCAACCATCTTCAGCTGCTTTACGAATGACCTTCCCTCTATCATAAGGTCAGAAGTGGGGATGTTCGCTGATGACTGCACAGTGTTCAGTTCCATTCACAACTCCTCAGAAAATGAAGCAGTCCATGCCCGCATTCAGCAAGACCAGGACGACATTCAGGTTTGGGCTGATAAGTGGCAGGTAACATTCGCACCACACCAGTGCCAGGCAATGACTATCTCCAACAAGCAAGCGTCTAACCACTGCCCCTTAACATTCAATGGCATTACCATCGCTGAATCCCCCACCATCAACATCCTGGGGGTCACCATTGACCAGAAACTTAACTGGACTAGCCACATAAACACTGTGACAACAAGAGTGGGTCAGAGGCTGGTTATTCTGTGGCGAGTGTCTCACCTCCTGACTCCCCAAAGCCTTTCCACCATCTACAAGGCATAAGTCAGGAGTGTGATGGAATACTCTCCACTTGCCTGGATGAGTGCAGCTCCAACAACACTCAAGAAGCTCGACACCAAGACAAAGCAGCCCGCTTGATTGGCACTCCATCCACCACCTTAAACATTCACTGACTCCACCATCGGTGTACCGTGGCTGCAGTGTATACCATCTACAAGATGCACTGCAGCAACTCACCAAGGCTTCTTCGGCAGCACCTCCCAAACCCGCGACCTCTTCCACCTAGAAGGACAAGGGCGGCAGGCGCATGGGAACACCACCACCTCCAAGTTCCCTTCCAAGTCACACACCATCCTGACTTGGAAGCATATCGCTGTTCCTTCATCGTCGCTGGGTCAAAACCCTGGAACTCCCTCCCTAACAGTGCTGTGGGAGTACCTTCACCACAAGGACTGCAGCGGTTCAAGAAGGCAGCTCACCACCACCTTCTCAAGGGTAACTAGGGATGGGCAATAAATGCTGGCCTTGCCAGCGACTCCAACATCCCATGAACGAATAAAAAAACCCGGCATCTCCAACATTATTTTCATGAAGTTAGGAACATAGTAACGGGGTAGGCCATTTAGCCCCTCGAGCCTGTTCCGCCATTCAATGAGATCATGGCTGATTTGTGACCTAACTCTATGCCTTTGCTCCATATCCCTTAATACCTTTGGTTAACATAAATATATCAAGGTCAGATTTAAAATGAACAATTGATCTAGCATCAATTGCCGTTTGCCGAAGAGAGTTCCAAACTTCTCCCACCCTTTTTGTGTAGACGTGTTTCCTAACTTCACTCCTGAAAAGTCTGGCTCTAATTTTTAGACTCTGCCCCCTAGTCTTAGACTCCTCAACCAGTGGAAATAGTTTCTCTCTATCTACCCGATCAATTCCCCTTAATATCTTGAAAACTTTGATCAAATAACCCCTTAACCGTCTAAATTCCAGGGAATACAACCCTAGTTTGTGTAATCTCTCTTTGTAATTTAACCCTTGGAGTCCGGTTATCATTCTGGTATTTACGCTGCACTCCCTCCAAGGGTAATTTATCCTTCCTAAGGTGTGGTGCCCAGACCTGTTCACAGTACTCCAGGTGTGGTCTAACCAGGGTTTTGTATAGCTGCAGCATAACTTCTACCCCCTTGCATTCTAGTCCTCTAGATATAAAGGCCAGCATTCCATTAGCCTTTTTGATTATTTTCTGAACCTGTCCATGACATTTTAATGATCTATGTACATGGAACCCTAAGTCTCTTTGGACCTCCACTGTTTCTAGCTTTTCACCATTTAGAAAGTACTCTTCTATCCTTTTTAGATCCAAAGTGGGTGACCTCACATTTGCCTACATTGAAATCCATTTGTCACAGTTTTGCCCATTTGCTTAATCTATTAATACCTCTGTAATTTTATGCTTTCATCTACACTGCTTATATCTTTATGTCATCGACAAATTTGGATATGTTTCTTTCTATCCCATCATCTAAGTTGTTAATAAATATGGTGAATAGTTGAAGCCACAACACAGATCCTTGCGGGACACCACTCGTCACATCCTGCCAGTTAGAGTACCTGCCCATTATCCCTACTCTCTGTCTCCTGCCGCTCAGCCAATTTCCTAACCAGGTCAATAATTTGCCTTCAATTCCACGAGCTTCTACTTTGGCTAACAGTTACTTATGAGGGATTTTATCAAATGCCTTCAGGAAGTCCATATAAATAACATCCATAGACATTCCCCTGTCCACTACTTTAGTCACCTCTTTAAAAAATTCAATCAGGTTTGTTAGGCATGAAAAATGTCAAGGTGTTCAGTCACTCTATCCTTAATTATAGACTCTAGTAATTTTCCGACCACAGATGTTCGGCTGATTGGTCTATAATTCTCTGGTTTCCATCTCTTACCTTTTTTAAATAATGGAGTGATGCACAATTTTCTAATCTAAAGGAACAGTTCCTGAATTGAGAAAACTTTGGATGGTTATGGTTAGGGCATCTGCAATGTTCTCACCTACTTCCTTTAGAAACCTGGGATGGAAAACATCTGGTCCTGAAAATTTGTCACTCTTTAGTGCCATTATTTTCTTCATTACTGTTATTTTACTTACATTAACTTTGGTGAGTCCCTGTTCCTGATTCAATATTAGTTTCCTTGGGATGTCCAGCATGCTCTTCCTCTACTGTAAATACTGATGCAAAGTAATTATTCAACATGTCCGCCATTTTCCTACTTTCATTGACAATATCACCGTTATCAGTTCTCAAGAGGCCCACATTGCTCCTGACCACCCTCTTTTTCCTAATATAATTGTAAAAATGTTTTGTGTTGATTTTGATATCCCTTGCAAGTTTCTTTTCATACTCCCTTTTTGTAGCTCTTACTATAGCCAGAATTTTCCTTACCTTGGTAGGTCCAGTGCAGGCGGTGTCTGTGGGGGGTCCCGACCCCGCTGCTGGCTCCATCCCGCTGTACAAAATGAACTTACCTTAATGGGGCCTATTAAGCCCACCCAGCGCGTTACCTGGCCCAGTTAGATGGAGCAGGTCTGGTGATGTCATGACGGGTTTTTAGCCGGATCCTTAAAGGGACCATGGCCACATTAAATTTTAAGTTCAATCTAACATAGTGGGTGTTGAATATTTACTGTACAATCATATAATAAAAGTTATATATGAGTGACAAAGAAATATTTAAATAAAATTATCATTAAGTAATATGATTACATCTACAAATACAATCAGAAACATAATTTAATAAGTTCATTAATTGCGCTTTAGTCACAAATCCGTAGACTTTTGAATCAGTAACTGGTACAAATAAAAGATGTGTGTGTATAGGTAATATATAAAATTAAGCAGATTTTAAACGTAATTGTAAAGGGGTGGATTTACAATCTTATGGAAGTTCAGCGGAACAGCTGCGGAATCCCTGACAAGCAGTGTAAGTGGTGCTTACAATGTGTTTCTGAGATTTCGGCAGCTCTTCCATTGAAGTTAACAAAGAACAAGTTAGAGAACCTCCGCAAAAATTCACCCTAAAGTCTCAGACTGAAAAATTAAATTAGTCATATTCAGGGACTGAAAGCAAATTGAACCAGTGGAATGAGTGATGAGAATGAAATTATTATGGTTGATGACTTGATTTAATGTGTAACTGGGCAATCACAGTACTGAGAAAACCTGGCCAGAACAACACAAAAATGTATTTAAATGGTATATGTCATTTTTTATAATGCCGATCAATTCGCTGCAATTACTGTTCAGTTGGCAGGCAACAGTCAAAAATGGCCAGTGAAAAATTAACATTTACCAGTAGCTTTTCAAGTAGAACAGAATCTCTATCAATTTGTTAGCTGATGTAATCAACATGTATTTATTTTGGTTTGTTTTCCATGCTGTCAAGTAATCAGCTGGAGCAATGGCCACGGAACTCCCACCTCAGGTTGACAGACGTGATTCCCGAGCTGTGTGAATCCCGTGGCCATGCAGGGAAATTTAAAATGTAGGGGGAAAAAGGCTCTAACGTGCCTGTAAAGTACCTCATAATGATTTCAATTGGGTCCCCCATCGCTGCAGGTCGGGTCATCTCCACGCTGGCAGATGCACCTGTGGGAAAGGCACGTGGGAGCGAGTTGACAGCGGGTTCCCGACCCGCTGTCAAAAAAAACAACTTTCCCACCCGACCTGCCACCGATCGCGCCCGCTACCACCACGGCAAATTCAGCTCTTATCTGTTTTGTCACCTTTTATTGTTCTTTGTATCTCTCCCAGTTGCTAGGATCTGTGCTAGCTTTTGCATTTTTGTGTGCTTTTTCTTTTAGTTTTATGTTGTCCCTTACATCTTTAGTTGTCCATGGCTGTTTCTTTTGGCAAGTGGACCTCTTGCCCCATAGGCATGTAAACAGGTTCTGTATCACCTTAAATTTTTTTGAACACCTCCCACTGATCTTCTGTTGTTTTACCCATTAACAGATTTATCCAGTTTACTGTGGACAGTCTCTGTCTCATCATGTTGAAGTCGGCCTTACCTAAATCTAGAATCTTAGTAGCTGTTTTGCATTTCTCCCTTTCAAACACTACGTTGAACTTGATTATATTATGATCACTATTAGATAAATGTTCACGCACCGTTAGGCTGTTAACTAAATTTAGCTCATTACTCATTACTAATTTTAATATGGCATGCCCCCTTGTTGGTTTTGGAACATATTGTTGCAGAAAACTATCCTGAACACACTCAAGAAATTCACTACCTTTCTGGCATGAGCTAATCCCCCATTAAAACCACTCTGCCTTTGCTACATACTTGTCTAATCTCTGCATTTATACATTCGAACACTTTACAGCTGCTACCAGGTGACCTATACACCACTCCCACTACAGTCTTAAAATCCTTTTCTACTTCTTAATTCTCCCCATAAAGCCTCCACTGCCTGTTTACCTCTTGTTATATCCTCTCTTATCATTGAAGTGATTTCATCCATAATCACTAAGGCTACTCCTCCCCTTACCGTTTTCCCTATCTTTCCTGTAGACCTTATAACATGGTATATTTTGTTCCCGGTCCTGACTGTCTTGCAGCCATGTCTCAGTAAAATTGCTGCATTTGCACATTAATTGCATATTAAACTCATCACAGAAAGTTAAGTCTAGTAATTAATAGCAAAGTACCCTTTTAATGGTGTGATAATTGTTAATGATTGCCAGTCAATCTCTCTTGCCAAGAAAATAAACAGTTATAAGTGCGGAGTCTCATTCCTTCAGGTTGTGAATTGTTTTATGAGATTTTAAAATTGTCAACTTTTACATTTTTTTTCTTACTTTTCCTTTCTGTCTCTTTTCTCTCTCTCTCTTAATCTTTCTTTCCCTCACTTTATTTCTCTTTCTGTACCTGATTTAACATTGAATTCACCCACTCTAATTCACCCTCCTTCTCAGTGCTTCCTCTGTTTATTTCTCAATCCTTAAATCTCATTGGTTAAGTAGATGCAGTGTTTGTCCCATTGTTCACCAAGCTCCCAGATGCCCTGGTTCCCTTGCTGCGCCATTATCAGCTCGCACTTACAGCAACTTTGTGGGCAAAAAATTTAAAACCTAAACGTGCACGAACAAGTCTAACCAATGGGGTATGCTGCAAGATTGGGCAAAATCTGACCCATTATATACTTGCTGAGGTTTGGTGACCAAAACTAAAATCAGTGCTCAAGATGGGGTCTGACCAAGGCTCTGTACAGCTGAAGCATCACTTCCTCACTTTTATATTCCAACCCCCCTTGAGATAAAGGCTAACATTTCATTAGCCTTTTTGTAAATGTACACTAACTTTTAGTGGTTTGCATATATGGACAACAAGTCCCTTTGCTCCTCCACAGAGTCTATTTTCTGATCCTTAAGCAAATATTCGAATTTGTCTTTCTCGGATCCGAAGTAGATAACCTCGCCCTTCTCCACATTGCACTCCATCTGCCATAGTTTGTCCACTCACTTAATCTATGTTCCTTTGTAATTTTCTCTTCCCATTTTGAGAATAATATATCATTTTGAAATGAACCACACTTAAGTGTTAGATAAAGGGAAGAATTATAGACTTAACGGATGATTTACAGTGTAGTCCTACAGGGGTCACTTCTGCTTTTAGCCAAATCAGCTGGTGCAGGAGTCAAACATAACTTTAGCATAAAATAGAACAGCTAATTTTATGTGTTGTGTTTATTTATACCCTATAAAATTGATAATAAGAGGATATAAAAATACAGTTTTTTGTTTGTTTGGGGGTTGCAGAAAGGAGGAGGGAGACTCTACAAACTTTACAGCTGTGCTGGTTTGAGTGATTTCTTACAGTTTGTTCAGTGTGTAATATTGTCATTTTCTCAGAAGCTATAACCCCATGAACACTCCAAAAGCCAGTCAAAACTGATACCAACAGAGATAAAGTGCTGGCTTATCAAGCCCAGCATCATAAGGATTGTGCCTGGAGTGTTGCCTGCCACTATCACTGGTTAACATTTATATACTGAAATGAAGAGTTAAATTCTGCACATTGTTCTTTCCATTGTAACTTGGAATGATTGAAGCTTAGATATATCCTTTCTACGGCAAAAATGTTTTGGTTCAGTCTAAAGCAATTAAAGTAATTAAAATAATTAAACATAAAAGGTTCCTCTTGCTCCTCCCCCGTAACTTGGGCAAAGAACTGCGGAAACCCTGGAAAAACTGTCATTCTGGAATTTCCATGGATCATCCACCAAAGTTACAGTGGACAAGTGAGATAACCCCTGTGGAAATTCAATCCCCAGCATTGCAGGTTGGGTGTCATAGAACTGGAAGACATGGGCAGGATTTTCATTGGGTCGTGGAGTCGGGATTGGAGGCGTGTGGGGGGTTAAAATCCCGAAATCGGGGGGCACAAACCCATCCCGCACCCAACCCACCTCCATGCCAGTTTCAAAGGAGGCGGGTACCCGACCCGCACTGGGACCCGCCTCCCCGAGGCGGGAAGGGGATTAGTGCCAATTAACTGCCTGTTAACAGGTAATTAACAGGCAGTTTTTAGCCTAATCCCTATTTTCATTGTTGAAGTGTGGGATTCCCGACAGCTCCAAACTACGCCAAGTTAGCGAGGTGGGCCGTTGGGATGAAGGCTTGGAGGGGGTCGAGATGTCCGGTGTTCAGGTGAGTGATGGGTGCATGAGTGCAGAGGTAAGTGTGTTTGGTGTGTTTAAAGTGTTTAAAGAAGTTTTACTTACATTTACATACCTTTACAGCCTTCCTTCCCTCAGGTCTCGGGAGTCCCTCATCTCACCGGCACTGAAAGCAGAATGGCCGCGATCTGTCAAAAATTGCAGCATTCAGCTTTCTGTTCCGGGGAGATCTCTAAATCATCCTGACAGGAAGGAATTAACTTGGAGTACAGATTGTCAGTGTTTGACAGCTTCAAACAGCTGTGAAACCCCGAAAGTTGTAGTCCCGCCTCCTACCCGACTCCTCAATGAAAATCCAGCCCATGGTATTTGATGTATCCAGTAAATATCTTAATATTGTCTTTTTCCAAAGGAATACTGGATAAATGGAACTTCCTATTTTAATACTGATTAAGAGCACTTTCCATAGTTTTCTTTTTGCTCATAGATGCTATATTTTAGCATCTTCACATAACCTGGGTACAAAATATTCAAGTAAAAATGTGTACTCTTTGCTACTAGACAAATCAGTGTCTTCCTTAGCTTAGTTTCTAGTGTATACTGGTGCATGTACCACAGCCATGCAGAACTTATACGGAAGTACAGAAAACCGAGAGTGAAGTTTAACTATTCCCTTAATTTGTGCAAGTTTGGTTCTGAAGTTATATTCGACTCCTGCACCAGCTGATTTAACTAAAAGCAGAGTGACCACAATAGGACTGCAATGTAAATCATCGCTTGAACTGTAATGTTATGTGATCCATCCAAGAGGGTTAAAGCTAGATTCCTACTCAAAACGTGTTTTCTTCATGAGTTGCAAGAAAATGCAATTATCAAGGTACAACTTTACTTTATTTTCAGGAAATGTTTTAATCCAGTAGATTCTAAAACTTTATGGCCCATTTCTGTTAGAGAACTGCTTGCTGAAGTGGTTCTCCAGGGCTGACTCATTGCTGTTGAAAGAATTTGCATTTATATCGCACCTTATCATGTCCCTCAGGAAGCTGCAAAGCATTTCATGACAGATAAATTACTTTCGAAGTGTAGTCATGGTAAACATGACAGCCATTTTGCGCATAGCCAAATCCCATAATCAGTAAATGAGATGATCTGTTTTTTGATTGTGGGAGGTATGTTGTTCAGAACACCAGCAGCATTCTCTGCTCTCCAAATAGTTCCATGGGAACTTAGTTATGTAAATTGATCATAGAAGTCACCTTATTTATATTGCAGGGTGTTTTAAAAAAATAATAAATCTACATAATTGTGTATATGCAATTGTTTTAGAGTTGTTGCATGGACAACAACATCGCTTTTATTGCAAGTGCTTTTCACATTGGTTGAGAAAGGTCCATATGGGTCAGTGGGAACAAACCTGCTTCACTCACTATATAGAGGCAGGCAGGAGTGCTTTAGTTATTCAGCCCTCTGGCAGCCATTTTTTTCCAGCAGCCTTGCCATCCAGCAATGTTTGCACTGATGCTTGAGGCAGTCAACCTAAAAAAAAAACGACTCTGCCATCTCTGGATGGAGTGCCATTGCAGTTCCCTTAGGAGTTTGCCACTGACTGATCAGTTGACCAGGCCTCTGAAAACAAAACTTAAATGACATCTCTATGTTGCTCCCTCTGATATATGTGTTTGCTCGTGCTTTGGCACTGCTCTCCCTGTAAGCCTGTTGGAGGTGAATTTGACAGAAAAACATTATGATAATGCAAGGTGGCCATGGGAGTAACACAGAACCAGTTCCATGCATCTACGTGCTTGTTCGATGATGTTATTTCACATAATTTGACAAGCGTTTAGATGCATGGAACATCTTGCTTGTTTTATTGCCCCAACACGGATGTACAATCTTAAGACAGATTGCAAGACCATGAAAATGTGAGTCCCTGATCCTATCCAGACGCCAAACTGCCTACATTTGCAAATGCTGTTGACTGTAATGCCTTTAGGTAATCCTCAAACTTGGTCGTACTTGAATTATTGTTCATGTGCAGAAATGAGTAACCCAGCCAAAATAGATTTGGACTAAGTCTTAATACACTTTGAGGATCTGGAGGGAGAGCCAGTAGATGCATTGATCAAATAACTTTTGATTTGAAAAGCTTAGTAGTATTCATAGATTGTCTTCTTGTTAGATTTGAAGATTGTGGGAGAAAATATTTGAATTTTGTACATGAACTATTTTACATCTACAACACTAATTATGCCACAATTACTTAATATGTTCAGTCAAGTATCTAGAACATTAATCAAAGCATTTATAAAAGCACAAAAGCAGTATTATCATATTAAACAAGTGTATATTTAAATTCTGATCAGTTTTTGCTCACGGTGAAGAATGAATGGTGTATTAAACATTCCAACAGAGCTAAGTATTGGGGCCACATATAAAACAAATGACAGCTAGAAATTCAGTAGCGCCCAGGAAGGGGCGCTAACTTGTGAGAAGTTGGAAGTTTAGTGCCAGGCGCTGATCAATCTCGCTGCCTGCTAAATTCAGTCTCAGCACTCAAAGAATGCAGGGGAGCACTAAATCAGGCACTAATGGCATAGGTGAGTGGCACTAGGCTCCAAACGATAACGAATATGAGGTGTTGTGTAATCGGGAGTGAGCATTGGCGCAGGCGCCTTCCAGTCATTAAAGGGGAGGGTCACTGGAGTCCGCACACCAGCCCCCATTGATTCGGGGAGCGCAGAACGGCGATATGCTGTGGGATGAAATGCAAAGTCCTTTGATGGCCCGCAACATTCCGAGGACTAAACAGCCTTTATTTGGCTGCAGACCTTTGGAACAGAAGTTCCTTGACAGCTGTGGCGCATCCCTTTAAGTAGCGTCCCACCAGCCGGCTGGTTCACGCCTCCGCTCCCTGGTGCTGTCGGCGTGAGACGGCAAGGCGGGGGACGCTACTGAAGTTTGCAGATCGGGCGCCCAGCGAGCATTGCACGCTCGCTGATGTCACGGTCTGCATGACAAAAGGTGCCGAGGCACTAACTGTTATTGCCGGTGCTACAGGCTGGCGAATGTGCCATGCGGCATGGGATTCACCCTGCTGCGGTGCTACTATCTGAGTGCCCCATTAGGGCCTCCGCCAGGTGCTAACTGGGGGCGCTAACATGCCGTATTTCTCCCCCTATGACTCCTATGGTGGTCAGTATTGTGGAGCTTTAATTAAGTTTTATGAGGATTCTGAGAATTTCATATACCTATAACCGGTGTCAGAGAGTCTGTTGGGCTGGTGGTGGGTGGGTGGGGGGGGGGGGCGGGCGCCTCAGAGTCGGTTGGGCTGGGGGTGGGATCAGAGAGTCTGTTGGGCTGGGGGGGTCAGAGAGTCTGTTGGGCTGGGGGGGGGTCAGAGAGTCTGTTGGGGTCAGAGAGTCTGTTGGTTTGGGATGGTCAGAGAGTCTGTTGGGCTGGGGGGGTCAGAGAGTCTGTTGGGCTGGGGGGGGGTCAGAGAGTCTGTTGGGCTGGGGGGTGTCAGAGAGTCTGTTGGGCTGGGGGGGTCAGAGAGTCTGTTGGGCTGGGGGGTGTCAGAGAGTCTGTTGGGCTGGGGGGGGGCGGTCAGAGAGTCTGTTGGGCTGGGGGGGTGTCAGAGAGTCTGTTGGGCTGGGGGGGTCAGAGAGTCTGTTGGGCTGGGGGGGGTCAGAGAGTCTGTTGGGCTGGGGGATGTCAGAGAGTCTGTTAGCCTGGGGTGTGAGAGTCTATTGGGCTGGGGGGGTCAGAGAGTCTGTTGGGCTGGGGGGTGTCAGAGAGTCTGTTGGGCTGGGGGGGGTGGTCAGAGTCTGTTGGGCTGGGGGGGGGTCAGAGAGTCTGTTGGGCTGGGGGATGTCAGAGAGTCTGTTAGCCTGGGGTGTGAGAGTCTGTTGGGCTGGGGGGTGTCAGAGAGTCTGTTGGGCTGGGGGGAGGGTCAGAGAGTCTGTTGGGCTGGGGGGGTCAGAGAGTCTGTTGGGCTGGGGGGTGTCAGAGAGTCTGTTGGGCTGGGGGGTGTCAGAGAGTCTGTTGGGCTGGGAGGGGGGGGTCAGAGAGTCTGTTGGGCTGGGGGGAGGGTCAGAGAGTCTGTTGGGCTGGGGGGGTCAGAGAGTCTGTTGGGCTGGGGGGGGTCAGAGAGTCTGTTGGGCTGGGGGGTCAGAGAGTCTGTTGGGCTGGGGGGTCAGAGAGTCTGTTGGGCTGGGGGGGGGGTCAGAGAGTCTGTTGGGCTGGGGGATGTCAGAGAGTCTGTTAGCCTGGGGTGTGAGAGTCTGTTGGGCTGGGGGGTGTCAGAGAGTCTGTTGGGCTGGGGGGTGTCAGAGAGTCTGTTGGGCTGGGGGGAGGGCCAGAGAGTCTGTTGGGCTGGGGGGGTCAGAGAGTCTGTTGGGCTGGGGGGTGTCAGAGAGTCTGTTGGGCTGGGGGGGGGGGGTCAGAGAGTCTGTTGGGCTGGGGGGGTCAGAGAGTCTGTTGGGCTGGGGGGGGTGGTCAGAGTCTGTTGGGCTGGGGGGGGTCAGAGAGTCTGTTGGGCTGGGAGATGTCAGAGAGTCTGTTAGCCTGGGGTGTGAGAGTCTGTTGGGCTGGGGGGTGTCAGAGAGTCTGTTGGGCTGGGGGGAGGGTCAGAGAGTCTGTTGGGCTGGGGGGGTCAGAGAGTCTGTTGGGCTGGGGGGTGTCAGAGAGTCTGTTGGGCTGGGGGGTGTCAGAGAGTCTGTTGGGCTGGGAGGGGGGGTCAGAGAGTCTGTTGGGCTGGGGGGAGGGTCAGAGAGTCTGTTGGGCTGGGGGGGTCAGAGAGTCTGTTGGGCTGGGGGGTGTCAGAGAGTCTGTTGGGCTGGGGGGGGGTCAGAGAGTCTGTTGGGCTGGGGGGTCAGAGAGTCTGTTGGGCTGGGGGGGGGGTCAGAGAGTCTGTTGGGCTGGGGGATGTCAGAGAGTCTGTTGGGCTGGGGGGGGGGGTCAGAGAGTCTGTTAGCCTGGGGTGTGAGAGTAACGGTGCGATGAGTTAACAACGCCTCTTTAACTGGAAACGTCCACATTAATTGCCTGAAAAAATGCTGCCTTGTTTTCACCAGAGACAGTGCAAGGCAAGTGTTTATACTGCACTACCGTTTGGAGAGAGCTGGCTCCAGGGAGCGTGTTGCAGCCATCAGAAAGCAATGTACATGCATAAATCTCCTGCACCCAGGGATTTTGAAATGTTTTGAAAGGACGGGTGGGAAGCATTTTTTTTCATGGAATCAACTGTTGAGCACGCAGTGCTGAGAAAGCTTGTAGGGCTGGGGATCTGAACAGTCATGTCGCTTTCACCCGGCTACGAAGCCGCTAAAATTAACTATTTCCTGAGCTAGCCTTTTTCTTTAACACAAAACAACACAAAAGCAAAATACTGCGGATGCTGGAAATCTGAGACAGAAACAGAAAATGCTGCCAATACTCAGCAGGTCAGGCAGCATGTGTGGCGAGAGAAACAGAGTTAACGTTTCAGGTCGATGACCCTTCGTCAGAACTGGAAAAAGTTAGCGATATAACAGGTTTTAAGCAAGTACAGAGGCAGGGAAAAGGAAAGAACAAAAGGGAAGGTATGTGATGGGTGGAAGGCAGGAGATATTAAATGACGAAAGGGATGATGGTGGAAGGCAAAAGGAGATGGTAATGGGACAAGTAAAGAAACAAAAGATGGGTCTAGAAGAGGTGTTAATGGCAATGGCAGAATCATCAACAGCTGCCATCCAAAAAAATGGGGCAGAGGTTACGATCTGAAATTGTTGAACTCGATGTTAAGTCCAGAAGGCTGTAAAGTGCCTAACCGAAAGATGAGGTGCTTTTCCTCGAGCTTCCGTTGAGATTCATTGGAACAGTATAGGAGGCCGGGAACAGAGAGGTCAGAGTGGGAGTGAAGCAAAGAATTAAAGTGACAGCTGACCGGAAGCTCGAGGTCACATTTGCAGACTGAATGGCAGTGTTCCGCAAAGCGGTCACCCAATCTGTGATTGGTCTCCCCAATGTAGAGGGGACTGCATTGTGCACAGCCAATACAATGGCCCAGAACTTGGTGTCGGGGGCTTGTCGCGTGTGCAAGCCCCCGATCTGCACTCACCCTGCGCGCTGACATCTGAAGCCCGGGCCTGCTTGCATTTCCTGTGACAGGCCCGGTTCAGATGTCAGCGCGCAGTGCTTACCTGATCCAGCGGTGTAGTTAGTGCGATGTGCCGGCTGGGATCAGGTGAGCACTGTACAACCAATCAGGGGAGGGGAAGGTTCATTCATGAGTTTGAGAGTAAGAACTGTCAAACTCATGAAAACTACGGGGGCCCAAAACACTATTTAAACTTTAAATAAAAATTTAAAAAACATCCCAATCATTAAATTAAGTATAAATAAGTTTAAAAAAATAATTTAAACAATTTTTTCTTTTGAAAAAAATAAATTTTTAATAAAAAGGGTCTAAAACGAAACTTACCTTATTGTAGATTCTTTAAAATAATAAACCTGTGGGAAAAAAAATTCTAAATGACACTAAAACACCACTTACCTGTAAAAATAAATACTTACGTGTGCTTTTTACAAGCGTAAAGACCGGAGGCCTTTAGACATGCGCAAATCCCCCAAAACAGAGGAAATCCAAGACGCACGCGCTGCCCCCTACAGCGCACGCGCTAGCCTCTTCAACTCTTGGGTTAGAGGAGAGGAAATGCCGGTTTTCAGCGCATGCGCTGTGCATGCTGAAAACCGGCATTTCCTCCGGCCAGACGCGTGAGTACCCCTTCCGTACTCATGCGTTTGGGGAGGAATTACTGCCCCAGTATATTAAATTGCAAGAAGTACAAGTAGATCGCTATTTCATCGGGAAAGAATGTTTGGGGCCCTGGATGATGGGAAAGGAGGAGGTGAAAGGGCAATGGTGTTGCATCTCCTGCGCTTGCACGGGAAGGTGCTGTGGGAAGTGAAGGGGGTGTTGGGGATGATTGATGAGTGGACCAGGGTGTCGTGGAGGGAACGGTCCCTTTGGAATGGTGAAAAGGGAGGAGGGGAAGATGTGTTTGGTGGTAGGATCACGCTGGAGGTGGCGGGAATGGCGGAGGATGATCAATTGAACGTAGAGGCTGGTGGGGTGGAAGGTGAGGACAAGGGGAACCCTATCGTGGTTCTGGGAGGCAGGTGAAGGGGTGAGAGGAGAAGTGCAGGAAATGGAACAGACATGGTGGAGGGCCATGTCAACCACAGTGGAGGGGAATCCTCGGTTGATGAAAGGGAAGACATATCGGAAGCACTGGTATGGAAGGTGGCATCATCAGAACAGAGATACTGGGAGAATGGAATAGAGTCCTTACAGGAAGCGGGGTGGGAGGAATCGTAGGCAAGGTAGCTGTGGGACTCAGTGGTCTTACTGTGGATATTGGTCTAACACATTCCTTTCTGGTGTTTCTTGCAGACGGTGTATAACCTGGCGGATGTGGCCTGTAAATGTCACGGAGTGTCGGGTTCTTGCAGCCTGAAGACTTGCTGGTTACAGCTGGCCGATTTCCGGAAAGTCGGGGACGCGCTGAAGGAGAAATACGACAGTGCGACCGCCATGAAACTGAACGGGCGCGGCAAACTGGTGCAGGTCAACAGCCGCTTCAACCCACCCACCACCCTGGACCTGGTCTACGTCGACCAGAGCCCCGACTACTGCGTCCGCAACGAAAGCACCGGCTCCCTGGGCACCCAAAGCCGCCTCTGCAACAAGACGTCGGAGGGGATGGACGGCTGCGCGCTCATGTGCTGCGGCCGGGGCTACGACCAGTTCAAGACGGTCCGCACCGAGCGCTGCCACTGCAAGTTCCACTGGTGCTGCTATGTCAAGTGCAAAAAGTGCACCGAGGTGGTGGATCAGTTCGTCTGCAAATAACCCCCTCCCTCAAAGAAACTGCAGCTACACAGAGACCCCTGAGAACTTAGAGACAATACTCCTCAGCTGCAATACTCGAATTGCCTCTTAATACTTGAGCTAATCGAAAGTAAACTGATCAAACCAAAAGCAAACTTTAATACCACGTGGACTCTAACCCTATCGAAGACCCATCAAAATAGAGTTAACGCTAAACACTGACTAATATGTAAGTAAAAAGCAGTAATAAAGGTCCGTTCAGTGATCTGAAACCTATGGACATCTCCAGAGTACGAGCAACACTTAGGGCACTGTTTCACACCGTGCAATGACTGCACTCAGAAGAGCGGCCTCGCCTCCAACTCCTTCATGGGGAGACCAGTGGGAAAATGTGAGAGCTATCCAGTCACCCCGATCCCGTCTGTAACCAAGTCCAGACTGGCCAAATGAAATGATTGGCATTGACTAGTTTGAAGGATGACTGAATTCTGAGCATCCTGTTTTATGGGTATAGAAAAGACCCGACTGAACGCTCTTAACTGACTTGCTCTTTAAGGAAAACGAGGTCACGCCAACAACCTGGAAAGTGAATTGATTTTTAATATAAATGTGACAATTTATTAGATATATTTCAGAAAATTCACTAAAGCTCGCAGAAAAGCCAACTTTGCTGACAATCGCCCATTCGCCGCTCTGAGACTTAAACTTACAGAAAATCTCCCGGGTTCATGTCATCTGACGGAGAAATCCATTTCTATGTCGCTTTCTAATATTTAAAAGCATGGTTTAATTCATCGCTTGTCATGTATTTATTTTGCGGAAAATATTCGCTGTGGTGGCAATCTGGTTTCTGTGTATTTAAACCAATTAATCCCCGTGATTAATGAAGAGATTGAGAGCTGCAGCACAGATGGACAATAATTTAGAGATCATCCTTAATTGCAATATTTTAGTTTCCAAAATAATAGATATATAACTGCAGGTCGAACACGGGAGGACTTGCTGGGATGGTAAACTATATATTACGGGCAAACTAAGGTTTATTTGGTGTCTAATATTCCAACTTTGTATATACGTCTACAATCAGCGATTTAAATTGTATTTATTTACAAGTTATATCTAGAGTAGGGTTGTCTACCTTTCTGCATTTTAACGGATTTGCTGTATTAGTCGTCATCTAACACTTTCAATTGGTTCCTTTTTAAATCCGTGGAGATGTCGCGCTAAGTGGGCATTGCTAATGTTTGTAGGATGTGTTTTTACCCCCAACCCCAGAAGAGTTTGGGGGCATTCAGTTCCATCGGAATGTTGCACTGACCTAAGTTGTAAAATTGTTCCAAACAGCACTTGTGCACCATACCATTCCCATTTATTAAACCGTTTGGGGCACATTTTGGGTTTGAATTGGTTTATAATTTGTGTTGCGTTTGTTCCAAAGAAATAGCGACGTTTAATGTCACTTACAGAAACCGGTATACACGGGAAACATGGCAACGACATTTGGTGACTATTTCAATAGGGCAATATTTGTCTCTGTGATCCTGCACCAACTCACGTTTCTGGCAGCATTTCATTATAGCAACGCATTCGACACGTCTTAAGTGTTTTACATTTTAAGTGGATTTTTTAAAATTATAACGGTACAATGTTGCAAAAATAGATATAACCCAGGCCAGTAAAAAAATGTCATTGCAATTAATTTAACCGTGGATAACTTTAATCTAGTGTATTGTGTTGTATACTTTTGGTGGTCTGACTATGGAACCGTACTTGACCAGGGTTCATTGAGTAACCTTAATCCTTATACCACCCCTTAATGTTTAATGGCTATTTATAAGGAGAGTTATTTTCAATGTTGAAAATAAAACTGCTATAGTTGGAAATGTGTTATTATTTGTATATCAGCATATGTAAGATTGTGTTTGTGCCAGAAAGTGCTTTAATTAATTGGACGTTTTTCGTAACTGTTTCTTAAGGTGGCTGCCAAATTTACCTTAAATTTACCTTAAATCGAGGTATACGCTTTTTAATCGTATTTTTTTAAAGTCGGCATCTCCAGTGAAATTATTGACATGAGGGGAAATAATTTCCTTCTCTTATTGGTTGGAGATGCCATCAGTTGGCGGCCCCGCTGTTAACAGGCTGCATCGTTTAACAAGTTAGACGGGCGGTGGGGGTCACGTTTTCGATCAGTTTTTGGAGGGCCCAATAATAAGTGCAGATAAGAGCCAAGACTCGGGGTTCTGACAGGACCTTCTGAGGACTCGCACTGGATGCCTTTTACTGACCTCGACCACTTTTAAGGAAGAAACCTGTTTTCAGTCCTTTGTCGTTGAAATTGAGAGTTGCTTCCCCTACATTGATTTGGAGACAGGAAGACATGAAGCGAAGGAAGGAGAACCCTGTCTAATTAAAGTCTTCACATCGCGATGCTCTAAAATAGAGCGGTTCAGAGGGTGCAGGGTCTGGGTTCGCACTCCATCTGTTTGCAAACCTTGCTAAATGAGGAAATAGTGTTTTTGCTTGTCTTATTGGAACTTGGTATTAACCGAATGTAAGACGGCCAAAAGCAATCCCATATGTTCTAAAACACCCTGAGCTATAAATCTGAACTAGCTGGGTCTTCCTTCATTGGCCGTCGCAATCCGTCTTTTAGTTCAAATATTTCCAGCTTACTTTGTCAGCTTTATTTCTTGTATGAGCAGTTTGATCTGCCCGCACTTTGAAGGAAAATATTGTATCTGGTCTGGAAATATCCATCGGCATCAATTTGAATGCAAACCAGATATTCTAAAATCAGTTTGCAATTCCTGTTTCGGGTTTATCGCAATTTCAAAGCCCCAGAAGCTGCCTGTCAGAATGGGACTTCTGCGGGGGTAAAATACCAGATTAGAGCATCCGTGCTTTCGGCTTAGCAGTTTTGTATTTCTCTCTAAACCGAATATGTTTCCTTCTATAACAACCCACTAATAAAATCTCCCCCTTCCTCCAAAACATGACTTCATACACTGACTTCACCGAATAAAAACGCTATAGACTCCCATTTTGTTTAGTACCGAGCGACCATATGAATGCTCGTAGACAACGTCTTTTAACCAAACGGATGAAGTAACCGTCCGTTTTTGACAATTTTTGTGACATTTACCAAACGTCCACTTGGTGAGAAGAGACAGTCGCTTTCTCACAACTCGCCATGCTTGAGAACGGACTGCAAAAGGCATCATTACAAACATAACGTGGCCATTAGAAACCGCTTCTCTGCAAGAAATTAATTTGTGGTATTTGGACAGTGAACATCTGTTTCAGTTCTCCCCCCCCCCCCCCCCCATCGTATTATTGATCAATGCGCTCTTGTTTGGGAAGTTGTGCAAACAATTTAAAAATGTCAGCGCTTTTCTGCTGCATCTGTTCAGATCGCCGGTTTATATAATAGTTTCTACTTCATTGCCAACAGCAGAGCTTTCGTCTTCCAAATAGCACTCTTATGTACATTCCTTCAAATCAAAGGCAATCTTTTACACAGAGAATTGCTTTGCTCGCTATAATTATTCCAATTGTTCCCATTTTCAAGAAGGATTTTGTCCATTACATAAATGGTAAAACTCTGAAAGCATGTTCATGCAGTAATGACGAATTGTATTCACTGTCAGTCTACACGTTTCTTCCGCCATTGGGTTTGTAGGTCACAATCCAGACCACTACACAGAGAAGTTTGCTGGGAAATAAATGGACTTGGTCCGTGCAACTGGCAGATGGGCACATCTCAAGTCTCCAAAAGGTTCCGTCCTCTTGAATTCCGTGAGAGAGGAAAGCTCGAGCTCGTGGCTCTACATTTAAAAACAAGCCCCTGCTTGGATTACTTTACCATTCATATTGCTTTCAAACAGAATCGGTATACTTTCAGTACAAGTACAGACGAATTCAAATATTCAACGTTTGATAGCGTTTGTGAAAAGTTACGATATTTTGGTTAAGTTTTTTCACCCCCATCTTCAGCCCAAGGAAGCAGAAGTCGGTAGTTGGGCAGTACGCCTAGGTTTTGATTATTCTAAGCCGGCAATTTTTGGAATGATTAAGTCATCCGGACACTCCTCGGGAATCTTTTTATTTGTTCCTGGGATGTGGGCGTCGCTGGCAAGACCAGCATTTATTGCCCATCCCTAATTGCCCTGTTTGTGGGACCTTCCCAACATTACAGCAGCGATTACACTCCAAAAGTACTTTATTGGCTGTAAAGCGCTTGGAGGCGTCCCGAGGACGTGAAAGGCGCTGTATAAATTTAAGTTCTTCCTTTCCTTTCGGGAATGATGTATCTATGTCGGAAGCTTGGTTTCTGACAGTCATTTCATGGCAGTAATCAGGAGACACATTAACGAATTAGGTCCGTTTCCCACTAAAAATTGCTGTAGCCCAAAATCGTCAACTTTTGTTTACAGAGACAGGATGTACAGGTAAGTAATGAAAGCAATGCTCCACTGTCTGTATAGTGGAAGTGAGAGGGCTTCAGCACCCTTCTTGGTAGCATTCATCTTTCTTTGCCAATTCATAGTAAGTGGGACAGCTTTAAGGGTAGGAAGGTAAAATGTATTTATTTTATGTAAGTATTGTCATATTAAAATGGGTTAGTGGTTGCTGAATATGCTTTATAAACACACCTTAAGAGTTAAAGTAAGTGTTTATCTCAAAAAGTATTCAACAACATGATGGAACAGACATGGCATGCATCCTAAAATGTTCAGGGATTCAAAGAGGAAATAGCGGAGATTTTTTTGACCACAATATTCTTGAATGTAACAGTTGTGGCTGAGTACTGGAGGGTTGCCAATGTAACACTTCTATTCAAAAAGGGAGAAAGGGAGAAATCTTTTAACTATAGACCAACTGTAGATACTCGTAGTGGATAAGTGTCTATGGGCCATAATGAGGAATCAAGTTAATACTTAGAAAGACATTGGTTAGTTAAAGACAGCTAGCACGCATTTCTAAAAGGCAATTGGGAGCTTTCAAATTTACTAGAATTCTTTGAGGAAGTAACAGTGTATTGAAAAGGAAATGCAGTAAACGTTATGTATATGGAATTACAAAGGTGTTTGATAAGAAGCCGCAAAGCAGGCTTGTTGATAAAATAAACTTGGGGTAGTGAGGGAAATATGGCAGCATGGATAGCAAACTGGTTAAAGGACAGAGGACATAGATTAGTGGTAAACTGATGTTTTTTGGATTGAAGGGATGTAAGCAGTGTTGTCTGGGCGAGTGGTTTTCTTAATATAACTAAATCACTTGGAATTGGATATAAGGGGTACATTGTCCAAATTTGCTGATGACAGAAAAATAAGGAGGTGATTAATTGTGAAGAGGATTATATGTGACTTCAGATAGATGAAGACAGGTTATTAGATTGGGCAGGTACATGTTGGATGAAACTTAATGAAGAGAAACATGAGATGATACATTTTGGGAGGAAGAACGAGGCGAGGAAATATAGATTAAATGACAAAACTTTAAAAGGAGCAAAGGAACAGAGCAACTCAAGGAGTCAGATACACAAATCTTTAAAAATGGGAGGAATGGTTGATAAAGCTGGAACAAAGATATTTGGGATCATATATATGTTTTATAAATAGGAACATCAAGTTCACAGAAAAGAGGTAATGCTAAACTTATACAAATAACTGATTAAGCTTTAGTTAGAATAATGTGTCTAGTCTTGTGTGCCCTACTTTAGAAATTATGTCAAGGGCATGGAGAGTGTACAGAAGCGATTCACTAAAATGATACCAGGGATGAGAGGTTAGTTATGGATAAAGAATAAAGGCTGGGCCTTTTTTCATTAGAATAGAGAAGGTTAAGAGGAAATCTGGTACAGGTGTCCAAAATCATGAAAGGTTTCAATATGATAAGTAGAAGAAAACTATTTCCACTGGTTGGTGAGTTAATTAATAGAGGGCATAAACTTAAGGAGAAAATTATGAGAAATTGTTGAACACAGAGGGTCGATCATTACGAAATGGAATGTTCCATCAGAAACATTGTGGAGTCAGAATCCAAAATAGCTTTTATAAAAAGGAGTAGGAGAATAGAACTAAGTGGATAGCTCTTTTAGATAGTAAAATAGGCACATTGGGCTAAATGGCCTCCTATGCCGTAAAATTCTATGATTGAATGATTCTGTGTTGGAGCAGATTCTATGGGTTTAAGTGGCATTTTGTGTTGGGGGATGGAATGTTACCAAAATATTGTCACATGGGTGTAATGAAAAAGTGGTGGACATTGTGTCTGTGGTGTCATTATTTTTTTCTTCTGTCTGATACAATCCCATATACTTGATGGAATGTTTAAAGGTTGTTTCCCAAATTATGTACCAGAGTGGTCTATTCGTTCAGTTATATAGACAGAGTGGGTTATTGGTTTGACCTATTTAAAAATCAGTTGTATACCTTGGTTGGAGGATGGATTAATGATATGTGCTACAATTTATAGTCTTATATTAGTTTGCTGCTAGTTTGTTTTTCATATAAGGTTAACCCAAGTACTTCATTGTGTATCCATAATTAGCTGCAGTAGAATTAAAGCACCAATGTTTGTAATCAGGAAAACTAGCTTTGTACTTCCAAAAAGCTGATAAAGATATGAGCAACGCTAATATCTTGGAGGAGGAGTTAGCAATTGACAAGTTTTACTGTTCAGTGACCACCATTTACAAAGCTCTATGCCCACATCTTAAGGAAGTGAAGGTTTTGTCATTTAGGATTTTGCTGTTCAAGTGTGATGCGTTCATCCAGTGAAGCCACACTGTCAGATATTTGCCTTACCAGAGAAAAATGAGATAGAATTAATAAAGCTGGGACCAATAGTTCCATTGAACCATTTAAGATTTCTGTTACCATTTCAGGGAAAGGAAGATACCCATCTATTACTTCTCCAAATGTGATTGTTGGTTTAACATTAATCACTTTGTGAAAATGCTCTAAATTATCACAATGAGCAAACATGTGCCATTAATAGATCGTTATCAGCTTTTTGGAAGTAAGAGGCTAGTTTTCCTGATTACAAACATTGGTGCTTTAATTCTACTGCAGCTAATTATGGATACACAATGAAGTATTTGGGTTAATCTTATATGAAAAACAAACTAGCAGCAAACTAATATAAGACTATATATTGTAGCACATATCATTAATAAAAAGATGAACAGCATTATACATAAAATTCAAAACCTGCTGCAAAACAGAAAGAAGCAATGACATCCACAAAAACACATCTGTAAAAATGCCTATGGCTAACCACTTTCCAAGCTCTGTTCCAAGACAATCTGTCACTGTGAAACATAATCACCATTGTCAAGGACATTTATCTTGTTCTGGAAAAAATCGTAGTTCCAGGGTATGCCGATTACAGCAATGAGTGTTCTAAGTGCCTGCCAAATTTCAGTTTCCACAGGCTGCTGATAGTGTTCCAGATTTCTCACAGAAGTCCCAATTTCTGTTTTATTAAACTATAGTGGAGAGGATGGAGAAATAAACTATCAACGTCAACCAGCTTCAAGTCTCATCTGGATATGCTTTGTATTTACTGGAAGTAACCAGTCTCAGCCAAGTCTGTATTACAGCGTGCTTCTAGATAAATGCATTCTAAATCCAACCATTTATTCCCATTCCGTAGAATTCCTGAACAAAATATTGCACTGAAATACAATCAGGCAGGAACTGTCCCTCGATTATCTTAGGTGTAATGTCCAGCATATTAAATAATCAGTCCAATGATAAACTTCACTAAAAGGCAGAAGCATATTTTAGAGATCCAATCACTTTTTTCTTATATAAATTTATAAGTGATTCTTGTTGAGGGCGATAAGGGGTACACCTTGGATCTGACAATTTCAGAAGCTACCAGTGTTATGTTCTAATGGCTGATGGCCTTATAGCACACTTAATGTCACCTCTGTAACCTGATAGATGAGAATTTATCTCAAGCCTTAAAACTCTAGTCAATACTTACATAGTTATATCTTTCAAATTGATTTTTAACTTCTTTTGGTGCCAAGTTATCTGTTCCCATTGTGTTTTATTTCTCCACCATGCACTATTATCTGGCTGAAAGCTCTGGGTATCTCCGAGCTCTTCCAATGCTATTCTATAATCTGTTGATATTGGCCTCTGTTTACCGTCTTCCCCTCTTGGCCTGGTTAAGACTGAAGCTCACTCCATAGATGATCATGGGTTCTAATATAATATATTTGAAGAGACAATGCATTGCACCACCATGCTGGTGAATTTGAAACTATTTTAAAAGAATGTATTGTTGAACCAAGCTTGATGGGCGGGGGTCGGGGGAGAGTGAAAAACATATTCTGTACATACTGACTCAGCAGCAATTCATGGTTGGATGTTCTTCAAAAATGTGTTGTAGCATGGCAACTTAATCCCAGGATATTATGAATGATTTCTAGATCCCCAGATAAGAAGCCAATAGAACAGATGGTAGCGTCTATTAGTGCAAAAATGAACATTTTTTTCAGATTTAACAAGTAAGCTGATTAAAGATGGTGATCTCTATGGAATGGGCTAATGATTTTCACAAAAATGAATGCAGTTGTTTAAGATGAATTTAGGCCACAATCAATAAAAAAAAAGAATGTTCTGAAAAATGGCTGGTTATGAGCAGCATATTTAAGAGTATAATAATGGATTTGGAATTCTAGGGAGGTTGTAATGACTCCCTGGTTAGATTTAATATAAAAATTTAGTCTATACTTTATGAATACCAGTGCATTGTAGAAAAATCTGGGCCAGTTCCAGCCACAGTACTTACCTGTCAGTGACGGCTTATCAATGTCCACTAATGTTGTCATATGGAACCACTTTGGAGCTTTTTTAAAAATTCTTTCCGGAATGTGGGCACTGCTGGCAAGGCCAACATTTATTGCCCATCCCTAATTGTCCTTGAGAAGGTGGTGGTCAGCCATCTTCTTGAACCCGCTGCAGTCCTTATGGCGAAGGTAATTCCACAGTGCTGTTAGGGAGGGAGTTCCAGGACTTTGACCCAGCGACGATGAAGGAACTGGCAATAAGCCAGTGCCGAGGTCAATGCCGGGTGGTCCGTCCAGTTATATTCTCATTATTGTTTTTCGTAGCGGTTGCGTACAACTGAGTGGCTTGCTTGGCCATTTCAGAGGCCAGTGAAGAGTCAACCACATTTGCTGTGGGTCTGGAGTCACATATAGGCCAGACCAGTAGATTTGCTTCCCTAAAGGATATTACTGAACCAGATGGGTTTTTACAACAATCCGATAGTTTCATGGTCACTGTCATAAATCGCAACGTCTACAAGAAGTAACTCAGGAAGTACTACTGGACGGCCAGCTGAGGGCGCCGTCCGAGGAGTATAAATACTCGGGCGTGGGCCCAACTTGGCCAGAGACAATCTGGAAACAGGAAGCTAGTGACTACTAACTAGACCTCCATGTTTTGTTACAAGTCGATTAAAGTCTTGCTTTATGTTCAACCAAGTGCGTAGTGAGTCTTTATTACGTCAGTCACCATTACTGATACAAGTTTTTTATCCCAGATTTTTATCTAATTAACTGAATTTAAATTCCCCAGCTTCTCATGGTGGGATTTGAACTCAAGTCTCTGAGATCATTAAGTCCAGTAATATAACCACTATGCCTCTGTTCCATTGACCGTGGTTACTTACCAGAGGTGGCAGGGCTGAATTCCACATATCTGTTCTCCTAAGGATCAGATAAGTACTGGAAGATACCTATCAGCAGTTGTACAGTAATAAAAAGGTACATTTGTTGTAAGCTGTGAAAAGGTAGTAGCACTATTTATAGAATTCTGTCAACATTTATTACTATTAATGAAAACAAAATGGAAATTAAATCTAATGACGGTAGGTAACTTAACTTAACAGTATTGGGAGCATGAATTTCTGAATACCAGGCCTGAGAAACATAATCAGAACTAGGTATAGCGTTCGGATTTGACTAGTTACTCTCACTTCTAATAGTATTATGATAAAATGGGTGTTACTATGATTTTAATCCATTATGTTAAGTAGTAGTGTTAAACCTGATCTACTTAAATCTATATAGTTTTATTCAAACTAATGCTAAGATGGCTTATTCAATCATCTTATAATTATTGGGATTTTGAAGGGGTTACATGTGGTAAAACATTTTTTTGAATTTTTAAGTCTCGGTTTTTTTGTTACAAAATTTTTATTTGTGTCTACATTACTGTGGCTTCAAAAGATGTGTAAGTATGATTATCAAATGTGATTGGATAGTTTTGAAATTGTTTTAGCAAATTAATTAATGATAAATCCCAAAGTTGAGGTTGGCATTATCTAAAAACTGTATTAAGCACTAGCTGTACGTAACTAATTTTCCTAGTATGCCATGTCTCTTGATGTAGTTAGCAGCATAACTCAAACTAATGGAGTAGAAATGCATAGTTCATTGAATTCAAGTGTTGAGAGGATTTGGAAGAGAAATGTATCAAGGATGTGGATTTTCACACTGATTTCTCATATTTTTGTATGTACTAATTATTTCAAGATGTAAAATTGTTTTTCTATTTTGAATTTTGTGCTCATGAAGGTAAGGGATGTTGGTGCTGGGGAATGGAACAGTTTCCATTTTAGGCATCAAGTGTTGCCATCAAGCACTTCTATGCTAGGTTAGGTGCAGAGTAATGTCCCACCTGTTCTGTTACAACAATGTGCCTCAGTCCCAATTTCATAGGAGCATTCCCATTTTTCTATTCCCACACCAACCATCTCACTCTGAACAAGGTTGAAACTACCAAAACTCAACTCGCATAAATTCTTTACAGTCAGAGGGACGAGGAGACTTTCAACCCATCAATTTGGGTGGATTGGAGGTTAGAGCTCGGAGATAAAAGGCCTGCCTCAGAAAGAAGCTGCTTTCCAGAGTGAAGTGATGAGGTGTAGAAGTTACCAAGATGAAAAGGAATTCTGTAGAGGACTGTGATACATTATGCATTATGTCCCATTGTTTGGCAAGTAGTTAGAAAATGGAGCAATCCAAATCCACAGTGCAACCCTGTTTCCAGTTGGTCAGATTGTGGCAGATATTTGGTAGATACTCTGCTTTGGAAACCTGGAAAAAGTAGTTGTATTGAAACTGGTGGCTGGCAGCTCTGATTTCATGGATTGTTTTGAATTTATGCAATGTTGTGGGTAAACTGAATAACCTTCCAAAAAGATTAAAACCGTGAAAACTGAAATTTCCTCTTCCCGACCGCCTCTAGATAATGAAGAGAGGATGTTAGAATATCTATTTAACATTTTTCAGATTATGGAGAAAGACTTTCATTTACATAGCATTTTATGGTGTCTCCTAGAAGCATTTTAAAGCACTTCACAGAGAATGAACTACTTTGAAGTGCAGGAACTGTTACTTAGGAATACACAGCAAAATCTCATAAATAGCATGGTTGACAAGATTGGTGCACTTTTCAATTACTGTTTACAATACCTGCATACTCTTTTATATTCAATGCTCTGTCTATTGACCTCCGCCCCGTCTTCTTTGCTACTCCTGCCAGTGCCACTGCAAGGACAACATTGATCATTCAGAAGTTGTTTTTTTTAAAAGTGTGCTTAAAACATTAAACAACCAAATGTGCAAGATTGCAATTGTGCAAATTATAGTCAAAGGATAAAAGTTAAGATGATTCATTCATGTACATATGTGAGGTGGGTATGAAAAGTTCAGCTTCAAAAGTTCAAGTTCAACTAACAAATAGCTGCATATTATAAGTCAAAAGTTTTATATTTGTTATTTTATTTGGAGACTTATAGCAGTGAGTTTTTGGCAGAATAAGAAGTAATTTTCTTATTTAAGGGAGTAGAATGGAAGGAGTTTGGAACTGGGAAGAAATTATTCTTTGAATGTACATTCTAAAAAAATTAAATGCAAGCAATCTTTACCACACACCTAAATTGAGATTGCATTTGTCAATATTAAGCTGACTGCTTGCGTGACATTTGGGACGTGGGCCATCCTGGATCTAGGGAAATATGCTTGCATAAAGTGCTGATTAATTGATTCTGACAAGAAACAAGTTGGCCAGTTCAAAGACCTGTGAGCTACACTGTTCACTATATGCAAAGAGGAAATGCATTTGGAAAATACTTTCCATGAGGTTGTCAGCAATAAGACAGAGAGAGAAACAGCATAGCAAGCATTAACACTAGGCATGTAAAAAGAGTAGGCTAAAATTGAGGGAACTTGTGGAATTGTCCAACCTATTTTCAACATTGGAGATGGCCAAAGATAGAACCACAGGGAATGGTAACCATGAGCAGGCCAATGGCACAGGGCTGCAAGAGACTGCTCAAGTGACACAGGGAATAGCTAAGATTAAAGGTAACACTGTAGTTGAAGGAGACTCTATAGTAAGAGGGATTGATATAATCTTCTCCAGCTTGATTGGGAGCCCCAAATGGGCTTCCACTGTGACAGATTCTGGGACTTCACTAATAAGGTAGATCAGATTCTGTGATGGAAAGTGGAGAAATCAAGAGTCATGATTCAAATAGGAACTAATGATGTAGGTAGGTACAGAATGAAAGTCGTACAAAGGAAGCTTCATGAGCTTGGGAAAAGATTATAGAAGAAGACTTCCAGAGTATTATATCCCTATATCAGATGCTGGACCCATTAGAGACATATTAATAGGTCATTGATGACTCAACATAGGGTGTGAAAGGGAGGGTTGAAATCTTGGCCTACTGAAAACAATTCCAGGGAAAGGAAGGCTTTATCATCAGGATGACCTGCACTGACACTGAGCAGATATATTCATCTCAACTAGGATGATTAAAACATTTGGAAAGAATGTAAGCAAGGGACGCAATAGGGACAGGTAACAAATAAGAGGGTGATAGAATTGAGGAACAGCTAGCAGTGTGGTTGGTGGAACAGAAAACTATGGAGGCTATTTTTTTTAAAAAAAGGACCGGATGAATTCCTATTAGGAAAGGGGTTTTCTAGAATCTCTGTATGGAAACTGATGGAAGGCTTGGAAGGGTAGGTTAGTTGAACCAATGGTCTTTTCCTGTCCAAAACATTACTATGTTACAACCAAAATAGTAGGTCAACTCATCACAGGAAATAGGCAGTCTGTTTTTCTTTTGGCTTTAACAAATGGGAGATCAGTTGAGCCTTAGAGTAGAGACAAAGGCTGCGATTTTGCGTTCGGTGTCGGAATGGGTGTGGGTCAGGTGGTTTCTGGGTTCCGGTCCCGCCCTCAGCTACCTCCGCTTCACAGACGTGATTTTCCCTTGATTGACCTTGTTATGCGGGCTTAACAGCCAATTAACAGGAAGTGGGTCAGATGACTTAATTTGATGACGCGTCATCTGCCGGTTTCCTTAAAGGGACCATGCACAATTTTATTTTGACAGTTGATTTCTCAGTGTTTGACAGCATTGAGGTGCTGAAAACACTGACAATCACTGCACAAAGGTGAACGCTTGCACCCAGGCTCTCCAATGACTCCCTTCAAATGCTGGAATAGATGGCAGCTGTAGGTGAGATGACAGAAGCGATCTGTCACTGGTGAGAGAGGTTCTCCCAATGAGGTGACACTGGACATACAGTTGAATTTAAAAACTTGTAAGCTAAAGAAATCTGTATATGTTTTAAAAATGCAGTAACCAACATTTTCTTTGCTCTGAAACTCACCATGTGCAACATTGCATCCTTTACACCACTTCTGCAGCTGTCATCTTTTCACAAATATTACACCAGACTCTCAAGACGTCACACTTACCTGGTGTGGTGTCCGGACTTCGGGAAACCTGATCCAGAAGCAGGAAAATCAAAAAACAGGCTGAACAGTACTGACAAGTACCTGTTAATAGGCAGGTAATTGCCTTTAATCCATTTCCGGCCACTAGGTGTTGGGTCCATTTGCAAATCGGGGACCCGACACTTGGGAAAGCTGTTTGGAGGCAGGTGTACGGCGGGTTCGGGACCCGCCATCAATCAATAGGACTTTAACCTCTGACCCGCCTCTCTGAGCGGCGGCAAAATTGCGGTCAAAGGTTTAGATTTTATGAGGTCTTAGAACATTGTGAAGTACCAATGTTCACACACAGTCAATCAACACATCTTTGTGATCGCCAGCACTTTGCATGCCTCTGAAACTATCACAACAAGCCCACTGTGTATTACAGGTATGAGTCTGCCAGTTAGCAAGCAGTCACTGGGTCCCCTCCTGAATTCCCAAATGAGCAGAATGAGACTGATATAATAATTAGGCTGCATTTGTGCTGCAGGAAAAGATGATGCATAATGTGGAGGAGAGAAAGTCCACAGGAGGAAGGAGTGGCAAATATATGCAAGTTGACCCCCTATGAGGAGGAGGTACTTAGCATCATAGGATGTCTGGTGGCAGAAACAGTCAGAGATGGAGGGATTGGTGGGCTGTTGGCACAATGAGATTTGTGCATAAATGAAACATCGCTGACTTCTCAGGCTTCTGTTAGCCTACTGTGATTGTATTGCACTCTGGAAGTTTCTTTGTAGCTCACCGTTGAATGCCCTTGTATTAATTTCTGTTATTTTCATAATCATAATCATAATCAACTTTATTGTCATTGTTAGTGCACAAGTGCAGTACAACAAAATGTAGGCTTGCGGCTCCCGAGAGTGTACATTTAGATTAAGACATTTAAACATTCAGTATACATTTGGCTTGTAATACATTAACATAAACATAACCATAATAAAGTGCATTGGCAGATGTGCAGGCTTTAGAGTTTATTTGTGGAGTTCAGTAGGATGACAGCCCTGGGAAAGAAGCTGTTCCTAAATCTGGTCGTACGGGTGCGAATGCATCTATAGCGTCTCCCAGATGGCAGGGGGGCGAACAGACTGTGGCTGGGGTGGGTAGGGTCTTTGATGATGGACCGTGACCTCCGTAAACAGCGTTTCTGGTATATTTGCTCTATGGTCAGTAGCCGGGTGCCGGTAATGCGTTGGGCAGTTTTGACTACCCGCTGCAGGGCTTTCCGGTCATAGTAGCTACAGCTGCCATACCATACTGTGATACAGTTCGTCAGGATGCTCTCTATTGTGCAGCGGTAAAAGTTAGAGAGGATCAGGGGTGACAGGTTACATCCCTTCAGCCTCCTTAGGAAATATAGGCGCTGCTGGGCCTTCTTCACCAGAGAGGAGGTATTGAGGGACCAGGAGAGGTCTTCCATGATGTGGACTCCGAGGAACTTAAAGCTGTCCACCCTTTCCACCACAGCCCCATTGATGTGGATGGGGGTGTGACTTCCGCCTTTGGACTTCCTGAAGTCCACAATGATTTCTTTGGTTTTCTTGATGTTAAGGGCCAGGTTGTTATCGGCGCACCACTTCACGAGATGCTGGACCTCCTCCCTGTAGGCTGACTCATCGTTGTTGGTGATCTGGCCTACTACCGTGGTATCATCCGCAAACTTGATGATGGTGTTGGAACCATGAACAGCCACACAGTCGTGGGTGAAGAGGGGGCTCAGCACACATCCTTGTGGGGCCCCCAGTTCAGGGTCAGGGGGCGGGAGGTGTGGTTACCTAATTTGACAGACTGGGGTCTGTTTGTTAGGAAGTCCAGCCAGACAAAATGCAGCCTGCAGAGCATGATAACATGGAGGAAGAGGACTTCTCCCACTCTGGCTGCTGCTCTGCCTGCACACCATCACCCACATTGTCATTCATTCCATCACTTCCAAGCACCGGGCCAGAGAGAGCCACCCAGGAGCTTCAGACGAGTGATGAGGAAGGTCCTGCATTGGGTGATATGGCCAGAAGGAATGGGGGATGGAGGAAGATGATGATGACATCTCTGATCAGAGGCTCTAAAGGTGTCAGACCTTGGTTGAGGAGCTTCAGGACACAGATTTCATTGGCCCTGCTTTCAGACGAAGGATGCAAATGGATCAGTGAACCTATGTGAAGGCACTGCAGACAGTCTCCCAAAAATGTGTTGCGTCTGTCTGGTCTGCTGGAGGAATTCATCATCAGCACATGCAGCACTACTGGGGAGGGGTTCTTCTCCCTGCAGCAACCCTTGGAGAACTGAAGGAAAACTTGTAGAGAATGCTCACATGAATAAGAACCCTGAAGTTTTGTCTGCTTCCCAAAAGTTAGCTCACATACTGCCAGGGAGAGCTTGGGCAACTGCATTGAGAGGACAATAAATAGGAGGGATTCTCAACTCTGATTGAGACCATTCAAATTGTCTTCCAGCCAAACACTGTCCCATTGGAGAATGAACCCAGCACCAGTGACCTACCAGGAAGCAATTTACTGGATTTAACTTTCTTTCAGAAATCCAGTTCCAGTAAATCTCTGAACATGCTACTTCACAGCACCAGACCACATTGCCCCACTATCTGATTGGGAGATACAACCTACAACTAATCCTTCTCACGACAGTGCCTGTCAGAGACTCCAATCACTTCAGTCCCATGTGAGTCCTACAGCCAAAGAACAGCCAGCCATTGTCTCCACTTCGGTCACAGGTGGCACCTAGAAGAGGTTCACAATTAGTGAAAAGTAATAAGGCATGTAGAGGCACAATGGTGAAGACTGAGGAACTTGTGTGGCTAATGACACATGTTGATGTAATAAAAGTGGGTGACACGATTCGACCCCTGTGGTTGCTGGATGGACAGAAACGTCTAGAGAAATTCTACTGGGTGCCAGTGGACAAGTCAGATACTTCCTATAGGTTAATACATAATTTGACACTCTTGGTTCAGCAAGTGACTATCTTTGTATTTGAACTTGGGGCTGGATTCTTCTCCGTAATCCCACCCAAAACTGATGGAATATTCGGGTGGTAAGGCCCATCACTGCCTCACCATCTGTCTTTCAATCTTTAGAGCCAGACCTTCTAGGAGTGAAATTAGGAAACACTTCTACACACAAAGGGTGGTAGAAGTTTGGAACTCTCTTCCGCAAATGTCAATTGATGCTAGATCAATTGTTAATTTTAAATCGGAGATTGATAGCTTTTTGTTAACTAAAGGTATTAAGGGATATGGGCCAAAAACGGTTATATGGAGTTAGGTCGCCGATAACAACCTGGCCCTTAACATCAAGAAAACCAAAGAAATGATTGTGGACTTCAGGAAGTCTAAAGGCGGAAGTCACACCCCCATCCACACCCATGGGGCTGTGGTGGAAAGGGTGGACAGCTTTAAGTTCCTCGGAGTCCACATCACGGAAGACCTCTCCTGGTCCCTCAATACCTCCTCTCTGGTGAAGAAGGCCCAGCAGCGCCTATTATTTCCTAAGGAGGCTGAAGGGATGTAACCTGTCACCCCTGATCCTCTCTAACTTTTACCGCTGCACAATAGAGAGCATCCTGACGAACTGTATCACAGTATGGTATGGCAGCTGTAGCTACTATGACCGGAAAGCCCTGCAGCGGGTAGTCAAAACTGCCCAACGCATTACCGGCACCCGGCTACTGACCACAGAGCACATATACCAGAAACGCTGTTTACGGAGGTCACGGTCCATCATCAAAGACCCTACCCACCCCAGCCACAGTCTGTTCGCCCTCCTGCCATCTGGGAGGCGCTATAGATGCATTCGCACCCGTACGACCAGATTTAGGAACAGCTTCTTTCCCAGGGCTGTCATCCTACTGAACTCCACAAATAAACTCTAAAGCCTGCACATCTGCCAATGCACTTTATTATGGTTGTGTTTATATGAATGTATTACAAACCAAATGTATGTTGAATGTTTAAATGTCTTAATTTAAATGTACACTCTCGGGAGCCGCAAGCCTACATTTCGTTGTACTGCACTTGTGCACTAACAATGACAATAAAAGTTGATTTGATTTGATTGATTTGATCTGATTGAATGGCGGAACAGGCTTGAGGGGCTAAATGGCCTCCTCCTGTTCCTATGTTCTTATATATGGAACAGCGTTCCAGTAATATTATCTGGGAGAAAATGCTATAGATAAAAGAATCAGTGTGTACAGCCTTACTGCTGGTATTATACTATACAGAGTGTTAAGATGTAACTACATGACTTTTGTGTTACTGACACAAGTCTGACTTAAATGCTAATGCTTCTTGGGGCTGGATTCTTCTCCGTAATCCTGCCCAAAACTGATGGAATATTTGAGTGGTAAGGCTCATCGTTGCTTCACCATCTGTCTTTCAGTTCCCTCTTCCTGCCTCACTAGGACTGCTGCTCGCCATTCCTTCCTTGCCCACCACATGCAAATTACAGTGGAGGGGTAGTGTCCGGGTCCACAGTGGATTTCCCTTGCTTCCTGAGGCCATGATGGGCAAAGTGGCGGTAGGCCATGGGAGCCATTGATAATGGTCCTGACGTTCTCCTCGGGCTCTCTCTTGGTCGAGGGAAATCATGCTGGGGGCTCACTGTGCATACTGGATGAATCGTAACCCAGGAAACTGGGTCAGGGTTGCAGTTAGAGTCATAGAGTCATAGAGTAATACAGCACGGATAGAGGCCCTTCCGCCCATCGTGTCCGCGCCGGCCATCAAGCCCTGTCTAATCTAATCCCATATTCCAGCATTTGGCCCGTAGCCTTGTATGCTATGGCATTTCAAGTGCACATCCAAATGCTTCTTAAATGTTGTGAGGGTTTCTGCCTCCACAACCCTTTCAGGCAGTGAGTTCCAGACTCCAACCACCCTCTGGGTGAAAAAGTTCTTTCTCAAATCCCCTCTAAACCTCCCACCCTTTACCTTGAATCTATGCCCCCTAGTTATCGACCCCTCTACTAAGGGAAAAAGCTCCTCAGCATCCATCCTATCTATGCCCCTCATAATTTTGTACACCTCAATCATGTCCCCCCTCAGCCTCCTCAGCTCCAAGGAAAACAAACCCAACCTGCCCAGTCTCTCTTCATAGCTGAAGCGCTCCAGCCCTGGTAACATCCTGGTGAACCTCCTCTGCACCCTCTCTAACGCGATCACATCCTTCCTGTAGTGTGGCGACCAGAACTGCACACAATATTCCAGCTGTGGCCTAACCAGTGTTTTATACAGCTCCATCATAACCTCCTTGCTCTTATATTCAATGCCTCGGCTAATGAAGGCAAGTATCCCATATGCCTTTTTTACCACCTTATCCACCTGTTCCGCCGCCTTCAGGGATCTGTGTACTTGCACACCCAGATCCCTCTGACCCTCCGTCTTGCCTAGGGTCTTTCCATTCATTGTGTATTCCTTTGCCTTGTTAGTCCCCCCAAAGTGCATCACCTCGCACTTTTCCGGGTTAAATTCCATTTGCCACTGTTCCGCCCATCTGACCAACCCATCTATATCGTCCTGCAGACTGAGGCTACCCTCCTCGCTATTTACCACCCTACCAATTTTTGTATCATCCGCGAACTTACTGATCATACCCTTTACATTCATATCCAAGTCATTAATGTAGACCACAAACAGCAAGGGACCCAGCACCGATCCCTGTGGTACCCCACTGGCCACAGGCTTCCAGTCACAAAAACAACCTTCGACCATCACCCTCTGCCTTCTGCCACTAAGCCAGTTTTGTATCCAATGTGCCAAGGCACCCTGGATTCCATGGGCTCTTACCTTCTTGACCAGTCTCCTGTGCGGGACTTTATCGAAGGCCTTACTGAAATCCATGTATACCACATCCACTGCGTTACCCTCATCCACACACCTAGTCACCCCCTCAAAAAATTCAATCAAATTAGTCAGACATGATCTTCCCTTGACAAAGCCATGTTGACTATCCCTGATTAATCCTTGCCTCTCCAAGTGGAGACAAATTTTGTCCCTCAGGATTTTTTCCAATAATTTTCCTACCACTGATGTTAGGCTCACTGGCCTGTAGTTCCCCGGTTTTTCCCTACTACCCTTCTTGAATAATGGTACTACATTAGCGGTTCTCCAGTCCTCTGGCACATCCCCTGTGGCCAGAGAGGTCCTGAATATATGTGTTAGAGCCCCCGCAATCTCCTCCTTTGCCTCACACAGCAGCCTGGGATACATTTCATCCGGGCCTGGGGATTTATCCATTTTTAGGCCAGCTAAAACCGCCAATACCTCCCCCCGCTCGATGTTAATATGTTCGAGCATATCACAGTCCCCCCGCCCTATTTCTATGTCTACATCGTCCTTCTCCATAGTGAAAACAGACGCAAAAAATTCATTCAGAACCCCTCCTACATCTTCCGGCTCCACACACAGATTGCCACTTTTGTCCCTAATGGGCCCTATTTTTTCCCTAGTTATCCTCTTACCCTTAATATACTTATAAAACATCTTCGGATTTTCCTTTATTTTGCTTGCCAGTGTTATTTCATGGCCCCTCCTTGATCTCCTAATTTCTTTTTTAAGTATCCCCCTGCACTTTTTGTACTCCTCTAGGGCTTCCTCCGTCTTTAGCCTTTTGTATCTACCAAAAGCCCTCCTTTTTTTCCTAATCCATTCCCGTATGTGTCTGAGCAGCGGCAAACATCCCATTCCATTGGATTACCACAACTGAGAGGAGGCAGTTAACATCTTCCCCACCCCCACCACAAGCTGCATGATGCCATCAGCAACTGATATTTTTTCTATTCCAAGCCCATTCTCTAGTGATTACAAATTAAGTTCCTCATCAGGAGAATGATTCATCAGCACTGAATTCAGTCAGTGAGAAAGGAATTATCGGTAGATGTTAGACAGTAATCAGTTTTTCAAATGACGCTACTCTGTTCGAGAAGCATGTCTGGTCAAAGGAGCTTAAGACAGGTGCTTTCAAATTTTTCCAGTGAGTGTTTCCAACTCATGCTTGAAATATGGGGCCAATCTGCCATAATTTGTTCTGTTCTCACTGTCGATACTCAGAGACTGATGTGGATAAATAGCTGGTATGTCAGGATTATCAGAAGCTGAGACACCAACAATATTTATATATCAATTTATGATCTATGTGAATGGGGGGGGGGGGAAGGAGGAATACCTTGCTTTTGGTCAATTTCTGAGTGCATTTTTCCAACTGAAGAACATTCCCAATTTATAACACCACCACTCCTCTTCCACTACTGAAACCTTAATACATGCCTTCTTCATGTTAAAGATTGACCTCTTGAATATCCTCCTCACTGGTCTCCCTTCCTCCACTCTTTACAAACTTCAATTAATCAAAATCCCTCCATCTTGAGTCATTTTGTACACTAGATCTCACTTTCCTGTTATCCCTGTCCATTGGTAGTTTGCTCCTCATCATCTCAATTTCAAGGTCCTTGTTCTTGTTTATAAATCCCTCCACATCTTTGCTTCTTCATGCTTGACTGATCTTCTCCAATGACACACGCGGCACCCCTCTAACTCTGCCATATTGTTTATTCCCCATTCCCTCTGCTCACAAGCTCACAAGCTAATTATGGATGAGGAAGGTCATTTGGCCCATTTGATTCATCCATCCAGAGAGGTCTTAATGCCCCCCTCCCCCTCTTCAATGTAGCATCCAATTGTTTAAATTATTCCACATTTTGTGCTTGCACTATTCCACATTTATTCTACATGTCAATCACTCTTTGTGTGAAGGATTTCCTGATATTTGTCTTTAAAAAATATCCTTCTCTAGTTTGAACCTGTGTACCCTAGTTCTACTCCCAGTTTTATTCAATATTTTGGCACCATGGGTAGTTCTGCTGCACAGGACGGGAGGAAAAAGAGTGGGAGAGCTATAATGATAGGGGATTCTATTGTAAGGGGAATAGATAGGCATTTCTGCGGCCGCAAACGAGACTCCAGGATGGTATGTTGCCTCCCTGGTGCAAGGATCAAGGATGTCTCGGAGCGGCTGCAGGGCATTCTGGAGAGGGAGGGTGAACAGCCAGTTGTTGTGGTGCATATAGGTACCAACGATATAGGTAAAAAACGGGATGAGGTCCCAAAACCTGAATATAGGGAGTTAGGAGGTAAATTAAAAAATAGGAGCTCAAAGGTAGTAATCTCAGGATTGCTACCAGTGCCACGTACTAGTCAGAGTAGAAATAGAAGGATATTTCAGCTGAATATGTGGCTAGAGGAACGGTGCAAGGGGGAGGGATTCAAATTCCTGGGACATTAGAACCGGTTCTGGGGGAGGTGGGACCAGTACAAACTAGACGGTTTGCACCTGGGCAGGACCGGGACCGATGTCCCAGGGGGAGTGTTTGCTAGTGCTGTTGGGGTGGGTTTTAATGAAAATGGCAGGGGTTTGGGAACCTGTGCAGGGAAACAGAGCAAAGGGAAGCAAGGATAGAAGCAAAAGACAGGAAGGAGAAAAACAAAAGTGGAAGGCAAAGAAATCAAGGGTGTAAAACAGGGCTACAGTAAAGAATAATTCTAAAAGGACTAAGAGTGTTAAAAAAACAAGCCTGAAGGCTTTGTGTCTCAATGCGAGGAGCATTCGTAATAAGGTGGATGAATTAGCTGCACAAATTAATGTAAACTGATATGATATAATTGGGATTACAGAGACATGGCTCCAGGGTGACCAAGGCTGGGAATTCAACATCCAGGGGTATTCAATATTCAGGAAGGACAGGCAAAAAGGAAAAGGAGGTGGGGTAATATTGCTGGTTAAAGAGGAGATTAACACAATAGTAAGGAAGGATATTAGCTCTGATGGTGTGGAATCTGTATGGGTAGAGCTGAGAAATAGCAAGGGGCAGAAAACGTTAGTGGGAGTTGTATACAGACCCCCAAACAGTAATGCTGAGGTTGGGGATGGCATTAAATGGGAATTTAGCAATGTATGCAATAAGGGCACAGCAGTTATCATGGGTGACTTTAATCTACATATAGATTGGGCTAACCAAATTAGTAACAATACTGTGGAGGAGGAATTCCTAGAATGTTTACGGGATGGTTTCCTGGACCAATATGTCGGGGAACTGTTGTGTATGTAATAGGTATGTTACTTTAAACCTATGGCCAGGGCAGCACTACTTTGTAGGGCGTAGTGATACCGTAGTACCACTCCTGGCCATAGGGGTATAAATAGTACTGTGGGTACTGATCTCCCCTCAGTTCCCCGCCTGTTGGTATTAAGTAAAGACCTACGTTGAATCCTCCAAGCTGTCTCTTCATTATTGGATTAAGTATAGACACATACTTTACACTGGCGACGAGTAAGGTTCGAACTCACCAGTACACGGTGCAACAAAGGAACGGTAGCAGTACGGAGAGAGAAGGAGAGAGGTTTCTTACCAGCCAGCCTGCAGAGTCCAGCATCGACCGAAGGAGGCCGCCCAGCACTCCGGGTTCGGGAGGAGCGGCAGCAACGGCGCGAGAGAGAGAGAGGGTTCCAGCGGAGGCTGCAGCAGCTGAGAGAAGAGGCTGAACAGGCGCTCCAGCCACAGGGCAAAAGTCCACCCAGGGCCAGGTAAACTGAAATCCTTCCCGGGGAACGGGAGCTGCAAGGGCCAGAACGGGCAGGCGATCTGGGGAACAAACGGAGCCACGAGGACTAGCAAGCCACGAGAGGGGAAGGTCTTTGTCAATAGCGGCGGTGGCAATAACGGGAGCTGCAAGGGCCAAAAATAACGAAGCTGGAGAGAGGTCGTTAGCAGCAGCAGGAGAAAAGGCGGGAAAAACGCCATCTAGTGGACAAAGGGGAAAAGTTTTTTTTCTCTTCAGCAGTTTAAAATAAAAGAAAACAAAAACGCCATCTAGTGGAGAAAGGCGGGAAAAGCTCTTCAGCAGTTTAAAATGTCTAAGGAAGGTTGGTTGTCAGCATTTGTTGAGGACACAGAAGAGTGGGATGCCTATATCGAAAGGCATGAACTTTATTGCATAGTAAACAAGGTGGAAGATGACAAAAAGGTAGCAACCTTATTAAATTGTATGGGGGCAAAAACATACGGTCTGCTGAGGAATCTTCTTACTCCAGAAAAGCCAGCAGACAAAACGTATGCCCAAATTGTTGATACGTTAAAGGTACATTTAAACCCTAAGCCACCATTTATAGCGGAAAGGTACCGCTTCTACAGGCGCGACCAAAGGAATGATGAGTCGCAGGCAGCCTATTTAGCTGAGCTCAGAAGGTTGTCCAAACATTGCCAGTTTGGAGCCATATTGGCGGACGCGATCAGAGACAGATTTGTCTGTGGCATGTTAAATGAGAGTACACAAAAATGGTTGCTAGCCAAGAAACAGCTCAGCCTAGATCAGGCGATTGAAATAGCATCGACCCACGAAGCAGCAGCACAGGGTGCTGCTCAAATGCGACAAAACACAACCTGCTATGACACCCATGAGGTGACATTTCACAAAGGTAAATGCTACCATTGTGGCAAAACCACCCACGACCAAAGTAATTGTTGGTTTCGTGATAAAATATGCCGGCAGTGTGGAAAAAAGGGGCATATAGCGAAAGTTTGTCGGTCGGGTACGAAACCCAATAGTGGGGGCAGTCCGAGCAGTACCAAGGCAAGGACAAAAATACATAAGATATCTGACAGTAGATCAGACGAGTCACAGGAAGGCACAAAAGCAGAGCCTAAAGGTCTGGGATGTCTCAAGTTATATGGTGTAGACAAAACGGAGTACCACAGCACTATGTGGGTTAAAATGAAGGTAGCAGGCGTCGAAGTTAATATGGAGCTGGACACGGGTTCAGCCCTATCAGTAATTAATGAACAAGATTATAACAGGCTGTTCAAACGCATTCCCTTAAAGGATACGGAAATGAAATTAAAAACATATACGGGACAAAAAGTTTACCCGAAGGGAAAAATGCAAGTAACAGTTAAATACAATGGCAGGAAAGTGCCAGGACTTTATTTATACGTCCTACCAAACGGTGGACCACCACTTTTGGGTAGGGAATGGATAAGAAAAATCCATTTCGACTGGAAGTCGATACACGAGTTAAAAGTAGAGACCACCAAGGATGATACAACCATTACAAGCAGGCTGTCGAAAATATTGGCAAAAACGCCAGAGGTGTTCCAACAAGGGCTGGGGACCTTAAAGGACATTAGAGCAAAAATAACTATTGCTCAAGACGCAAACCCCAAGTTTTGTAAGGCCAGACCGGTGCCTTACGCCATTCGGCCAGCTGTGGAAGCAGAACTGGATGCCTTAGAGAGTGCAGGTGTCCTTACAAAGATTGAGTGGAGTGAGTGGGCCACGCCCATCATCCCAGTTATAAAGAAATCTGCAAATAACACACCGGGGGAACCAAAGAAGGTTCGCATTTGTGGGGATTTTAAGATAACTATTAACCCAGTCCTGCACACGGTACAGTATCCGCTGCCGCAGATAGAGGATATATTCGCATCGTTAGCTGGGGGTAGACACTTTACGAAGATTGACCTTTGTCAAGCTTATTTACAGATGGAGGTGGAACAGGACTCGAAAAAGCTCCTAACGATTAACACACACAAGGGATTGTACCAGTACAATCGCCTGGTATTTGGTGTGGCGTCCGCCCCGGCAATATGGCAGAGGACCATGGAACAGGTCCTACAGGGCATTCCAGGAACGCAGTGCTACCTGGATGACATCCTGGCGACAGGACAAATGGATAACGACCACCTCGCTAACCTGGAGCGAGTACTTCTGCGGTTGCAACAATACGGACTCAGGGCAAACAAGCAGAAATGTGAGTTTTTCCAGGAACGTATCTCATACTGTGGTTACATTATAGATAAGGAAGGCCTGCATAAGTCCCCGGAAAAGATCGAGGCAGTAGTGAAGGCCCCGCCCCCTGAGAATGTATCTCAGTTACGATCATTCTTAGGCCTTATAAACTATTACCATAAGTTCCTCCTGAACTTATCATCCATTTTACATCCACTAAATTCATTGCTGCAAAAGGGAGTCTCCTGGAATTGGGACGAAGCGTGTGAGGCTGCTTTTAAAAAGGGTAAACAACTCATTACATCAAAGGAAGTGCTCGCACACTTTGACCCAAAAATGCCAATGAGGTTGGCATGTGACGCCTCCCCGTACGGTATAGGGGCAGTGTTGTCACACAAATTTCCCAACGGGACGGAGAGGACAATAGCATTTGCCTCAAGGTCGTTAACTACAGCCGAAAGAAACTATGCGCAAATCGACAGGGAGGCCCTCAGTCTGGTGTGGGGTGTAAAAGAATTCCACCACTACCTGCATGGGCAACGTTTCACACTACTGATGGATCATCAACCGTTGGTGTTGATATTTAATCCAACAAAAGGGGTGCCCCTGATGACGGCCCAAAGGCTACAGAGATGGTCACTGTTCTTAGGAGCACGCCAGTACCTTATCGAATATAAGGGTACCAAACAGCATGGCAATGCGGGTGGCCTGTTGCGGCTACCCTTGCCTGCCGAGATCGAAGAGATAGTACAGGACCCCGTGGAAATATATCATATGGCTGTTATGGAACACTTGCCCATCACCAGCCAATGTATCGAGCGGGAAACACGGAACGACCCGACATTGGCAAGGGTTTACGAGTTAACCGTGAAAGGCTGGCCGGCGCAGGGTGACGCATCATTGCCGGCGTTTTCGGCAAGGAAGGACCAGTTGTCCGTCTGCCGGGGCACATTGATGTGCGGAGCCAGGGTGGTGGTCCCTCAAAAATTACAACATAAAGTGTTGCAGGACTTACACGAAGGTCACCTGGGGGGTGTCAAAATGAAAAGCCTTGCCAGAGCCTACGTCTGGTGGCCCAGCATTGACAGGGACATTGAGGAAGTAGCAAAAGCGTGCCAAGGGTGCCAGATGGTACAGAACGTACCACCACAAGCCCCACTACATCCGTGGGAGTGGCCCTCAACGCCGTGGCAAAGGATCCACGTGGACTTTGCTGGCCCCTTCCTGGATGCGATGTTCCTTATTGTAGTGGACGCCCATTCAAAATGGCCGGAGGTCATAAAGATGTCATCAACGACAGCCGAAAAGACGGTCGCAGTCTTAAGGACCATTTTTGCCCGAAATGGGGTGCCCGAGCAAGTCTGTTCGGACAATGGGCCACAATTTGTGGCAGAAGAATTTCAAGCATTCCTAAAAAGGAATGGAGTGCGACATTATACGTCTGCACCATATCATCCGGCTACAAATGGGCTGGCAGAGCGCTTTGTACAGACTTTTAAAAAGGCCATCAAGGCGATGGGGGAGGAAAGGTTGCCACTACAACACAAGGTGGACAACTTCCTATTCGCATACCGTAATGCTGCACATACGGTGACCAACCAGGCCCCCGCCGTCATGTTCTTTAATAGAAGATTAAGGTCTCGCCTTGAATTGCTCAGACCAAACATTCGGAGAGATGTGGAAAACCGAGTATTTCGTAGGGCTCCTGACAGACAGACACGGAGCTTCGAGGCGGGGCAGCAAGTGTTGGCCCGTGATTATCGGAATGAAAAGTGGCGGTCTGGTACGATAAAGGCCCGCCAGGGACCCTTGATGTACACAGTTGAGACAGGGGAAGGCATAATCAGACGACATGCTGATCAACTTGTGGAGTCCAGAAACCCAACTGATTCACTACCTCAAACGTCTCAGCACATTGTTACAGCAGAATCACGGCCCAGCTCGTCGTTACAGAGGGCTCAGGATTGCGAGGAGTTCAGCACTCCAGTGATCTCCACGGCACAGGATGTGCCATCAGACACCGACGAGTCCAGCGATGAAGGGGTGACGGAAGTACCGCCGCCTACACCGAGACCGACTAGAGAAAGACGTTATCCTAGTCGAGATAGGAGGCATCCTCAGAGACTGAATCTATAACAACTCTTGATGTAAATATGTTATGTATATTGTGTTACCAAATGTTATTAGCCCTAGTTATGGGGTATCTATTGACTTAATTGCACGGGTACGTTTTAATTAAAAGGGGAGGAATGTTGTGTATGTAATAGGTATGTTACTTTAAACCTATGGCCAGGGCAGCACTACTTTGTAGGGCGTAGTGATACCGTAGTACCACTCCTGGCCATAGGGGTATAAATAGTACTGTGGGTACTGATCTCCCCTCAGTTCCCCGCCTGTTGGTATTAAGTAAAGACCTACGTTGAATCCTCCAAGCTGTCTCTTCATTATTGGATTAAGTATAGACACATACTTTACAGGAACCAATGAGAGATCAGGCCATCTTAGACTGGGTATTATGTAATGAGAAAGGATTGATTAGCAATCTTGTTGTGCGAGGCCCCTTGGGGAGGAGCAATCATAATATGATAGAACTCTTCATTAAGACGGAGAGTAAAGTAGTTGACTCAGAGACTAGGGTCCTAAATGTAAATAAAGGAAACTATGATGGTATGAGGCATGAGTTGGCTAGGATGGATTGGAGAACATTACTTAAAGGGTTGACGGTAGATAGGCAATGGCAAACATTTAACGATCGCATGGATGAACTACAGAATTTGTTCATCCCTGTCTGGCATAAAAATAAAACAAAAAAGGTGGCGCAACCGTGGCTAACAAAGGAAATTAGGGATAGCATAAGATCCAAGGAGAGGACATATAAATTGGTCAGAAAAAGCAGCAAACCTGAGGATTGGGAGCAGTTTAGGATTCAGCAAAGGAGGACAAAGGGATTAATTAAGAGGGGGGAAATAGAGTATGCGAGTAAGCTTGCAGGGAACATAAAAACTGACTGTAAAAGCCTCTATAGATATGTGAAGAGAAAAAGATTGGTGAAGTCAAGCGTAGGTCCCTTTCAGTCAGAATCAGGGGAATTTATAATGGGGAACAAAGAAATGGCTGACCAATTAAATACATACTTTGGTTCTGTCTTCACAAAGGAGGACACAAATAACCTCCCAGAGATGTCAGGGAAAATAGGTTCTAATGAGAGGGAGGAACTGAATGAAATCAGTGTTTGTAGGGAAATGGTGTTAGGGAAATTGATGGGATTGAAGGCCGATAAATCCCCAGGGCCTGATAATCTACATCCTAGGGTACTTAAGGAAGTGGCCCTAGAAATAGTAGATGCATTGCTAGTCATCTTCCAAAATTCTATAGACTCTGGCACAGTTCCCTTGGATTGGAGGGTAGCTAATGTAACCCCACTATTTGAAAAAGACGGTAGAGAGAAAACGGAGCATTATAGACTGGTAAGCCTGACATCGGTAGTGGGGAAAATGCTAGAGTCCATTATAAAAGATGTAATAGCAGAGCACTTGGAAAACAGTGACAGGATCGGACAAAGTTGACATGGATTTCTGACAGGACTGGACAGACTAGATGCAGGAAGGATGTTCCCGATGGTCGGGGAGTCCAGAACCAGGGGTCACAGTCTAAGGATAAGGGGTAAGCCATTTAGGACAGAGATGAGGAGGAATTTCTTCACCCAGACAGTGGTGAACCTGTGGAATTCTCTACCACCGAAGGCAGTAGAGGCCAATTCATTAAATATATTCAAGAAGGAGTTGGATATATTTCTCAAGGCTAAAGGGATCAAGGGATATGGGGAGAAAGCAGGGACAGGGTACTGAATTTGGATGATCAGCCGTGATCTCATTGAATGGTGGAGCAGGCTCGAGGGGCCGAATGGCCTACTCCTGCTCCTATCTTCTATGTTTCTATTTACAAAAGGTAAATCGTGCTTGACTAATCTACTGGAATTTTTTGAGGATGTAACTGGTAGAATAGATAAGGGAGAACCAGTGGATGTGTATTTGGTCTTTCAGAAGGCTTTCGATAAGGTCCTGCATAAGAGATTAGCGTGCAAAGTTAAAGCACATGGGATTGGGGGTAAGGTACGGACTTCGATAGAGAACTGGTTGGCAGACAGGAAGCAAAGAGTTGGAATAAACGGGTCTTTTTCCGAGTGGCAGGCAGTGACTAGTGGGGTACCGCAGGGATCGGTTCTAGGACCCCAGCTATTCACAATATATATTAATGATCTAGACGAGGGAACTAGATGTAATATCTCCAAGTTTGCAGATGACACAAAGCTGGGTGGGCGTGTGTGCTGTGAGGAGGATGCCGAGAAACTCCAGTATGATTTGGACAGGTTGGGTGATTGGGTAGATGCATGGCAGATGCAGTATAATGTGGATAAATGCGAGGTTATCCATTTTGGTGGCAAAAACAGGAAGGCAGATTATTATCTGAATGGCAATAGATTGGGAGAAGAGGAAGTGCAATGAGACCTGGGTGTCCTTGTGCACCAGTCGCTGAAGGTAAGCATGCAGGTGCAGCAGGTGGTTAAGAAGGCAAATGGTATGTTGGCCTTCGTAGCGAGATGATTCAAGTACAGGAACAAGGATGTCTTGCTGTAGTTGTACAGGGCCTTGGTGAGACCACACCTTGGGGTCGATTTTCCTGGAGCCGTCAAGCGGGGTTTCAGGTGTGTGGGGGGGGGGGAAAAATTGCAAAAATAGGGGGTTGCAACCCCCCCGCTTGATTCCCCACCCCGTCCGACTTTCACCCCGGCGTTTCAATCTGACCCGAATCAGTCCCGCCCGCAGCTGGCGGGACTGGTCGTCGGGAGCCTAATCACCAATAATTGCCATCTTTAATGCCATTTTAAGGGGCCCTTGCTGTTTTCAGCCTTTTCCCACGTTAAACACGCCTGGTGGGAATCCCGCTGATGAAACCTGGCGTGAACAGTGTCGGCTTGCTTACTTTCAGCTGCAGGTCAATCAGGAAAGAAGAGATTTAATCAGACAGCATTTGTAGGTTGCAGGACCTTGTTGTTTCAGGCTTGGGGCAACTTGTTCAAGGCTTAGGCACAGCAGTGGAAGGTTGGAGCCTCACACACTTCTCCAGTGTGAGCTCCTGGGAAGCCCCTCTCGCCACCCTCACTCAGCGCTTCCTCAACTGAGGCACCTACCAGAAGCATGGGAGGCCTTTTTTTCCTTCCCCTCTTGGCATTAGAGGACCTCCAGCCCCAATTGCGAAATGACACATGCCACAACTGCAGAAGTTGCCATCTGAAATTTTATTTACAATAGCCAACTGATGGCATTTTAAAAATAAACACAACATTTCACCCAAGTGACTACCCTTGTGATTAGTGGTGCTTTATTTTTCTCTTACGCGTGCTCCTACGTAGTGGTTCCCCTGTGGCTTCAGCAGATGTGGAGGCCCCTTGCTCACTTTCCTGCTGCTCCTGTCTCGACACCTTTGGCGAGCGTCCTCCGGGGTGGCAAGCCTGTGAGGGCTCGCCAGCAGTCTGCTGCTCCTGCGGCTGTGCAGGAATTGAGACGTCTATCTCCGTTGGGTGTGGACTCTGGCGGGGCTCTGACCGAGGGCTCTGCAGTGGCATGGAAGTGTGAGCGCTTGGAGAGGAGCCCCCACTTCCTTGAGGTCTGCCACCAACCTCCTTCTCATGGGTCAGGTCCCCCTCAGTGCCTGCAAGTGGCTTGAGAGCAGCTTGCTGCACATCAGGGGGGCCATGGGGACCCGTTTCTACAATGGCAGTCCTACTCAGAGGGCCTGCCATGAAGGTCTGGTTTCTCTGCTCAATAGCTGACCATTGCTCCTCCAGAGATGTCAGTCTATCCTGAACACTCACCATGTTTTCAACACTCTGGCAACTTAGCTCCTCCATGGCCGTAGCCATCCTCTCCTCTACTGTAGCCATCCTTTCTGCGGAGGTTGCCATCCTTTCCATGGTGATGTGTTCATGTGCCAATGATTCCACAAAGGCTCTGCTCATGGTCGCTATGGACTCCTCTATTCGCTCCACACTCGCAGCGACCCTGGAGACAAAAGCTGCCAGAGACTCCTGCATCTGTGCATGGAGATCCATCACCTCTTCTCTTACGGATGGACCCAGAGGCAGAGGGTCAACATGCAGCAGAGCTGAGCTGGCAGTGTCCTGCACCCTCCGACGAGGACTCTCCATGCTGTCCCTGTCTCCACCATCTGCTGATGCTCACTTGTGAGCTGTGATACACCAGGTGACAACACTACTCTATCTCGCGAAGGTCCCATCGAGGTGTGAGTGTCTGCGCTGGTGCTGGGTGTGCTGAATTCTGCTGATGCTGTGCCCTCAGAGGTGGGAGCTTCCTCTGAGGCGTCTGGCTGCTCAGCCTCTTCCTCCTCCGCAGTGGGGACGGGGGCTTCGGATGGTCCTGTGGGGGAGTAAAGGAAAGAGTTAGAGATGTGCTGCCAAGGTTACATGCACATTGGATTTTGCAGATGTTCATAAGTCCAACTGATGTAGCTTCAGAATCATAACAGCGACTCATGTTATGTCAATGAGAGAGATGGAAAACTATTCTGTCACCAGCTTGCGGGCCTGCCCCTGTCTCTCCTTCCCCAGCTTCCGCAGCCACATCAGCCCCGACAATTTCCAGGACTCCTTCCTCCCAGGGGGTCAGGTGCGCTATTGAGGGTGGGCCTCCTCCAGTCCTGGCTCGCTCTCTGTTGTTGTGAGCTCTCTTTTCCTGCAATGAGGGAGACAAGTGGAGTTTGAGTGAGAATGAAGGAGTGAGTGTAGAGATTGCATAGCATAGATACTTAGAGGGAGACAAAGATGGTGTGAGGCTGCATGACCAAGGGCCCTCCCTGTGTGTTGTCAGTTGTGCTCAAAGCATCAGAGTGAGAGGGAGTATGAGGGCTGCATGTTGGAATAGTTATGTGAACGTGAGCATAGAGAGAGAGGGAATGGGTAAGGGTGCATGGATGTGACTGTGAAGTGGAATGTGGAGGAAGAGAGTGCAAAAGCTGAGTGCTGGTGGGGAAAGGCAATGGGGATCAGTTTGAGGGTGATGAAAACTTCATACTTACTTTTCCTGTATGGTGAAGGTCATGGAATCGCTTCCGACACTGTATCCAGGTTCTTCTGGTGACTCCCAGCAAGTTGACATCTGCTGCCACCTGCATCCATGCAGCCTTGGTCTCAGTGGGAGGCCTCTTCCTCCCTGACCTAGGGAAGATGACCTCCCTGTGGGCCCTCACCCCATCCAATAATGCCTGCAGTGAAGCCTCGTCGAATTTGCTGCCAGCTCGGGGTCTGGCACTGGCCACAGCTGCTGTAGGCTCCTCTGCCATCCTGTGTGGTTCGTATGAAAGCCTGCAGAGGTTGTAATGCTTGCTATAGACTTTAAAAGCACCACGAATGATGACATCATACTGTGGGGCTTTCTGACTGGAAATAGTCAATTAGCAAGGGTTCCCACACGCTGGAAATGAATTGGCCAATTGAGGGAAAATTGCATCAATCTGGCAGAACCATTTACATTCGTGTGGGAAAATCGACCCCCTTGAGCATTGTGTGCAGTTTTGGTCGCCTTATCTGAGGAAGGATGTTCTTGCCATGGAGGGAGTGCAGCGAAGATTCACCAGACTGATACCTGGGATGGCAGGAATGACGTATGAGGAGAGATTGGGTCGATTGAGCTTATATTCGCTGGAGTTTGGAAGAATGAGAGGGGATCTCATTGAAACATAAAATTCTAACAAGACTAGACAGACTAGATACAGGAAGGATGTTCCCGATGGCGGGGGAGTCCAGAACCAGGGGTCACAGTCTAAGGATAAGGGGTAAGCCATTTAGGACAGAGATGAGGAGGAATTTCTTCACCCAGAGAGTGGTGAATCTGTGGAATTCTCTTCCACAGAAGGCAGTTGAGGCCAATTCATTAAATATATTCAAGAAGGAGTTAGATATATTTCTTAAGGCTAAAGGGATCAAGGGATATTGGAATAAAGCAGTGACAGGATACTGAATTTGGATGATCAGCCATGATCTCATTAAATGGCGGACCAGGCTCGAGGGGCCGAATGGCCTACTCCTGCTCCTATCTTCTATATATTAACTTTTTCTATACCCTTGACAATCTTATCTATATCACTACGAGATCACTTCTCAACTGCCTCCTTAATTGGCTGAAAAGCCCAAGTTTCTCCATTCTTTGCTCATAGCTCATACCCCTGACACTGGCAATTAGTCTCGTGGCTCTTGTTTGAACTGCCTCCTGCACTTGAACGTCTCTCTTGTTTCTTGGCGACCAGAACTGGATGCAGTATTCATGGTGTGTTCTGATTAGAGCAGTATAAAGTTTGATCATTACCTCTTTTGACTGATAGTCTACTGTTCTGTAATTTCCGAGTTATATCTTCCGATTCCACTGCCTCTCCTGGTTTGGTAACAATTGCAAATTTATCCATTGATTTTTTGAATCCAGATCATTTTTGTAAATTAGAAACAGTTGTGGTCCTAGCACTAAGCCCTGAGGCACACCAGTCTGTATTTCTTTCCACTCTGACGTAACTGCTCGAATGAGCTCTCATTTGCTACCTTTTAACTGATTTCTTATCCATTTCATGGGTTTATGCTGAATCTCTACAGCTTTCAGTTTAATTAATAGCCTTTCATGTGGAACTTTGTCAATGGCCTTTTGAAGTCAAGGTACACCATGTCAAAAGGCTTACCACAGCTCACTTGGGTTGTAATTTCCTGAAAGATGTCCAAGGGCTTGATCAGGCAGGATTTCCCCATCTGATTGCATGTTGACTGCTGTTTACTAGGTTGGTATTGTACTTGGTTCTCAAGTTTCTCCTGATAATCAATTGCATTATTTTACATGGAATAGAATTCTCCTATTTATGGTTGATCTTTCACGTACTGTGCTTCCATTTGGAGCGCTTTCCTTCAATTACCCTCCCTCACCACTTCTTTCACTCCCTTCAAAATTCTTTCATCTTGCTTTTGATTCCCCCCTTAATGCCTCTTGTCCCCGCTCGTTCTTTACATTGTTAAGTGCCTTGAGATGTTCTCCTATGTCAGGGGTGCTACACTTTTGTTGTGCCAAGTCTGTTGTAATTAACTTTTTCTTAAAATATCTGTTACAGGTTGTGACTGACTAACAATTTTCATTGCCTACCAATGGCAAAACTGGTTTGCAGTGACCAGAAAAAGTCAAATTGCATTTTTAATACACAAGATTCCAGGATTTTTACTGGTATTTCTTATGATTGTATCCCACTATTCCATCCATTTATAATTAAGGCCACGAGTTTCGGGTGACTGAATAATCAAATTCTGAAATAAAAACAGAAAATGCTGGAAATACTCAGCAGGTCAGGCAGCATCTGTGGAGCGAGGAACAGAGTTAACGTTTCAGGTCGATGACCCTTCATCAGAACTGAAAAAAGCTGGACATGGAACAAGTTTTTAAGCAAGTGTAGGGGCAGGAAAAGGGGGAGGGGAGGAAAGAAAAAAAGGGAAGGTCCGTGATAGGATGGGAAGCAAGAGCGATTAAGAGACAAAAGGGGTGATGGTGCAAGGCAAAAGGAGATGGTAATGGGACAAGTTAAGAGACAAAAGATGACTCTAGATGAAGTATAAATGGCGATGGCAGAATTCAAATTCTATTTTTATTCAAGGGATTCTAGGATTCTTTCCAGTGGTTTGGAAACCCCTGGATTTTGTCCATTTTTCCTTGAAAGTTGTAAACTAGTAGCCTTGCTTATCATCTGAAAGTCTTTATATACATTTCCAAAGTTTCTGTATTTTGATTAGTGTTTCTTGTATTGATTGTGATAAAATGCTATAATAAGCCTTTCTTGCATTGGAGGTGATCTTCAATGGGGAAGATACCCTGAGTTATCTGTAGTGCAACTTCTGGATAAATAGTGTCTGATTAAGAATATTTCAATAGATTATGTATAGCTATTCCAAATGCACCTTTAGGTCGAATGAAACATTTACTTTTTCTCTGTTTAAAATGTGGGACAGAGGTACAATTCTTCTGTCACTCTAGAATTAAAGGTTATAGTCAGAGGTGGAACCAGTTATGTCAGGATTTCACCATTGTAAGGATTGGGGGGAAAAGTCTCGGAGGTGTTTTAAAGTGGAAACTAACCCCTTCCCTGGTGATTAAGATCATGGGTATTATTGGATGAGATTTTATTGCAGGAAGAAGTTTAAGATCAGTAAATGGCAGATATTGTATGGATAGGGTTGCAAACGGCAGCTTCCGCTCCCAACTGTGACCTTGTGTGTATTTTAATTGAAATGCCAGACTTTATTATGGTGGGTTGAATAGTGGTTCATTTCTGTTTTCACAAGGGACTGGCTTATTGTTTATTCAGAAGCAGCTGCTGGAAGCCAGCAATTTTTTAAAAAGAGTATTGTGCATTTTTATTTCTTTCAATAGGGTATTTTAGTTAACAAGATAGGCAATGGATTTTTAATACACATTTTTGATTAATAATGGAGAACTTCATGAAATCTGTGAAAATAAATCACTGGTAAATGGTAAGCTGAAAACTTTGCAGCAGAAAAGTTCCATGGATCATTAAAGTTAACTATTAGAGATGTAATAATGTTCAACCTTACATAGGTTTTTACATTCGCATAACCATGCAAAAAGTACGAGTACAGTTTAATTCTACATCAGTACATAGGAACAGGAGTAGGCCATTCATCCCTCGAGCCTGTTCTGCCCGTAATACAACTCTTTGTACTTCAGTAATAATTGTAAATATCAGGGAAAACATTTCATTCTATGTATTAGTATTCTATTCTATATTCCCATATTTGTGGTGTGTTGTGTATATCACAGCGGTCTTGTTTTTATAGATTAATGCACTAATATATACATCACTAGCTGGAGTACCCGGCATTGCCGAGGGAAATGAAGAAACCTCTGCCATGTTTATAAAACTGTTTATGAAACTGTTGGGATTGAAGAACTCTTCCTCAGCACCCAGGAGGCGGTTCTTTAACTTTGTTTTTTGTTAATGGAGAGGGAAGGAGAGAGAGAGAGGGAAGGAGAGAGAGGGAAGGAGAGAGGGGGAAGGAGAGAGAGAGGGGGAAGGAGAGAGAGAGAGAGAGGGGAAGGAGAGAGAGAGAGAGGGGAAGGAGAGAGAGAGAGAGAGAGGGGGGAAGGAGAGAGAGAGAGGGGGAAGGAGAGAGAGAGAGGGAAGGAGAGAGAGAGGGAAGGAGAGAGAGGGAAGAAGAGAGAGGGGGAAGGAGAGAGAGAGAGGGGGAAGGAGAGAGAGAGAGGGGGAAGGAGAGAGAGGGGGAAGGAGAGAGAGGGGGGGAAGGAGAGAGAGAGAGAGAGAGGGGGAAGGAGAGAGAGAGAGAGGGGAAGGAGAGAGAGAGAGAGAGAGAGGGGGAAGGAGAGAGAGAGAGAGAGGGGGAAGGAGAGAGAGAGAGAGAGAGGGGAAGGAGAGAGAGAGGGGGGAAGGAGAGAGAGAGAGAGGGGGGGAGGAGAGAGAGAGAGAGAGGGGGAAGGAGAGAGAGAGAGAGAGGGGGGAAGGAGAGAGAGAGAGGGGGAAGGAGAGAGAGAGAGGGAAGGAGAGAGAGAGGGAAGGAGAGAGAGGGAAGAAGAGAGAGGGGGAAGGAGAGAGAGAGAGGGGGAAGGAGAGAGAGGGGGAAGGAGAGAGAGGGGGGAAGGAGAGAGAGGGGGAAGGAGAGAGAGAGAGAGAGAGGGGGAAGGAGAGAGAGAGAGAGGGGAAGGAGAGAGAGAGAGAGAGAGAGGGGGAAGGAGAGAGAGAGAGAGAGAGAGAGAGAGGGGGAAGGAGAGAGAGGGGGGGAAGGAGAGAGAGAGGGGGGAAGGAGAGAGAGAGAGGGGGGGAAGGAGAGAGAGAGAGAGGGGGAAGGAGAGAGAGAGAGAGAGAGGGGGAAGGAGAGAGAGAGAGAGGGGGAAGGAGAGAGAGAGAGAGAGAGGGGGAAGGAGAGAGAGATAGGGGGAAGGAGAGAGAGAGAAAAAGAGAGAGAGAGAGAGAGAGGGAAGGAGAGAGAGAGAGGGGGAAGGAGAGAGAGATAGGGGGAAGGAGAGAGAGAGAAAAAGAGAGAGAGAGAGAGAGGGGGAAGGAGAGAGAGAGAGCGGGAAGGAGAGAGAGAGGGGTAAGGAGAGAGGGGAAGGAGAGAGAGAGAGAGAGGGGAAGGAGAGAGAGAGGGAAGGAGAGAGAGAGAGGGAAGAAGAGAGAGGGGGAAGGAGAGAGAGAGGGGGAAGGAGAGAGAGATAGCGGGAAGGAGAGAGAGAGAGGGGAAGGAGAGAGAGATGGGGGAAGGAGAGAGAGAGAGGGGGAAGGAGAGAGAGAGAGAGGGAAGAAGAGAGAGGGAAGGAGAGAGAGAGGGGAAGAAGAGAGAGGGAAGGAGAGAGAGAGGGGAAGGAGAGAGAGAGAGGGGGAAGGAGAGAGAGAGAGGGGGAAGGAGAGAGAGGGGGAAGGAGAGAGAGAGAGGGGGAAGGAGAGAGAGAGGGGGGGAAGGAGAGAGAGAGAGGGGGAAGGAGAGAGAGAGAGAGGGAAGAAGAGAGAGGGAAGGAGAGAGAGAGGGGAAGAAGAGAGAGGGAAGGAGAGAGAGAGGGGAAGGAGAGAGAGAGAGG